>NC_065546.1:39357432-39982432 GCF_022605725.1 Anthonomus grandis grandis | reverse complement strand
GAAGCCATCGACAAAATTGAACTCTAGGATGATAATCGGCTGCAGTTATACCTTAAACTTTTGGAAGTGGTAAGGATGGAGTTGTTGCTCGTGTAGTATCCGCCAGACAGAAGCGTTACTCGTGTTCATATTCTTAGCGACGTTACGTGTGCTATTTGATGGTTCATCTGCAACTCGCTGAAGCACCTCTTCCTCAAATTCAACCGTTCTTACGGTTCGAGCAACACCAGTATCATGCATCTTGGTCTTAAACATGCCTGTCTCAGCGAGCCGCCGATGAACCGCAATAAACTTTTTGTATCCAAAATGCTGTCGTTCGGGATAACGTTTATGATACAACCGCGATGCTGCTCGTGCATTGCAGTTTGTTGCTCCGTATGCCAAATGCATATCCACCAATTCTTGATTGGTAAAGTTTTCCATTAGCAATAAATGCTTAAAAATTGTAAGCTATAAAATTTTTAAACATGACATTGAGAATTGACATTGATAACCGTTGATTTTAAACAATTGTTGTTATGGTGTCATGTACAAAAGGTAAAAATAAATGCAGCAGATCCTATTTAGGTAATGAATGTTTTTTATAAATTTTAACGCGTCTTAGGGCCGTAGTGGCGTAGTGACGCATTTCCGGACATGGGTTCCTATACTCAAATGGATTCTTCTGTTAAACTGAACAAACCCCAGAAGTTTGATCCCATAGTTCTGAAACACCCTGTTTTATTTATTCATAAAATTATTATAATAATGCAATGACTTTTAAAGCCTATAAAAAACGGATCATTGTCGAAATGGGCCTGTCAACTATTTTGTAGAAAGCAGTGAAAATTATGACCAAAAAACGGCGAAAATGGACCGGTAGTTCTACCTCTGCAAAAAAAAAAATAAGTGTCTTAATGACGTTAGCTGTAAACGCAGCTGGAACACTGATTTCACCCTTCTTAAGTTTTTCCAACAAACAAAAAAATTACGGTTAGATGACCCACGAGTTATGCTGTACAAATTCAGTCGCCAATGGGAACGGGTGGATGACATCAGAAGTTTTCATGAAGTAAATCAAATATTCAGGTGCACATGCCTGGTCACCACCATGCTTTTACTTACAACCATACATTGCATCGTCATTGACATGGCAATTGCATACGACATTACAATGTTGTCATTTTCACCTCATTGGACGCATATGATACAATCCGAGAGGCACTGATCAAAAAAATGTACAAGACTTTAAAAAGAGGAAGACCATGCCGAACTTCCTTGGATTTCCTGGATATCCTTTGACTTCCACAAACTTCCTTAAACATATAATATCCTGGATTTTATAAATTTTCCTTCTTTAGATTATATTTCTTCTATTAGAGGGACGAAAAACGAACCACATAAGATAGCTCGCAGTAATATCTTGGTATCAGCATGAAATGTCGAAACCAATCAACAGAAGTCTTTCTAAACTATTTTAAAAAAGTGGTATAGACTTGGAACGATATTATAAAAAAAAACTATTAAACTGTAATCAATAATGTAAACTGTAAAATAAACTGTAATGGCTTCTAAAATCAATCAAGAAAAATCAAGCTATCTAATAATATACTAATCTTTTTAAAAAATAAAAATAACTAGTAATACTAATTTCTCCTTAATCAAGCAAGCTGAGCAAACTTTTTTCTTTAAATAAAACATTTAAAATAGAGCAAAAAAAAAGAGCTTTTACTAATGCCTTTAACATAATTTTTGCTTTTTATATATATTCTTTGCACACGTCATAAACCTTCGGCCAATTAAAAGAACCATCTTTGCTTTGGTTTTCTTTCAGAAATGGCATAGAATATACGTTTTGTTTAATGGGTTTTAGTGCCTTTCCAATATATCATTGATTGTTATAAAATCTGGCATAGAATTTTCTTTTTTTAATTTCTGAAGTTTTATTTCTCATTGTGGATGTTCCAAGTGAAGCCTTTAGATCATCTTCAAACTGGTCAGATATATTCATTTGATCATCACTATTATCGTCTAGTTCAGGGTCCTCGTCTGTCTAACCTGTAGTGTCATACATTTTATTGTTGTTGAGATTATTTTTACTTTCTTTTGAGTTGGATCTTGGCATTTTAACAATAAACCGTTTAAGATGATTATTACTTACATTTTCATTTGATTCATCCGAAAGGCAACATGAGGTTGATTTTTTTATAAGTGCTCCACCATTAAGCAAAACAAATTTTTTGCTTATGGCTGGTATCGGAGCTGCTTTGTGATGCTAGACTATTAAATTTCGGTTCGGCTAAAAAGACCAATATTCTCTTGGCTTTTCTCAAAATTCTTATTTCCTTTTTCATCTTTTACATGAAACACATAAGCTTCGTTGTTAAAAACTCCATCTTGGTTATTATTATCTTTACTGCTTATATCCACAATCGGTAGAGGTATCATCTGGCTTCTTCAACTGAAGTATCTTCGCTAATCGTAAGCTAAACTTAAAAATATCTTGATTGTCTTTAGCGTTCTGGAATTTTATTTGAATTTTTCTCGAAGACCTGTTATTATATCGCAAACCCAATTTGCCGCGTTGTAATATTACATCTTTAAGTACTTTAGCCGTACTCTGAATTTCGCTTTCATCCAGATATTCAGTTTCAATTTGACCACTGTCCTCGACTTTTTCTGCTCGTTCTCTGGGAAATATAAAAGTACTTTGCATATCATGTATAATATTAATCGTTGTAATACTTGTTATTCGATATAAAATGGGTCGTATTAATTAAGTGAAACACATGCTTTTACTCCACCACCGTCTTTTTGTGGTGCGTTAAAGTGGAATGTGCTTATCTCAAAAAACTTAAGCAAAAGCATGTGCTTCTGTTTTATTTATTATGAGTCATTATCTTTATACTAAAACTAATTATGGTTAAAAAGGTAGATGTCATTGAACGAGCAATTCTAAACAGTTTTTAGCAACTTTAGCAACTATAAATTCAAGGAAGAACATTTTGTTATTCAATTTTTCTTTTTTAAATATCTGCAGAACTTTAATAAAATTGTGAGCACTTCACTCTAACATAACAGTTAGCGGTAATAAAATTGTCTTTTAATCATAACACTAATAATAAATAAATAATCAACTTTCCACTTTGCACTTACTCAAAAGCCGCCAATTGACTTTCTTAATAATTAAGTTTATTAAGTTAATTAAGTCTAATTAGTAAAATCTTCTTATAACAATATAAGGTTAGAAAGATTAAATATGTAAGGTTATAATCGCCTCAATATTAGTGCAGGCTTACACTTCACGCGCAAGAGCGCTTGTACATCATATTCATATATATTGTACATCTCAAGTTACTGGTGAAAATCAATTCGGTGACGATAACAATCGTGATTCATTGTAATCAGTGAATCCTCGGCAAAGGCCAGCACCTTCGTTATCATTTGTTCCACCGTTGATTGAAAAGGGAACTTGTCTCTTCAATCAACGGTTCCACTGACGTATTGGTACGAGTTGCTCCGCGGAAAATGAGGAAGTGAACCAACAGATTCAATTGTAAATGCCGACCAATGAAATTAACCATTTTATCATTACACGAAGTAGTAAGATAAACGCCACCATTGAAAAAAAGACGAACTTTACGGCTCACAAGACAAAAGCTACAAATTCTACCTGATAAAGGTAAATATATGCTGGTCAAATTAATTAAAACCAACTCAACGAAATTAATTGCATGCAGGGACATTCATGCCAAACTGTATCCAGCAACGTTTTTACATGCAAAAACAGGGAAATTGACTAATATTTCCCAATATTCATTTCATAAAACAAACATTTTTCATCGTCCCAGTAAAGTTTTTGGCTTGAACGTGAATTTAAATTCGGATTTTTGAAATCCGGAAAAGACCCTTTTTTTCCAAGTCATGGTACTCTCCAAAAATGTTTTTCTATGAAGTGGTAAAAGCCATAACTTTTTTATTTACATATAGTAAACGTCAATCAAAAAAATGATATTACCCAGGAATGAAGTGTGTCTTACAATTCCCCAAAATTTTAATTAATTATGGTATAAACTATATAAAAAAATAATTAATGCTGTAACAAACTTGATAAATTCAGTCTTTTTCGTAATACTAGAATTGAAGTCAACTTTATAATCCCATTAAAATGTTTTAAACACGTTAAGCCATTAAAATTCCTTTGGAAAGCTGTTGTTCGATGACAGGAACTATTACTATAAAGGTGAATAACCTAACCTAACCTATTTTGAGGTCATAGCAAGAAGATTTTCGTATACAATATAAGGTATCAACTTGTTCCTTCCGTTGAAGTTTGTTGTCGTGACGACACATTTTGATTGGTATCGCAGAGGTTGTAAGTAAACTAGGATCTTTTATCTAATTTCAAATAGTTCTTTTCTGATCAAGAATAGTTTTTATTACAATATATTCACACTTTTTCCTTTTAGTTAGCTATAGGTTTTGTGACGAGAATAAAAGTGTTATCAGCATCGCAAAATAAATTCCCGAATTCTAAGGCAGATTTTTTTGGTTTTACTATAGATTTACTTTTAAAATATATTGTATTTAATAGACGAAAGCCGTGGTACAAAGCGTATTTGATAAAAAAATTATAATTCATTCAGGTTTTTATTGTATTTTCTAAAAACTTGAAATTAAACTTTTTTTAAATATTACCTTATCGCCTTTGTTTTTCTTGTACAGTTTGCAAAATTACATACAAAAACAATTCTTAGGGATACTGACATGGAAACTTAACTTACTTGTTTATTTTATATATCATGCATTTATTTCTCTACTATGCTCTGGTTTAGTTAAAAATTGCAATTATCTTATATACTTTACAGAATTACATTTAATCCAATAATATTTATTTAATTTTTTTA
Source organism: Anthonomus grandis grandis (assembly GCF_022605725.1). Taxonomy (NCBI): domain Eukaryota; kingdom Metazoa; phylum Arthropoda; class Insecta; order Coleoptera; family Curculionidae; genus Anthonomus; species Anthonomus grandis. The sequence goes on along the minus strand of NC_065546.1, from coordinate 39,977,546 downwards.
TCATCCAAGTCTAAAAACTGATAAACAGAAATTTTAAAGGTTTTAGCTTTCATGAACGTTGATGTTTAAAATGCGGAATTTATAGAATATATCAGGAAAAAAATAGAGGCCGTAAAATTGAAATTTCAATACATTTCCTGTAAACATTTTTAATATACATACTTCTTTATGAGTTTCCAAGAAAACTAAGCCCAAAGCGGAATGAATAAATGAGAATATAATATATTTCCAACTTCAAGGGTCTGCACCATTCTAACGCTCTGCCTTCTTATACGAGATCACGATCTAATGTCTGTTAAGTCTAGAATATAAAGGCTTGCAAAACTATACAGTAAATTTAGTCAGAAATACCAAAAGAAATTTTTACAAAATATTTGTAATCGAAATAACATTTTTTTAAATATAAAACGCTCATTTTGGCTCATTTAGGGTAATCATAACATAAGTCACTTTCTCAACAGTTATATAAATGAAATGACATAATCAAACATAACATTTATTTGGAAGGAATTATTTATTAAGAATTAGTTGTTGTTGGTGTTGGTTTTAGTGCTAGTTGAAATTGTTTCTGCATCTGATAAAGTCTTGTCTCTATTCTTGAATTTTAGACTTTTTTAAGGCGTTTAATGCAATTAAAGCTTTTTTTGGTGCTTAAGAAATTCATTAAGGCTTTTAGGTTTTTAATTATTGGATAGATTTCAGAAAATCAATATTGATGGGGACTCGTCTGACGTAATCTCGATGAAATCCGGGGTTCCAAAAAGATTTATATTGGGTTCCTTACTTTTTGTTCTTAATACTAGCGATATCATATACTCGATTGAAATTTTTAAAGCAGTAGCTTACGCGGATGATACTGAAAAAATAAATAATAAGCCTTACAGTTGAATATATCAGCTAGTAAATTGAACCTAATTCTAGATGAAGATTTAAGAATGGAGAGTTATGTTAAAAGTATCATAATAAAAGCTAACTCTGCATTAAAACTTATTTTTATTAATAGATATATATATTGAGTTTTTCTTAAGAAGAATGTTGTGTTACTATACAGACTCAGAAAACAGCCCTTTATCAGAAATGTTTTCATATAACGTAGTCAAACTATACAACTCGTTAGTACAAAATTTAAAGGAATGTAGTTAAAATGTGTTGAAGTATCATTTCATACTATTTAATAGATGGGTTGATCAGTGGATGTCTTAAGGGTGAATTTCTTTTTTTTAATTTTTTATTTTATTATTTTTTTGATCTAATTGTGAAAAGCTTCGTCAAAAATTACTTGATACTTGTGACCCCATAGTCAGAGATGCCGTAACATACATGACCTCGTCATATGCGAAGAGTGAGTGACTGATAAAAACGATATGATTTTACTCACTGAATACGAAACCCGTTTAGTTAGACGCATTATCGAAAGAGATGTGCAGGCAACCGGGTAGAAAGAGCTCAAGACATAGAGTAATGAGCAGATATGGGGAGATATTACTTACAACGATTTTCTTTTAAATCTTTTACCCTCTGACAAAATCTGATTTTTGATTTTATATTTGATTTAATAAACAATCAGCCAAAATTGATCAACAATTAGTTTTTCTGCGTTATTGGACACTACGAAGGGTTCGAATCAGAAATATGATATGGATTATTCATCTATGAAACGGTGTTGACACTGTTATCAACTGTATAAAAAGTAAATTCAATTTTGATATCCTATTTAAACTCAATATATGTTTCTTCTTTATTATTTAAGACTTTTTCATCTATTTTTACTGGAATAGAAAAATTTCATCGGATTTTTTCGGATCAGAAAAGTAATTTTGCTCTCAGCATCTTGCTCTGCTTTTGATGACTATCCATCCAATCACTTCCCCAGACGGCACCCAATATCCGTGGAATATGTCATCTATATCTCATTTGACGAAATATGTCAGAATATTCTGAATATAATACGATACTCTGAAAATGTTTTTCCCCTGGTAATCTAAATTGACGTGTCAAAGGGTTTTCTTTTTAAAATCCTTATAAGCGTGACACGACCGCCCTTTCGTTTAGTCACCCTGTAAAATAGCCAATACATCAATAGTGTCAATTTGACAGCTTACAAGAGAATGAGTAAGAGTAAGAGTTACTTGAGTTTAAAAAATGCAGTTTGGAATAACTTTTAAAGAGATTGGTGAAACTATAAAACCACCACATATTTATTATAACCCTAGTTGTCAAACCTTTAGGTAAGGTGTCATTGGGTAGCAAATGAGATATTCACATTGACGCTTTTCAAATTGACACTCTAAATAAATAATTAAATGACCCAAGAATATATTTTAAAAGATGAAAAAATATGGCAGGCATATCAATTAAATATATCCTCAATTTATGCAACAGATATGCCTAGCATACATTATAGAAAATAAAAAGATATTCCTGGTATATATTAATATGCCAATTATATATTCCGGGCATATTCATGTAATATATTTGTGCTGTCTGGGTAATATCCCTGGATAAGAATTTATCACATTTGCGGTCATATCTTACATCTTACAAACAAAAAACCTATTCCAAATTTTAACGTTTCCTTTCTATTTTATCTATTTTTATCAGTTAATAAGACAGCTTAATAAATATATAACCATATTTCTGATTTGAACGTTTCGTAAAGACCTAAGGACAGCGATTCATTCCTCATAGCGATTGAAACATTGACCAAATATAAGTTTTAAAGAGCTTTTGCTGTCTTAATCCAATAACGCAGAAAAACTAGGTGCAAACTGAGGCCACAAAAAATCATTTGATTATTAATAACTCACTCATTCCCTTTTCCACCATCATCCTCCACAATAGCAATGAGACCTTTCCTCTTACGACCTCCCGACTCACTGTAACTCCTAGCCAATCGCCTTACATCCTTCCTAAGAGCATATTCAGCCAAAAAACTCTCACTTATAGAACGTTTTATAGTATGAACGATATTCAATTCACTCCTAGTTTTCATTGCTTTAGTTTCATCTATTGTACACATTATTTTAATTAGGAATAATAAACACACTATTTAACTCATCCGCGTGGTTTGTTTAAACACATTCGGCACACTGATCGAATTTTTCGATACATTATCAAAGTGGGCGATCGACATAACCACAGGAATCGGTAATTTTTTTTTTAATCTAAATTACACCAGGTTATCTTATCTTAAAATAACAATTTTTTATTTAGTGCAAAGGATGTGTTTTAATTCACGTGTCGGGAAGCATACTGTGATTCATATAGAAATATTGTGTTATTTTAACGAACAGTAAGGACATCTTTATTTAAAACCGTTATCGATTTATTTAATTTATTGGGTTCATTGTTTAAATTTTATGTTAAATTCTTAGAACAATGATTAATGTTATGGGTATTATTGTGTTTTTATTATTATTTAATTGTACGGTTTTTTCTGAGAATATTGAAGGACTTAGGGCAGGTATAAAAGACACATTTTTAATGTTTTTTTATTTAGATAGTGATTTAGTAAAAGTAAGCAATCAAGAGCAACATAAATTTTAAGACATCAAGAGACATTGGTTAAGGAATATTTGTGATAAATAGACCAAGAAGATGCTGAAGGCAGTGCTGCTTTTCTAGTTTATTGCGTTATGTTTTGTAAACTTTGACAAATCCAAACCAATGTGTTCATTATTTCTGGGCTAAGGTTTTCAAATACGACAAGCGGTATTTCAGTCAATGAGGCCAAAAATGCCTAAAATTTCAAAGTATTATAGCAGCTGTGAGATTTTCATATTCAATCAGTTATTTTTTATGTGATATCAAGATACATTTCATGTCATCCAGATTTAATAACGGAATAGTCATGAAGAAATGCTGAGGACAGTGTAGCTTTTTAAATTAAAATTTTGGAATAGCACCAAAAAAGCTTAAAATCCAACCTTATTAAAAAAGAAAAAAAAGGTATCTTCACAGATATGATACATCCTCTGTGTCCATTAATAATAAATAGTAACCGGGAGCACAATAAATTGTATCCAGAGATAGTCGTAATCCACTAGCTCTATCAATAAACAAAGAAGTTAAAGAAAAATATTAAAGTTTTATATATTCTTCTAAAAACAAGCCAAAATAATAAAGAAGGAACTAATATAGTAGGATAATTAAAATAGAGAACAATAGTAAAAAAGAAGTAGTAAAATGGCGGAAAAGTTTTTACCAGCGAGATAATTTTTTAAAAATAAATCCCAATGTATCATCACAGATGTGATGTATACTATAACTCCTACCCATGACTACCCATTCATTTTATAAGAGAATTTACATGGTTTCTTTTTTAAATTAATAGATGAACTATTATTCAAACAGTCATTATTATTATTATTAGTATTAGTCGAAACAGATCAAGTTTCGACTTTTCATTTAATTGAACATCTCCCCTCGCACGTTATCCAAGATTATTGAAATATTGGTTAAAAAATGCTTCCATTAAAGCGGAGAAATAACGTAAAAATGCGATTTATAGTGTCGTTTTCGATAATGTGAGAGAGAAAAAATTAAAACCAGACCTTCAAGCCTTCAAGATGGCAGTCAACACTTATCACTTGAGCAATTTGAATTAAATAATGTTAATATTAAATTCTATAAAGACGCAACCCGAAATTCAACAAATTCTAGAAAGAAAAAGAAGAATAATGACTTATACAAAAAGCTGAACACGTTTTGAATTAAGAAGAGGATCAGTACGATGTATTAGGCCTTTCTTCCAATTATTTATTTAGAAAGTTAAAAATAACATGTTTAAAAAAAAGTAAATTAAAAACAATTGATATGACAATCCTAATTTTTTAATTTCATATTATGATGATGCAGAATATTCAGAATAGTGCAGTCAACAGAGTTTAGCGCAGTTTTCGCAAAATACCCATCAACTCTTCATCAAATTCTTAAGTAACAAATGCACCAACTGGAAATTTCCCTTTTTAGTAAAATATACTCCTGTTTAAAAAAAATCACTTGACAGAAATAATTTTCTGCTAATTCTCTAAATGCTTCGACTTTGTAAATCATAATATCTTAATTAGCAAGTTGCAATACTACGGGTTGTGTCATATCTTAATAGTTCAAGTCATATCTTAATAATAGCAGCCATCATGTAAGAGATTTTGGGATACCCTAAAGTTCAGTTATAGGCCCTATTTCATTACTACTGTTTATAATTGACACCTTTAGTCCGGATATCGGTGATAAAATCTATCTCTTTGCAGGTGATACAAGTTTTATTTGGTGCTAATCAAGGCGCCATTCTAATCTTTGATACCTGAACATTTTTAAAACTAAAACAGTTATATAAAAATACGCTGGAACCACTAGTTTCGACGTCGTTAAAAGTTTAAAGTGCTTTGGGACTTTTTGTTAATAAGTTCCTAAAATGAGACTTGCACTTTGATGCTCTGTTCAAAATTTTTTTTTCTAGAGCATAACATAACTAGGTTCTTAAAAAAAATAAGAGGTACAGTTTTCTATGCTTCTGGAAGTTTGTTAAATAATTTAACAGCTATGAATTCCGGATGCTTTTGGCAATGCGATAATATAATATTGGAACATTGGCTGGTTTGATAGTTATGGAGATCACGAACTCCAAAATATATAATGAATGGATAGGAATATTAAGGTTAATCAAGCAGACCTGCAGTCATTCCTATATTGCATACCTTCCAATAGCTTTACGTTGCAGTCTGAATATTCTGACCGCAGACGCTGATCCACCCCATGCTATGGATATGTCATAAGCTAATAAAACATGCCATAATACGCATTCGGCACTGTGCCCGACGATATTTTGTCATAAAGATTTCTCAGTAGGAAACATTGCTTCTCAACTCTCCCGATATACTCTCTTTATGAAACATCCCATGTTAGTTTTGAATCCGGATATATTTCTAAAAATTTAACCACGGAAGAGCCAGAAAAATGAAGCAGTACTTCTCAATAAAAAGAACTTTGAGATTTTTTACAGTGTTACTTTAATTGAGCGTAAGACGATTGGCTTTGAACCAATCTATGGCCTCAGACTGGGTGACACACGACCTTTTCTCCAAGCTGCAAGCTGTCAAGAATTTTATCACCAATAGTAAGTGTGGTATAATCTGCAAAAAGAGAAAATTTTGCTAAATCACTTGTTGGCAGATCAGTGATAAATATTAAAAAGAAATTTGGTCCGAGGACACACCCTTGGAGAACTTCTAGTTTCAAAGAATGTTACTAGTCCCTTCTCCTATTCCCACTATTTGTGTGCGCTCACCAAGATATTGAAAAAGGAAAAAAGTTGAGTCATTGATAGGAAAAATATGTGCCGTCTCTGCCGCACCATGGCAAAAAGGTGTTTTAAGCCAATCTTTTCACATAATAAATCTTTACATAATAAATCTTTTAAATATTTATTATGTAAAAATTTTTTTACGACGTCACTGGTAAAGACTACTTGTGTCGGTGGAATCAACAATGCGATCGAGCGGCGTTGCATTGCTGTTGCATTTTTCTATAATATACGTTATTTACATTCATTTACCTTTGAATGTTGACTTCTTTATAGAGTATCTTCATATTTTATTAAAGAGGAATAGTATTGTTTTGCGCATATCAAAATAAGTGACAAATTTTTATGGTATTGTAAAGTGTATTTTTTTACCCTTTTTTAAAAACATTTGGCATCATTGCATCAGAGCAAACAAACTGCCCATAGTTCCACGGCAATGCTAATTCTAGCCTTTCAATGTTCTAAGACTCCATCACTTCTAGAACAGTTACTCTAACATAATAGGTACCTTATAATAAATACGATTAGACATAACCATAATAGTGAACAAGTAGTAGAGCAGTATCAATTTTCTTTACATAATTCTCGATAACTTATGTAAACATTTATAATTTCTTTAAGACTTTTGTCCAAATGGAAGCCTGATTCGATGTTCAGTTTAAGTTGATAGTTGTGATTTGAGTACGCTAAGTAATCAGTAAGTGATTAGAAATTTGACAAAAATGTAGAAAAATCTATATTTACATATAAACTTGATTTTGCGTTTCTAATTCCATTGACGTCAATGATCACATCATATATATAACATAATAACATGCACTACATTATAGAAATAACATAATAAAGAAAACTTACCTTAATAGAGCTCTTCTCCACTTCTCACCAGTTTCAACGACCACCAGTTGCAGCTTCATTGTCCCAAAGTGTCAGTTGCATATAAACTGGGTAATTTAGTTATAGTTTGCTCTAAAGTTTAACATTAAAAGCAAAACTTGGAATATTTCTGTGAGAAAACTCAAGTCGTGTCTAATTTGTGAAACTTTATACAGGGTGAATCGAGAGGAACGCACTAAACTTCAGATGAGTATTATAGACGTGAGAATAATTTAAAAAAATTCATATGTTACGATTCTTATTTCTTTGTAAATTATCGCTTAACTAAGATGTTTTAAATAGTTTAATGCTTCTTATCAATATCAAATGCCATAGGTACTGATTATTTGGTTTGTTTTGTTGTTCTGACATGTGTCAGTGTCAGTATATTTGACGCGTTTATTTTGAAGTTTGTGCGATTAAAGTCGGAAAAAATACATTTATTCAAATTTAGAATACCGTCAAAATTTTTAAAAAACCTTGCGAGACCAGTACTTTACTCAGTACTTGGTAAAGTTTAGAAGAAGCAAGAAATATTCTGAATTTGGTAGAAGATGTTGTAACAAAACATTCATGGAAAACTTTAAAGAATATGGATTTTGCCTGGGAAAAGCATAACTGCAAAGCACTTTTAGTGGAAAGCCACGAAACTGTTTGCAACACTTGAGAAAAAAGGGCTGCTAACCTTTCAGTCGACTCGCACAGCAGATTACCATGAAGACATGAACTCGTTTGACGTTTTCGAAGACTATTTTGGTGAAATGATAAAATTTCTTCCGGCTAATTCGGTGGTTGTTATAGATAACGCAAGCTATCATTCACGGCGAATAGAGAAGATGCCAACTTCATGTTGGAGAAAGCAAGAAATTATCGAATTACTGACTGCAAAAGCTATTGCGTTTGAAGCAAATTTGATAAAAAAAGAACTGCTGGCCAAGACAAAACACGACTTTTAAAATGAAAGATGTTAAGCTACTGTTTGATCAAGCCATTACAGAAGCGACACCAGAGAATTGGCGAAAAGCAGTCCAGCATGTAATTAAGCAAGAGGACAAAATGTGGGATCTTGACAACCTGATCGATCAGACAGTCGACCCTAATTATAATGTCAAGAGGTGATGACAATTTGTTAGAGGACGAAGACTACAATCTATCATAATTTAATTGTTATACACTCTATGCAAAAAAGTTCTAGATCCAAAAGGGTAATTTTCAACCGTTTTCCTCTACATATTATGTTACGTAAGAAATATATTATTCCATTTAAACAATAGTAACCTTAATTCGTGATTTCGTTGTAAGGCTCCCTGTATACAACCTAAACATATTTTTATAATATCGATCTAAAAGATATCTGTAAGTTTTCTTTGGGACAGTTTTATTTCTATGTACGGCTAAAACACGATTATTGAATCATACTAGAATTACCCGGATAAAACCCAAACTATCCAAATAAAGTGGATAAAGTCTGAAATATCGTTGTATTCTGGATTTATCCAATTAATACTAGTATTTCCCAACGTTTCTTGGCTAAAACTGCATGATGCAATAAATATTGAACTGAACTGCCCCAGATAGCGTAAGAAAATGAGTGACCTAGAAGTATGTTTGTAAGACGCGATCTAATGAAATGAATTGATATCACATAGAGACTTAAGTACATCTTGTATGAATTCTATGCAGTATAGTTTTAAGAGTGGTGAAGGAAGCGAAATGTAACTCGGCGATTGATAAGGTTTGACGTTTGTGTAATTGGTGGAGTTGAAAGACTTGAAATGTTGTACAGGGTGTTTCAGAACTATGGGATCAAACTTCTAGGGGTTGTTCAGTGCAACAGTAGAATCCATTTGAGTATAGGAACCCATGTCCGGAAATGTGTCACTACGCCACTACGGCCCTATGACGCGTTTAAATTTAGAAATAAATATTAATTACCTAAATAGGATCTGATGCATTTATTTTTGATTTATGATACCATCACAACAATTGTTCAAAATGTCTTCCTCCAATCTCAATACACCGATTTAAACGCCGCACATGATTTCGGCGGACTATACTAAAAATTTGATCCTCGTTTTGAATGATTTGAAATGCTGCTGTTATTCGTCTAAATAAGTTTAGCTCTGATTCTACTGGAGTTTTGTAGACTAAAGACTTTACATGTCCCCACAAGAAAAAATCGAGCGACGTTAAATCGGGTAATCGGTTTAATCCAACGGTGCCCAACCCGCTGAGCCAAATACTCGCGTACTTGTCCAGCAAAGTGAGCCGGCGCTCAATCATGCTGAAACCAGATTTGCTGTCTAACGTTTAGTGAAACATTTTCAAGGAGTTCTGGGAGAACTTTCGCCAAGAGACGCAGATAAATAGGTCCTGTTAACCGTTCGGCTAGAAGGTATGGCCCAATTAATTAATCATCAACAATGCCTGCCCATACGTTGACAGACCAAAGATTCTGATGTTTTCTTGGAAACGTTGCATAAGGATTTTCTTCGTCCCAAACATGGCTATTCCTACTATTATAAATACCGTCTCTTGTGAAAGAGGCTTCATTGGTCCACAAAACCTATCGTAAAAAATTTGGTTGTGCAATGATGTGATCCAGAAGCCATCGACAAAATTGAACTCTAGGATGATAATCGGCTGCAGTCATACCTTGAACTTTCTGGAAGTGATAAGGATGGAGTTGTTGCTCGTGTAGTACCCGCCAGACAGAAGCATTACTCGTATTCATATTTTTAGCGATGTCACGTGTGCTATTTGATGGTTTATCGGCAACTCGCTGAAGCACCTCTTCTTCAAATTCGACCGTTCTTACGGTTCGAGCAACACCAGTATCATGCATCTTGGTCTTAAACAGGCCTGTCTTAGCGAGCCGTCGATGAACCGCAATAAACTTTTTGTATCCAGGATGCTGTCGTTCGGGATAACGTTCATGATACAACTGCGATGCTGCTCGTGCATTTCAGTTTGTTGCTCCGTATGCCAAATGCATATCCGCCAATTCTTGATTGGTAAAGTTTTCCATTAGCAATAAATGTTTAAAAATTGTAAGCTATAAAATTTTTAAACATGACATTGAGAATTGACATTGATAAGCGTTGATTTTTAACAATTGTTTTTATGGTATCATGTACAAAATCTTCCTATTTAGGATCCTATTTAGGTAATTAATGTTTTTTTATAAATTTTAACGCGTCTTAGGGCCGTAGTGGCGTAGTAACGCATTTCCGGCCATGGGTTCCTATACTCAAATGGATTCTTCTGTTACATTGAACAACCCCCAGAAGTTTAATCCCATAGTTCTGAAACACCCTGTATGTTAAAAGAAGAAAATAAAAAGTATAAAAATATAACGCACAAATATAATGAAATAATCATGATATACCTCAAACTGTGTGTGGCATGTCAAAAGAAACAGAAATCTATTAAAAAGGGGTCTTGTTGTCAAGTCCAATGTGTTTTCACAAATAAATAGTAGATGCCAAGTTGACTTAATCGACATGCAGTCAAAGGGTATAAGTTTATTATGGTCTACTGAGACAACTTGACAAAATTCGTCTAAATTAGGCCTTTACAGTCAAAGACGGCTGAAAAAGTTGCAAGAAATTAGAAATGAAAGAATTTAGATTAGAAAAAAGAAAACTAGATATTTTTTGTATATTTGTACCACCATCCACTTTACAGTCAGATAACGGTAAGTTGAGTTATTTCTATGCGGGTAGTTTGGTAATTAATAATTGTTCTATTTATCTAATATACTTTCAACTTTGCGATGTTGCCACCATACAAAAAAGTATAAGTCATTTTGATTTTAGTCACTTTGCTTTCTTACTATATTTCGTATAAGATGTATAAGGGCGAGGTCTTTTACTATAGTAAGTAAATTTTTAAAAACCTTTATGTATCAGTCATCCTAAATGTTATTTTCTTTAATTAGGTCAGGAATTTGCTAATCGCATTATTGAGGAGTTGTGCTTAATGTTGGATGGGCTGAAAATTGTTTATGGTAATCCTAGACACAGTCAATCTCAAGGAAATGTGGAGCGAGCGAACCAGGACGTCCAAAATATGCTTGTGATTTGGATGAGTGGCCAAAAAACTACTACCTGGTCAGAGGGACTAAGTTTCGTTCAAATAATGAAAAATCAGGCATATCATAAAGGAATTAAACTTTCACCGTATAAGGCAATGTTCGGATCTTAAAGTAAAGTTGGACTTAAGTCTTCCTCGATACCTTAAGAGGTAAAACGTTAATATTGGAATAAATAATATTAACTATATTTGTTTAATTATCAGAATTTTTTTGGGAAAATTAAATTTATTTTTAAGTCAAGTTGAATCAAATATTTTAGCCTAAAATATTTTTACCTTTCCAGCCTATCAGTGAGAGAGGCTATTAAAATTGTCAATTTTTTTTGGTGTATCTATGTATGGCTCTATGTACCTATGTCTGTGCTACGATTGCGCTAAAAATGCTTGACCAATTTTATTGTAATCTTCATTTGCAAAGGTTGTTTTCTAGCGGTTGAAAAAAATATATAATTTTTAAGCCGTTTTCACTAAAAATTTTCTGTTTTCATATTTTGATAGCTTAATTCTTCTTAAACTTTCTTGTTATATGCAATATAAACGCTTTCGTTTTTGAGGTATTTAGAAAAAAAACGAAGTTGTAGTATTCTTTTAATACGTGTTTAGAGCCAAGCTTACTGCGTTGGCTGGGAATGTGTACTTTTCGGTATGAAACTATTCATTTACTTTTTATACGATTCTTTATAAAATGGATAAAAAAACTACTTGTAATTAACATTTTTGGATGTTAAGTGCATGATTATGTTTCTTACTATAATGGTTTATTTAAACAGGTTATAGAGAGCATCAAAAGAGTTCGTTGGTTGATGGAATTTGTGAATTTTGTTACTGAAAATAACAGGTTCTTTTAATTAGAGATGAAGCTAAAAGCAACCTAGAAAACCAAGCTAAGAAAATTAAGCAAATATTGAGTGTTAAATTCCCTCCATGTAATATAGGGGATACTGTCCGATTAAAAAATCCTGATGTTAATAGAGGAAGAGTGGAAGTCAGTAGTGGAAGCAAATGGAGATGTATGTATCGTTTGAATAAGCTGTAACTTTTTAATTTATGACATATCTTTTTACTAAAATCCCTAAATGCAAATTTGACAGATTCTTTACTAAATCTGTCATCGAGGTACTCTACCTATTCAAATTTTTCCTAAATCCGTCTCTTTTGAATTTTTATCTTTAGATTCTTTTAAGTATAATGATTAGAAAGACATTATGACACACTTGTCATCATTTTTAATAAATGTCAATATCCTATCAATTTTTTTAATTTGCACCTTTAGTAAATCCCAAATACTAAATTTTACCTAAATGCGTCAACCAGAAAAAAAATTAGTTGATATACTACTATTCGGTACGATTCGTTAAGATTTTTTTGCCGGCTAGTTCCTCTTGGCGCAAATAAAGCACTTTCAATAACTTACATATACATAGCTATTCTGATTTTTTAAATAAGACTATTTTTAGGTAACGAGAGTGAAACAATCTGAACAAATGTTTTCGAGAAACCAGTTCACATTATGTGAGAACCAACACCTCGACATTGATAATGTGTCATCACAAAAGAAATATTTACGCCAGATTGCTACCAGCCAGTCTATGTCCGGTGGTCAGGGATATAGAAGATGCCATTGTAAAGCAAAATGCATAAAACTGAAACGTCGGTGTAAATCCTCAGGAGTACTATGTAACTCAAAATGTCATTCGAGCTTATCTTGCTCAAATAAGTAATTTTATAATTATTTTGATTAAACATTAATATTTCTAACCTTTTTTTGTCAAAAATTCAATGTCAAAATTAAAGCACAGTGTGTTTTTAGTGTTTTTGTACCTACAATTGTACCGTCTTATGCAATGGTCACTGGATAGATCTAGAATTATCCGGATAAGACACAAAGTCATTAAACTTATTCGCGTTTTACCCAGCTAAATTGGATAATACGTAATCTAACCCGATACAACTAGATTTATCCAACTTTGGGTTCTAACCGTAACATATATATTATACCATGTACAGGTGTTGTTATGCATGATGTTGCGCAACTTTTTACTAATTTAAGCAACTCAACCAACCCTGCCCTATCACTAAAAGTTACCCAGTTTCCGATGTTGACCCAAGAATTATACCCTGTGCATACGTATTATATTAAATGTTTACTATTTTTAAAAAAAAATAAATAGCGTTTACATAAATCATAAGTTAAAATATAATATTAAGTCTCATAAAAAAACAAGTCCTAGTTGCACGCCTTTGGCGAACCGTTTTTAATTTTTATCAGTGGATAACAATGGGCAAAGCTAATAAATTGACCCAAAACCAGGTGGCTCGCACGAAAAACCTGCACTCGACGAAAAGAAGAATTTTACATTGAAACTAATACCTAACTAAGGTAGTGGCATAAAATACTGGTGGGTCACGGGGTACCACTTTTGCATACCTAATGAGGTTTTATTGCTCTATGCATTTCTGAAATAGAGTATGATCGAAAAAGAAGCACAATGTCTCATTGTGCTAAACTTATTTCAAGGATCTGTTCATTAATATTTTTGTAAAACAAATACCTTAATTAGCACCTTTTTTATATACGCAAAGTCGAAAAAACGTGTTATTAAATAAAAAAGTAAGAATGCTAACCTGGCCTTATTACCCAACGGTACCTTATTTTTAAAACAAATGTACTACTATTTTACTTGTACTTTTACGTGTACGTGATCATAATCTGGAATTTCATGCGATCCTCCCAACTCACCTGTATAAAATCACATTAGTATCCCGTTATATTAGTCAAATTCATCAAAATGATAAAACTCACAAAAATACCCAAATTTAGGTCGGTATCAGCATATTCATATTATTTATTGACTATATTTAGATGTACGCCCAAAAGTAATTTATTTAAAAAAAATTAATTCCCATTTATCGTATAAAATCAGCTTGTTTTGTACATTAGCGTGTAATAATATGCCTTTCATTTACTTAAAATAATCCACATATATACATTTCTGGGTTAATGCGATTGACATTTTCTCTAAATGCGTCATTTATTCCCAAACAAAGCTGCTCTATATAATGACCTCATTTGACGTCAACGGTAAGAGGTTAAAAAGGGGGTTTATGTCACCTCTAACATTTTTTAAGCTATTCATTTTTGATTAAAAGAAGCATATAAATAGAAAAAATCTTCCGTTATTGAAACCGAGCCGAAGGTTTTATGTAAATAATGTATAGAGTGCATCCGTAAAGTAGCGGATAAATTCAATAAAAATTAAATGAAACCCGTTTCATCATTTTTCGTTCAAATTTGCTTGTGTAACCACTATTCATTTGTACCATATTCTTTGTAAAAAAATGCGTGTATATTTAATTTCCACGTAGAGAAACCATAAACCCAATATTAAAATCGACGGGTTCGAGCATTTTTTTCAGAAACTGTATTTCATTTTTATTGAATTTATCCACTACTTTACGAATGTAACAATATATGATTTGATACGATTAGGTCATCTAAAAGATTTTCGAAACATTGATAAAAAATAAATTTTTAGTACGATTATAAATAGACATTTATAGAATATGATAATAATGAGAAATTATACATAAACAAACTTCCCTTAATTCTCTACTTTCTTCCTAAAAATAAAAAATGTTTTGGAATGAATTAAAATATTAGAATATCCGCTATTCTAAATTTAATACTGTGTTGATTAACCTTTGAAATATCTGTTGAGAAACACAATTTATTGTTTCCAAATCGATAAGGTAAAACATAATTTTTTTAAAGATTTTTTCCAGAAATCTCTACTGTAGTCAATATTTTATGCTAAGTTGACAAGCAAAAAACCAGTTTATTTACCCGTTTCTGGTCGATAAAGAACAAAAAATATTTTACTATTTCAAGGTTAATGATATCCTAAAAATCCCTAATGAGATAAAAAATACTCTCACTGTTGCTCTAAATGAGGTCACTAGGGTTCCTGACTAAGAGATCTTAAAATCACTGCTTATATAAACATTTTATTCCATGAATTCTAATAAAAATAAAAAAAATCCACTGACTTTATATTGATCAACCTTAAAAAATTCAAGAAAAAAATATTTCATCATTAAGTAAGAAAACTATTGTTTTATACATTCGTTGTTGATCTTTTAAATCACGGCTGCAGTACATCAGCTCTAATTTTACTATATTCTACCAAAAATTCATCGTTTATCAATTAATTTGCTCGTTTTAAGTCGATAAGGAAACAAAAAATATTTAACTTATTCAAGGTCTTTAAAAGCGCTGACGAGAAGAAAATATTCTGACGATTTACTATAAATGCACAAAGAAGTAACAAGAGTTGCTAATAAAAAACCTTTAAAATTACTAGTTAGATAAATATTTGTCCCATGTAATAACAACAAAAAATTCAAAAAATGAGAAGAACAAAATCAAAAAATTCTTTACATTCTTGCTACGATAATTATGTAATTATATTTAAACCGATAAAGATGAATTTATAAAAAATGTCTAGGCGCAGGTTCGATAAGTGTTTGGACTGATTCTGGGTTGATAAGATTTTAAAATTACTGTAAACATAATCATTTAATTGAATTTAAGTCGATTTATCTTTAAAATCTACTTAAATGATTTTTTATTAAGGTTTTTAATTGGAAAATGTTTAAAATCACTGTAGAGACAAATATTTTATCGAATGAAAGTCCATACGAAAATATAAATTTTTTTGGTCAGAGAATCTATAAAATTACTGCAGAGAAAAATATTTTATAACATCTCAGCCCATCAGGAAAAATACAATTTTTACAAAAATATTTTTCTTCATACAAGAATTTGAGAATTTATAACAGTTAACCTATACTATAGTTAATTTTTAAGTTTGTTTTGGAAAAAACTAACAAAATGCAAAAGTTACAAGAAATTTCATTTTTAATAATCACAGAATGTAAACAGCTTTTTTTACTGCCTGTAATTTTTGTCATATTTCACCAATGTTTTTTTTTCATGATATTATTATATTAATCTAATACAAATGTTAATGCAAATTTGTTCATTTGTTCATCTATTACTCACCTAAGGCCAAATTTTTAAATTTTTTTCTCACTTTATTTTTAACAATTAAACAGTAAAAAATGTGTATGGTACTCAAAAGAAACAATAAAAAATATTGATAATAAAAATCTTAATAAAACTAAGGACAAAAAGAAGTATAAATATTTATCCTTAAACTTAATTTATTTAAAATATTTTTTTTAATACTTGAAACTTTTTTTAAGAGAATATTTAGCCTTTTAGTCTTTAGCATTTTAAACTGTCAAAAGTCAAATTATTTTTGCGTCAATATTTTTAAACCGATAAAGTAAAAAAAATCACAGGCAAACCAATGCAAAAACCTGCTTGAAAATGTTGCTAAAATAAATGTATTAAAAACAAGTAATAAAATCCCAATTTTTGATTGATCCCAAATCGATCAACCTTTCTTACTGAGGAAATTATATCATCGAGAAAAAAATCTTAAAATCACTGCGATAAATATTTAAGCCAATAAAGATTACTTTATGAAATATTTACAGCTGCAGGTTCGATAAGTCATAAAAACCATGCAGAGATAATTTATTAAATATAAACCGAAAAATTTTTTTAGAAACAATTTTTTTTTGATCGGAAAAGCCGTCAAATCACTGCAGAGAAAGATATTTTATTATATCTAAGCCCATTAGAAATATACATTTTTTTTAACAAAGTTTTCTATTAAAAGACCTTTAAAATCACCACAAAGAAAAATATTTTTACACGTCTAAACCCAGACAAAAATAGAGCTACAAATTTTTAGTTGAAAACGAAGAGTTGCATTTCTACACCCGTAAAATCATAACAGAAAAAAATGTTTTATAGGAACCAAGCAGAAAAAAAAAATTATGCGTATATTGTATTGAAAAACTTCACTGAGATCACTGCAGACACAAATATTTTATTGTATTGTATTATGTTCAAGTCCATACAAAAATACACATTTTTAAACAGCTCTTAAAATCATTGAAAAGAAACTTTTTTTTCGCATCCAAGCCCACAAAGAAAATTCGTTTTTTTTTTAATATCTGATTATGTTCCTATATCAAATTTTTGTCGTCAACAATCTATACATGGAGGAACCATGATCTTGGCTAGGCAAACAATTGAAACGATTTTTTGTAATATTGATAAGTATGATAATCTCCTGTTAGAGAATGTTTTTGAATTCTCTCTTTCTTTTTGTAAACGTTTTAATTTATATATTCTTTGTGTTTATAGGCCACCTATAGGAGATATTGCTATGTTTCTGGACAAACTTGATTCTCTTTTATCCCAGTTGCCCCTACACTCTAAGGTTATATTGGCTGGTGACTTTAATATCAACTACACTGATGAAACCTTCCCACGTACTTATCTTTTAAGTATTTTAAATTCTTACGACTTGAAAATGCACGTTCTTTCTCCCACACGAATAACTTTTTCATCTGCAACTACAATTGACTATTTCTGTACAAATTTTGATGACGTTTTATGCACAGTACTCCCATCTAATATTTCCGACCATGAAGCTATTCTTGCTAAAATGCCATATAATAATGTATTATCTTCATCTCATTATATGGGAAGAATTTTCAGCAGGAGAAATTTCAATGCTTTTTCTGCTGCTACAGCTTCGGTAAATTGGAATGCACTTGAAACGGCTTCTGACCCACTTACTTTATTTTTTCAAGTTCTGTGTGATAAGATCAATCAGTGCTTTCCTAAAATGAGGCTTAAAATTAAGAAACGAAAACCATGGGTTACAAGAGGCCTTAGAATTTTAGCTAAAAACCTCCGTTTTTTGACTAAATTGTGCAAATATACCACAAATGAAAGTATCCTTGTATATCATCAGAAATACTGTAGTCTGTATAGAAAGACAATTAAAGCAGCAAAATCTAATTATTATAGGGATCGCTTAAATATGTCATCAAATAGGCAAAGAGAGTGTTGGTGGATTATTAATGATTTTAGACATTGCCACAGAAAAGTATCTGAACCGGAGTTAAGACCTGCCATTTTAAACGACTATTATTGTGATATACCTAATATCTTGCTCAAGGGCATTCGTAGTAACATTGATCCCTTACACTATCTTTAACAAGTGTCGGTTGAGCATTCATTTTTCTTTCATCCTGTCGGTCTTACCGAAGTAAAAAATGAAATCAAACGTCTAAAAAACCATAAATCATCTGGAGCTGATGGGATATCTTCGAGGCTGCTACTCTTTTTGCCTGATTCAGCCTTAAATGCTTTAGTTTCTGCCATAAACAATTCTTTACATATTGGCATTTTTCCTTCATGTTTAAAAGAGGCAGTGGTTATCCCTCTTCATAAGGGTGGAGATTTGGATCAGCCTTATAATTTCCGTGCCATTTCTATTTTGTCTACCCTCTCTAAGATAGTTGAAAAAACTTGCAAAAAGCAGAATTTTGTCCTTTTTACATCATAATGGCATTTTGTCTGCAAATCAGTTTGGATTTCAAGCCGGTAAAGGGAATGATGCTGTTTTTAGCTTTTTGGAGAGCGTCTATGTGTCCTTGAATTCTGGAGAGTCATCGGCGGCAGTGTTTTGTGATCTATTCAAAGCATTTGACTGTGTGGATCATGAAATACTGTTATCTAAGCTCGATAAATATGGTTTTAGGGGCATAGCGTTGCGATGGCCTAAGTTCTATCTATCAAATCGTACTCAGAAGGTTACAGTGTCTGGGCGTTTGTCTGCTTCTAGATCCCTAAAATGCGGCGTTCCCCAGGGTTCAGTGTTGGGACCACTATTATTTTTACTGTATGTAGATGACTTGAGTTCATTGAAACTGCAGGGCAAGGTGGTTCAGTTTGCTGATGATATCACCATATTATGGAGCCATAAAAATTCTGATTATATTAAGACTTGTATCCTTGAAGACCTTCAGATTTTATCAGGGTGGTGTGTTTCCAACAGACTCGTGTTTAATGTAAGAAAGATGTCTATTATGGGGTTTAAGTGCGATGTTCAGGGTCTGATGTTTGACGAAAATTCCCTCTTGCAGAATAAAGAGTGCTGCAAGTTCCTAGGAATTACCATTGATGGTCGCCTTCGGTTTGAAGATCATATTTTACATTTAGCTGGGAAATTATCTTCTGGATGTTTGATGAACTATTTTTTCACTCTTTATCTTAAAAACAGCTGCTCTCATTCACAAAATTCCCAAACTACCCTCTGACACTGGCCATTTGACTCGTCGTGTAAATGATATTCCCTACATATTTCTACGTCTTCCCTTACCAATAACTCATTAATTTACATAAGTAAGAAAAATTACAATCATGTTCCTCTATGTGTTAGATATATATCGGATGTTAAGAAATTTAAAAGAGAATTAAAGACGCTTTTATTGGCTAAGGCATATTATAACCTGGATGACTTTTTTAATGATAGGTTTTAACCTTGGACATGTTGGAAAGATTTTTTTCCTTTTTTCTTCTCTAGTTTTGTCAACAAGTTTACCTTTATTTAGTAATTGATTTTTTTATTTAGTAATCTTTAATTCAAGTATGTTCAAAAAGTTTTGTCTTCTTGTGTTTAATTTTGTTCATTGTTTTGTCAAATTTTGAAATTGTATTTTTGTTTTGTGTTTTTTAGCTTGTATCCTACCACTGCTTGTACACAAGATTATTCTTACGTAATATAGCACATTTTTTTTTCTTTCTTTCTTTCTTTCTTTCTTTCTTTCTTTCTTTCTTTCTTTAAATCACTGCTAATATACTATTAAATACAAACCAATAAAGGAAAATATTTTTCTTTCACAAGTTTTGCAATATAAATCTGTAAAATTATTGCTGAGATAAATATATCATCCTAGAAGAATTTGACAATTTAAAGCAGTTTTTTTATAATGCTTATAGCTGCTTTGAAGTATGTTGTGGAAAAAAGTGGTAAATACAATAAACAGTTTTTTCTTTATTACCTGCCATTTTTGACAGATATCACCAATGTATATTTTTTTATTTTTAAGATCTGCTTATTATTATACTGTTTTAATATTATTGGTACTGCAAATGTCTTGTCCATATTAGTTACCTAAACTCAGTAAGTTGAAACATAAATTTTAAGTTCTTGAAAGTATTTATCATTAAACTTAATTTATTTCCCAGAACCTTCACTCCATCTTTAATTTATTTCAAATATTTTCAGAAATATTTGGAATATTTTGCATTCTTTACATTTTAAAGTTGCCAAAAATCAAATTACTTACTCTACTGTGAAAGGATAAGATTTTAAAAATTTAAAAATGTTTTTAAACTTAGAACTCAAATTACAGTTCTTTACTCATTTAAACTTCTTCATCTTCACTAAATTCTTTTCAGATTCCTGTACTATAAACCCAAAAAATCCTCTATTACTTATTTAAAGATTTGCCCTTAAATCCCCCACATCTAACTCCGTTTCATCCATCAAAATCCACAAAAAGAAAAATTTCAAGAAAAACCAGGTTAATCCCAGTGGGACCCAGTCCAGACTCCCTGAAGCCATTGACTGACTCATCCTGCAGCCTCTCAAAACTGTTGCTTTTCCCGATAAACCGGCTGCTGACGTCACCCCGTGACGTCACCACGACCCCTGGGAAAATTTATTATGGCTTCGTCTTCTTTTTATGTATTTCTTATTTAATTACGTTGTAATCTTAGAAGAAATGTGATGACATTATTATAAGAGGGTAATTTTATTTTTAAATAGGTTAATTAATGTATTTATATACCTTAATATAGTCAATAATTAAATGCGTATGCTTACATCAACCTAGATAATGTTTTCAGGACTTACCTGCCAAAATTCTTTTGTTATATCAATAGGCGAGTTGCACTAAATTTTTTTTAACAAAGTTCTCCCACAAAAAACCAACTTGAATGAAAGGCGTAAGGGCAGCCGGTTAGATTTTAATGAAGAATAATTTGGCACGTTGTTCCTGGAAGAGCGTTTTCCGGTTAGGGCGCAGGATCGCGTTCATTGAAAAACCTTCGGCGTCGCGACGACGAAGGGCGTCTCGCCGACGCGACGTGTTAATATAGGGTGTTTTAGATCGTAGGGTCAGATTGCAGTAGTAGGTAAATACAGGAGTTGTGAGTAGCCGGGTATACATTTTTGATGTTTATTTATTGTGGGAGTAACAAGTCGGTTGAAAAGAGTTTAAATTTCTGTTGTGTTGCGTCTTCTGGTTTTGTTGATTTTTCTTGAAAAGAATAATTTGTTACAAGTTGGATTCTATGCCATACATAAGTTTTTAAAATTTTTAAGAACTCTATGAAATTACCCCAGAATGATTTTGCGTGACTCTAAAAAGAACATATGTATATTTTAATGCTATTATATGTATTTAAACACATTTTTAAATGAATATTGTTAAACCTTTTGAGTTTTTAAAAATATTTCTATATAATAATAATAATAAAAATAAAGGTCTTTTTATTTAGGAAAAAAAAATACAATTACAAAGTTTAAAGGCGAGATTCAGCGCACAAAGATTCAGATATCTAAATGCCTGTTCTTCCATCTAAGCTAATTATCTATACTATACTAAGTTTCAAAATAGGAATAATACAAACGCTATAAATTATAAAGAGTATATCAACCAGCAACAAAAAAAGAGAATATCTGACAGCATATACGCTTACACAAGGAAAAAGAAACAAATTCAACCCCACAAACAAAACACATCACAAAGCAAAAGATACAGTCTGTTATATTATACAGTGCTTTCATTTCAAAACGATCCACCCTTAATAACTTTCTTAAAGAAAAAAAAAAACACGTCAAATTAGATATACAGGGGGACGTTTAATTATGCATTTACTGAAGTTCTGTCAATCACCTCCTCACCTCCAGCTATCCAGCTAACCTCACTTTAATATGTCAAATGGGAACCCCCATCGTGTGATACATCATAGTAAGCAGCGTAAAATTCTCTATTCAACGGTACCAAAAAAAAATGAAATCGGTAATGTGTAAGCAAATAGTTAGCGAAAATGTCTAGAAATAATGAATATTTTATTTACGCCAAACTTTGGTATGTCAAATGGCTACCCCATGGTGTGACACATTATTTTAAAGGGTATTCATTATGCTATCAATGGCTGTAAAAAAAAATAAAATTGATTGACCATGAAGCAATTAAAGTGTAAATCGGTAGGGTGGAAAAACAAATTTAATTAGTTTAACAAATTTATTTTATTAAATGTTCAAAATGCGCGCCGTTATTAGCAAGACAATAAAAAAAGCCTATTTTCAAACTTCTCACGAACATTGGCAAGGGTCTGCCTGCTAATTTCTCTGCATTCTTGAAATATTCTATTTTTTAAATTCTCAATACTCTCAGGTGGGGTTTTATAAACTTTGCTTTTTAAGTAGCCCCGAAGAAAAAAGTCTAGTGGGGTTAGGTCCGGAGACCGCGCAGGCCATTCGATTGCACCACAGTCATACCACAGATATAGTCTAATGCGATAATTGTTTTTGTTTTCATCATCGGAATAGAGGAAAGAAAGTAAAAAAAAACGAAACAACTACTAAATTATGCTTTATTATTCCTGCAGTAATTTCTTAAAAATGTATTTTTTTAACTCTTTCAGGCACAAGATTTTTCCCCGTTTCTAATCCCATGTTGCACAAATACTAAAAGTTCTGATTTTTTAAATTTTCTCAATCATAATTGAACTAATTCATAAAAATTTAAAGATTCTTATATATTTTTTTTTAAATGAAATGTCAGTTTGACAGATAATTGGTGGCACTGGAAATGTGTACCACCGTGCAACTTGAACTAAAGTTAGGAGGCAATTATGAAAAAAAAAAACGATTATTCTACAGAAAACCAGAAGTATTTTACTAATTGATAATCAAAATTAACAATATCTACTTTGTTTTGAGATATTCTTGAAAACAGTCTTTAGATTTGCCTAAGCATAACGGAACCTTACATACTGTACAAGACCATTCAGTACGAACTTGGTGGATTCTGGTAATACATCTGGCACATCTTCGTCTTGTAGTCCTTACAGGCTGAAGATCTGATGACTGAAAGGCACTTTATCTGGTACTACTCTTTTTATTTTCTTGAAAGCTTCCGATTGCGTATCACGATCTGCACTAATTTGAACGTATCGTTCTGCTAATAACCCATCAACAACTCTTCGATGAAAATCTTTTAGGGGTAACCTTTTTAGACCTCTTAGTCGATAGAGAGTGAACGAATTGATGACGCAGCAATCAATGAAATGAAAAAAAATTCTCATCAACCATTTTTTACTTTTACGATCTAGCTCATAAGATGATTTTATTTGGTCGAAACGGTCCACAAAGTTCATGTTACTATTGTAGTCCACCAGTGCCATAAGACAAGGAACAGGGATTTTACTACCATCCTTTTGTTTTCGCTGCACAGAGCTTTTTACCGTTGGATCATGATAATTGGTCAAAATATGGACTGCTTTTTTGTCTTTCCATTTAATCAAACTGATCCCATCAGAACTTATTGAATAATAATATTCACCTTGCTTCAAAAGTTTATCTTTAGTCATTTTTGGAAGATGTTTTCTGTTCGACTGAACTGTACCACATGCATAAATGCCCCGTTCTTTGAGAATTTTCAATAACATATACGAGTTGAAAAAAATCGAAGAAAAGCAGGTGATTTTTTTGTTGGAGATCCTCGGTAAGTCTAAGTATTACCTTTTCCCCTAACGAATGTTCCACGTAGTCATCGGTTTTACCGGTATAAATATCAAAGTCATATAAATATGCATTTGACTCAGCCAAATTTTGTAGCCTTGTTTTATAGGCTTTTTCGGCATATATTGCTTCAACCATAGACTTATAACCAAGGATAATTATAATAAATAATCATATGATAATTATAATAAATAATCCTTGGTTATAAGTCTATGGCTTCAACGTACTTCGCCCCTTAAATTTTACCATTGATTCATCGATTGCGATGTTTTTTGTACAATCATAATATTTTTTAAAATTCTCCCTAATTTTATCTAAGGGCCTAACTTTATACCGTTTATCGAACCCTGCATCCCCTTTTTTTGGCATTACGCTATTGTCATTGAGGTGAACCTGGCTAAGCAACCAACCGAATCTATTTACAGTTATAAACTGGGAAATGTAATTATCGTGCATGTCTTCGTCGACACTCCAATAGTCTTTATAACTAGGTAGTGGTTTGATTCCCATGAGAATATTAAGACCACAGAAAACCTTCATTTCTTTTGGATTTGTAGGATTATATTTTTTGTTATTTTTTGAAATTCTTGTTCAGTTTGTAGAGGTTTGTTTGAAAAACAATGTTTTCTATAAGGTCGCCACTTATAAACAGATTAAAAAAAAATAAGGTGACCACAGGTGATCTTCCTTTTATAGTAACTCAAGACATAAACCTTCATTCTTAGTCTCAGTAAACGGCTGGGCCGGGTTTATTAGATGTAAATTTTGATAAGACCATGAAACTTTAGGTCGGTTGGTGAAGGTGGTTGATTATTTGATTTTTGTAAATACCTTGAAAGTGGGACGTCATCATCGCTGGAGTCATCAATTACTACTGATCATAATATCATCAGCCTGTATTTCACAGAATTAATTTTCATTGTCGGACTCTTCTGAAATAATTGATTCGTGATCACTTGGAACTTTATCTATAATTTCTAATTCGTCGTAGAACTCTTTTTCAGTCATATCGACCAATAAGCCCATAGGATATTTACTGCTGCCAGCGAAAGCCATAGCCTAAAAAAAGAAAATACCCTTATTTCATAGTGGTACAAATTAGGGACTCATTAAAATGATGTTTTTTTCAAACCATAATCCTTAATTTTTATTGCATTTATGTTTTTTACATTAATATATACATCATAAAATGCAAATAAAATACAGAATAATCCGAAATGCTTACCTTATCAAAATAAAAATAACACTAAATATTTACAAACAAAAACACGTGCTTCTTGCAACATCTAATGCGTTTGACCAGTTAAGACAGGAAATATTTATGCAGTATAGTAAAAATCCACATCCATGTTCAAAAATATGGTAGGGATATGTGGTACAGAATATATGTCGCTGTGTCGAACAGGAAAATGAATTTGAAAGGTGGTTTATTTTTTGTACTACTATGCATCTTTTGCGATTGTGAACATCTGTGCGAAATTTTATTTTATTATATAAGTAAGGTGGAGATCTTTAATTAATTATTTTAAAAAACATTAAAGATGCGTGAAAAATCCTTCTGTTGTGCATAGTCAACCACCTGGTTTCCTTAAGCTAGGAAGATAAGACTTTAAGACTAGGAAATCACACAGTAGAATTTTTGTTTCTTTATTCAAAAAGGTAAAACGGTAAAAAGGTAAAACGTAACGATGTGGATAAATATTTTTAAGGTTTAACAATCCTTTTTGAATACATGAATTTACGAGCTGCGTGAATCGCAGGTCACTATCCAGAATCAACTCAAGCTCTTGCTGTGCTCCACGTGTTTTATAGGCTCGTTATTGATATGAATTAAATCCCTATAATACTGCAAAAAATTCTTACGGCTACCTTTGCCCCTAAACAGCATAAATGCTGATTTCATAGAATTTAATTGTAAGCAATGATTTTTAGAAAACTTGTAAACGTTAGCAAGGTCATAATTAATGGCTCACACCTGGTTTAAATGAGAGATATATTTGAGTATCATCAGCAAAATAGTGCTGCTTAGATGATATGAATATTTTTGTCATGTTTGATACATAAATTGAAAAAAGGATTGGCTCAAGGATGGAGCCCTGAGGCACGCCAGAAGAAATCTCTAACAAACCAGAATCTACGCCATTATAAGAAACAGCTTGATACCTATCTCTAAGATAATTAGCAATCAACGCGCATGCCCCCTTCCCTAAACCAACAAATGATTATTAAAAGATCATGGTTGAGAGTATTAAAGGCCTTGCTATAGTCAAGCATTACCAGTAATGTTAGTTTATTGGAATCAAATGCTGATAAAATAACATCAATTATAGAGGCCAATGCCGTACAACAGCTGTGGTTTGATCTAAGCCCTGATTGTGTCACTGGTAAAATTGAGTTAACATATTTCTGAAGCTGCATTTCCATTACTTTTTCTAATATTTTTGATATCATTGAAAGAATGCTTATTGGTCTCAGATCACTTAATGTAAGAGGATTTAGCGTCTTGAGTAAAGGGCTAATTTTCGCTTTTTTCCACTTTGAAGGAAAAACAGAATTTTTGAGACAGAAGTTTATGACATGGACAATATAAGGTAGTAGAAAAGGCAGGCATAGTCGGATGGTAAGTATATTAATTTCATCAATGCCCGTGGTAGTAGTTTTAATGTTATTAATAACCTTTACAAGATCATACTCCGACACGGCCAAAAATCTAAAACTTGCTTGAAATAAGTTATGTTTAACACTTTTATAATAATTTAGAATATTTTTATTTAAATTAATTTTTGGAACAGAGCTGATAAAAAACTGGTTAATTTTTTCGACATTTTTATGATTTTTAGGAATATTATTTTTATTTTGTTTATTTTTTAGGTTAAGTAATTTTATTGAAGGCCACACATCTTTTGTAGCAGTTAATTGTAAGTTAAAATATAATATTTTTTCATTACGTATTGCAAGAGTGGTCATATTTCTTAGGAGTTTATAACTATTCCAGTCATCAATACTTTTATTTCTTTTGTATTTTGCTAGCATTCTATCTCTATATTCTAAGGGCTATGCATCATAGCCCTTACAGCGTCAGTGCTATGATGCATGGAGCGTACGGCTTGGTAATGCGATATTTTATAGGTGGTGCATGTAAATTAAGCAACGCAACTATGTTGTCGGTTATAAAAGAAATTTTTTACTCAACATCTGTTAAATGATTTATATTATTCTAGGGTATAGACCGAAGATCCGAGTCAAACTGTCGCAGATATATTTATTCGCAAATGCGTGTCCAGTTCAGTTTCTGATGTTTCGCATCCAGAACAGTAACTTTCTTCCCAAAACCTCTTTTTCCTTCCAGTTTTTCCGCGTTTATTAGTTGCTGGAACTTATACTTTTTATGCCTGACTAGGTAACCTAAGTAGCCTAAGCTGTTTTTCTTACTTTTAGAATATGTTGTATCTCTCGCTCACCACTATTCTCTAAAGTACTTCATCGCTCGTAGTTCTATCCGTCCAAAGGATCCTCAGCATTCATCTGTAGCAACAGAGTTTAAACGCCTTCGGTCTATTCATGATGCTTGCTTTCAACCTCCATGATTCCGGCATCAGTCTTAGACGTAGATTTAGGTCAAAATATGAATCAGAAAGGAGTCGCTTAGGCTTATATCACACAAATTCTTGGCTTCATTCTAGTATTTATTTCGTTATTTGTGTTTGAATCTCTTTCAATCCAGGAACCCAAATATTTAAAACGCTTTACCATTTCTAGGATTTCCACTCAAGATGAGTTTAAAATATGTAACGCTCTCCAGACCTTTTTTATGTAGCAACAGACAAATTAGCAACATTGTTTTTGAACGATATTCTTTTTAAGTCAAATAAAGTCAATTCAAATCAAAAGTAATTTATTTGCCATAAAGAGTCAATACATCCCTAGAAACAAAATAAAGATAATATATTTAATATTTTAAATTACATCTTCTCCCGTCAAAAAGATCCCGCGATTTTCAACAACCGATACTCTTTAGCTACTGACAAAAGAAGCCAAGAGTGGGACAAACCCGTCAACTTAAAATTAATAAATAAGGAAACTAATAAAAAAAAAACAACAAAAAAATCATCAAACTAAATAAATTATTACAGAAAGAATAACAACAGATTTGCACGAGTGTGTGCTAAGAATCAATATAAGTAATTAATATTTTAATAAATTTTTATTTATAATATAATTTTTCCATAATAATTAATTATAAGCCTGAGGCCAGAGGGAGACGGAGGAAACGACGAACGGCCAGAGACGGATGATGGACGGTCCAGACAATTTTTGATAATGTTTACTTGTATGTATTTTAGGTCAAAACGCGAATGCATGCACCTCTATTGTTAAAAAGACAAAGAGAAGAAAAACCAAAGATAAGAGTAAAACAAAAATGTATGTACATATTAGTTAGTTGCGAGCCTATAGTTGAGTCTGCAGGAGCATTAGTTTCACATGCTTTTTAAAACTATTTATTGTAAAATTTTTAATTGTATTTGGAGTCATTCAAAATCTTACACGCCCTGTATGATTTTTGAAAGTTTGTCGTCCGGTGAAGAGCAACTCTATATAAATTAATGCTTCTAGTTTCATGAGCAGTGTGTGGTAGTGGCATTAAGCAGTTATGCAGATACTCCGGTTTGCGGTTTCCCAGTCTTGATTATTCTATAGACAAAGCAGTACATATGAAGCTCTCCTCTATTTTCCATGGTTAAAATTTTGTTATTATTTAGATGTGGAGTTATATGATCTCTATTGGGGATGTTAAAAGAGAATCTCTTGCATGTGGTTGTAATTTTTGATTTTTTTTTTAATATAAACTTGTTATAGAGTCGGAGTATACCACATCTCCATAATCAAATAATGATAAAGTTGGAGTATCACAAAGGAAGTATTTAATTGTTGAGGGTAGGCAGTTTCTTAGGTGATATACATTTTTTAGGCGATAGTAAGTTATTGTTATAGATGTGTGTTTCAAATTTTGTTGTTTCGTCAATAATTATGCCCAGGTTTTTTACTTCCGATTTAAAAGGAATAGGTTCGTTATTTAAAATAATTGACATATTATTTTTCAGGTACTCCCTTGCTTGTTTACTTTGGCTTATAAGAATTGCCTGGGATTTCGTAGCATTGATGTTAAGATTATGATCAATGGCATAATTAAATATTCTCGTTAAATCTTGATTTATTTTAAGATTACAGTCTGTCAGATCTTCACGGTTAATTGGCACATAAAGTTGCGAATCGTTTGCATATTGATGTAGTGTGCTATAAAATAGACAGCTATGCATGTCTGCTACATAAATAGAAAATAAAAAAAATGGAGTTAGAACTGATTCTTGGGAGACGCGTTTTGTTATTGGTTTGTACTTTAATTTGTTTACCCCGGATGCGGTTGCAATTGACACATAACACGCTGTATTAACCAAAAAATTTGAAAAAAGTTTATTACGCGTTTGGAAAAATTATAGTACTGCAGTTTCGCAACCATCATTTTGTGATCCAAGGCGTCGAATGCTTTACTAAAGTCTAGCATTGTAAGAAGTGTTGATGACTTTTCGTCCTTATTATGTTTAATGTCGTTAAGGACTTTGGCCAAACACAACGCTTCCATTATATAATTGTAATGGATTTTATTTCGTCTTTAGAACATTAAGAGACATTGGCAACAACTTTGTTTAAGTTTAACATGTGCCCAGGGGCAAAGGGGTGTTTTGTTCGAAAAAAGGCGATTCAAGCCGATCTTTTCACAAGTAAATACCGATACTTTTATAACATCATATTAAGGAGAATCGTCATCATAAACGTAGAATATGAGATCATAGAAATAAACCTAATTAAAAGCTTAAATGTGAAATACAAAAATAATTATATTTTTAAATTCAAATATTTTTTCGAAAATTCTTATCTATTCAAAGGCCATAAAAAATAAAACACTCGAGTTTTATTCATAGTTCTATTAATAGGACTGATTTTATGTTTTTTGTTGTCTTGGCAGAAAAACAGCATATTAAAATGTTAAAAATTTGTATTTTAAAAGATATATTATTAAG
Source organism: Anthonomus grandis grandis (assembly GCF_022605725.1). Classification (NCBI taxonomy): domain Eukaryota; kingdom Metazoa; phylum Arthropoda; class Insecta; order Coleoptera; family Curculionidae; genus Anthonomus; species Anthonomus grandis. Next base: position 39,947,448 of record NC_065546.1, on the reverse strand, counting down.
AAATCTAAGCATGATCTCTTATTAATAAATAGTTTTCTTGTAAATATTTTTTGCCGACGTCACTGGTCAAGATTCCTTATATGGGTAGTATCAGTAATGCGTTCGAGCGGAGTTGCGATGTTGTTGCTCTTTTCTCTAATGTACCTTACCTACATTAATTTATCTTTGAATATTAGCTTCTAGTGGAATATGGAGTATCTTCCATTTTTTATTTTAATAAAATTTTTCATATCTTATTAAAGGGGAAAAGTAGTATTGTTCTGTGCCTGTCAAGACACAAATAAGTGACACATTTTAATGATATTATAAAGTTTTTTTTGCTATTTCTACATAAGCATTTGACCTCATTGCATCAAGAGTGTTGCAAGCAAACAAATTCCATAGTTCCGTTTAGAGCATGCAGGAAACTCAGTTAGTGCAGATTCCATCTAGAGCAATTTGTACGATACGAGTAGATGGCGCAGGTACGAGCAGCAGTGACAGAAAGAGCGCTTTTACAGCGACAACTGGTAACTATGGTAATAGTTGGGCAAAGCAGTCAAAATACGAGGCTAGAAAGCCAAATGTTAACGCAGGTCGGTCTACATCAACCAGACCAGACGATTTTGATCGAAGGAATAATAACAAAAACAAAATAATTTGTTTTCAGTGTAAAGAACCCGGTCATTTCATATGAAAATGTACAAATTCAAGCGGTTATATATATACAGTGCAGTATTTTTAAATTGTTAGTACCTATTGCAAGGATGATTCAGGTGCGAGTAAATACATGACCCCAAATGTAAGTTGAATTTCAAGTGCCAAGATTTCATACGCTAAGGTAAGGGACATTGTATAGTTGCAAATGAGGAGAACCTAGGGTCAGGTGTATCGGCGACGTTAAGATCCAATGGTTGGTCGCAACCTTACCACTCAATATGTTCTTGGTGTACCAGGATTGACAACTAATCTGGTATCGCTAGGTGAATTAATATCAAAAGGTATCCATGTAATATTTTATGAAAGTGGCTGTTCTATTTTTACTAGCAATAATAAATTATTAGCTACTGCTGATATATGTGATGGTTTGTACAAATGAAATTTAAGTTTTAACCAAAGAACTAGACTAACATTGACTGGTATACGCAGGGACCCAAAGGTGTGGCACAGAAGGCCACATTAACAGCCAAGATCTTAACAAAATGACTACCTTGGGAATTCTGTTAAGATCTTGGCTGTTGGGCTTAACACTAAGGAATGCATTTAGTATCGACTCAAGAAACTGTATTGTTGTTGCGAGGGAAAACAGACAAGGCTGCCTTTTGCACACAATGGAAGTAAGGCGTTGTTGGAAGTTATCTATGGAGACGTTTGTAAAACAATGATAGTAAATTGTATTGGAGAAGTAATGCTTTTTTTTTACCTGTTGATCACCATAGTAGGATGTCCTTCATCTATTTTCAAAAGCTAAGAGCCGAGTATCGAATAGTTTTAAAGTTTTTAAGACTATATGGTCGAGAACCAAGTTGGTCGTAAAATTAAAATATTCAGAAGTGACTAAGAAAAAGACATATTGTTGACACTAAATTTAGTGGCAACAACTTTACATCTTTCTTTGAGTCAGAAGGTATTTCTCACCAATACTCCAGATTAAAACAGTCTTTCAGAGAGGCTCAACAGATGTTTGATAGCGAAAGGCAAAATGCCTTATATTTGACGCTGGCTTGGAAGAGATGTTTTGGGCAGAGGCAATAAATAATGCTAGTTACCTAAGGAACAGGTCGATTTTCAGTGCATTGGATGGTAGGTCTCTATTTAAAATGTGGCATGGTAAGAAACCGGATTTATCCTATATCAGGATATTTGGAAGTAGCGTTATGATCCACATTCCAAGGGAAATGAGGCTCAAGTTAAAGTGCAAGATAAAAAGTGCAACAATTGCATACTGGCTGGATATGCTGAGATTATAAAGGCCTACCAAATATATGACTCGAGTAAATATGAGGACGTGCCGAGTAGAGATTATGAGTATGTAAGTAATATTAAGTTACAAAAGTACCGAGCAAGAGTTCTGTGAGGAAACTGTAGTTGAAGTGGGGGATAAACTTGAAAAACTGGGAATAAACTGGATCAGAGGGACAATAACCCAGAGTTAGCTCTAGAAGCCAGTTCTATAAGTAGTAAGATTGACTGTATTGAATATAAAAGTTTTTGATATCCAAAATGACATAGACTATGTACCCGAATTCTCCCGATATTAGTCTTTGTTAGATAACTTTGGTATGAGACCCCAATGGAAAAGAATCTGAATTCAGTGAAAGGAGATAGTAGTGTGTTATCAGGGCCTTACCGTCAAGCGAAAGGTGGTTTTATGTATTTATCCGTAATGACGAGCCCAAACGTTTCATACAGTGTTCGCTATTTAAGTCAATTCCGTAACTGTTTTAATGAGACTCATTGACAAAGTGTTAAGAGACTTTTAAGGTATCTTTAGAAAACTAAGCGTTATTGTTTAAGTATCAAGAGGATTGTAAACCGTTTTTAGGATATGTTGATGCCGATTGGAGAAACAGTGCGGTTGGGTTGGCAGAAGGTCATTTCCTGAGTTTTGCTTTGTTTATGCTGGTTGTGGTATTCCTTGGGAAAGCACAAAGCAAAAGACTGTATTTAGCACAGATGAATATTTGGCGCTTTCTGAGGCTTCAAAAGAAGCAAATAAGCTAAAAAAATTGTTAGGAGAATTAGCCAATTTTAGCGATAGTAAAAGTGCCTTAAAGCTATCGTTAAACTAATAGTATTCCAATAAGTCACCCTTTTGTCAGAGAAATGGTGCAGAATTAATTAATTAGTCTTGAGGTTTTAAAGACTACTGACATTTTGACTAGTAGGGGTGTTAAGATGAGTTTAAAATATGTAACGCTCTCTGGATATTTTTTATGTAGCAACAGGCTATTTGGCAGCCTTGGTGTGTTTAAACGATATTCGCTCCACCTCAAATAATGTCAATCATTAAGTCGATTCTCAGTGGGGATTTTTGGCAATTACCATTGTCCTCGTTTTCTTAAGACTGATCTTCAATTCATAGTCTGAGCACACTCTTTGAACGCTATATCTTAGTTGCGTTTTGTACTTTGAATTTTAGTAAATTATGTTTATACCAATATAAACATTATTTAATATTTATGATTAAATTATTTTTATATTTTAATCACAAGTTAAGTACATTTTTGTCTGATGGTCAACTTTTCTCTAAGATTGAAACATTTAAAGATTTTTTCCTACTACCGTGCGTAAAGTACTCACTTTACAATCTTCCCAGGGTTAATAGTTTCACTTTTTAAGCACTTTTTAGTGCCTAAAAATAATTTACGTTTATTTGACATTTAATTTATAATTTGTGAAAATTATCACCGACATAATAGTTTTTTATGTAACAAGTTTGTAAAATGATCCTTTTTTTATGAATGGGAAATTTGTCACACAAAAGGTCATTTTAAAGTGAAACTATAAACCCTGGGAAGTGTGTAAAGGGAGTACTTTGCGCACGCTAGTAGAAAACAATAATTTTAATATACTTGTGAACAAATAAGAAATAGCAATATATAATACAAATAGCTTAATTGTCATTGGCTCAGATCCGAGTTCAAATACTCAATGTGATATAACAAAAGAAAATAGAATAAAATATGATAGAAAAAATAAAGTGTTGGATCAAAAAGAAATGCATTATGATAATGTAAGTTCTTTAAATGTTTACAAACGCAAACTGCTAAGTAATAAATTATCATGCCTGAAACTATTTTAAATTTTAAATTTCTTGTACCTATCGCTTTATGAGTGTTGTAACTCATCTTTTTTAAATATTACTTACATACAATGCTATTTTTTATTAGTGGATATTCTTTTTTAATAATGCGTGTGAAAATAGTGCCCGACCGGTTGTCAGCAACCATCGAGAATATATCGGTTTGCAGGCAATGAAATCAAGAAATTTTGATTGTGACTTTCTTATATTATTATTAATTATTAGTTGGTACTATTATTATTATTATTTAATTTCTTTATTGTTTCTTAAATCTTTTAAAAATAATAATTTAAAAATTATGAATAATTAATTTTTGTCTGAATATATCCCCGTAGTAATCCTCCATTGCTTCTAGCATTTATAGAAATTACTTTCTTACATAGTTTAATTAATTCCATACGAAAATTATTATTTTAATAAAATTGCCAGAACCTAGTTACAACCAGTTTTAGTTTTATTATTATTTAATTTCTTTATTGCTTCTTAAATCTTTTAAAAATAATAATTTAAAAATTATGAATAATTAATTTTTGTCTGAATATATCCCCGTAGTAATCCTCCATTGCTTTTAGCATTTATAAAAATTATTTTCTTACATAGTTTAATTAATTCCATACGAAAATTACTATTTTAATAAAATTGCCAGAACTTAGTTACAACCAGTTTTAGCACAACAGTAATCACATTATTTTATTAGACTGATATGAGTGAAAAACTATTTCCATTAATAAGATCTAATTTGAGATAAAATTACTTACATCGGACGAAAAACTCTTCGAACTTATATACTCACCGATCATGTTGTGCCTTTTTTATCTTCAAATCCTCAATAAATTTATAATCATTCCTCGGTAGAGTACATACTATAATTTTTTCAGACGTGTCAGTAGTCCATGGCAAATTGCACTTATCCCTATTTAAGTAAGCATGGTCCCTTACGGGGGCACTGTACTGTTGCAGACTGCACGAGCTCGCTCCTGATTCGTCGTCTCCGTCGTAACCACTACAAAAAAAAGAAAGCTTCATATATTAAATACATATCTGAATATTAGATTGTTAAACTTTAAGATCATTGATTAATTTATGGTAATTTGGTGACAACATTATTAATTTTATAATTATGAATAGTCTTGTATCTTTATCAAATATAATTGGTGTACTAATTTAGTCTAATGATGAGGCATCGAAACGTTGTCATTTTAAGAAAGTATAGAACTTAGGGAGAACTTGGGTGGTTTTGATGCTAAGATTGGTGCTTCTAAAGAAGATAATGATATGCGAGGATGATCAGCGGAAAGAAATAAAACTTCCGACGAAAAAAAAAACAATAAATGAACATCCTAAAGGGCATGTGAGAAACAATGATACGTACACAAGATCCTTGATACCAAGAGTCGCCTAACATAATCTGGTTAAAAACAAAATCCATATTAAATATTGCCAATAAGGGCGTCACAAATGACACGAAAGGAAAAGAGGAAGCAATGTATTACAATGTAAAAGGAAACAGCCAACAGCTTCAGAAGATAAAGAGAGGCCTATCAAGCAGTGAAGCGACTTTGTCAAAGAGACAAAAAGAGCCACTTGAATGAATTTTGCAAAGTAAGAGTTACACAAAAACAACACTGAAACTAAAACAGATAATTCCTTTTTTCGCACCAAACCGTAATGTCATCAAAGGTGAGAATGGAGTGCTACTTACAGCCAGACAAGACATATTAAATGAATGGAGGGAATATTGCGAAAATCTGATGATGGAGGATGATGTAGCGCAATTACCAACACAAATGAAACACAGTTTTGAAAAGGAACCTCACATACTCAGAAGTGAATTTGAAATAGGAATAAGTAAATAATTAATGTTATTTCTTTAATCTACTGTTTTCATATAAATACGCTTTTCCCCAAGTTTAGAACACTTAAAGACAATCTCTATTAAGTTACAAAGATAGTAAATATTTTTTGAAATATATTTTAAAACGTTGTAGTGATAAGGTAACCAAATTTATCGGCACTTTATTATAAATTTTTGCTGCACTATAAGAAAAACATCTCTGAATCATGGCTCTGTGATGAGGTGAAACTGAAGTCTTATTATTAAACCTAATATTTAAGTTAAGAACAGTATTACGAAAAATTAGTCTCTCTTTAAGGGAGGCAGGGAAAGATGCTATCCACTTTAAATCTCAGTTGATCATCTAGAATCACACTCAAGTTTTTAGCAGAATCATTCTCGTATTATCAGTATTAATATCTTGTTAATATTCTCTTTTTGATTTTTGTTGCTAAATATTATAAGTTGGGATTTATTAGGATTTAATTTTAAATTATGATTCTTTGCATTTATGCTTACTGTTTTTTGATCCTCATTCATAATTAATTCTGCTTCATTATAATCATTGTGATCAAAAGAATGATAAATTTGCGTATTGTCAGCAATGCCTGCAGCTTACAGTACTTAAACGAGTAAAGGAAAAGGACCCAAAATAGAACCTTGACACCACAACAATATTTAGTTATTCAGATTGTCTATTATCGGAATAAGAAAAGAAAAGAGCCATATTAGTATAGATAATATAATGTCTAAATGATTTGAGTTCTAGATGATATCGAATTAGATAAAATACACCGAATCTGCCAAAAAATATGGGAGACATGCACGTGGTCAAGGTCCAGTACATCACTCCATACATCCATATTTCATTTGATAAAGCAGAAGCAAGGGATTTATGCAGGAACTATCGCATAATAGTACTGATCACACTTTGCGGTAAAATCATGTAACAAATATTAGCAAGGATAAAACAACTTCTACTACTTGAAATTTCAAAAGAACAAGCATTTGATCCGGTGAATTGGAGAAAGTTGGCTGCACACTGAGTCTAATCCTACTCAATATATACGGAAAATGGATTATGTGAAACGTCAGTGATGACTGGAATGGCAGAAGAAAGAAATTTCAATATGCATGAGATATAACTATTTTCGCCAAGTCTAAAGAGTAATTGTGTGAATAATTAGATATATAAATATTAATCTATTTTGGACATGTCTTTCGAAGAAATGGTCTTGAGAAAGTTGCGATACAAGAAAGCGTGAAAAGTTCTTACTTCCACGGAGGTCTAAGCAGATCTTCCACAAGATACACTGACCATATTGTCTCAATAATCAGCTTTCCACTATCAGAATGTGCAAGATTGACGGAAGGCCGAGGTAAATGGAGAGGCATCAGCCAGATGAGTTCATTATAACACGATATCTGCGACAGGTCAACGACTAAGAAGAAGAACTTGATTTAATTTCTTACTGTTCGAAGAAATGGTCTTGAGAAAGTTGCGATACAAGAAGGCCTGAAAAGTTCTTACTTCCACGGAGGCCTAAGCAGATCTTCCACAAGATATACTAACCATATTGTCTAAATAATCAGCTTTCTACTATCAGAGTGTGCAAGGTTGACGGAAGGCCGAGGTAAATGGAGAGGCATCAGCCAGATGAGTTCATCATAACACGATATCTGCGACAGGTCAACGACTAAGAAGAAGAACTTGATTTAATTTCTTACTGTTCGAAGAAACGGTCTTGAGAAAGTTGCGATACAAGAAGGCGTGAAAAGTTCTTACTTCCACGGAGGCCTAAGCAGATCTTCCACAAGATACACTGACCATATTGTCTCAATAATCAGCTTTCTACTATCAGAATGTGCAAGATTGACAGAAGGCCGAGGTAAATGGAGAGGCATCAGCCAGATAAGTTCATTATAACACGATATCTGCGACAGATCACCGACTAAGAAGAAGAACTTGATTTACTTTCTTACTGTTTTTCATGAGGTTATAATCTAATATAGTTCCATGAAACTGAAATGTGTGAAAAATTATTAAATTATAAAATTCCCGTTTGTTTCATATAAATAAATAATAATAACTTCATGTAATAAAATATAAAAACTTTATAAATCGATATTGCTGTCATGCAACATTTACCTTGACATTTTATCCTATTTAAAATAAGCTTCCATGCAAAATTTATTATATTTATGCAGCATAAACCCTTGAAAATTGCAAAAGTACTTTCCCATTTCAGCGAAACTTCATATAAACTAAAAGAAATCATTCCTTAAAAGACATTTTCTTTTACTTGCTATAAATCAACCATGAACGTCCAAAATAAAGGCGCATCCCTATCCAAATGCTATTTTTAGCCCTAAAACAGTGCCATATCTTTAATTTTCTCGGACCAACCCAGTTAACACACCTTAAGGTCATCCTTGAAGCCTTAAAAAAACTTTTGATAGATCATTGCAAAGAATAGGGTGTATAATATGAATAGTATTGTTATTTTCTATGTTTTTAAGAAGCACAGGTTTAAAATAATAACTGCGTTAGGAATGCATAATTTATATAAACATGATACTTATTTTTTATAAATGTGTTATTATACGAGCGTTTATTGACGTGGGATTAGCTATGATGTCTTGTTTATTAAAAATGGTATTATTATGTGTTAATTATAAAGTCAAATCTAGCTTGATGTGGGCATTTATTAGTTTATTTAGAGATATGATTTTCTGAAATTTCTTCCCTCCTCACTAGATACAATATAACTTAAAACTTTTCAGTATTTGTATCTCAAACTAGCTTAAATATCCAAATAAATTAACTTTCTTTAATTCATCATTTTTAGGTCAAAGACCCAAAACAAAGAGTTTCATTTGTCCGTGAGTCAAGATGCCTTTTCCATGAAAAACTATGGTGTCACGGTAAGAAATAAACCGCTCTGCTAATTTATAAATCAATACTCAAGACTCAAGAAGTTGCTCGCGTGTTAACATGAAAAGACCATTTTAGGAGAAACGGTTGTTTAAGTTTATGTTGAAGTTTCAATTGTAAATCGAAAAAAGTAACTAATTAATACAATTCAAAAAACTATTTGCTTAAAACGAATCCTGATTAAATGGATTTAAGAAAAAAGTTGAAGGTTTTGAAAGACAAATAGGTGTCAGCTTGAACCTTTAATAATTTACCTTTCGTCGGGCTCGTGGAATAATCGATAAGTAAATTTACTTCTGGCTAAGGTCAGAGGAGGGTTTTTGTTTGAACATAATCTATAATATAATTTTCTCTATGTGCTTTTGTTTCAAATAGAATTTTAAATTTTATTTTATAAAACATAATTTTATAATGAAGAGTATTTTCTAAGAGGTAAGATTTCTTTTAAAACAATATGTCATGCCAATATTATAATTTTTATAAAAAATTGCATAACTTTAATATATCTGATGCACTTTTGTATGAGAAAAAACTTACTGTTAGTTTGTTATGAGTTATTAAATAAAATTAACTTTTTAAGATCACGTAAAAAGCTTTAGATGATCTGAAAATAATAAAGAAGTATATTCTTCGAAATTTTTTAAAATATTTTATAATAAATTAAAGTAAAAATTATATTATGATTTCAAAAATATATTTATATTAAAATAGAAGTTAGTAAGTTTGATACATAATAGGTCTCTTTATTTTTTGGAAAATACAATGAAAAATCAGAAAACCAACATACAAGCCAACCAGTTTTATCTCAAGCCCTTTTACAAAAATAATTGCTTGAAAATTAAATAAAAAAAAGTTTTTGGATTATACCTCGGGTTTTGTTGGTTATATGAAAAAATTTGTTAAAGTTTGTATGTGTATTTATTTTATTTTTATTTTGCAATTTTAACTCGTATTTTGTTTTATTTTTGCTATTTTATTTTAGGCTTAAATTTTATTTATAAATTTTCTGTATGTGAGACTTTTTATATTTTTTGTATATGTATGCCATTTTGTACAAGCACACACTTTTTTTTCAACTTTTTTTTTCAAATTATTTGCATTTTTTTTTAATTAGTTTTTTTTTAAATATGTATTATACCCGTATTATCTATATATTATGTATTACCTTTGTAGCTCAAGCTAAATAAATACATTATTATTATTATTATTATTATTATTATTATTATTAAAATATTAGGTACTTTATTATAGACTTCCATATCTAAAAAATGCGATTTTATACGTGTAAAAGTGTTAAGCAGTAAAAAATATCAAAGAACCTTAAGTGGTGAGGGGGTAAATCAATTCTTGTGGAAGCTATTTTTGTTGCCGCCAAAAATGTTAAAATTATTCAAAAAAAAAACCAGCATAGGTTAGTACCCCCAAAGACCAAAGAGGCCTAGTTCATTGACCTATTTAAAAAAATACATATAAAATGATTCAAAATAGAAATAACGGTACAAATTAGGTTTTATTATTAATCTTTATAGATACTGCCTTTTTAAAAGCAAGAAAGATTTATATTAATTTCTTATTAAATTTTGTTAGCAATTTTTTATTATATTATATTTTTTAACGATGGCCGAGTCTTCGAATAATAACAATCAAATGTTCTGAGAATTAATCTAGGTGATGAGTTTTAATCTTTATTTATACATAAGTAAAATTTAATTGTTTTAATATTTAATATAAAATTTTTACTGCTATTTTTAACAGGTCTCGTTTCATAATTCATTCTATAGCAGTAATAAAGTTAGTTAATAAAGGAAGATTTTATCACAGATATAATATTAGTATGTGTTTTTTGTTGGCTTATGTAATCTTTTCTTTAAAATATAATTTTTGTTGACAGATAAATTAGTAAAAAAACATATTTTTAAAAATATCTATTACAAACTAAAATATTTATTATTTAAAACTAAAACTATATTTAATTAATATATAAGTAATAGTAAAAATTAAATGCGTGATGTAGGTAGGAACACAAACTTTGGATTTATTAATTTTTTTAAATTTGAGAAAAAAATTATAAAATACGTTATTTAAGAATTTTATTAATGTAATATTAATACTATAAATGTGCATAACCTTAAGGAAATTTTTTAAGGAAACCAAGAAATTGTTCATAATATTTTACTAATTTTTTAATTTTTTTTTATTGTCTGCAATTCAGCAAATTTGTAGGCCCTAAAAACAGATTTTTTTCTTAAACTGGCCCAATGAAAGTAAAATTTGCAGATTTGGTAATTTTTATTTTTACATAATTTAAATGGAGATAGTTGTCATTTCTATTAGAAAATAAATATAACTGACCAAATGCATGCATTTGTTAAGTTTGTTGGTTACAATTTTTCACATTTAATTTCTATTGAAAAATTCCTAAATTTATTTGCATAACTTTAATGGGCTTGATGGTCATTTGCTTATGCTATTTTTACATCTAATTTATAGTCTTTTACTGTGTTAATAAAATTAACTGCAAATAAATATTTTTTTCCTTTAACTTACTAAATAAATTCATACACATGTTAATATTTATTTTTCAATTTGTTGACAAAATTTTTCAGATTTATTCCTATTGGCATATTATAATAAGTTTAAATTTGTGCATATTATTGCATAACTTAAAAGGATTTAAATATCATTTCTTAATGTTATTTTTACACCTAATTTTTGGGTTCTTTTAATTGCTATTAATAAAAGTTTTACGATAAGAATTAAATGAAAATATTTTTTTTTACGTAAACTGACTGATTCAATACACACTTTTCAAATTTTATGTTTAAATTTAATGTTTAGACGAAAAGACGAAGATTTAATGTTTCTAGATTTTTCACATTTAATTCCTATTGGAACAATATGTTTTTTCACTTCTTTGCATAACTTAAATGAACATAATTGGCATTTCTTTATTTTATTCCTACATCTAGTTTATGTTTTTTATTGCTGATTATTAATTAAATTTTAAAGATAAAAACTAAATAAAAATGTTTTCTTTTTTATAAACCGATCAAATAAATTCACGCACATGTTAATATTTATTTTTTAATTTATTTATAAGATTTCTTACATTTAATTTCTAATGGAACAATATATTATTTTTAATTTTATCACATAACTTAAATGGGTATGACTGCCATTTCCTTATGTTATTTTTACCCCCAATTTATGGTTTTCTAATTATTAAGATAAAAACTAAATAAAGATATTTTTTTTCTTTAAGGTGATTTAATAAATTCACACATTCAACACTTGTTTAATTTTATTTTTAAATTTATTATTTAGACATATTTATTTCGATGAAATAAATGTTATTGTAGTTTTTTTATAAGATTTAATGATGTATGTTTATATCATTTAATTATTCGTTTTATGTTAATCTGTTATGCACGGAACTTTTAATGATATTATTAAATAAAAATTAATATTACTCAAACTGGCTAAATTATTGCTAAGCTCATAAATTTGTCGGGTTTTTATGTTACTTAATTTCTTTAACTTAATTAAATTGATTTTTATTTGTATATTGCCTACCCAAATCAAATGATGAAATAAAGTTATGAATTTAATACATCTGCATCATGCTAATGTCCATTGTCCTTTTTATATAAGGAAAAGTTAACGTAAATTTAGAAAACAATACGAAGAGGCCTAATTAATTATTCTCTAACTGCAAAAGCCTCAGAACAGTTTTGACTATTAATGAAGATTTTCTTAAGAACAAACTTAAACATTGACTTTTAATTACTGTATTGTAATAAGCTTTAATTTAGTATTTAATCTTCTGGTTATCACGTTTTTTACTTAAAGAGAAATTTTTTCCAAGAATTTATTTTCTATTAAATTCTAATAAAAAAGTGAAACTAGTGCATTTTTTCTATTGGTGCTTGATACTATTTACATGTTAAAGAAACTAAACCTCACTGTGCGACCATCAAAGCAATTCAAAACTGTACAAGAAGCACTTGCCGAAAACTTTCTCTCATACAAAAAAGAAAACTCTTTGAAACTTTTCGGCAAGTATCCCGGAAAGAAACTGTCAGCTAAACATATACACGAAAAAAAAATACGGTTGACAAAGCAATCTCTTAAAATCAAATTACTGTGTCATGGTTGTCGGAAGTTTCTTTATCACCTGCCGCAATCAGAAAGCGCGTTCTTCGTCTGATAATGGATCACGTGGACAGCGTAAAGCGTCTTAACCGCGTATGCCGACACCTGGGGCACTTTTTCTTCTACGAACTCCTCGTCGTCGCCGCCTCGCGCTCCAGGTGTGTAGCGTATAAAGTTGCCGCGCCTGCGTTTGGATACGGCGGATTAGGGATGACAAACTGAAAAAAAAGTGTTGTATGTTAAAGGGTATTAGATTGTTGTTATTTTTGTTGAAGAGGAAACGTTTGGTTTAACGTGTTAAAGTTTAGCATTTGCCAAAGATATCTCGACTAGTTTATTGAAACCTGGTGTAGAAATCCTTTAGCGAATCTATCGTAGGTCACTAAGTTTTTCTGAGCTTTCCTCAAGTTCAAAAGCACAAAATTTCTTTTAAATCATTCAGAAACAATAATTTTATAAAACAGTTTTTTATACAGTGACCTCCTAAAGTTCCGCATAAATTCGATAAAAATTAGAGACATGATTTTTTGAGAAAACGCTCGGACCCGTCGATTTTTATTTTAAGTTGCGCATTATTTCACATAAATTTTTGTATACAGGGTGGAACAAAAAGAAAGATATGTCGTCATCGGTCATTTTTTTAAATGGAATGCTATATTTTTTATTGCATTTGTGAAATATAGGCGAAATTCCAAGCAAGTTTCGTATAACACACCTTAGTAAGTACGTCTATTTACAAATTAAGATAAAATGACAGGATAAAATGTTATAAACTGTGAAAACTCTTATTAATGTATTAAGTGTTCAAACTGATCCCCATTTACTTCTTGGCAGAAAGCAAGACGGTTTACAAACTCGTGTAAGACACTATCAATTATTTCGGGTGATATACATCTAATTTCATATCTAATTCTATTTTTCAAATCTTCTAGGATGTTTGGCTTCTCAATATAAACTTTACTTTCCAGGTAGCCCCATAGAAAATAGTCGCAGGGATTTAGGTCTGGTGACTTGGCCGGCCACTCTATTGGCCCTCTTCATCTTCCTGGGAACACTGCATCCAAGTAATTACGGACATCTCGAAAGAAATGTGGCGGTGCGCCGTCTTGCTGAAACCACAAATTATGTGTCGGGGCAGCAGGGTCTTGTTCGTCTGGGTATAGTATAGAGCAGCCAAAGTAGGGATAAGATCTTCTTGAAGAAAATTGAAATAGCGGTGTCCTGTTAAGTGTTCTTCAAAAAAGTATGGCGCTATTATTTTATTTTCCACGATACCAGCCCAAACATTAATAGATTTACAGTGAGCCTCAGTTGCCCAGTGTGGACTTGATACTGACCAGTACCGACAATTTACGACACGTTAAACAATAAGTTGCTTGCATTGCAAGTTTATACCATAAAATATTTCGGTAATTTACCAATAATTTATTATTGCTTTTAATTATTGCTTAAATTTTTTATTCTTTTAGGTTTAGTAGGGAAAACGTAGCTTACCTAGCTCACATATTTCTGACCGAAGTAAATGAGACTCGAGGAGGTGCTCTTACGCATATTCAACCAATGGAAGTTTTTTTAAGAAGCCTAGGTATGTTTCAGTAAAAATCAAATAAAATAAGGTAAATAATGTAATTTTGTTATTTTTGTTTAAGGTGACGCTGGATTTCAACTAGGCGTTGGCCTTGATGTTGAAATTAATCAATCAACTGTTTCAAGAATTATTAATAAAGTGTCACATGAAATCTGTCGCAAGAAAAATCATTGGATTAAATTTCCGGCTACCCAAAATACATTCAATACAGCTAAAGATGAATGGACAGCACATAACTCAATACCTTATATTATCGGTGCCACTGATTGCACTCACGTTAAAATTTTAAAACCATATGTACATGGCGACAAATATATTAACAGAAAAGGAGTTTCTGGCATAAATGTTCAAGCAACATATAATAGTGCAGAAATTTTTACTTGTGTTGGTTCTTCCTGGCCTCAGATCCAGGCCATCCATGATTCCAGAATTTGGTACAATAGTCCTACTTACCCTATTATAGTTGTTGTATTAAAAATGAAGAGAGAAATTGTCTTTTGGGTGATTCTGGATATGGTGTAACTCCTTGTATGTTTCACCATTTAAAGATCTCACAACAAAAACTGAAAAATATTTTAATACAATACATGCAAGAGAACGTGTTATTATTGAAAGATGCTTTGGTCAGTTAAAAAAAAAGATTTCCTATGTTAAATTACACCATTCGACATAACTGTGCAAAAATTTTAAACGATCCAGATGAACATTTTGATGAAATTGATATAGCAGTAGTTATGCCTGAATTATATGCTGAACCAAATAACGCTGAAATAAGACGCCGAGGTATCCACTTTCGAAATGAAATTGCAACACTGATCTACAGACAACGTTGAAACAGTAAATATTTTTTTTGTTATTTAAATTATATATTATATGTATATACAGGGTGTCCCACGACGAACTGTGGCGATCGATTTCTCGAAAAGTAGGCTTTGGAAAATTTTGAAAATTTGGCAGCGTTGATAACAATAAAAATCTACCAAAATCGCCGCAGTTCATCGTGGGATACCCTGTATATTATATTTAACTATTTTACCCGCGGCTTTGCCCCCGTAAAATATGTTTTCAATATTATTATTGTAATGTAGTAATATTCTCTTAAAATTGTAATTTACCTACGAATTTAATAATGTTATTAAATTAGCTTGTAGCTATACAAATGTAAATAAATACAAATACAAATACATATATTTATACCTTATGAAAACTTTGACAAAATAATTAAACTTTATAAACATATGGGAAAAGTAAATAAACTGAATTCTTATTTCCCTTTCAACAAAAAAAGACATATTATCCATAAATTAATAAATTTAATAGTAAATACATACATTTTTGTAGGTACCTATAAATTCTAAATAAATTTGAAAACTCTCTTGATGTCGCGCGAAGTAATCTTCTACAAATTGCTCTACAGCTCTAGCAGCTTTTTCTTGAGCTACGGCAGTGCTGATTTGTTGAAGTAATAATTTCTTTTGTAAATTCACCATAAATTCTTTATCATTACCAACTTCTTCATCAGCAAATTCAACGTCTTTACTGGTGCCTGCAGTTACAGCTCCTAAAACGATACAAAATCAAACCTAATTAAATAAAAAATATTATATATAATAAGGCTTTTACCTGGCACATTTTTAATTACTGGATTCTCATTTCCATTCCATAAGTCAAAAAAATTTTGTTGCCACTGATTTTATTTAATTCTCTTGTTTCCTGTTTGTTTCATGTCGGTTATTTTTTTAATTTAATTTTGCTTTTCATATTGTTAACTTTTTTTAATACCTGTTTTACATCTATATTTTGTTTTGTGTTAGTGTTATAAGTATGTGTTAGGTCTTTAAGGGCTCTATCTTTGGCAGCCTTAATTTGGGGTGTCATTCTTTTGTCCAAAATAATTTTGTATTCTTCCAGCATTGTGACAAAAGCCAATTGCAAATCTTCATTTTGCGACTCCTCTTGATCAGGCATTTCTTCGTCGGAAGACATTTTATATGCGTATTATACCATACAATACCACAACGTAAATAAAACAACAAAATCTTAACTTTGTCAAAACTTGCAAGTTTGCCGAGTTATCGAAATGAGGTGATGCTAATCAATTGAAAGCATTTACTTCGAAATAAAAGTAGATACTACAAGAACAGTAGTAGATACTTCGACGTTAAGCAAATACTACCGGAAGTGATTAGATACTACTTCATATCGTAGAATATACTTCAAAGTAGATGCTTACAATTGTCGCATAAGCATATACTTTATTTTTATTAATACCACTCATTGAATTGGCAGTCCAGGTATATTTATGAGTTCGTGCTTAGAATATATGATTAAAATTTATTGGTTAAGATCTAGACCACCTCCAAATAGACAAGTCATATTTTCTTTTTTTTATCTTTAATGGGTTAACTATGTTTTTTTTTATCAATTTATAGTGACCCAGCTTTGTTGCATTGTTTTTCTTAATGTTTACCTTATACTTGGGGATATAATTTACAATAGGAAGACTAACGGGAGTAGTTATTGGTAATTCTTCTATTAAGATTGTTCATTATAATACTTACTAAGTCGTAGTTCATTTTCACTATGCTTTTTCTATGGGTGCTGCTTTGCAATTTTAGCAGGAATTATTTAATGACTTAAGCCTATTTACGCGACTTTCATTAAATAATAAGTTTTTTAAGCTTGAAATCTTTACAATATGCATAGAGTAAATCTGTCATTTTTCCCTCAACATTTTCTAGTTTTAAGAGAGAAATCTCGACGATACTCAGATTATCCAAATGCCTATTATACAGTGTGTCCAAGATAGGGATGTCTATCATGGGGATCTCGGCAGCTATAGGAGATACGAGGTTGATTAAATTAGAGAAAAGTTGCGCATTTTAGAGCCTAACAATACGTTGTTTAAAAAGTTTTAAAATGTTGAGTAGTTTCGGAGAATTTGCCGATTTCGCTTTTATTTTTTTCGGGCGTTATTTAAAGAGATATGGAAAAACAAAAGACACTTTCTCATGGCCACTTTTTAAGCTCTAAAAAATAACATTGCGAGATTTTTCATACGACGTTTCGTTTCGAAGAAACCATCATCAACTTAAGTTTTTTATATAATATGTAAAAAAAGTACACCCTGTATAAAATAGCATATTTTATTATGATTATAACGATGTATGACACAATATTTTCCTACAATATTTAAATGTTAAAAATTGGATTTTTATTAAATTCCGATGGTTTTGATGTAGTAGGCGGTGAAATGATGACGCTGAGTATGGTGTAGTAAGCTGCTATTACTCATATCTTGAAATACTAAATAAAAATCGCGTTATTGACAACTTAAAAACTTTATTCATATAACGTCACGTAGCTAGGTCACGCGATTATTTTAAAGAATTAAACACATTATTAAATTAAAAATTTACCTACTAGAAACCCAAAAATACTAATTTAAATCATAGTAATAAATGTTCAAACAAATTACCATTATTCTCCACAACACAGATCTTTAACAGTCGAGTTTAAAACACTTCTTAACATATCAGGTGTAATGCTCTCAAATGCTTCAAGAACTATTCTCCTCAGCTGATGCTCAGATTCAAAAATACGACTGTAAACATAATTTTTGCAATAGCCCCAGAGAAAAAAGTCGAGCGGAGTTATGTCTGGGGAACGAGGAGGCCATGGAACTGTTGAATGTGTTCCTATCCATTTTTCGGAAATCTGTTCGATAAATACTCTCGCACGATTAGGGCATTGTGTGCGGGCGCACCATCCTGCTGAAACCAACAGTTTCTAACCTTGGCAAGTGGTCCAAGGATTTCTTTCAAATCGCGTTCCAATAAGTTGCGATACCGCTCCGAGGTAAGGGAATTGTTGAAAAAAGGGGCCTATTAAATCTGTTCCAAAAATGCCAACCCACATATTAAAACCGAAACGGTGGTGATGTCTAGCCATTTAGTGTACTCGGGGATTATCTCTTGACCAATAATGGGTGTTCTTCCAGTTAAAAATTCTATTATTTGTAACCATGCTCTCGTCGGACCAGATAATCCTATGGGGAAATGTTTCATCCTCCTGACACTTTCTGGTGTACCATTCACAAAATGTTTTACGCCTTTCTTCGTCACCGGGTCTGAGGCCTTGACAGATTCTGAATTTAAACGGGTGGTATTTATGTTTTTTCAAAATGAAATGGGCAGTAGATTTTGGTATTCCAGTGGTATTTTCAATTTTTTTAACAGATATTTTCGGATTTTCAGTTACAGCTAATACCACATTATTGTCTTTTTCTTCATTGCAGGACTTATTTCTTGACAATACTGGCTTCTTAAACGCACCATACTGTTTAAGATTGAAAACCAATCGTCCGAAAATTTTTGTACAAGGTTGTTTCCTGTCTAGATAGTTATTTAAATACATACGACCAGCTTCAACGGCGTTGCTATAGCATAAGATATAAGATTTCAACATACAACAACAACTTTTTCTCAGGTAAAAAAGCGTTTTCCATTTTATAACAAAACGCAAAAACAGAGTTCAAAAACACAATGCCAACTAAATTTATCAAATAATTAAAACTATTTACTTCACTTAAGATAAAAAGAATAAAAAATAATGGTTATAATCAAAACTACTTTGACATTTAATTTTAACATTTTCTCAACGTCATTATTTCACAGCTTACTACATCAAATCTATCGGAATTTAATAAAAAATAATTTTTTACAATTTAAATATTGTAGAAATATATTGTGTCATACATCGCTGTAATCGTAAAAAAATATGCTATTTTATACAGGGTGTACTTTTTTTACGCGCTATATAAAAAAATTAAGTTGATGATGGTTTCTTCGAAACGAAACGTCGTACAAAAAAAATCTCGCAATGTTATTTTTTAGAGCTTAAAAAGTGGCCATGAGAGAGTGTCTTTTGTTTTTCCATATCTCTTTAAATAACGCCAGAAAAAAATAAAAATGAAATCGGCAGATTTGGGTTTTTCTCGAATGTCTCCGGATCTACTTAAAATTTTAAAACTTTCTAAACGACGTATTGTTAGGCTCTAAAATGCGCAACTTTTCTCTAATATAATCAACCTCGTATCTCCTATAGCTGCCGAGATCCCCATGATAGACATCCTTATCTTGGACACACTGTATATGATATATAATTTCCTTAATTGATGAACTAATCTCTTTAATTAGTATTTTAAATTTTATTTTTATTATTTGAGCAGAACTTTTTCGTCTTATTTTAATTTAACCTCATTAACTGAATTACTACGAATTACCCCAACCTATGACTATATAGACGATAAATTACCACCGATAATCTTTTAAAATGGCGGATAGTGTTTTGGACTTAAAGCCCCAAAATAAAGTTTATACGTTTTTTTGAAATTGCTACATACAAAAATTTAACCCTCCAAGATAGAGCCTCTCCTTTAATAGAACAACTAGTATACTTCTATAATCAGACACTAATAATTGTAATTATTGTTACTATTTTAGTTGGTCATATAATCTAAATAGTCTAAATAATTTCAGCTATTATCCCCGCTATTATTTCTATTTTTATTGCCGTACCATCACTTACATAATAGGTAAAACATCAAGCCCAATAATCACTATTAAGGTAATTGGTCACTAATAATATTGATCTTATGAAAAAATCTTGAATTTGACTTATATATAATCCGAACAAATGGTTTAAAAAAAATAAGCTTATACCATTTAATTTACAAATAGGAGTATTTGTAACTTCAGCTGACGAATCCATTCATGAGCTGTCCCATCTTGAAGGAAAGGAAATTGAAATTTATGTCACCTGGCCATTTACATTAAACAAATTTCAATTTAAATGACATCAGGTGCAATTATTCTATGGATATTGCTCAGAAATTTCTGGTGCAAATTATGAAATAATCGTATTTACTATTAGGAGTATACGAAAGGACTATTCTGCATACATGAAATAAACAAAAAAAAAATAACAATTTAACTTATTATTTTGTAATATTTATCAAAACATGCATAATTTAAATGTGGACTATAGTCAGGTTTTTCCGTAAAAATTATAGCAATTAGTTTTTTTATATGTATGTTTTAGTAAAATTTATATATATTGGTGTATAATATATTTAATATTATTACTTTGAATCAATGTAAAATATATTTTCTTAAATACGAATAATTTTAATAAATACGATTAATATTTTTATATGAAATAATATCAGTACAAAACTTTATTACACGTTTCTTGAAATTTTGCATTCTTTAATATAATTAGTTTTTAATTTTTCTATTATTTATATTGGCCGGGCCTTTTACCCAATTTTTAAGTAAAAATAAAAATCAAATTTTAAACACTTAAAAAATATTTATTCTTATAATTTAAAATAAGAAAAGTCCAAGATTTAAATTCCTTTCAATTATTAATATGGAAGATATAAAAATGTTCATAGTGAAAGTTACATAAAGTTTAAATATTATATTATTAAATTTTCATAGTGAAAACATTAATAAATTCATAAAGTTATATAACTTTAATCGAAACGCTTTTATTATTATTTTTTATACGAATATTTATGTTAAACTATTTTATATTGCGTATACATTACTAAATTTGTAAAAGTGCCGTTAATAAATATATAAACTTTTATATTATTACTAATTTCATAGGTATGTTTAACCTTAATAGATACTACTGTCAATTTTCAAATAGAAAATACAAATATACAGATCGTGTTTTTATTCGTTACTTATAGGAAACCGCATAGAGGCGAAATTTTGCAACGTCGCGTGTGTACGAGTGCCTGCGACAGAGCACCGCCCCGCCGGCCAGAGGACGGGATTAGTAAACATCTGACTTTCGTGGGAGCTGAGTTAATGAAAATTAAAGCGTTATTCTAATAAAAAATAAAATATCAACTCTGATAAAAATATAATTAAAAATCAGAAATAAAACTCTAATAAACAAACTTAACAACATATCATTTTTTAAATAAAAGGCTCAAATAAACCGCCTTCTTTCGCTAAACAAAAACTTAACCTATCGTAAAAGCTATTTCGCACCTCCTAAAGAGTTTCAGGTAAAATGGAATTGGCACCTTCGACAATTTTATTTCGCAACTCCTCTAAATTTGTTGGCCTACTAAATTCATGCTTGTAAATGGTCTGCTTAAGGTAACCCCACAGATAAAAGTCATTTGGAGACAAATCTGGAGATCTAGGAGGCCATTTAATATCGCCAGTCCCACTAATAAGGCTGTTAGGAAAAGTATTTGTTAAAAATTCTTTTACCCTAGCCGCGTTATAAGCAGGACAGTCATCTTGCTGAAAATAAACCGGTCCCAGGTCTTCATCAGGTAGGATTTGAATGGCAGGAAGAACTTGGTTTTGCAGCAACTCAAGGTACTTTTGGGCGTTTAAAGTGCCATCAATAAAAAATGGCCCTATAACATTGTCGCCCAAAATACCTGCCCAAACATTCAATTTCTGAGGATACTGGGTACGAAACTGAAAACTTCTGTGCTCGTTTTCCTGAGACCAATAACGAACATTGGAAGGATTGTGTTTGCCATGTAATGGAAAAGAAGATTCATCGGAAAACAAAATATTTTTTAAAAAATATTCGTTTTCATTTGCCTTTTCCATCATGGTTTCACAAAATTCCATTCTTCGCCACTGGTCTTCAGGAAATATTTCCTGAGTTTTTGAATACTTAAAACATTTGTACCCATATTTTTTCCAGATACGAGCAACAGTTTTATTGCTCATTCCCAGTTCCTCTCCAACACTTCTAGTGGACCGTATCGAATCAAGTTCTAGGGTACTGCAAACCATTTCTTCCCGTCGTTCTATATCCTGGACCACTTCAACAGGTGGTTCTTGACGTTTTGTGTGGCATTTTTTACAATCTTGAAGACAAAAAGATGTCTCAAAATTTGTAACCACATTTAAAACCATTTTTGCACAAGGAATCGGTCTATTCTCAAATGTCACTGCAAACAAATCTCTACATTGTACTGCCGAATTGCCTCCATAAAACCATTTAATTAGTTGAACTCTTTCGGAAGGGGTATAAACAGCCATAGTGAAAAAAACACGAAAATAACGCTCAAAAATTATTAATGCAACGTGCAGTAATACAGCAAGTGAGGTCTGCTGACTGCGGTGTTGCCATTATTTTGGGTAATACGTAGCTCACGATAACACGATCTGTACATAGTTGGAACTGTTATGTTAATATATATTTATTTTCCTTTAATAAGTATGAATAAAGTAAAGGATAAGATTTTATTGTTTGATTAAGAGATATTAGTAGAAATAAAAATCCTTATTACCAATTAGATATGGTTTTATAATATATAAATAAAGCGACCTAAAATCGATAACCTTAACGATGAAATCTTTATACTAGAATTTTGAATGGTAAAAAGCAGAGAATAATAAAAATTTGAAAAAAAAAATTCTATAATTCTTCACCTTTACTTTTGTTACAAACTCCTTGATCCCGACTACATTTTACTAAACGACTATCGATAGTCATCAGCTATGAATACAAATTATTTAAGGTATTCCAATTACAATAAAAAAGGATCTACAACCCCTAAATTAAGTAGTAAAATGTTTTGCCGAAGCGAGGTCATCCCTGAAGTTATCAAATTAATAATTCATGTGACAAGGGTCATCTTTATCGCATTAAAAATTAATAATGCTTTTTGCAGAACTTTCTAAATTTAATTGCTATATTGCGAAGTAATTAGGATGTTATTACACCATATGTTAAAAAAGTCCCGGACCTCTTTAAAAATATAAATAATCTTTTTTAGAACTACATTAGGAATATAACTTTGCATATACAGGAGGCATCACAACAGGAGTACAGACTAAAGTTACGTTTTTTTTAAATTGAATAATACATTTTTCTCTGCATGTTCTGATTTTACGCAAAATTTTAACACAACTTCAGGTAACATATGCTAGGTTAAGACTAAGACTAAGATACAATGATTTAAAAAGTTATGTAAAATTTATTCTAAATAAAACACGCAAACACTGACCCATAAAAAAGGAATGTTCCAAAAAAGAAATATTTGAATTGAATAATTAAAGAATTTTAATTATTCAATAGTAAAATTTTGACAAATCTGGCTTTTAAGATAGTTTAGTTGAAATATTAATAAACTGGTAAAGTATTCGATTAATGGTATTTTCCTATAAAATGTACAAATTATACGCCCTGTAAGACAGTATTTGAAATATTCACAAATATTATCTGTCATTTTCAATTACTGACTATAAATATAAAATATTAATTAATTATACTTTTAATTTACTAATGTATTATTTTAATTTTTTTGAATTCTTGTTTTTCCCAACTATTGATTTTATGTTAATAATTTACACTTCATTAAATATATTCGTACAAATTATGTTGGTTTTACTATTAAATGTTAAAATGAAATGATGTATGCGTGACCTAGATTATGTTTTTGATTACTTCATTCCTTTTTACGAAATTATGAATAGTAATGTGGCTTTTGAATGTGCACCAAGCCTTGTAAAGGTATTTTCTAAAAATAGCTAGTGTTCTATTTTTTGTTCGTTATCCAGACATTTTTTTTCATTAATTTTTATTATAATGCAAATGGTGAAACTTACCTTATAATCTTTATTTTATGCGTTTTAAAGTGGAAGATATTACTAGAAAACCGGGAATTTTAAATTTGAATGTTTGTTTTGTAAACGTCATCTGACTTCTAAGGGCATGGCATTTAAATGTCAATTTGTTCATGTTATAAATGACCTGATCATATTTAAAATCGAGTATTTTATTTAACACTAGCTGATCCGGCGAACTTCGTACCGCCGTAGTTAATACCTAACAAATTAAAAAAAAAATCAAAACAATATTACAAAAAGCTAGTAAATATTTATTGTAACGCTTTTTGATACTCAACATTGTTAGTTTTCTTTCCTGGAGCGAAAATAAATAATGTGGAAGGTTTTCCAACACGGGAGCAGGCCACATACAATTGACCATGTGAAAAACATGGATTTTCTAAATTTATGCCAGAAACATTTAATGACTGCCCTTGCGATTTATTTATCGTCATTGCAAATGCAAGTCGCACAGGAAATTGCATACGCTTAAAATCGAATAGTATGTCGTTCGGAATCATGGGGATGCGTGGAATTAAAACGTCTTCGCCTTTGTACTGCCCTTTCAAAATTGTTGCTTCGATGACATTGTTCATCAGTTTCTTCACCACAAGGCGGGTGCCACTGCAAAGACGTGGTTGGTTTATGTTCCGCAACATAATAATAACCGATCCGACTCTTAATTGCAGATTATGAGGTGGAAGTCCGAGTATTTCCAGTGAATTTAATTGGGTTGCATAGTTAACGACATCATCTTGGTTGGTAATGGAATCAATGGATTTATAAGTCATAAGATCGCCTGCAATCTTATTTTGAATTTCAAAATTTATTTCGTTGACATCAACGTTTTTCGCAGCTAATATAACTCGTTCGCTTAACCAATCGTGGTTTTTATAATTTTGAACAATATTTGGGAACACCTCCTTGATAAGTTCGGTTTTTGATTCAATAAAGTTACAAAAATTGGGAGGGAAGTTAATGTATCCCGACGATGTGTCTACTGGAATTTTGCCATTACCAATATCAAGCAATTGTTTTGAAAAAGCTTCTCCAGATTGATCGTTCTGCAATTCGACTCGCATGTTTATATTTAATTTAAGTGATTTGACATACTTCCATAAATTTGACGACTCCAAACATGCATTAAGTTCGTCGGCTGGTGTTGATCGTAGCATTACCGGCAATGTTTGTCGAAAATCACCTGCCAATAGAATCATCGCACCACCAAACCGGTTCTGGTTGTGTCGTATATCTTGCATTGTGCGGTCTAATGCCTCCAGAGATTTTTTGTTTGCCATTGTGCACTCATCCCAAACGATTAATTTGCTTGATGTAAGACTTTGGCCATCGCACAATTCCTCGAAATGTTGCAAGTTGGAGTTTCGATAATTTGCATGTTTAACGGCAACTCGAGTGCTGAATGAGCTGTTCGACTGCCTTCTAACAACGTAGCTGCAATACCTGATGAAGCAAGTGCGAGTGCAATTCCATTTTGCGATCGAATCGCTGCCAAAATTAATGAGATTAAAAACGTTTTTCCAGTTCCACCAGGAGCATCTAAGCAAAACAGTCCCCCAGTTTCATCGTTGACTACTCTCATCAGCGTATCATAGGCATGTTTTTGTTGTTGATTTAATAGGGGAACGTTTCGTTGAACCATTTCCGTCAATGCCTCAGAATCATGTTCGGTTTCGCGTCTTAACTCTTGATTAAATGCGTCGTGCATTGGGCGATTGGGACCTATCATTCCTAATCGTATTAATCTTTTGTTGGTTAGCATCAAGCACATGTCCTCAATTAAAATTAATGCTTTATTTTTAATTTCTTCGTTCATTTGCAAATCAGCATTCGATGTCCTAAGTCGCATCTGATGCAATATATCTTCGGCCATATGATACTTATATTTGTTCCACAGATCAATTGGCGTTGATGGGAAGCATGTAGACAAAATTATAGAAAACAATGTTCGTATTTGTTTAGCATTTGATGAAACTACAGCATCTTCCAGAGTGTGGTGCCAATGAGTATCATTTTCTAGCAATCCCATAAGTTGACAGGCTTCTCTGTATGTGCCGCATAATACACCATTAATAGTTCGCAGATGTTGGATTGATGTTGGTCCACGAACATTGAATAACAGTAAAAGCAAATAAAAACACTCGTCTTGGCTGGGATGAATTGCGTAAAGACGTCCTAGTGCATCGGTGGAAAATACTTGTGGGTAACCTGGAACGGGCTGACCTTGTTTTCTTCGTTGAAATTTCTTTAACGATTGATTCCAGGTATAATATCTTGGCATTTCGGAGTAAAGCAGCGTTCGGGCGAAGTCATCATTCTGGCACATTTCAAAGAAGCTGGTCAGTGTTGTTGATGGCGGCCTCTCAGCTTGTTAGATAATAAGAAATATATTTGGTTATTTACCTGTAAGTGGATTTATCATCTTGATTGTAAAATGATACCCATCTTCACCTTGCCAAAATAATATAGGATATTGTAACGCATCATATGATCAATGTGTTTCGGACACACGCTGCAGTTGATTGTTCCGCCGATTTAAAATAATATCTCGTTTTTCAAAATTTTCACCTACGATGACAATAGCGAGTTCATCAATTGTTGGCGCATTAAAACGTCTTGCATGTTCTCCTGCAGGCTTCTTATCGGCTCTGATAACAATTTTGTGGTCATCAGATGGCATGCGGTCTAAAGCGGTCTTGAATAATGCAACCAATTCGTTGTGTTGATGAAAAAATCTTTGTAGTTTTTCCATTAATGGTCTTTTCACCGAATTGTTGTATGCACAATGTTGATTAACTTGTTGTGTTGAATGACCCATAAATTAAATTTGCAAAAATTGGTAGTCACTATCTGGCGTTGGCAATAAAGATCCTGTTCTATGATATATTTGGCCTTGAATCTGCAAAAGGAAATATATTTAATGTAGGTATTATCTGTATACTGGCAAAGTAAATACTGGTTAAACATATACACTTTTCTTTCGAATGACGCAAAGCATTAAAAGCAACTGTCAAACGCGAAAAACTGACTTATTATGTTTCAGAATGCATGCATGCTAAATAGAAATTGCTGAAAGCGCTATCTATTTTTAATATTTTATGCACCAAGCGCCATCTATTTTTTATTTCTTAAATTACTTTGACCGATGATTTCTTTCGACTGTCTTATTCTAATCGAAACCGATAGATGTCGCGCAAAGCATTTTTAATTTTTTTGAAAATTTCCAATTTCTGGTGCAATTTTCCTGATGGTTTATTCTATAATATCCTTCTACAAACTAAAATACATCTTAAGAAAAAAGAATTAATAAAATCGGTAAAGTCATTTTCAAGTTATTTAATGACCAAGGAAAATATTGATTCATTTTTATACAGGGTGTCCCAAAAGTGATGGATCAAACTTAAACAGAGGATAGAGGGAGTCATGTTCAATCAAAATAAGACTACACCCCCTAAGTTGTTATGCAATTGTGAATAGTTTAAAAGTTATAGCCATTTTTATGTATTTTTTAAATTCAAGCACACTGTCAAATAAAAGCTTATAAAAAGATTATACAGTGGATTAAACAATGCGTTTTTTTGTTTGTTTTTACCTAGAAGTGATGTACCTTTCTAATAAAAATATTTTTTTAAATATTACTTTTCGAAAGAGCTAAAAAAAATTTCTTTTTGGACTTTTTACAACTTTAAAAATAAGTACCCTTAACTTTGATGCCATTTTTTTCTCAAAAATGTAAGACATAAGAGTGACCCTGTAGCTTAAAACTTCTACGTTTCATACCGATTCCAGCAAGGCATGACTTAAATACATTATTTCTTATTGGCTAATTAAATTTTGAGTTTTTCAAAAAAGAGTCAAAAAAGAATTTTATGGCTAAATTAATATTTACCAATTTTTAAAATAAATAATTGTGTTTTTTTGGGTTGGTGGATTGCAATAAGGTACAAAAAACATTAGAAAATGGTTTATTGTTTTACATGATAGTTTTGCTATCATTTACAATAAGTGTTCAAAATGTCTGCCGCGAAATCTAATGCATAACCTACATCGGCGTATAAAATTTCTCTTAATCATTCTGAATGAACGTTCATTTTGGGTAATTAATCTAGTTGCTGTAATTATTTGGTGGCGTAGCTCTTCCTCATTACGATTTTCCCTGGCGTATACCAACTCCTTAAAGTACCCCCATAGAAAAAAATCAATTGGATTGAGGTCGGGGGAGCGCGGTGGCCAACGAATTTTACCTCTCCGTCCAATCCAACAACCAAGGTAGGCCTCATTTAAAAACTGTCTCACCTGAAGGCTGTAAAGGGCGGGCGCTCCATCGTGCTGCAGCCATATTGATTGACGAATATTTCATGGAATATCCCGAAGTAAAACAGTTTTTTTTTAAAAAGTTTTCTTCCCAAAAATCTCCTATAGATTTCACCATTTAATCTGGCTGGTAGTTCAAACGGCCCAATTATTGAACCGTTAAGAATGCCACTCCACATATTCACACTAAATTGATGTTGAAAGCGGTCATTTCTAACAATTTTTGTTAAAATATGCCCAGTGGTGTAAATTGTGAATATTAAATATTCCCGCCCTCTGAAAACTAGATTCGTTTGACCATAAAATTTTGTTAAAAAATTGTGGATCCTGCCTAATACGATGAAGCATTTCTCTACAAAATTCCACCCTCTTATCATTATCACCCGGTAATAGATTTTGAACCCGTTGTACATGATAGGGATGCAACTGGTTTCTTCGTAGAATGCGGTGTACTGTTGTTCTCGGAATACCAGACCGTCTTGATATGCGGCGAACACTAGTTGAAGGTTCCTTTAATGCCATTTCAATGATGTCCTCTTCTGCCTCAGCATTTTCATCAGGTCTTCCTATTCTGCGAGGATTTCCAGGAATCTGCCCCTCCACGTATGCGTTATGCACTCGTTGAAACACCCTGTAGTCAGGATATCGTTCACGATCAGGAAATCGTTCACGATACTCCCTTTCAGCCGCTCGAGCGTTTCCATTACAAAATCCATAAACATAATGCATTTCTGCATACTCACGGACGGTATAAGGCATTATGTGTTCTTGTATAAATAAAACAAAATTGTATGTACTTAGCCAGTACCTGGACAACACAACACTACCTATTTTAAATTATTTTTAAATTTTGTTTACGACAAAAAACACGACAAATCAACATTCTTCAAAATAACCGCAGATAAATTGGTCAGTATTAGAAGTCGACATACTTATGTATTTTTAAACATTTTTGAGACACTTTACTATCTTAATTTTATTATTTTTTCGTAAAATAATAAAGCAAAATATTGATTTAGCCATGAAATATTTTTTTTGCTTATTTCTTAAAAACATAAAAATTTAATTAGACAATAAGAAATTTTAATAATCTATTCAAGTTGTACTTTGCTGGAATCAGTATGATTTAAAGAAGTTTTTAAGGTTCAGGGTCACTCGCATGTCTTATATTTTCTTCGCAAAAAAATGGCATCAAAGTTAAGTACTTATTTTTAAAGTTGTAAAAAGTCCAAAAAAATTGTTTTTCTAGTGCTCTTAAAAAGTAATGTTTAAGAAACATATTTTTGTTGGAGAGGCACATCATTTCTAGGTACAATAAAAAAGAAAACAGATTGTTTAATCAACTGTATATTTTTTTTAAAAGCTTTTATTTGACAAAGGTGCTGGAATTAAAAAATACACATATATGGCTATAACTTTTAACCTATTCACAATTGCATGACAACATAGGGGGTGATTTTGATTGTAAATGACTCCCTCTATCTCCTGTTTGAGTTTGATCCATCACTTTTGGGACACCCTGTATATTTAGATTTAAAATGGGGATTACATTTTATTGAGGGTATTTTAAAGTTATTTTAAAGTGAGTTGTTAAAAAGTCTCTCTGAGAGTTATGCAATAATATTATAATATTTTATTTTCCAAAAAAAAATTAAAATCAAAATTATAGAAAAAAAAAATTATAAATTAAATTTAATTTCTATATAGACCGATTAAGGAAACAAATTTTATATTTTGTATACTTCATATTAAATACACTTAAAACTGTATTTTTCTTATGTAATTTTATTTACTGCATACAAAAAAAATAACTTTATTATTAATCTTCCTATGACATATAAAAATTGCACAATTTTTCTCTTTCTTCAAATAAAACTTCTTGTTTATATTTGAATAATGTTATTATTTCTAATAAGCCTAAAATTTCCTAAATTGTCCTTTCTTTTCTAACTTAAACATATTTTATTTAAAATTTATAGAAGAAATTTTGGAGCTTTTTTACATAAGTTTTAATATTTGCACCCAAATCCTTTAATTCATTTTCTAAAGCTGGAAAAAGCTAAATTATTAAAATTTTTATTTTTTTCATAAATTCTTCTTCTTATTTAAGAACGAGTTATTTAATAAAATAATAAAAAAAAGATTTTTTCACTTTTTTAATGTTTTCTTCCTTCCTTCCTAAATTATTAAATTTGCTTTATCCACAAGTAAAACTAAATAATACAACCCAATCATCAACATATCATATATTAAACTTATTGTCCATACAAAGTCGCATAATATAACTTAAATAATCAACATTATTCCTGTATAAAACCACAAATTTCACTTAGGCGTAGATATTTAATACATCTCCAATAATCATTTTTCATATTTAATCACATATCACAGAGAACAATAATTCGCAATAAATACATTGGAAACCACTTCGTGAGCACCTAAATTACTTATTTACTACATTTATTATCGGTAAGCCGCTGTCAGAAATTCGCATCCCAATTTGACATTTCGTCAGGTGGAATGTCATTGTCCTTAGCGAAACAATCGAAGTTCGTGGTGTCACATGGTCCACGAACCGGCTGCTGGATTGGTGATGGTAAAGTACGGTCTATCAAACCATCCCAATCGAAGCCTTGGAACCATCTGAAAAATTAACAGTTGACCATTAGCTATGGGAAATATAATATGTAGTATTAGGATGTTTAAATGATTTACTAATTATTAATATTACGTACTCGATGTGTGTTTTTTCCATTTAAAATATACCTAAGCGTGGATTTTTAAAAATGTTTATAGTTCGACAGCATTTGTTGATATCATCGGGCTCAAAGTCGGAATTTTCTTCTAATTGAAAGCTCTATAAAAGTACTCATTAAGGTATTAACTGTAACTCATATCATTCATATCATGGCTATTTTTTTTATGCACTTCAGGGTGCTCTGTCAATATCTTATGTAAATGACAAACTTGTGTTAAATATTTTTTTAAACATTACCCAGACCACTAGGATTAATGATTTTTGATGTATAAAACTTTAACTTTTTTAATAAATAAAATTCTTTACAAATAATCTTGTCATACCTGCAAATATGTCAATTTTCCGATAACATTTAACAGCTATTTAAGTTTTTTGAAAACGTTCTAAAATCTACAAGAGTGCGTAAATAAATTCACTTTATTTGTAAAGCATACAAAATTTGAAAATAAACATGCTGTTAAACTTTAATAGGCTATAAAACTTGTTAATAAAATAATATTAAAAAAAATATAAAAAACTTAGATTCTAATTTATTTATAAAATAATGATATAGTTTCTATTTATCAAAAAAAACACTTAATTTTATTAATTATTTCAGACTTGAAAAAGCTACAAGGGATGTATAAAAACAAAAAATAAAAAATGATAGTGGAATCAGTTGAGATCGAAGCAATGGCCTGTGAATAAAAAATAATAGAGAGCGTTATCAAGAAGAATTCCAACCTAGTAAAGCATTTGCTGAGTTTTTGAAATCCCACAAGTATTTTAAACTTGGAAAAAATCATAAGCTTAAAAATAATATCTAAATAATAATATTGTTAAAGGGTGTGCTCATATGTCAATATCTAAAAACTTTTAAATTTCTTAATTATTCTAAACTAAAAAAGTTCTTTGTTTTCAAGTTTCCTTGTAAATATAACCGCTTTGGAGTTATTACCTGTTCCTTCCATGCATTGAAGAAAAATTTGAATAGTGTCAAATGCTTTGCAAAAATCCAAATATTTAAAAAGTTTCTTCATGATTTAATTTATTTCAGTTTTTCAGGAAAGATAATGAGTTTCTTTACTAAAAAAGTGGTAAAAAGCTTCGTAAACATAAACATTCATAAACATAACCGATTTAACGCTATTCTACCAGAAAACTTGACACTGTCAAAGCTTTTTCCAAAACTCAACATACTTTGAAAATTTATTTAACCATTTCATTCTCCTTGTAAGTTCAGCTGTTTTAGAATTATTAAGTAGTTATTCAACTATTTCAACAATTAATGATATTGTCCAACAAGAAGTCATAAAAATTCTTATTTGGCTATGCTGCTTCCAATATCACGTTAAAAAATCGTTGTTAGATTTCTTGTATTTGGGAGACCCTATATATTTAAATAATTAAATCAGTTTACTGATTACTGATTTATTTGGTGATTTGATACTACATATACAATAGAATAAGAAAAGTCAGGAGAAAGAAACTGATTAACTTATGTAAAAGAGTAAAACTATTATAAAAAAAACCTAATTACACATATCTAAAACTTTGAAAGTACCACAAAAGTACCAACAAACAGTACAGACACTGACTAGGCAGGAGTGACTTTCAGCATGTTGCTAAATTCGATGCTCATTTTTCGAGCAGAATTTTCTTCAGTGATGAGGCTCATTTTACGCTGTGTGGCTACGTAAATAAACAGAATTGCCGCATATGGGGGTTCTGAAAATCCTCAGGTGATCGTAGAAAGGCCTTTGCATCCCGAAAAAGTGACTGTATGGTGTGCATTATGGTCTGGTGGTGTCATTGGTCCGTATTTTTTTGAAAACAGTCGTAGGAGAGCCTTAATAGTAAACTCTGAGCGGTATGGAAGCATGTTGATCAATTATTTTTGGAGATAAATCGAAGAAGAAGATCTGAAAGATATGTGGTTTCAACAGGACGGGGCCACAAGTCAAACAACACAGGCCAACCGAGCTCTTTTGCAAGAGAAGTTTCCAAGACGTTTAATTTTAAGATTAGGTGATATCTATTGGCCCCCAAGATCCTGTGATCTCATACCTTAATGGAATGATTAAATCTTTAAAACAAAATAAAAATTTCGTCTCCATCTGAATATCTTGTGTGTTTTATTTAACTTTACTTTCCCAAGCATAAAATGGATAACCCTATATAAGTATTTGTTTCTCTGGAATGTGTTCAGTAATGTATACTGTTAAGATCACACTCATCGTACACCAGTATCTATTGCGGGGGATCTTGGAGGACTGTTGGATGGTAAACAAACTTTTACCCCGCATATACCAAATTTATTGCTCGCTATAGTGTACATCGTGCTTCGGTCAGTTTTAAGACTTTTTATTGTTCATTTATTGTTCCATCCTTGAATATATTTACGTAATTGAGATGATCATTTCATATAACATGATATGTTAAAAGGGATACAGAACAGATTTTTGCGATTAATTGAGTCCTTACAATTGAGACGAATTTACTGCGAAATCCTTACTCTACACAAAATTGTTTATGATATTCATTTATCTTTAGCCATTTATTATCCCATTTAGTCTCATTTGTTCCATCGAACATGATATGTACCTATGTTTAAGCTCTACCATGCCAATGTCGTTTTTCATTTTCCTCTTACTGCGAATACAACTTCTTTTCAATGTGAACATTGTGGTCAAAGCTATTCTAGACTGACATACAGTATATATGTATTTTGTGATCAATACATGCATTCCGATAATATTTTAAGATTGAATTATAGTTTGATAGATGTTTTATGTTTCATACAGTAAATGATTTTTACATTACAGATTCCAATGAGTCAAATGTTGCAATGTGAAATATTCTTAAAAGTAAAAGTTCTTCATTTAATATAGTCGATACCATGTATATGCAAATATTTTTAAAATTTTTTGCGCTTATATTGCTGAAACGCCAAAGGCAGAGACTGCTTTGAGATTTCCCCAAAAATTGTAAAGATACTTAGAAGCCTAATTGCCTATCCACTCACAAAGTTGATTAACCGTTGCGCCTTGTCTGGAATCTTTCCCTCTCAGTACTCATAAGTGCTAAAGTAATACTCATTTTTAAAAATATAGATCCATCAGAAGATGTTACGAATTTGGGCGGTAAATATTTCTTTAATCTACTGTATACAAGATTTTTGAATCCAGTCTAATGGATGGATTTCTATTGTAAACATAACAACTTGTTTCTTGCTGGGCAATATGGTTTTTACAATAAAAAGTCAACATCCTTGGCCATAAATATTCTAATGGACCTTGTTGTGGATGGACTAGAATAGGGTTTGGACTCATATGGATCATTTTTGATTTCACAAAGGCTTTTGACTGTATCTCACATCACATTTTCCCTAAAAAATGTGTTGTTGCATTTCCAACTGTTAGTAGATCCCTCATTTAATCATACCTTGCTGGCCGTACTTAATTTGTCTATTTTAATTATAACAAATCACAAACTTTGGCTATTGACATGGAGAACATGGTTAACCCTAGGATAGATTTAGTGCGGGGTTCATTTCTATTTCTAATCTATAGAAACGATCCGTCAAATAGCCAATTCAGTAGTATGCTTATTCTTTTTGCAGATGGTATGACCAAAATAATTACATAAAATCCCAGTGATTCCTTGTCTGTAAGAATTTTTAGTCTACAGAGGATATTTCTAGAGATCCTCGCTAGGCTTGGCTATTAATACTGTACCAAATAGTATTTTACCTCTCTTCATATACTTACACTTCCCATCCTTATGGATTATTTTGCCTACTTTACCACTGTTTTGCCTATATTAAGGAAACATCCACAATTTTTCCTCACAGAAAGTTTTGAGAAGCACTTAACTCATAACCCTAAAGATATTCTCTCATTATTTTTACCCCTTAAGGTAAACTGAATAAAGATACTGCCTCAAGGGAGCAAATACTTGCTGAGTTGTTTTTTGCTATGTTCTTTAACTGTTTTTACTTTCGTCATGATTTCGGCAATATGGATAATGCTGATAATTTTGAAACCTTGTATATTTGCAGGTTATCAGTGGGATTAAGTGCTTTTTCTGCTCTTTTACGTTTCCGACCAAAAACTTGATTGGGGCCTAATAAAATTACTCCATACTTATTAAAGCATTGTTGTGGTACTTTATCTAACCTATTTTTGTTCTATATAATTTATCTTTGAAAATAGGAATTATTTTTATTAATTTTGGAAAAATACGTACTTAAATTATGCCATAGAGATATTCTACAAAAATATAGTCATCTTATGCAACAATCCTTGATGAACTGGTGACTACACAACTCTCCAGTGCATGTGTATGAATGATAATTATAGAGCAGAATGGCTTTTGTTCTCTCTGCTTCACTACCTAACTAACCTGTTGGAATACCAAAACTACCTGTCATCATCTATAAACTTCAGCTTTCGAGTAGACTATACTAACTATTCGAAAGCTACAAGAACAATTTACAAAGCTCTTAAATATCTGGATTTATTGAGAGTATTGCTGATAGTATTATAATTATAATATTCACATTGAAGATATTAAAAAGGTGCAAAATTAATTTTATAAATATTACCTATTGTTGAGTTGTCCTGTGACCAGAGGTATATTTTATAGGAAATAACTTCCTTGGCATCACGAAGAAGGTAGCGAGATTTTTTGTTTTTGTAGAAATTAATTAATGGTTTGATTGATGCTCCAAATTTATTAAGCCTTTTAAATTAAATACACTTCGAAATAATTTCTCCAAATAATTAATGCTCCGACCGCATGGCTTACGAGTCATCTTACTAAGTGTGGTTTTCATAGACATATTTATGATTTCCATACTCCAACTACGCAACTCCTAATGCAATTTTTTTTTAACCTTTTATGTAGCAAAGGCGATTTTCCTGTGCCTTTTAGCACTCTTAAAAATAAATGTAAGTATTTCTGATTTATATTCTCATTATGTAGCTATTTTTGGTATTCTATTTAAAATTAAGACCTTATATACATATATGTTACCATAGTAAAAAAGATTTAATTTTAGATTATAATATTTATTGTAAAAATGGTGTTATCATTGTATTAAATAAATAACATGTAAATAAAATGTATTTTCTGATTATTTCTGTAATAAATTTATTAATATCTTATCACACTACATAAGGGTGCTAGAATTTCAACAGCTTATTTTCAAATTAAAAAAAATACTTTATTAAAAAGATCTTTTGAAAAACTTTTGTAACATATAATTAATTTAGAACCATGCATGAATTATTATTTAAAATGAAATATATCATCATACTTTCTTTTGCTATAAAAAGGGTCTTGTTATTTAAAAATTCTATAAATATATACTTAAAGGATAGAGAAAAAATACATATAGCACTTTAAATAATAGTAATTTTCTTTTGTATACTCTGTAATCATATTTTTTCCTCGTGTGACTTGTATATACATTTTCATTATTCTTCGTACTAAGAGATGCATTGTATAAATAGTATTTATTAGATATCTTTGAATCATTGTTTAGATTTTTTTAAATATTGTTATATTTTTCGTCAGTGTAGTTTTTAGGATTTTGTTATTACTATAAATTTCTTTGAATATTGAAATTTTCACTATAAAAACAATTAGAAAGTTAGTACTATTAAGAAACACAAAAGAAAATAAAAAGAATAAAATTTTCCTTTACATTACGGTATACAGTGATGAGAATTTTACTTTCCTTATCACCATAAATTAAAAAAAAAAATAAAGGAAATATTCCTATACTCTTAACATAATCATTCTTTAAAAAAGCCTCTAAAAATACTTACTTATGCTTTTTAATATCGGTAATGCCACCCCTTTGATAACCAAGACGCTCCGCCGGTAAATCCCTGCATAATTTCTTTATAAGGCTCTGAGCCGATCTGCCGACATTATGTTTTGCGAAATCTATCATGTCTATTCCCTTCAGGATCAAATTGTAAGTTTTCATTGGGTCTGAAGCGGTAAAAGGTGGACTAAAATATGATTTTTTTATAATATTTTACTTTTCAGGGAAATCGATTTATTAGCTTACTTTCCAGTGAGAAGTTCATACATTAAAATACCCAAAGCCCAATAATCGACCGCCCTATCGTGTCCCTTATTTAAAATTGTTTCGGGGGCCACATATTCGGGAGTGCCACAGAAGGTCCAGGTTTTACTGCTGCAACCCATTCTTTTTGAGAAACCGAAGTCTACCAGCTTCACATAACCTAAAAGAATATGAGGCATGCTTATTTATTTAAACAATCTTCTCTTTGCGATTGATTTATTGATTTTTAGTGTTTAAGAAAATACATATTAGACAATACTGCTAAGGCATATTCGTGTTCATACAGGCCATTTATTAATAGAATAAATTTTGGGTGAAAAAGCTGCATTTTCTAAAGAGCTTAAAGCCAAATTCGGGTAAATATTTATGTCTCAAAATAGGTGCTGCGAAAAAAGTAAATTGCTGATAGTAGAGTGGCAAATGATTTAGGATATGTTCTAGAATACATTAATGAAGCAATTGATAGTCTAGAGTTGATGTCTTTCATTCTGCTGGAGCTACGAGATTTATTCTAATGACTCTATAATTTTACTGTTATTACCTAAAGCAATAAGCCCAATACCAGACGAAAATGATCAACTATCACTGCCTTAATAGAAAATATTTAGAGAGGATCAATGGGCTTTCAATATATCGCCATTTTAGTCCTTTGTGACGTTAACGTTGTCTTGAAGGGTCTATAGCTAATGTTGTTGATCTAGTGGACTAATTTTATTTGCTCGGCTATATTGTTTCACTAGCCTCCATTCTCAATCCAACGTGAACGTCAACTATTATTACCTTAATAGTAGATCTATAAAGATCATCATTAGAGTAAAAGTTGTAGACTAAGACATCAGCTAAGGAAACCTACTAAAAAATACATTTTTAACGGTTTAAGAATGTATGAGATATGACCTATTTTGCATAGCTTTATTAGGACCTTCAGGATCAAAATAGGAGCCTACACTTTATTTCTTGATCTACAAAAGTTATGGTCACCAAGTAGACTATATTTGAACAAAAATGATTGGCTTTTAAAAGTGAATGCCTCGTCTAATATTGCCTTAATGATAGAACTATAGTGATCATCAGTAGAACAGAAGTTGTATTGAATTCATGTACCCTAATCATTAACGGTTTAAGAATTCATGAGACACAGTTATTTCTCTAAGTCTCTAAAGTCTACACTTCATATTTCTTAATTTACTAGCATCAAGTGAACTCTTTAGAAGGAAATGAATGGCTTTAAGATATTGCTTATAGTATCAAGAAGTTTTAGCGCAATTCCAACGCAAATATATGATTTAATTCATCATCTAAAATTGACTTAATGTTCGATCTGAAGCTATGGTCATTACAATAAAGGTTGCAGATTTAGTCCGCCTCTAGCTAAAGATATAGACACGAGATATGGACATTTAAGTTTTGATTGGAATTAATGCGACCTTACAGAATTAAACTGAGAGTCTAAGCTTTGTTAATTTACTTAAATTATACTCATCAAGTAAATTTTATAAAAATATTAAGTAATCTACAATATTTAAATAAAAAATTAGAAGCTTTAAACCCAGTACCAATGGAGATATCTTCAGAATTCACGAGATGTGGTAATTTCAGTTTTGATTAGCATTAATGGGACCCTACAGGTTCAAACTGAAAGTCCACACTTGATATTTTTTGATCTACTGAAACCATGATCAACAAATAAACTTAATTTAAATTTAATTAAAAAAAAATTACTCTAGAATGCTGTCCTAATATCAAAAGCTCTAAGGCCAAAATCAATAGAGATATCTGCTAGAATCGTTTATAATTCCTTTGGTAGTAAACATCATTAATATTAAAGTTATAGGGTCATCTATTACTGATATCTCTGACATCTTTTACTCATATCTCAATTAGAGAATCTATAGTTGATATACTCATTACATTAAGACCTTCCTAAATACTATCATTATCGTTCTCGAGGTATTGTAACTATGGGGTGACAACTTGCTGCTAGGATTTCTGATACTTATTCTTTAGTATATAATATATTGTTCACAATTTTCAACGTACCTTTGCTATCCAACAACAAATTTTCAGGCTTAAGATCTCTATAAATAATCCCTCTAGAATGTAAATACTCAAATGCTTCAATAACGCATGCCGTGATAAATCTACAAGTGTGATCATCGAAGCATCCCCGATCCCTTAAGATTGTCCATACTTCGCCCCCCAAGCATGCTTCCAGCAGCATGTATACGTATTTAGAATCTCTGTAAGTCCTGTAGAGTCTAAAATAAGCATTAATCATTATTGCTGCATATACTCCAATAGAGTCATGATTACCTGCATATAAAAGAGCTTCTACAACTTAACATGATGTTCCTTTCGCTATAGATATGATCTTGTTGCTGGGTATCTACAATGTGCTGCTTCTTTAAGCATTTTAGGGCAAAAGTAAGGGAAGGGTCTTTGGTATATTGGACTAATTCTACACGTCCGAAACCACCTATACCTAGCGTTGCTACCACTTCTAAGTCGTCTAGACGAATATAGTCGAATTCTAAAAAAGTTTGTTAAGTAGAAATTTAAAGTATTTTTCTAACAAGTAGTAACTAACCTTGTTGTTCGGTTAAAACTGGCCTATTCATCCTCTCTTCATCCCCATAGTCTTTTTCTTTTATTTCACTGAGGCTTCCCAAGAGTTGATTGAAGCTGTCTCTGTCTAAAGTAAGGCATTCTACTCCGGGGTGTAGAGCGATTACAGAAGCTGTTCTACAGTCTTCTTTGAGCAGTGCCTGCTCACCGAAATAGTCTCCCCGGCCTAGAGTTCTGATTTCTTCTTCTTCTAACTCATCTACAGAGAATATTATTTAAAAATTTATAATGCAGCTTTGTTTTTGAAGTTTTAAATTTTTTTCACAACGTTTTGGCTTTTTGTAATCTGTTTCATGGTTCATTTTCTTTTTTGAAGTTAGGGAAAAGAAGTTTTTTCAGTTTTCACCTTTTATTTTTAATAATGTCGAAAAATAGAACGAATAAAATTATACATTTTAAACGAAGTCCGCTTATTACAAAATCGAAGAAAATTAATGTTTTTGAGGGTTTTCCGGCATAAAAAGCTCATAATAAATTTATATTTCTACCACGTGTAGGAATAGTCTATTGGGTAAAGATAATTATGAGCATGGAGGGGTGTAAGAGGAAGGATAGCACTTTTGTCATTAATAAATTGAAAAATATTTAGGCGTAATTCGTAATCGTAGCTTGCGTTAAAGTTAAATGTATATTATTAGGAAGTATTAATATATAGAGCTTAGGATATATTTTTTTTTAAATATCTATGCTCACATGATTATTTTAAATTTAAGCTCAGAATTTTAAGTTATAGCGTAGTACAAGAAACTGAAGAAACAAACAAACTGATTTTCTTTAAACTATTTTCTATTAAAATATCACTAATCTTATTATTTCATTACAAATTTTTTTAAAGGATTTTCATTTAAGTTTTTTATATTATAAATTTTTGTTAATAAATTTTTAATTATAATATAGGCAAGCTTATTTTCATATAGTAAGTGAGACGGGTCATTCCAAAGTGCATCTTGTCCACTTTTTTTCAAAATTGAGTTTGATACCTATATCAAAAATATACGTTGACATTTTGCAGCTGAAACACATAATTTTCGTCCAAATTGCTGCTAATCCCATTAAAAATGCAATCATATTTTGCGTGTTATTCCAAAACGCTTCTTATCCGCAAGAGGTGTTGTTTCAAAGCGAGTCATATCCAACTAACCAATCACAAAGTCGGATTTTAAAGCGCGTGAAATCTAACGTGGACATTATTGTTATTGTAGTTATAATGACGTCTTTGTTGAGGTGCGTTTTTTATTCCTATCGTCATTAATGATTGCAACTTTTTACGCGAGTAAGACGTTAGCAGAGTGGTCATTTGTAAAATTTAATAATGGCGAAAGAAACAATTAAAGCTGTACCACGTGGTAGAGGACGAAAAAAAATATCCGATCCAAATTTGTGGGAAAAGAATATTAAAAAAGAAAAGAGGTAAGGCTTGTTATTCCTAGTTTTTTGTTGTTTTTTTTTGGCTACATTATTAATTTTGGTTAAGGGTTATTAGTTATTGTTAGGTCTTTTTAGTTAATATTTTTTTCAACTTATGTTTCTTTTTAGGTATTCTGCGAATAAACCACCGGTTTACCCGACTTGTAATCACTCCACCAAAGCTACTTATCGATGTCATTCACTAAAAATGATAGACGTGAAACATTTTCGTGAAAGATTCTACGAAGTTAAGAAAAAACAGGTACAAGATGCATTTATTTTGAAATATATTGATATAAGAAAGCCAAAACGTGACAGAGCTACAAAACCAACCTCATCAAGAAAACAAATTACAATAAATTATTTTGTCAAAGTGTACAATACTGATAAGTTTCATATCCAGGTCTGTCAAAAAACTTTTTTAGACATTTTACATGTAACAAAGAGCAGAGTTCAAAGGGTTGCTAATCGCTATATTAAAACTGGTAAAATGCCTGTTGAAAAAAGAGGTGGCGCTAAATTAAAGGAATTAAATATAGGGAAAAAGAACTCTGTGAAGGCTTTTATTGAAAGATTAAAAGGTGTAGAAAGTCATTACTGTAGAGGTAAAAGTATGGGACAGTACCTTTCTTGTGATCTTTCTATTAAAAAAATTATGGACATGTACAATAATACTGCGCCCAATAATTTAAAGGTAAAAAGAAGTTTCTTTAGAAACATTTTCACACAAGATTATAATATTGGCTTTGGGTCACCAGTTACCGATGCTTGCTCAAAATGTATCTCGCTATCAGAGCAAATAAAGACAACAAAAGATGTTAATCTAAAAAACCAACTTATTATTGTAAAAAGGGTACATAAGTTGCGCAGTAAAACATTTCATGACTTTTTGAAGGAAGAGAAAGATGGGATGTTGACTTTCTCCTATGACTGTCAAAAAAAATGTAGTAAATCCAAAAGTACCTGATCAAGTAGCACATTATAGTAGGCAACTATATACTTATAATTTTTCTGTTGTAAAAGGGACGTCTTCTTCTCAATTAATAAAAACAAACGTATTTTCGTTCACCTGGATGGAGCACGACTACCAAAAAAGCTTAAATGAAATCACGTCTGTAGTATTTTACTTGCTTTCATTTATTGATATGAACAACATTAAGAAACTAAGACTTTGTGCAGACGGATGCGGAGGACAAAATAAAAAGTCAGTAATGGTTGGCATGCTGGTCTACTATTTGAGTAAAATTTCTTCAATTTCTTTAAAAGAAATTGAATTAGTTTTTCCAGTCAGGGGTCACTCTTTATTACCATCCGACCGTGTGTTTGGCAGAATAGGGAAAAAATTAAGAAAGATGCCTACTATAACAAACCCAAACACTATATAGAACTCTTTGCAGAAAAAGCAACAGTTTTTAAATTAGAAGATTGTCAGGTATGAGATTGGCGAAAAACAGAAGAGTGTTTTAAAGGAGTGCAGTCGTGGCATTTTAAAATATCTCAATGTAAGAGAACAAGAAAGGAGATGTAACAGTGCGAGGAGAGGAATTCTATAGAAGTGATTTTGGCAAGTCTGCGAGTCTATGGAAGAGTGGAAAAAACAGTTCCAACATAAGTCTTTACAATCTTCCAAAAGGAGTGCCCATGAAACCTGCGAAAGTTAAAGATATTCAAACCTTATTGAACTCTCATTTTAATGACCAGTGGATGGACAATTTTGAGTGTGAGTTTTTTAGAAAATTAATGGAAAGCTGTATTACATCGGAAGAAATAATGGAAAACT
This sequence comes from Anthonomus grandis grandis, assembly GCF_022605725.1. NCBI lineage: Eukaryota > Metazoa > Arthropoda > Insecta > Coleoptera > Curculionidae > Anthonomus > Anthonomus grandis. Next base: position 39,904,515 of record NC_065546.1, on the reverse strand, counting down.
CTGATACTATCCAAGAGGAAGAATATGATAACTTTTGCCAATTATCAGAGGAGCCTAAATACCTTAAAATTTCGTTTTTAAAAGCGTTTTTTTGTTAACAACCACTTTTTTTGTTTCTCAGTTGATAAATTAAAATTTGTCATACGAAATAGAATGTTTAATTTAGTTTAATACTGGCCTTTTGTTTTATTTTAAGTTTCAATAAACTAAAAAAAAATATGGGTGTAATACTACAAGATTTGTCTAATTTGTTATTCCGTAATACGTCTAATCCACAACGGTGTTCCAAAATGCATCTTGTCCAAAATTCAATTTTATTTTTAAGGCATTCCAAACAAAACTGATTTATGTGACAATCTTTGTACATTTTCGAATATCAAAATGTATAATATTAAAGTGTTAATTTAAGCAACAATGCTGGTAAACCTCAACAAAATGAACCTCAATAATAATGTGTATAATTGACAAATTTATTGCAAACTTAAAAAAAATGGAAATTTGGTGATCTTATGGTAATTATTATAGAAATTCCCTAATAGAAAAATTTATATTAATCTGATAATAAATAATCCATAACGGTAATATTCAGGCTGTAAAAATGATCTTGGTCTCTAGTTACGATAGCCTAGAGGAAAAAACAACTAAATATCTATAGTCAATTTCATATCAGATTTACAAGACGTTTTTTGTCTTAAAAACAATCATCGACATTTTTTGACAGAAGTTAACCTTGAATACTCTATAGGAGACATTTTTCATGAAAAAATTGCTACTCTTAAATTATTTATAAGGAAAGTACTTACTAAAAAAAAGTGATAATAACAGCTACAAGATAAAATAGAGAAAAAGTGGCATTTTAAATGAGCTATTTAATTTGATAAGATTGATTTTTTTGGCATTATTTGGATATCTCTCGAACTATATTATAACGAGAACTAAAATGCATTATTGAGTGAGAAAAGCTAAGAGAAAGAGATATTCAAAATCATTGTTATATGAATTATTCTTTCATTTTTAGAGTTCAAAATTATTTAAAAGAAATTAACTTCTAAAAATTCTTCAAAAATTATATTTTTAACATAATTTTTCCTAATTTTCTTTAAAAAAATAAAATTTTTCCTTAATACCTTTGAATTGGTAATGTTAATAAATAATGATTTTAGAAGTCAATATTTATAATTTTAAGGATATTATCGTATTTTTAAACTGCAGTAGCCGTAAAAGCCAATTTTTAAATTCTTACTCCAGATATTCAATTTCAGGTCAAGTTTACAAAAAATTTTCAAATCCTACCTGGTAATCTTTGCGTTACTTTCACGCTGCCACTGCTTATAATGAAGAACGTATCGCCACTTGCTCCTTGTCTTATTATATATGCCCCAGCAGGGAAGAATTCCTATAAAAAAGAACAGGAATAAAGAAAAATAAAACTATTATGGAATATTTCAATTTATTATCATTAAGTTTTTCTCTTGCTTACCACTTCTAGTACGTCAGCAATTTTGGTAAGCACGTCATCTGATAAGTTTGCTAATAATGGCACTGATTTTAGGAAATTCAGGTTATCTTGAAGCCTTTGTAGACCGGTGCGTTTCATGATTTGCTGAAACATTTTTCTGTCTAGGCGCCATACTTTTGATTCGGTTACAGCTATAAAAAAAATAAAAAAAAACATTTATTAAGAATTATGCTTTTCAAACTTACCCAAAAACAATTTTTTAAATAATTTTTTTATAAATTTTTTCGATTGTATTTTAACTCTTAATGGAGATTTTAAAAGAAACGGGGTGGCACCCATTTCTATGGATAAAAAGCATATTTTCTTAGGATTATCGCGACAGTAAAGTCGTTCGTTCTGACGGGTGCATTGTTGTTTAATAGGCACAAATTGTAATTTAAAATATGCCGTTCATTGATAAGATAATGCAGATATGGTTGATGCAAATATTATTTGTGTTAGAATAGGCTAAACTGGAAATGTTTTAGCGTTTGTGATTTTAACAAGAGTCTTTTCATATCAATGCTAAATAATATACTACGGTATTAATCTTTTTGGATTTGACTAAGGCGTACCATTAATATGGTAAACCATAAGTTATTCTTAGCTGTATTATAATATATGGGTTTTAGTTTTGGTTGTTTCCGTTCCTTTTACACAATCAAAACAAAAAGAAATGCTGAATGAAAACACATTAAAGATTCTTGAAGTGACTTCTAATATAGCCCTAGGTAGATATTACACCTATATACGTCTAAACTAACAAAAAAGTTCTTCAATGCAAACAACATTATTCTGCAGATGTCACTCAGATGTATTTTTCATTTAAAACCACTCCAAGCTAATCAGTTTATCAATGAGGGCCTTCGTAGGCTATAAAAAATAAAACTGGAAACTTTTTCTTAAATCATATACAATTTTATTCTGCCGAGATAACTACAGATCAAATATCCTAGACAGTTTAAATTAAATACCCTGGATTTCAAATTAATTTTAGACTTAAATTCAATAATTGATACAAGAGACAGATTAGTTTTAAGTTGAAACATGGATGTTCTGCGCTAAGAACCACTCTCTTAGATACATTTTTTTAACTGGAATATTGAGAAAATACTATGGGATAATTTAGTGTTCATCATCACGTACAGTACAATAAAAAAAAGACGAGATACAATATAAAAAAACTAACATTAATTGAAAAATGATTCAATGTCCGCACTTGTAATGTTCCATCACGAAACCCTACAAAACTCAAAAATATTTTTTTATAAAAATGTATAATTTAATATAAGTAAATAAATGTCAGTTTCAAATTAAATATGTATTTTTATATGACAAGACCTTAGTCTAAGAAACGTAAAGGTACAGAAGATTTGAATTGTACCACGATTTAATGGTGATGCAGCGACAACCGGAAGGCAACTGTAGTTTTACGGGATTTACCTTTCTGTTTTTCCAGAAAAAAGTCTTTATTTATGTTCTTCGGAGGGAAAAGAGTTTTTTTTTTTTGGTTTGCGTAAGACATCGCTAGTCTCTTTTGTTATTTAAGCGAAGAACATTTTCGCAACTCTATATATATATTTATTGCAATACTCCACAAATACCACCAAATTGGTAATTACATGTAAAGTCCTAAGTTACAGATTAATATAACTTAAAAAATAAAAATTATAATAAGAATAGAATATAAAACTTAAAAATAATTAACAGAGATAAAAAAGAAACAAAAATAATCATAAAAGGGGTCTTAACCTGGTATAGTATTCCCAACTCAAATATAATAGTTAAATGGAAAATCACAGTAAAGCTCTCAAATCTTTTAAAGAAGTACTCAAAATGTCTATCTTAGTTTGAGTAAATACTTTATTTACAACAGTCATCATTCGGTTGAATGGGGATAAGTTGCTATTTGGATCAACCTTAAAGAATTTTTAATCATTTGGAAGCCTAAGATTAATTTTTGATACATTTAGTCGAATATAACTGATCAAGTTATAGTCTTTATAGTTAAAGTTATTTAATATATTGTGTAAAAATATCTCAGCTTGTATTATATCTAAAAGAGTTTTAAATGAAAAACTGTCCAGCATACTTTTATAAGACACTTTGTATGGATAAGAGTTATTATTCAAAACATAAAGCTAGCACAAAAACCTTTTTTGGACTTTCTCTATTTGATCTATGTGCACAAATTCTAAGGGCATCCATATTTAAGAGGCATATTCAAGGTGAGGTCTAACTCTTGCATTATATAATCTTACTATTGTATTGATTTTGAAGTGCTTAGTATTGCGGATAAGAAAACCCAATGTATTCTATATTGTGTTTTAATATTTAAATTGCTCCAGGTAAACCTTGTATCATCTATAAAGAAATATATTTTCCTGAACTGACAAGTTTTTCCTGTTTTGCAATAGAAAGGAATTGGCAGATTAGGTTAGGGAAAAAACAAACAAAACTCAAGTTGGCATATAGATAAAACCCAATGCTAATCAAGGGTGAATATAATATTTATTCCTTATCATACGATTTTTATTTTAAGTTAGCAATCCGAAAGTGATAATTTCTTCTCGGAAAGTCCAAAAATTATTAAATAAGCTAGTATGGCCTTGTACTACACAGGGTGTTTCAGAACTATGGGATCAAACTTCTAGGGATGTTCAGTGCAATAGTAGAATCCATTTGAGTATAGGAACACATGTCCGAAAATGTGTCACTACGCCACTACGATTCTTCTGTTGCATTGAACAACCCCCAGAAGTTTGATCCCATAGTTCTGAAATACCCTGTATTAATGAATTATATACTTAAATAATGTTTCCATTAGGCCTATGTTTTCATGGTTATAATCTCGCAAAAAAATAACAAAATTATGACCATTTATTTAGAAAATAAAGTAAGTTGGATCATAAAGTTAAAGGATCTTATAAAATTTTATATGGAAGCAGTAACTATGAAAATCATTACTGAAATGAAATGAAAAAAAAACGAAAAAACGATGGAGTATAAGTAATCAAAATAGAGAATATCTTATATTTACAAGAACTGCTAGCTAACCTAAAAAATTAAAGCAGAAATTTAACACTTAGTTGTATTTATGTGGGTATATTTTGTAAACTTTATACTAGTTATGGCTAGTAAACCTTTCAAATTAGGAAATCTAAACGCTAGGTCTATAGTGCCTCATTTAATTCATATTCAAGAATTAATCTTAAAAAATAATTTTGATGTTTTTTACATAACGGAAACTTCGCTAAAGGCTAATATTCCTTCTAATTTATTAAACCTTCAGGACTATAATTTATTTCGTAGAGATCGCCTTGAGAGAGTTGGTGGAGGTGTGGCTATGTTTGTTCACAGCTCTTATAATGCTAAAGTTTATTTATTACAAACTTGTGACAGTGGTTTACTAGAATGTTTATTTTTAAGTTTTAAGGTAAAAAAAATGTCTCTATTTATTGGAGTAATTTACCGCCCGCCAGTGTGCTCCGTCACGAAATCTCTTTTAAGTTTTCATTCCATATTATCTGAAATTTCACCAATTTTTCAATATTTGATTGTATTTTGATTACAGGTGATATGAACATCAATTTGCTTAATGTCTTCAATCCTGTGAGTGAATGCTTTAGTTCTTACGCCTTAAAATCAAATTATCCATGAGCCGACTAGAGTGACTGAAACCACAGCAACACTTCCAGATTCTATTTTTACTAATAAATCTGATTTAATTTTAAATAACGGAATTATTAATACTGATTTTATATCAGATCACAGTCTAGTTTTCTGTGAACTAAACGTGGCTTCTCGGTCAACTCAAAAATTATACACATACAGATGTTTTAAGTATTTTAATTATGATACTTTCTTTGCTGATCTTAGTAGAATTGATTGGGACAGTATTTGCTACATGGACAATATAGAAGATAAAATCAACTTTTTAAATATAAATTTATTACCAATACGGGCAACTCAACAACGAATAATTATAAAAGTTTAAGGAATTTTGCGTTGACATCTGTAAGAAGAGGAAAATCAGTCTATCTTAAATTTATCAATTCCCAAGATGCGACAACTATCTGGAAGCGCTTGAAAATCGCTGGAATTCAGCCAAAATCAAAACTGCAATTACCGGATAGTTTCAGAAACGCAAATGATATCAATAATTTTCTTACAGCATTTTCTAACATTTCGGCTGATTGAGAACTTTGGAATTGAATTGAATATTTTAATTCCAATAGATTCAGTGAGGCAAGGTTTGATTTTCGTCTTCCAGCACCACAAGAGGTTAGGCTTATTATAAGCAAGCTAAAATCAAACTACTATTCTACTATGACTATGACTATGAATGCACAGGGCTGCATTCTAGGGCCACTTTTTTGCTGTATACTTTTGGTTTAAGCAAAGCTATTAAATTTTCCCAAACTCAGAGTTATATCGATGATACACAACTTATTTATACTCTTGATCCATTGGAATATAATGCAGTTGAAGCAAATGTAAACTCAGACTTAAGAAAAATCACCGTATACAGCAAGAAACACAGCTTATTTTTAAATGCAGGGAAGACTAAAGTTTTACTTTTCTCCTTTATGTAACATTCTGAAGATTTAAGGGAATACCTTAACTTTGAAATGAATGGCGAAGTGTTGAAGTTCACTGAGGCTTCCAGAAATTTGGGTGTTTGTTTGGATTCTGAATTAAGATTGTCCCAACATATATCTAACTTATGCATGGCCTGCTACTTTTCGCTAAAGGTACTGTATGCAAACAAACATGTTTTAAAGTTCGGAAAAAGCTTTGCGAGTTTTATGTTTTATCCAAAGTATACTATTGCCCAATTTTATATTATCCAGTAATTTAGGTTTTGTAGACAGACAAAGATTGCAAATAATCCAAAATAATTGTGATAGATTTATTTACAACTTAAAAAAATCGATCATATTTCTCACAACATTAATCAGCTTCAGTGGCTTAATGTTTCTTTTTAAATACTATTTTTTCTTTACTTTAAACATCTGTTCCGCAGTATTTAAGATCCAAATTATTGTTTTGACAAGATGCTCATATAGTACCTATTAGATTTAATTTCTAAGAGAAAAACGTTGTTTTGCATACATATAATATAGTAGCATTGTATAATAGGTATATCAAATATTTTAATTTAAAAAATCTTTTTACATATTGCAAAAAATTAAAGAAATACTTTTTAGTTTTCAGTAAGACGTTGTTGAGGTATAGCCTGTTAATATTATGCTATTAGATTATATCGTATTTATTAATTGTTAATTTAAAAAAATAAAAAAATTGTTAAATAAAATTTATTAAATAATCTAGTGAATTTAAGAAATTTTAGGGTTAGTGTTGAGTAGCTGGCCTTAAAGTCAGCTAAACTTCGCCTTTTGAAAAATGTACTTTTCCTCTTGAAATTGTATTTTTCTTAATAAAGCATTTATTAATATGATGATTATTATTATTATTATTATTATTATTATTATTACTTTTATTATTATTATTATTATTATTATTATTATTATTATTATTATTATTATTATTATTATTATTATTATTATTATTATTATTATTATTCTGTTTTAGCTCGCTGGTAGTGGTGTTGTCAATTTCAACGGCCTGAAGGCAAGATGAATTTTACTATGGTAGATTTAGGAACTTTCGAACAATGTTGCATGTATTCAGTATAACAGATTTCTGTATAATGACAATCGTCCAGGAGGAAAGACCCAATGCGTTAAGGTTTTTGGACAGTGGTGAAAAGGGACAATTCCAGTGGATGAAATAACTAGAGGGAGTATATATACATTATCTTGCCTCCTTTGTTGTTTTATCTCGTGAGCCAAATCTGCGTATTTAGCAAGTTTAGTGTGTGTGGTTTCTAGGACATTATTGGTATTTGGCACTGCTATGTCAATTAGAAAGGTTTTCTTTTGGGCTTTGTTTATTAAGATTATATCTGGTCTGTTTGAAGTCAACGTCCTATCGGTCAAAACAGTTCTGTCCCAGTAGAGACGAAAGTCGTAATTTTCAAGTAGAGTTTCTGGTTTGTACTGGTAATAGGGGCAAGTTTCGCCAATTAGATGATAAAGTTTTGCCAGTTCTTGATGAATAATTTTTGTCACACAGTTATGTCGGTGCAGATATTCGGCAGCTGATAGAGATGTGCATCCTGATGTTATGTGTTGAATTGTCTCCGGTACATGCAGGCATTTTCTACTAACGATCGTCGATTACTTTCTCATCTTTAGTAATGTACTTAAGGTAATTTCTTGTAGCAATCACTTGGTTTTGTATAGCCATCATAAAGCCTTCAGTTCCAGGAAATAGATCTCCACGAGTCAACCAGTAGTTCGACGTTTCATAATCGACATGTTTGGCATTAAGTTCACGAGGATGCTTTCCGTGTATTGCCTTCGGCTTCCATGTGTTAACTTTAATGGCTGTGTGCTCTGATCTTGTTACAGTAATGTGTTCTGCTATACCTGCACGGAGATTCAAGGGTGTGTATCCGTTATCCGCTAGCACCACTGCTCTATGAAGAGAAGAGGTTTCATGCATAGTGAGGAAGTATTTCTGAAGATCTGCTACTTATTTTTTGAAGAGAAAAGAAATATGAGTTAGTCCTGTGCCACCCTTGGATCTGGGAAGAGTAAGTCTTTCGATGGCTGACTGTGGTGTGCTCAAAACGTCGCGAGAGTTGTTCTGGTCTTCCTCGCAATCGCCTCTATATCAGTCTTTGTCCACCTAATGATTCCAAAAAAATATGTTAAGACAGGGATAGCGTAGGTATTAACCGCTTTAATCATATTCTTACCATTCAGTTTAGTTTTTAAAATTTGCTTAAGAGGATTGATATATTCCTTTTAGAGGTTCTGCTTCATTTTCTTGTGCTCTGTATGGGCTGACTGATGTACGCCCAAGTACTTATAAGTTTCCCCCTCTTCCATAGCCCGAATGAGACTACGATCTTGTAATTCAAAGTTGTTGGTGTTGTGTTTACCTTTGATAACTGTTTGAGTTTTGCATTTATCGATATCAAAGCTCATTTTAATTCCGTGGGAAAATATTTCAATTATTCGCAGTAATGAGTTGACGTGCGTTGATGTCCCAGCATAGACTTTGATATCATCCATGTACATTAGATTTGTAATATTATATAGGTTTTCCCTGTTATCTTTAACGGTAAGTCCATATTAACTTTGATTAAGCATATGGGAGAGGGGATTCAGAGCCAGACAAAACCAGAGAGGACTCAGGGAATCTCCCTGGAAAAGGCGTTGTTGTATTTTAATAGGCTCAATCGCTAAAGTTTCATTTCTGCAGTTAAGATTCAACTGTGTGGTTCAGAAACCCATCATATGTTTTAATAAATTGATAAGCGGTGGAGCGACTTTATAAATCTCAAGGACCTTCTCTGCTTCTGTATTGCTTGTTCCATAATTACAGTGTCTATAAGTAACTGTTCTTTACATCCTTGAGACCTCTTAATGCTGCCCTTTTGTTCTAGAGCGATAATTCCGTGGTCTTCGCAGTGCTTATAAATTATTTTTGCAATGCATGCTGCAAGCAGTTTATAGATTGTAGGCAGGCGGGCCTATATTTTGCGGGATTTTCGGTATCGTTATCTTTTGGCAGCGAATATGTTAGTCCTTGCGCAATGTAAGTTGGTATTGTGGTTAGTTCCTGCACAAATCTGTTGAAATTACAAGCTAAATGTGTATGAGTGCATGAATTCGGTCGTTAGCAGCTGCTTTCCAGTTGAAGGAATTTTTCACTATCTGCCTCAACAGCTCAGGAGATATTATCGGCTCGTCCATTGGTCTTAGTTCTTCCATTCTGTCAATCTCTTTTTGTATCCAGGGTGCTTCGACATTATGAGTTGTAGGTACGGACCAGATTGACTCCCAAAACTTCCTGACTTGTCGTTTAGATGGTGGTTTACCGCTGTCGTTATTGGTGACATTTCTAAGCCTCCGATAAAACTGTTTCTCGTTGTTCTGATACAGCCTATTGGATGTTTTCCTAAGGTTAGATTCTTTATATCTTCGAAGTCGTTGTGCAGCAACGCTTAGTTTTTGTTTGAGAGTGTCTAAAACTTCTGCAATACTATGATTGGGAGGGTTATATGTGGCATGGGTTTTGTTTTGCCGCATAACACTCTCGACTTGCTTGGTTAACTTACTATTTCTTTGTCCTTGAATGTAGGCGGTGAGTTGGCCAATATCTTTTCTAAGTTTGGTTATTTTGTTATTTAATCGACTTTCCCAAGGTCGGACATGTTCTGTTGTGTAGTTTGTATCCATGTAAGTGGATTTATTCTTTCTGATAGCGGTTACAGCTGCTGCATGCAGAGCAGTATGCAGCTCATTAAAGGTGAACATAACACCTTTTCCAGATATTGTGGAAGGATTGCCGTATCAAATAAGTTTACCACGATAGCAAGTTGCTTGCTGCATTTTTGCTTAGGAATAACTGGTCGCTTTGTAGGGTCCATACCTGAAAATTCTATCAAAGCCCCAATGAAATAAGTCCTTACCTTCTCCAACTGATTATTATCACTGGAGTCTTGGTTTTGTACTATTCGATCCGGTGATGGTGGAGTATCTGGATCTGGTTGCGCGGCTCCTGCTGGTATTGCTGCTTGAATATTATGATCTTCTCGAGGCTCAATAGGATGGGAGGCCTCGTTCTTAAGTGCTTTCAGCAGCTCCCTTGATAGGCGTCCATTATTGATTATTACTCGCTTTTGATCGATTAGCTTTTGCTCAGATAAGTGTGCGAGATGTGGGTATATTTCGGCAAAAGCACGTTGTAGTAACAGTCTTATTCTTACAGAAATCGTTTCTCTTCGGTGACTTTATAGTAGCAGCGCATGAGATCTGTGTTCAGTTGGTTAGTCCACTGCATACGCTGCCGGGGTTTTCCTGCTTTGGTGGTTAGTGGCTGATTTATCACCAAAACACGGTTATCAAGTTGAGCGACATGTTCTTGGGTGCTCACGAGTGCAGGCAGGTCATTGTTCGTAGCGGCGTCGCCAATGGGTTGGTCGAGCGTAGGGTTCCCGCGCCGTCCTCGATCGTTACGGCGCTCGTCCGAGGCTGTGTTCTGTGTTCTGTTCTTGGAACCATAATTCATGTGTAGCAGGGAGTTAGCCTAAAATACACTGTTCTCCCTATCGCGTCAGCCTCACCCTTTGCCATCCACCGGGTTGGGTTACCCGGGCTCAGGCTCCGGGAAAGTTTCCAGGGCCCACCAGCTTGGAGGTGCGATTAGGAATTGGATAGGAGAGGCTATAAGAGTCGCTTCTATCTATATATATATATTATTATTATTATTATTATTATTATAATTATTATTATTATTATTATTATTGTTTATTGGCCAGTTTTCATCGAATTTTAGCAAGTTAATGCACATGAAAGAATCGCCTTGCTGGGAGATGTTATCCATCAATAGAATGTTTCTAAAGAGATTTTAAAGTCCAGTGAAAGTGAATTGTCGCTATGTATAAGATAAAAATATTTGCGCAACCATTACAAATTAAGTTTCTTAAAGATGGCCTTTAAAAAATAATCATTAGATCTTAGATTTCAAAATACACTAAATATAATATGTAAGTATTCCAATTGCAAAAATATTAAGCTCATCAAAAGCATAATAGTGATGCTAACTATCGATAGCAGTTTGTTTCTTATTTAACGTTTTATTTTTTGTAGTGGAGTGCCAAAATTGTCAAAGGTATAATATTTTCTTTAATTTGAAAATCTGAAAACTCAGATAGTAGTAAAATCAAGGCGTCATGAAGAAATAAAATCCAGCCTGATTTATGACAAAAACCGAATTAAAAACGAATATTGTAAATAATTTTTCCATTCTTACCTCTAATTGATGCCGTCCTGGTACAATTATACAAAATCGCCAGCTCTCCAAAGGCCTTTCCAGGTCCCATATGACCAAGAATCTTATCATCCTGAAGCACTTCGAGATCACCCTCGGCGGAAACGAACAAATGCACCCCCGCATGTCCCTGTCTCAAAATGTACGAACCGGCTGAATAAGATTTCGGTTCCATTGCGTCCACAATTTCTCTTATTTGGTGGGTATCCAGGTTTTTCAAGAAGGCGTTATCCATTATGGCATCCTTTATTAATTGTTTTGACCTAGAAACCAGCATACACCTCAATTTGCTAACTTTTTAATGTACAATAAGCTTACCTAAAATCCTTTTCATACTTTGTTATCTTAATGTCGCCAGTTTGCACAAAAGTTTCACTGGATTCTGCGGAAACTCCTTGTTTCTTATGGTGGCTGACGTCAGTGTGTGAATTTGAGTTTTGTGGCATTCTGTTCGCCATCGCGTGTTGTTCTTGTATGCTAGTCAAAATGTCATCACGGGATTGTTGGCAATTTGCGGTTTGATGCAGAACACTCTAGGGAATTAGCCATATTGATCCATAAGTTTAAATATTTAGAAGATTCTTGTTGTTTCAGAAAACAAGAGTTACTATTATCCAGTGAAACCGTAAGTAAAATGGTCTTACAGAGGATGTAACTTAGGTTCAACTTGGAGTTTTTCACAATATATGGCAAAAGCGCTTAATAAATAATTCTGAATGATAAACCCTAAGCGTCAAGCCAAGGCAACATCTTTGCCTAACAGTTTTAGAAGTGTTTTTATTATACAGCGAGAAGTAGCAACATCCATGAAATTTCATTGTCTAACATTGTAAAACATTTGTCCTAATTTTTAGTTTAAATGAGCTTTAATATAATCTAATTATTCTTTTAAAGGAACAATAAATAATTTTAAAAAATCGTTTGACGTTTCGACCAGTTATCAAAACTACTTCAGGACGACTTTTTACTATAAAGAATATTATTTCGAAAAGCATGGAAAAAGGAAATTTTTTATTTTAACTAGACGTTTTAAAGATATTGATAGCGGAAGGACACCTCGACGAATGATGTAAACATAATGAAAATAAAGCTAGGCATCATCAGGTACGTCGAACAAACTTTATATTGAAATCAACAGGCTTAGCAGGAAATTAAAATCTTTTATATGGGTTGCGAAACAAAACACGCTATCGGATTCGATTTGTTGGAAATTCAATTTGATTTAAGCACCGGAGCAGGAGAAAATCGATTGAAAAATAGGAAAATTTAATTTTTATTTCATATATGGCTTACTTACATGTGCCACAAATAAGATAGAATTAATCTTTTTTAATGTAAAGTATTTGGTTAATAAATAAATACAGATATATATGATAACAAAAAATATACGTTTTAAATTTGATTTTTTTCATCCTTTTTTGAGTAATTTTATGAACGATCAGAATTTATTCCAAATATTCCAGGAAAAAAAACTAAATATTCTGCCAATATCATAAAATGTCTTTGGACAATAAAATAATCGATATATGATTGGATATTCTAGCAGTAAACTAAATAACCAAGGAATACCTTAATTTTATTCTTAAGAGTTTAGTTTATATATTAAGCGTAAATTATTCTCATCTATGAGGCATTCATATCCATAGAACAATATGAATTTCCAGTAATAATTTTGAGTATGTCGATTCTCAAGTTTAAAATAAAATACCATGAAGTGTTTTTAGAATATTTGTAAAAATACCTTTATTACTTTATGAATATTCTCGCTAATTTCAGCGATCCTTTCTTTGGCTTGAATAATTAAATTTTTTCAAATAAAATAAGAATATTCTTTGATATATTTGTACTATTTCTGATTTTTTTTTATCACTAAGCCCGATGTCTCATATAAGTCATTATTTTTGTCAATTACTTATGCTAAAAATCATTTGAAAGTAAATATTAATAATGAAATAGAATTATTCTTCCTAATTTATATATTTTTCACGCATAATACTATAATTATTATAATTATATATTCTTAAGATATAATTGGATTTTTTCCACAATAATGAGAATATTCTATAAAAATATTTGTATTATCTACTATTTCAAAAGATTCCAGAAAAAATCATCATTAAATAAAAACTAGCCAGACCGATCTTTACTTATTCCATAAGATAATCTGGATTGCAAAGTAATATATATTTTTTAACTAACTTAAGGAATATTCTGGATATAATCCCAATAATTAAATTAACAAATATCAGATAATACATTTCTAATAGTTCGGAAAAATAATGCTAAAACATCGCTGATTACTGATTTGTCAAATGCTATGCTAAGGATGACATAAAAACAAAAATAATGCAGAACACTCATTATATAATTCGTAAATTTAAAAGTTTAAAACAATTTTTTGAGAGTTGCTTGATAAATTTAGAGCCATTTTTATAACTTTTTACTTCAGAATAAATTAACCATAATTTAGTCATTTTATTTTTGGGTTTTCCCATTATTTTTTCTGCTGTTTTTTTATCGTTGTTCAATATGGTTCCACAAAACTTCAACATCCAATGTATGATTAATTTTTTATTAAAGAGGTCTTAATAATAACAACAAACATCAAAATATTGTAAAATATATTCAAATTTTAATAAATAATAGAATAATTTATAATAGCTATGTACATTTTGTTCGAGAATAATCTGGCAATATTTTCCTAAAAAATATATTACGGTAAACATTAATATTGATAGTAAAATCTAATTTTTAAGCTTGCATTATCTTTATGTTAAATTTAGCACGATGTTTAGGTTGGGAAGTATATCCAAGCAAGTGTTATGTTGTATATTCTAGAAATATGTGTAGAAGTGGTCACGCGTGGAGCATATTAAATCTTGCAGTGTACTAACAATCGAAGTGTTCAGATGTTGAGAATATCAACACTGTCCTGGCTGAAAATTTTTTAATTTTGTATATAATTTGATTCTAGGAATCTTTCAATATTGTTCCTTGCACAAAATCTCTACTTTCGTCCAATGTATGTTGTGACCATTGAACCAAACTGTTCTGTTATTCCTAATCTGAAAAAGTCTCCTGGCGGGTCTATATTCCTTTGGTTCTTACTTCCAGTGGTCGCTTTGTCTCGCCTATGTATAAGTTCTCACATTTATAGCAGATTGGTTCACACATTTCTTGGTGCCTAATAGAGAGTCTGTCTTCATATTCACTACTTAAGCTTATATGGCGTTCATCAAAGTGAAGACAACCTTGGTGTCTGGCAATTCTTTTAATTTACACTGAAGTTCCTTGGATATACGCAATCATTAAAAATCCTGTAGGATCCTCCAGTTGCTGTGACTTTTTCCTTGTTATCAATGCTATATTCCTAAACATTATTTTTATTAGTTTGCTTGGATATACATTTTGCCATAAGTAATGGTGATGTCTTCTATTTTCTTGATGAGGTCAACTTTGTCGTGGCATATTGTACCTGCCCTCCTATACAAGGTTTTAATGATTCCCACCTTTGTTGCACCAAGATGATTGGAGTTCTAGTGTAAGTAATATCTTGTGTGTGTGTGTTGATTTACGATAGACTGATGTTCTTAGGCGTCCATTGTTATTCTTTACAAGAATATTTAAGAATGTACTAATAGAATATCTAGTAAAGTACTAGTACTGATTTAGTTGCGATTTGAGCTCTGTATCACATATCCACATGTTGGGCTCTCTAGGTTGGCTGCTCTAACCATCCCATGTGTATGTTGCCTACCACTGGAGATTTCGACGAGCCCATTGTGTCATGAGTATCTCCAAAAGCCCTCCCTTTAGTAGAAGTCCTGCAAGTATAACTCTTTGCCTTTGAATGAACAGTAGATTATTTTTGAAGAAACCAGTGAACGCTATATTATTTTGGTTTATGACTTATCGTAGGCGATAGGTGTGCGGTGAAATTTGGACCTGATATTATTATTTATTTCACTAAATATACGTAAATAAATTTCATCATCATTCAGCATTTTGTATCCTCTACTGGATATATGCCTTTTCCAATGCCTCCTCTCTTGAGCATTCTATATCCAATTACTTTTGATCAATTCATGTTGTGGACGGCTACTATAGGACTATACTTTTTTACTTAAACATATAAAAGAATGAAAAAAAAGCTTCTATTAAATTTGAAAAAATATGTTTAATTTATTACTTTTTAATTAAACATACAACATTTCGTTTTTTATTAGATATTCTTTAAGCTAAACAATAAAGAAATATGGTATAATTAAAAGAAATATATGTCAGATTAATCAAAGAAAAAAAGACAATCATTTAATGCTAACCTTCTAATAAGTTATACGTGATATTGAGTATAGTACACAAGAATATTTTGATTTGTTAGCGAAGTGAACAAGAAGTAGTGTATTTTCTATTAATGATTCATAACTCAAATGTATTCTAAGTCTGTTTTCTTTAGGTTTAATAGGAAAAAGCTTATATTTAATAGCTTTTGGATCATTCACTTTATGAATCGACTAAAATTACATCAATAACTTCTACAACTCAAAGAAGGTTCTATAAAGGAAAAAAACACTCCACACAAGTTTTCCGATAACTTCTTATTTACTATAAATTTATTTATCATAAATTATCCGTATTTTGACATGTTTACGCGACGTATAGAATACACGTAATACGTATTACCCAAATTAATTATCAATTTCGATCACATACATTTCCGGAAATCGTATATTGGTAAACAGTAAATAACTATTTTTATAATTCAAGGGCTTAATTTACGTTGACGGAAAAGAATTTGTTTTACATGAAGCTCACCTTTAATTTGTGTACTTCCCTTTGGAGCTTCAACACTTCATTATCTTTACAGGACAGCAAGTTTCTTGTTTCATATAGATCAGCTTGAGATGCACTATATCTCATCTCTAGATCGGAAATATCGAGTTTTAGTCGTTCTACAATAGCCTAAAAGTAAAAACTTTATATTAATAACCTTTAATAGCCCCAATTATATGATCTTTTATTACCATAATATTTTAAAATGGGTCTAAAATGGGCTTAATGTTCCAAACTGTTCTAGTAGGAGGAAATTAGTACTATTTAATATGACTCATTACATTCTATTTTGTAGCTGAAATGTGGAATCTTAGAAAGCAAATGGAAGGAAAACGTTGCTGAAACTGTTTTACTTAAAGCTAATGGCAATTCATTACTTATTCAACAAATAAAACCTTTAATTGGTGAAGCAAGAAGTGAAGCGTGGAAGATACGAGTTTTTGAGGTTCATTTGGAGAAATGTAAAACATGATGCTGCAGTAAATAGATTAAAAAAAAATAAAATTATTTAAAAAAAGAGACTTTTGTGAAGATGAAGAAGGCATATGAGATCAAAGGTTATGTGTAAAATTTAAATATAGTGAAGGAGTGAAAAATAAAATTTATAACCCGCAGATAAGTCTAATTTTTGCATAAATAATGGAAAAGTAAAATTAAGTAAAAAGTTATTGGAAAAAAATTGAAAAAAAACGTCAACATGTTAAGTTACAGTATTCAAAGACGCATTTGTAAGATGAATGGAAAGAGTATTGCTTGTTATTTAACAAGCAAATTTAGAACTACTAACATGCAAATCAAGTAAATTAACATATTCCTGAGTTATGCCATAGGACATCATGGCAGATTATTAATGACCAAGAAGAACACTTGGCACCAGAAAACTACCAGTTAGAATAAATACAATTTGCAGAAAAAGGAGGACTTTGAAGAGATTATTTTGAACTAGAACGAAAACCGTGAAGAGATCCCTTGATAGGAGTTGATAAGACAGTAAATGCAAATATCAACTGGTCATCAAAAAATAATGCCATCGAATGAAGAGGTATTTCACCAAAAAGAGCGTAGAAAACTTACTAATGGAAAGAGAGAAGCCATTACCTCACCTTTAAATGTTCATAATCTTCCATCGTAGCATTTGACATCTTCCTAAACGGTCTGAAATCCAACGTTTTCGAATTTTTTCTAATCACATTTAACTCCTCCATCGACGTTCTCGAACCCCGTTTAAAATTCGTCGCTATTCCGTTTCCCATAGGACCAAATAGTCCGAACTCCTTGAAAAACTTCTGTGCCTCCTCCTCACGGTTTCTTTCCGGTTTTTGACGCAGTCGATCTGCGCTATCTTTCTTGATTCCGCTTTCTTTTTGACACTCGTATGCTAGAGCAGTTGCTTTATGATAGTCCAGTTTATTTTTTATTTCAGGGTAGAGATGTGATGGGAAACTGTTGTTTTGATAGTCTTCTTTGGACACCTCCACTGGTATTGGAAAGTTAATTTCTGGATGGTTTAAAAAAACATTTGCTTTGATTATAGTAGAAGGGCTAGGGGTGCCTGGGGTTTTTGGTTTGAGACACACGTGTGGGTGTTTGGTTGTGATTTCTGAGAGATCTAAAATAGATAGAGTCATTTTATGAGGTACAGAGTATGATATTAACTGAGCTATATAGGACGTACATCTTAAACAGTTTCACTACCGATAAATCAGCACTATACTGCCGTCCTAAGCCAAAAGAGCGTATCTCAAAATTTTTCAATTTTTATATTATGTTTCTTAAGGACCCCAAATACAATGTTTAACCTATTTCCTAAGCGAAAAAGACGCATTTTAGCTCCATAGTGCCTAAAAATTGGTAACAAAATTAGACGCATTTTAAAAAAGAATACAAAATCCTACTCCGATTCGACGTATTTCAATTTCTCAAGCGAATATGACGGTTGTCAAAGATGCGCCTTTTTCGCTTAGGAACTTAATACAGGGCCTATTATAAAGTTGTAACAGAAGACATATCGACTACAAGACCCTTTCGACCGGTAAGTAATTATTTTTAATTTTGTTTATTCAATTAGATCGGATTTTCGGCGGCCGTCTTTATCTGAACAAGCACTTTTGTCTGTGTTTATTCGTTTTTTTACTATTTACGTTTAATAAGGTGTACATCTTTAAAAAATTCAGAAATAGTTTTTATTATTAAAAATACTTAAAACTAACTCTGCCCTGCCCTTTTAGATTCAATGGACAGAACACAAGGATTTCGAGGAAAAAAAATGGTTCTGTTGGCGCTGAACAAGGAAACTAAACAGAAACTAGACTGACCCTGATTCGGAAAATGATAGTAGCGCCACGGCAAGTAAGTGCAGTAAAGAACTTTATATTATTAACGACATAAACTCTGGGAATTGTGTAACAGAAATCGCCCCTGCCATACACATACAATCGGAAAGCCCAGTTCTTCTCGATATTTCTAGGTCTTTTGTGCCAGTTCACTTTGAGGCTCTCGAAGAAGCAGACTTATACCTCCTTACGTCAGAAGTAGAAAATGTTGAGTTTGAAATAGTGACTGAATTATGTGATCAAATCACGGAAGCAGCCGAGCCACAATTGATGCATAAACCTATTCAAGACGAGCATGTTATGGATTCTGACGGTTTTATAGATACCGACGCAACTGAAGTAAATAATACCGCATCTATCAATAATATCATCATCGTCATTCAATATACTAAAAAAGGAAACAGTTCGAAAAAGAAAGAAGTTCGAATTATCAGTAAGTTCCAGAAAAAAAGCTAAGCATGAATCACTTGCGAAAAAGCACAGCGTTAAAGAAGGTTGTGGAAAAGATTGTTTAAAAAAATGTCTGTTGAAGATATCAGAAGAAAGAAGAAAATTTTTGAACAATGAATTTTGGAAAATTTTAAATGATAAAGACAGAAAATCTTTTATTTTACATCATGTTTCATCAAAACCTGTGAAACAGAGAACTACTTCAAAACGTGATCTCGATTATCAAAGAAATAATACTTATACGCTTATACGCTTAAAAATGAAAAATGAACATCTGAAAATGTATGCAAGGTCTTTTTTTTGACAACTCTTGGCTTTAATAAACAAAGTGACAAAGTTATCCGTACAGCATTGCGTAATGCTAATAACTCTGTAGTACCTGTGGCTGACTTAAGATGAACGAAGCAACCTCACAATAAAATAGACGATAAAGTGATTCGTAATCATATTAATTCTTACAACCCAACTATCTCACACTATCGGAGAGAGCATGCACTCCAACGTCTTTACCTTTCTAGTGACCTTACTTTTGCGGCAATGCATCAGGAATAATTTTAATTAAATATCCCAATATACAAATTTCTTATGAAAAGTAGCGTGTAGTAGCTAAGAAAATGAATATTTCTTGTTAATTCTCATGAAATTAATGCTAATGAAATTATTATAAAATATTTCGAGCCCGACCATACATTTATAGCCGCGGATTCGTTTCATCACAAAGTTGAACAGTCAATGAAAAAGATGGGCAACAAACTATACAATTTTGCAGATTTTGTTCAAGCCGTAAAACAATCCGCACGACAAACTGAAGTTCTGCCAATGGAGTTACAGCATTTTTTCCTTTGGGAGGATTACACCTCCCAATATAAACTTAGTAGAATTAACTCCCGATATCTAAATGAAATAGTCCAAGTATCTGTCCAAAGGGGTTTCCATATTATGACATACCAAGATGACTTCGATGGTCCACAAATTGCACTTGATTTTCTTACTGCAAAAATTACAAAAAATAAAATACTGCCACCACCAAAAAAACAACAAAAAGTCCTTGGAATTTAATCTAAAAAGAAAGAGTTAATAATAAAATTTCTCGGTGCAATAATGAAGAACAGGCTTTATGTTTGGAAATACCTTCCAGTTTCCCAAGACGATGACTCAAACTAAAATGTTAGTATTTTTTTGTAAGCTGATATATATTCACTTTCAATAAATCTTTGTTTAAAAAGTATGTCATAAATCTGTCCATTTCTTTTGTAATATTAGTAAATATTTAATAATAATATTAGCAAAATGCAATATTCTTCTTGACGTATCTAAAATTTGTACTAAAATCCTAAGCGCAATAGACGCATCTCATTTTAACTAAAAATCTCTTTCTAAATAAATAAAACTTCAAAGTTATTTATTACTCAAACACATTACTACAAATAACTAAAAAAAAAATTCAAAAATTAAATGAATACGAGTGCTGTAATAAAAAACCGATAAATCGCAATAACTCAAAAACTTAAAATCTTGAGATGCGTCTTTTTGGCTTAGAACGGCAGTATAGTAAGGTGGAAGGTGACGATGATGCATGTTGAAGAAGATGAAAGATATTTCAGAGATATTTCAGAGATCAATTGACCTTGAACGAGGCTTAATGAGTGTTTTCTTGTTAGTCGATAATATTGGAATTATTGCGCATTAAGAGGATAAAAATTACTAAAGACTGAAATAAATGGATCTACCAAGATTTTAGAATCTCGAAATGAAAAGACTATTATTATGAGTCAGATACAGAAATTTTTTAAGGTACTAACATTATAAATCAGATGATTAGAGTTAATTTTAAAAAATTCCAAGATAGCACGGAGAGCTAAATAGCAAATTGATTGTTTGCTCCTGTTCATCATCCCTTATTTTTTTTCCTTTACTTTTTCCTGTGGTTTTCTAGTTGGTCTGCTCTAAAAAAGCCAAAAAGCAGAAACACGTGTCACCAGGTATCATCTTTACTTGTTCTGCTTCATGTCGTACGGGGTATCCATAAAATGGGATAAACCTATTCTTTTATTAATGTTAATGTTAGGCATGAAAAATTCACATATGGAAGAAAAAGATGAAATGCAATATTAAAGAAAATGATAAGAAGTCTGGAACACAGGACTTTAAGAAATCGATTGATTTTGAATAAACTAAAGTAATTTTATGGAGAGTTTGCAAGTCATACGAAAAGGGACTTTGAGTTCTTTTAAAATGTCAAAAAAGTATGAAATAAGAGTAAAAGAAAAATAGAGATTTCATGCCAGTGAACTTCAATTTAAAATCAAATAGAGAAACGAGGTGATGAGACAAAGGTGATGAAAAAGAAAATATCTTTGAAAATGGATTGAATTTAAATAAGGCCTTATGATTATCTTCTCGATGTTGCAATATACAGGGTGTTCACGATAATACTGAAGGGGCTGATAGAGCAACTCATAAGCACCCAGAAAAACATAAAATGACCTTAGTAAAAAATCGATGGTTTTCGAGATATTGGCACTTTAGTGGAAGTCACCAAAATCCTACTCTTGGATCAGATTTTCGATTGTCACGCCTTAAAAATAGATATTTTTTAGAATCTCTTTTTAGCTATGCAACAATGAATAGACATTTTAAAATTACCCAATATTTTAAAAAAAGCTTTACTGTTATTGTGATAGAGTGAAAAATAAACCTAATCTACCTTATGAAAAAAATAAAACAAATTTATAATTAAGTTATGTTTAAATAATATTTTTGTTTAACTTAAAAAAAAAATTTAAAATCAAATAATACGTTCGAACTATCTACCACCAACGCGAATGCAGGCGTGGTATCTTTTAATAAATGACCTATTGATCCATCTTGCATTCCTGGCAGCGTTAAGATCTTGGGCTGCATCATTTATTCGCTGCCGTAATTCAGCAATATTATTTATTGGTCTTGCATAAACCTTTTCTTTTATGCAACCCCAGTAAAAAAATCGAGGGGGTTTAGGTCTGGAGACCTGGGAGGCCATAAAATTGGACCAAGTCGGCCGATCCATCTTTTGGGGTGTTTGGTTTAAATACCGACGAACTTCATGGGCATAATGTGCCGGGCAACCATCATTTTGGAACCACATTATTCGGCGACTGGCCAAAGGATCATCTTCTAAAAGAATTGGTAGATTGTTTCGACAAAAATCTAAATAAGCCTGCCAGTTCAAATTTTCTGGTAATTCGAATGGGCTAATTACACGTCCGTTCAAGATACCGGTCCACAAGTTTACTTTAAATCGGTACTGTGACCTTTCTTCTCGAATAGAGTGGGGATTTTCCAACGCATAAGTGTGCAAATTGTGCATGTTCATAAAGCCATCCTTTTTGAACGTACTCTCATCCGACCACAGTATATTATTTAAAAAATTCGGATCCTCTTGATTTTTTTGCAACATTCTGCGGCAAAATTGTAGGCGTGGTTCGTAGTCTCAAGGCAGTAGGCTTTGCACTCGTTGAACATGATAAGGGTGATATTGAAATCGCCTAGTGATGTCGTTTACTATCGATTTCGGTATCCCTGTTCTTCTTTCGCTCGTGCCGAAGTAGTCGGATCATTTTCAATTTCTTCTAAAACTTGATCAACATAATCAATACGAGGTCCTTCCTCTCTAACAGGAGCATGAGGCATTCTGCCTTCGGAATATGAGCGGTGAACATTAATAAATACACGATAGTCAGGATATCGGGCTAAATTCGGATATCTTTCTTGATAAAGATTAGATGCTGCTAGAGCATTTCCTCTGCATTCACCATAAATGAGATGCATGTTTGCATATTTTTGGGCGGTATACGGCAAGGGCATAATAAATGATTAACCAATAAAACAAACAGCTCAAAGAACACAGTCCACAGGAAAATGAACTCAAAAACAAATCCAAAGCAAAAGGTAACAGAAAGGTTAGGATACAAGCAAAAAAGTAGTTAGTTCACAGAATACTGTAAATAAACTAAATTCCAAAAATGTTTGTTGTTTATTGCTATGGTGATAAGAATTACCTTCGTTCTTGATTTTTTTAATTTTTAAGTTAAATAAAAACATTTTAAACATTAAAAATTTGTTTAATTTTTTTACAATGATATCATAAGGTGAATTAGGGTTATTTTTTACTATAACACAATAACAGTAAACTGTTAAAAAACATTTAGGTAATTTTAAAAAGTAGATTAAATGAGCAAACTTTTTAAGAGATTAGCCGGGTTGCCGTACAATTTTTCGGTCCAGTATGAGCGGTCAAATTCAAAGTTTAAAAAACAAAAATAAGTAATACTTTATTTTAGAATAGATTTCTTATTAAATTTTTTGGCCGTTTAGTTTAATGTTTGTCTTTGATCAGTAAAATGGCTATTCAGTGTTGCATAGCTAAAAAGAAATTCTAAAAAATATCTATTTTTAAGGCGTGACAATCGAAAATCTGATCCAAGAGTAGGATTTTGGTGACTTCCACTAAAGTGCCAATATCTCGAAAATCATCGATTTTTTACTAAGGTCATTTTATGTTTTTCTGGGTGCTTATGAGTTGCTCCATCAGCCCCTTTAGTATTATCGTTGACTTTTCGGACACCCTGTATAAGAAATGATCAATCTCAAATACAGAACTTTATGAAATCGATTGATTTTGAATAAATTAAAGTGACTCTATCAAGAGTTTGTAAGTCAAGTAAGTAGGTATTGTGAGTTCTTCTTAAATGCTTAAAAAGATAAAAATTCAAAGAAAAAGAGGGATCCTGAGGTTTCCTGCCAGTCAGTTTTATTCAAAGATCCAATAGAGGAATAAGATGATCTATGGTTTGAAAAAGATGATAAAAATCATGAAAGATGATGATATAATGAAAGATATAATTATATTCCCGAAATTTAAAGAGATTTTTAAAAGATCGATTGACTTTAAATGAGATCTTCAAATAAACCAAAAATATAATAAAATTCTTAAAATATGCTGAAAAAGTAAGAAATCAAAGGGTGAAAGAAGAAGATATTGAGCTATAAATTGGAAAAAAAATTATGGTAAAAAAAATATGTAAGTTAGATGAGAAGTAAGAAGCATCAAATGAATGTCAGAAGTCTGGAAATCGAATGAGTTTGAATTAGTCCAATTGATTTTATAAAGATATTGTTAGGATTCTGAGATTTTCTGAATTGCTTAGGTGAGAGAAGGGATTAGTAGACATTAGAGATAATGAGGTTTTATGCCAGTAAGTTTCAATAAAAGATCAAATAAAGGTGAAAGTATTAGGAAATAAGATGAGCTTCTTACTGAAAAAAAAGAATATGCAATACTAAACTAAAATATGAAATAATAAAAAATTATTATGAGAAATCGTGAGAGATCGATCGAATTAGATGTGTAAAGGATATGACAGTGCTATTTACATCATGCAAATTAAATTTAAATGAAATTGTATAAAAGTTAAATGAAGGAACGTAGATTTTGTGTTTCAATGAAGATGAGTTTTAATAGATTAGACAGAAGAAGATGATCATCAGCTATGAATTAATGAAGAAAATTTGGATGGATGTAAGACGTTTAGAAGACACGTCTCAGAAAAACTGTGAGGAATCGAATGATCTTAAAAGTTTGCCAGTCAAGTGAATGAGGATTCTGAGATCTTCTGAAAAGCTTAAAAGGTGAGAGATTAAAATGAACGGTTTAATCCAGCTTCTATTTTATCTTTTATTAAAGATAAAGATGACAAAGCTAATGATTGGGGATAAAGAAGAGGACTAGATGATAAATAACAATATCAAAGAATTGAAACAATTAATAAGAAGCTCATTAAGAGTTTCGTCGTTTGGATGTGTAAAGATGCGTCAGTGGTATATATATTTAATTAAAGTTAAATTTCAATAACATTAAATAAAACTTACATAAAACTGAATCAGGTCTTACCTATTTCTGGTGTGGATAATCTTTTATCATAAAAAACGTCTTTTGGTACCGGTATGGAATTGGAACGTAACGGTTGGGTTCCAGCCGTACCGATATTAACGTTGATTCTGTCCTCATGTCCGCATCCGCACTTCGCAAAGAAACTTCCGCACTGGTGCGGACTTATCCGTTTTTTCTCCGTTCTATTCAAATTGAAATCGGGCCCATTATTGTTGAGATTTTCCCTTGAACTATTTACGTTGTTCAACCTCGTGGTGTTGTTATCTTCATCGGCCCGACACTCCATTTGCGCATGGACTAGCATCGCGGAGATCTCTTTCACGGAGGCTGGATAGGTGCCGGTTTCGTTATTATTTATACTGAACTGTCTGCCTATTGCTGTCATCTTATTTATGCTGGTTAAACAGGACCTGCTTTTTTGGAGTTCCGCGGAGTTTGCCATTTGGAATATTTCGGTTGAGAACTAAAATTAGAAAATTTAGGTTTTTTTGAAAATAAGGTGAGCGAGAGCAAAATGAGGAAAATATTTTGATTTATTGGTTATTTGACAGAGGTGGACTATATAATTTTTTTTCTGGAAAAGTCTTATAATTTTAGATCGAAAAAATAATATTAAAAATCAGAAAACGTTCAAGTCAGAATAAAATTAGACAAAAAATTTAAGATTTTACTAACAAAAGCAAAAAAAAAAGATAATTTTTTTTTTCTGAATAGAAAATATTAATTTTTCTATTTAGTTTTTATAGCATTTTTTTAGATCTTTTTACATCTTACTTCGCTTTATCATAATTTTAAATTTATTTAATAATTTAGCATTAAAAGTATTTGAAACTTGACCTTTTTTTAATTTTTACCACAAAAAATAAGAAAATTTAATAATTTTCGAAGATTATAAGCACTTTAATTTCATTGGGCAAAAATATACTTAAAAATTATTAATATATGCAGCGTGTTAATGGAAAAACTGTTTAGAAGGTTATAATTTAGAAAATTAGTTTTTATGACATATTTTGCTTAAGTATAGAATTGTATAGAAAACTAGAATCTGAGAATAAGAAAATCTTAATAATTTACGAAAATGGTTAGCATTTTGATTTGTATTAACAAAAATCTAGTTAAAACTCCTTGAAATATATAGAGTGTTTAAAGAAAAGCTGCTTAGGAGGGTAGAATCACAGATAAATATACGCTACGCGAATTGTGTTCTTAGATCTGTGGTAGAATCTAACGAGTAGTGTTTATGGAATATTTTTATTAAAATCTGGATTCATTTTATGAGAATAAAATACAAAACTGGGTTTTGATGGTATTTTTTGGAAATAATTCTATAGCAAATTTGATCAAAAGAAAATATAAAAACCTAATAATTGCCGAAAGTTATAAGCATTTTAATGAATTCAAATCTGGTTTTATTTTATTTAAGAAAAAATACAAAAATAGGGTTTAATAGAGTTTTTTTAATCAAAATGTTTTTTGTAGATAGCAAATTTTAACCAAAGAAAATCTTATAATTTCCGAAAATTAGAAGCATTTTAATTTGAACTAAGAAAAATATACTTAGAAATCATTGAAATATACTGCATCTTTATGGCAAAGCTAGTTAGAAGGTTATAATCCAAAAATAGATTTTTATGGCATATTTTGGATAAAATTTAGATTCATTTTATTTACAAATGTATACAAAAATAAGTTTTAATGGTAATTTTTCGGGATAAAATTATTTTTTGGAGGTTACTTTATAGCTTATGGCTATTACCGACAACTATAAGCAACTTAATTTAAATTAACAAAAATATACTTAGAAATTATTGAAATATACAGCGTGTTTACGGAAAAGCCAATTAGGAAGTTCTTTATTTAGTTTGTTTTTATGGCATATTTTTGAGAAAATTATGCTATTAAAAAATTCACGCACAATTTACTTTATAAATTTAGATTGTTTGCAATTAAAAATATTCAGACTTTAATTTAAATTAACGCGGAGGTCACATGAACACAGGCGGTATAAAAAGTAACAACGAGACTTTCTCAAATTTATAAAGTCTTATGCTTAATGAATAAAATGAGGTTCCATCATTCAAGAATTGAATTTTTTGGATTTTTTTGCATAAAATCTAGATTTTTTAGAACATAATTGTAATTTTCGGAAAGTTAATTCTTTAAAATTTGACACCTAAAAAAATAAGAATATCTGATACTTTGCCAAGTTAATAAGTATTTGAAATTCAATAAAAAGCGATTAAAAGTGTTTAATTGTAATATACAAAGAATAATTTAAAAATTATTTATAAGAAAAATAGTCAATAGTGTATCCAAAAAATCATACAACCTTAGTACTTACGTCGTTATTTCAATAAAATATATTTTTTTAAAATTCATATTTAGAATTAACATATTTTAAAATTTAATTTGTTTGAAACTTAATCTTATATCTATTGAAGTAATTATTTTAATTAAAATGTATTAAGAGAGAACTAGATCTAAATGTTATCAAAAAAATTTATAAGGTTAATCAGGGTAAAAGAGGACAGGGGCAAATGGGGACATCGATAATAACTCCACTAACTCTGGCTTTATGTCAAATTTATCTCCGTAGTATTATTCTATGCTTTGGCGCCATCTAATAGCAGTCGATATAAACACAGGATAATTAGGTTAGGTCAACCCATTTCAACGGAAAATATAATCTATAAAATATTTTGTGTAACGGTTTAGTCTATTAAACCGGTAAGTACTAATACTTTAAAAGTACCTGATATAATTTTTTTTTACTGGCGTATCTTTATCTGCATTATATAAAACAATTTTTTGATATTTGTTTATACTGTCGACCTACTTAACATATATTTTTACGTGTCCCCAATTACCCCAAAAAATCATATACATGAGGCAAATGGGAACGTAATTTTGGGGTAAATGGGGACTTCTCTCCAATTACCCCAAAATGTAAAATTATTCCTTTTCTAAATATTTTAGGTTGAAGAAAAGAGATTCAGTATGGTTCGAAATTACGTTAAGAAGCGACCAGAAAAATCATACTCCATAGACAGTGTAAAAGCTGCCGTAAATGATGTAAAAAACCGCTGTCATACGTATCGCTCTGCTTCGAAACACTATGGCGTCCTAAGAAGCGTTATATATAACAGAATAAATGGACGAAAAACTTCGGTGGAAGTGATGGGGTCGGGTCGTAGAAATGCTTTAACAAAAGAAGTTGAAGATCAATTGGAACAATTAATTTTGGCAAGGGCTGACTTTGTTAATCCCATGGATAAAGATGAACTGTTATCGTTTATTCAAACTTTGTGTCAACATTTAAATATAACTACTCCTTTTAAAGAAAATAAACCTGGTCAAGATTGGTATAAAAATTTTTTGAAACGCCATCCTCGACTGTCTCTCAAAAAACCACAAAGTTTACAAAATAAAAGAGCGGAGGCTTCTGATCCATTTGTCATAGCTGACCATTACGAAAAATTACACAAAATTGTTAAAGATAATTTATTTGACCAATTTCCAGAGCTTTTCTTTAACTGTGACGAGTCGGGCTTTTGTACAGATCCTTCCAAAATTAAAGCGATTGGGCAAAAAAATAAGTCACTTTACCAACGAATTCGTGGCACCGGCCAGGAAAACATAACGATTAACTGCTGCGTTAGTGCCGATGGTTCTTACTTATCACCTCATATAATTTTTCAAGTACGGTATTACCAAGATGAACTGGAAATGGTTTAGATTTTCCAGGAACTACATATTCTGCAACTGCTAAGGGATATATGGAAGAGCCAGTATTTTTTCTTTGGTTTGTTGGACAATTTATTCCTCATGTGAAATTGGTCCCTCTCTAAAAGCCTTTTTAATGTTTGATGGACACAAAAGCCACATAAGCCCAAGGGTTGTACAAGCTGCCATAGAAAACCAAATAATTTTATTTCGCCTACCCAGCCACCTTACGCACAGACTTCAGCCTTTGGATTTTTCTGTTTTTGGCCCTCTTAAAACAGGATGGAACAGAATATTACTTTCTGAAATGAGGAAATGTTTGGGTCTCACTAATAAGAACAAAATGTCAGAACAAGATTTTTTCATTGCTATTAAAGATTTATGGCAAAAATATCTTACGCCAGATATTATTGTCTCAGGATTTATTGGTACTGGTTCTTTACCAGTAGATCAAACAAAATTTCCTGAAGACTATTTCGATCAAGTTGCATTAGCTAGGTACAAGGCTACAACCAAAAAGCATATAACGGCCGAGAACTCACCTTTAACAGATGCAGAAGAAATTGAAGCTGTTACTTTGCCGATACCTATCGATATTTCTGAACCCTCTCCTTTAACCAGTTCCACAAGTTTTGAAAATATAAATTTAGCGCCTTCCATTTCACATCATGTTTCTTTAAATAAGGAGGTGAAAGATGCAGCTAGAAGAAGTGTAATTGATTTTTTTGTTAGTAGTTTAAAGAGCAACGCGAAAGGTCAGTTACTCCAATACCATCAAAAGAAAGGCAAATACGCCTTAAACAGCTGCAGTATGGAGAAGTTTTAACTTCACCTCAAGTTCTAGAGCGCCTGCGTGAGGAGGAAGAGAAACGAAAAAATAAAGCTCCAAAACGAAAAATAGTCAAGGATAAAAAATCACAAAATAAAGATAAAAAGGAAAATTAGAGAAAAATATTCCAGACAGCGATTCCGAGGTAGATGAAAATTTAGAAAAAGAATTGGACGAAGATATGGGGCACAGCGATAGCGAAATTGAGAGCGAGAGCTTGAATTATAATAACGACGACGAAACGCTTGCAAGTTTCTTGGAAAAAACTCACACTGAATCTCATAATATGGGAACTAGGAAGGTAAAAACTCAGCAAAAAAAGACAGAATAATGAAAGAGAAGAGAGAAAATAACATAAAAAATAAAACAAATAATAATACAAAAGATACGACGCAAGATGAGACCCCTATAAATAACAAAAATAAAGATTTACTTAACCGATTTTTTACGATAAGTACTGTAAAAGCTTGATATGTTGGTACGGTGGTACAGATTATTTCTGATAAAGATGTCAAAATAATATTTTTAGACCGGATGGGAAGCTATTTTAGGTGGCCAAAGCGCGAAAAAATTAAAGAGGTGTCCATAGATTCTATTTTAATGGAAGTTTTTATAGAAAAGGAAAGGAACAATGTAATAATGTTCCTCTTCATCCGTCCATAAAGGAAGTTGAAAAAACATGGAGCGAGTCAAAGACTTGTACTTCCAAATAATAGCAGATTTTGCATAACTTTTTTATATTTAACTCTTAAAAAATTTAAAGTTTTACTACTTAGTAAGCATTTATTTATTACTATTTGAAACAGGGTATTAATTTTATTTGTAAATAGAGTTGATTTTTTATTTTTTTTAATAAATGACTTACTAAAATTGCATGTTATTATTATTTAAAATATTAAGTAAACGTTGGCCTTATGTTTTCTTTTACCCCTTTGATTTATTTATTAACTTATGAAGTTAAATACAAATAGACGTGCTGTCTCCATTTACCCCATCTTATGGGGTAAAGGTACACCGGACCAAATTTTTTTAAAAATATGCAGTTCGGTTGATTTAGCATAAAAATTTTAAAAGTAATAATTTTCAAAGGATAAGTTTCCAGTTAATCTAATACGAAAATATCAAATTTTATGTAAAACAATTTTTTATGTAATCGGTTGTTATAGGTCAAACTTGAAATAAGCGTCCCCCATTACCCCTATTGACCTTATAATGTCTACGATAAAATCTGGATTGTTTAATAGACATTACAAAATTTTGTTTTTTAAACTTGTTCACCAAGGAATATTCGTTAAATATTTAGTACTCAAGAAATTATTACTTATTTAACAAATATATCTGCTAATTTCCACAGTTCATCTCTGCATTCGGAAAATGTAAATAAAGAGAATTAGAATATAAAAATAAAAAAATATTTTCCAGATTTTGTTATTTCACGTGAGCCAGGTTATTTACGTGAATCCTTCGCTATAAAGTACACATGCGACATTTTTGCAAATAAGTCTACGTTTCCAGACGTTTTCCATGTAATTTATCAGAATATATTCTATTAAAATTATAAAAGAGAAACGGTTAAAACTTTGCTTAAAAAGTGCGACAAAATTTACAATAAAAACCGCACAAATATTTATTCAGATAATAATTGCTACCGAATTAGCGTTATGACAATAAACGTGAAATTTTCCATAAGAATATGGTGCCAAACAAAAGATCTGCTATAGGTTAAAGTAAATAAATGAGGGTATGAACAGACAGTTAAGTCAAATTTGTTTTTCACTAGATACACATATTTTTGCATCTCGTTATATGGTTACAAATGAAGATTGTATGATAAAAGGTTTTTGTGTGTGATTCAAATGAGGCGGTCAAAGGCTTGATGCCTTCTGTCTGAAAAAATTTATTTGGAAGCTGAAAATTGGATTAAATAACTTTTTTCTGTAAAGAGACTTCCTGTATATTACCCTTTAAAATGAAAGAAATATTTAATCCACAGTACTTGAACACAAAATAAGATTCTTCCGGATTTTTCCCTAAATATTGAAAAAAAATCAAAGAAGCCGAACGAACGAATCGTGAAAAATATTGTGGTAAATGTCCTATAAATTTTAAGTAGATAATGGAAGAAACAGTCCTAGGCATTCAAAAATATAAAAGAGACATTAAATAAATTAATTTGTAAAAAATAATACAAGAGCAACAATTTCGACAATGGTAATAATTACCAAATGTAAAAATTGTCTTCACTTTATAATACTGTTTGTTTTGAAGTCCTTAAAATAATAAAATATCAGTAGTGATTTTTAAAATTAAGGAATCCAAATTCATAAAAACTCATTTATGTAACATAGAAATTATCTATCTCATCAGTCAATTAAAAAAAATCGATCCAACAAAAGCAGTGATTTATTAGGTAAAGGCCAATCAAGTATTTACCAAACCAGTGTTGTTACACAACTGGTTTTCAATTGATCAGCTGAAGCTGTTAAAACTATTATTCTCGATGTTTCTTGAAGTTCCCTCGATGATATGAATTAAGTAAAAAATTATTTTTTCTTCGTCCGTTTAGAAATCTTAAAATATTTATCTTAGCAATGATTGAAGTAGTTTGACGCCAACATTCAAGACTGTTAAAAAAATTCTTTATTGGCTTGGAAGTAATGAAAAATTTAACACAATAATGATTTTAAAATCAGTGATTTTTTCATTATCTAGTTGCAAATTACAAAACATTTATCGCATCAGTGATTTATTGGCCAATAAAGTGTTAGCAATTTTTGGCATATCAAGATAATCTTAGGTTTTGAATTTAAAATTTTAATATGAATTGGTCTAACAGAAATTTATTAGTTTATACATAATAATCAGAATTAGTCAGGAATACTAGCTGTTTTCAGTCATTCCGACATATCACTGTCAGTTCTTTAATATCTTCAATATTATTCTGAAATTGTATTTTTCTTTTGTGGTTTATCCAATTACGTACAATGACAATCATTTTATAATAATTCTTTACTTATTTTTAAACTGTTCATGATATAGGTCTTAGGAGAACCAAAATCTCACATTTTTCGAACTTATCACTGTGTCAGTTCTTTTATCTCTGGAGAGGCATGAAAGGTTATAGACTAAGAGCTCATGACCAAAAAACCCATTGTACTTCCAACCGGTTGAAATTTTTTGTGAGATTAGTTTACTAATTTATAAATCTAAATCCGCCGGGCTGGCTGCTCAACAACGCTGGGTATTATTTTTTTTTTATTTTCTAAAGTTGTTAATAAAAGAAGACTACTCAACATACTTCCTACCAGTTGAAATTTTGATAGTATGTTATTTAGAGTATTTAGAAAATGAAATTAAAATTACCAGCCCATTTTCACGATTGTAAAGTACTGCTAGCTTATGTTGAAAGTGCGTGGATTCAAGTACAAGTCAACATACTTTTTACCGGCAGTCTTTTTTACAGGATATTGGCAATGTTAGAAATATGTTAAATATCTAGAGCCAGCCCGTTTTGACGATTGCATCATATATAAACGTCAAAAATGTCATTCCTGTAAGTGCGAGCGAGACAGACTTGCGTGGATGCGAGCGCGCGAGAGAGAGCGTATAACGTTCACATGCTGTCTCCCCGCCCATAATCTTGCTGAAATCAAAAAAATGGAATAGAATTTCTTTATGAAAAGATTGAAAGTACTGTATTTCTGTTTATTGAAAAAGCAAGATGTCAAATATATAGTTTTTACATAACCATTACATTACATACCATTTACATTACATTAACCTATCGAAATTATCAAATGCAACTCCAGTATTTAAGTTTGATACTAAAGTGATACCTTCCAGGCATTCTTGAGTTCTCCCTATCGAAGAAAATGTAGCTTTTGTTTCCAGTTTTTCGAGAACATGATAGCTGCAACAGTGACCATATTTGTTGAGAATATCAATGACTTTAGGGCTGCTGGTCAAACTTTTCATAGCCATTCCCAATGTAATATGCTTTCCAGGCTTAATATTCCCATTGGTTACAGCGTAAATTGTATCGGCCGAAATTGAATGTACTTTTCTATACAAATCTTGAGTATTTTTACGTTGATTTCGGGCACCGCTTAATAATGTGACATAAAAATTCAGCAGATCACTTTGTATCGTACATTCTCCTGTCATCAAGTCGTTCAATTTTACATTCATTGGTAAAGGCTTCTTTTCTATGTTTAAAATTTTTTTTCGTAAAATGAATGCCGCCCTTTAAAGAATTTGTTCTTCCTCTAATAACGAAAAAAGGCCATCATCTATTGTCCTGTTTTTCGGTAAAATGATATTTTTATTCCGGAAAGCTGCAACTTTCATTTCATCACCGAATTTTTCGAGCATTTTATTGAGCATGTGGTGAAGGTTGCATGAACTATCATAATTGTGGCCTTCGGCTTCAGACAATTTTTTCATAATATCATTGTAAATTTCACCCAAAAATATTAAAAAGTAACAATTGCCACGAACAATAATATTGTCTTGGACGAACTGCTCAAATTCATCATCAGCTTTTTTATGTAATTCTCGATTTATGTGGAACTTTGTTTGAGGTCGGACTACATTGGATTTTAATTTATTAAAATAGTTAACACGGCAGAGTTTATGATAGCAAAAATACGGAGGCTCCGGAGATTCGAGTGTCTTGAAAATTTCAGTTTCTTTAACAAAGTCTGAATATTCTGCTAAGGCTTCCACGAGAACTTTTTTTCCGCTTTGACAAGTGGTACCTGGCGTCCTTTGTGAGTTTTTATTTTTTTTTACAAAATATACACATATCCAGGCTTACACTTAACTCTGTCTCTGATATTTGTTCACCTGAAGAATCCAATGTATCAGATGCACATTCTTGAGGTGTTTCTTGTGTTGGTTCATCTGTGAAAATATATTTAAATACAGAAAAAAAATAAAAATCTGAAACAAACTGCTGGTCAAATGAAACGCATTTTAATTTCGCTCACCGTGTATGAAAAATAAAAAGTCAAAAATTGCCTAAAAAAATGCATTATGCGTTTCATTTGACCAGCAGTTTAGTATTATAGTCTCATTTCAATTTTGCATATTTTCATTACCTGTTTGTACTGAAACTACTTCCGATGATGTAGACGCTCTTCTTTCATAATATTTTTTCATAACCGCGGGAAAGATTTTGTGGCATTTCACATGATAGCTGCCATCACATTCTGACGCGGGTAAAGCGACGTCGTTATATTTTAAGAACTAGCGCGTGCGAGAGAGACAGCATATGAACGATTTACGATCTCGCGCGCTCGCATCCACGTAAGTCTGTCTCGCTCGCACTTACAGGAATGACATTTTTAACGTTTTTATATGATGCAATCGTCAAAACTCAAGATATTTAACATATTTACAACATTGCTAATGTTCTGTAAAAAAGACTGCCGGTAGAAAGTATGTTGACTTGTACTTGAATCCACGCACTTTCAACATAACATAAGCTGGCAGTACTTTACAATCGTGAAAATGGCCTAGAAATTTTGATTTCATTTTCTAAATACTCTAAATAACATACTATCAAAATTTCAACTGGTAGGAAGTATGTTGAGTAGTCTTCTTTTATTAACAACTTTCGAAAATAAAAAAAATTAATACCCAGCGTTGTTGAGCAGCCAGCTCGGCGGATTTTGATTTATAAATTAGTAAACTAATCTCACAAAAAATTTCAGCCGGTAGGAAGTACAATGGGTTTTTTGGTCATGAGCTCTCCGTCTATTAGCGAATCTTCCAGCTAGTGGTCTGCTAATTGGGGCCGCGTCGTCAGCATACGTTAAAATACAAATATGCCCAGCCAATCAGAGAAATTGAGAGTGGAGCAGCACTGCTGATCCTTTCGTGAAAGTTCGCACGTCAAATTTCGTTGCCGATTAGCTACGGAAATTGAAAATCAAGACATTGGTTTTGTTTAACTTAACCTATATTGCAGATTTTATTTGCTTTGTTAATTAATAATTGATTTAATTATCAACAATTATATCAACTTTGCGACTATTTGAGTGAAAATTCATAGTGTATAGTGTTAAGTGTTTACTCCATTATCTATACAATCCATATCTGTGCTGGTTTTGGGCTGAAAAACAAACAATTTAGTGTTTGAGTTTCATTACCTTTCAATAAACTTGCCAGTGTTTCTTAGTGCATAATTTCCTTCCATTTAAACCAATATTTGCACTTATCTGTTGCTGTCTGTTAGACAATTATGGCATCACTAAGGTAAGATACATATAATTTTTTTAGACCTAATTTGAATAATTATTTATTTTGCAGTCAACAAAATGCAATTAGTGAAGTTTGTGATGAGGAATTTTCTATCAGAAACAGGCATTGGAAAAGTTTCACCGTGAATTTGTTGGGAAGGAACAAATAAAACACATTATATGTCCAATGTGTACTAATGATATCCAGACATTTTCATATTTTAACTGATTAAACAAACATTTGCTTGATATTCACCATATAACTGTCAAAGAATCAATTTTAAATTTTATGAATTTTGAAGAATTCACATCTTGGAGGGCATAAGATAATAGGGAAGTAGATTATGCTTGTCAGACCCAAAACAAGTTTAAGAATGGGGAAGAACACATATTTTACAATTGCAACAGGAGTGATATCAGAGGTTGTACAAAGTCTTAGTTATCATCATCAAACATACATAAGTATGTTTTGTTGTGCTTACTTTTAGGATTTAATAGAGCATGCAAAGTGAGAAGTCTGGGGGAAGCATTCCCATTCAAGGAACATGTCAACAAGACCAAACTCAAATAGCTATCAGCATAAAATTGTAATAGAAACCCATAACAAAGCCGAAAAAATGAATGGTAAGGTAGAATTTTTAGAATTTGGAAAATTTAAAGTACAAAGTGTTTCGATAAGTGGTAAGCTCTATGTTGTGTCTTGTCATGAACTATGTGATGAGCAATGGATACTGCACTGGATACTGTAACATCTGTAAAATATGTTTTTATAAATACAGATGTGAGTGTTCAGAAAATTCTGTCTAAACAGTACTTTGTAAACATATACATGCTGTAGCCATTTTTGAGCAGATGAGCGAGTTTGTTGTAGGTTCCCCAACTGTGAGTGAAGAGGAAGAGGATAATGTTTTGTTTGTTGATCAACCCACAACTAGCCAAATCAATTATCAGGAGGATGTAAACCATTTTATTCAAGAGAGTTCAAAAATGAAAGTTAATAGTTCTGCAATGGACTTTGAAGAAAATCGAGAAGTAGTTTGAGTAAAATATAAGTTACATTTTTATTACATCTATACTTATTTACATTTATACTTATTTTAAGATTGCATTGCAAGAAATTTGTAGCTATGGTAGAAGTTTAGATAAAAATGCATTTGCCAGATTTATGGCTGTAATCAACAAATTTAAAAATAAAGAAGTGGAGGAAGAAAATTCTCAGGGCATTGAAAAGAAAAGAAAAATTGAAAAACAAATGTATTATCCAAATAAAAAATAAGCTAGATTTCTTTGTGTATTTAATGGCTAGATAATATTTGAATTGTAGCTATTTTTTTATGTTTGTATTATAGCTGTGAAGTTAACAAAAATAGGACGTGGTATTTTATATGGTATTTTGTGTTATAATCAGTATAATATAACTAAGTATATTTTTTGTAAGGTTTTGGTGCAGGTTTCAAATTGTAAATACAAATTTTATGTAAGAGGTCATATACATAACTAGGTATAGTTTTTGTAAGGCTTAATTTGGTTTAGGTTTCAAATTGTAAAAACAAATTTTAAGACAGGTATTGGTTTCTGTATAACTATTTTTATATCTTTTATTTTAAGACTAAAATCTTAGCTTATTTTGTATGTTAATATTCAACTAATCATTTTCTATTACATTTAGTTTGCTATGTTTTTAATATTTTTTAGGGTGCAGAAAAGCTAATTGGATTAACTTGAAATTGACATAAAACGAGGGGGAAGATCCTCTGTGAGTACATATTTATTAATTAAAATGTATACAGAGCACTAATTTTTTTCCATGTTACTATTGTATTTGAATGGTTTGGGCTGTATATACATGACCAGCAGAGATGACAAATAAGCTAAAGAAGTGCGAGTTTACATACTATATACCAGATTAATACATTTAGTCTCTTTGCATTTAATTTTGAGGTTAATAACAAATAAATTTATAGATTTTTTATTATTTGAAATAAACAAAGTTAAAATTCAATTTCTACGTTTTTTTTTGTTTTCTGTTCTTATACTTTGACTTTTTAGTAATATTTACCCTTTATCCAGCTCTTCCAACCATATATATACTTTATATCAACCACTAAAGTATAATGTATAGAATATGTATAGTGGTAGTACTAACTTTTTTATTTATCCACTCATCCACCTATTAACCAATTAATTTATCAGCTCTACACACCAATTCAATTTCGTATCACCCTATTTTTAATATTTAACTAACAATAATAATTAAATAATTCATACATTGCGCTTACACGTACCGCTGTACCAAATGATTAACAAATTTCGTCATTAAAAGAGATAATTTGCCTGTAAAAACCAAATTTGGCAAGTATTTATAAAATATTTTTAAAATAATAATTGATCACACGCTGTAAATATAAAAAAAAATCAATAATCCATTTATTAATAATAGCTAAAATATCTTCTTATTAAATGTTTTTAATGCATATTGCACTTTTCTTCATCTAAAATATATACGCATCATAAAAACCTAATTAAATATAAATATGAATAGAAAAACTCTACATACATTGAAAATTTCCTATTTTAAATTTGGCGGTTCGCATACCACGCCCTCGCGGATGCTGAAGCGCTCTCATTGGCTAGGCATATTTGTATTTTAACGTATGCTCGCGTCGTCGCTGATGACTGTGAGCTTGACAGTTAGAGACCCCGTAGCAGTCGAAGTTCGGTTCGGAATATTGACGCGAGATTTAAATCGGACATGAATAGTAGTAAATAAATACGGTAAAAATTAATATTTCTATAAAAAATGTAGTAGTTGTAAGTGATCGTGTTTAGTAGTGTAAGTGTGTAAAAAATGATAACCAACTAAAATAAAATAGACTAAAATGTGTGAAAATGCCAAAGCTCATAGATTTAAAAGTTGCTGAGCTAGAAAGGGAGCTGAAGCAACGATTCTGCGATACAACGGGAAATAAAGCGAATTTGCAGGAAGGCGATGACCTGGACAATTTTGTTTGTAAATCAATTGTTGCAAGGTTTAATGCAAAAAATTCTGCCAGCCTTAGACAAAACTGTGCCACACTAAGAGAGAATTATGCCAGATTGACAGAAAAGATTTTGGAGAATAATGCCAATTTAAAAAGTGAACTAAAAGAAAATTCTACCTGGTTGGAAGAAAAGAGTTTAAAAAGCAAAAGAAAAATAATGGATGAAATTATTTTATGAATGAAGTACAAGATCCAGGAAGTTCAAAACAAAGCTGCAACATTGGACGTTAACACTATCAATGTCAAACTGTGCTGTAGACTACAGAATCTGTTACGCTGATGCGCCTCAAACCACTTCACCGAAAAATCGGAATATTTGGCAGTCCAAACATTTTTGGAGGGAACCTACGATGGTCAAATGAGAGGTAGTACTTACTGACACTAACATGGTTTCTTAAATTCGAGGTTGCGAAGAAGATCGGAAGTTGGAGTAGCTAACATAAAAACACACTCTTCAATAGGAAGTACAGTTCCACTCCTACTAAAGTAAGAAAGAACGATGTGAAGAGGTGATCGTCGACGTGTCTTCAGCAAATTGTAGCAAGAGAATTCTGTCTCGAGGACTTCAATCATTGCCAGCGGGCATAGGAAAAAGATCTTAAGTTATTAAGAATCGGGTGATACTTGGCAAAATCTTATGAAATACTAAAAAGAATATCCTGGTATCCAGATATGGGTACGTAATTTTTATGTCATATTTATGTCCATACGACCATTGTTATAAAAATAATGTATTTAGTATGTACTTTTGGATACGTAGTTCATACGTATGTACATTAGTTACGTCTCGCGGACGTACGTACATGTACATATAGATACTTAGAAAATGTTTTAGCTTCTATGGATTATACAAGAATAAAAAAAAAGGTATACAATTTTGTTAATACATAAAACTATAAGCCAGGAAAGAATTTTTTTCAAATAAACGTTTTTTTAAATACTCCTAAGTTTCATTTTCAATATTTCTAAATTCAGTAGGGTAAATAGAAAAACCACCATTTGCATGCTTCTTTGCTTTGATAGAAAAAGTAAACGAATTCGGTACAAATAAGACAACTGTCGAGAACGAACGCCCTTCTTTCAGTCGGCTTGGCAATAATGGCGTCGTGCCGTGGGTTGTCCCTTTGTAATGAAAGTTTACATTCCTGTCAATTTAGGATTTATCAAAATTCGACTTATAATAACATAAGGTGCAGCATTACAAGCAGAGATTAGAAGCAGAAAGAAAATTGAAGACTGTATTTCATAATAGTTTCGAACAACAAGTAATGTTTTTTTTTTGTATTTTCTTAAACGTTTATTTTTGTTTGTTTTTTTTAGACATACATGTTTTCTTATAATCAATATATTTACAGTTTATATATATAGGTTATTTTTTCTCCCAAATACATTTGACCACACAAAAAAGGGAGTTGTGTAAACATCCTAAATACGTCATATTATGTCCAACACGGGAAGTAAAATGTCCTAAAAGTAGGTACAAATGACGTAGAATCCTGCGGAAAGTGGGCGTTCCACATACTAGTACGTCCATAGTACGTAATACGTCTTTTCGGGTTCGTACTGCGTACGTACATTATATGTCGTAGAGTATCATTAGAGCTACATTCCAACCAAGGACAAGATATTAAATTCAGCTTGTTCTAAACAATCTGTAAGACTTGGAATCAAGAAAACGAGAACTACTTCATTTCATCTGCAGTCAGATGGTATGGTGGAACGAATGAATAAACCCATTAATCGGTATTTGACCAAAGTAGTCTCTAGGCACCAACAGACAAGGATAGACTTCTTCACTTGTTCTACTGGTTAATCGATCGGTAATCCGTGAAAGCACAGGAGAGTATCCGGCTCGAATGATGGAAAGAAAACTCCGTCTCTCATGCGATCTGAAGTTTGGTTGCCCGCCACCAACTGATGTTGCCGGGGAGGACTACTACGTCAGTGAGCTGCATTGATTATATAATAGATATGATTCATAATTTTATGTACGTTTCTATTCAAGATGTCAGAATTAATTAATTAAATTTGCATGAAGCACGCATATTATATCAATTGCAAAGACCAGAGGTTCAACAGCTGTGACTGGGGTTGGCTATTTATGACCCTAGTTTGTCGCCGAACCTTCAAACATCAACATTCACGAGTTATTCACTTTAATCGACTTCCAATAAATGAAGCGATGAAGACGCTGAGGTATTAAAGCATTATTTGGAATTTCTACAAGAGGTAAACCTTCTCCCAATATTGACATTCACCATCTTTGGAATTCGTCCCGAAATGAGCTTGGGTGGGGGCAGTGTAACGATATTGGAAACTCCGACAATACCAGTTATTCTCCGATATTTTGGAATGACACATGTGGCCACACCTCACGACATCTCTGGAGACGAAGCAAATCTTCTGGATAGTGGTCTGCTGAATATATAAACAGCCGCATCGGTCTGTGAAGCCAGTTGACAGTTCAGTCGAAATTTGGTTCGGATTATTGGCGTTAGATTTAAATCGGATATAAATAGTAGTAAATAAATACGGTAAAAATATGTATTTCAAGGAGTCGGAAGTGATCGTGCTTAGTAATATAAGTGTGTAAATAAATCTGTTTTGGTTTTTAAAGTAAAAAAGTATAAAAAAAGAGTAGTGATATTTGGAAATAAATATCTTAGCAATGATTTTCAAAGTTAAGTGATCCAAGACCATAAAAGAGTACTTGCAAAGACAAAATTATTTATGTTATCATTAAAATTTCTGTATTTTCTAAAAACTAATCAAGCATTCATCATAACAGTGATTTAGAAAATTATCAAAAAAAAGGTTTAGTGGCTTGTAACTGATGAAAGATTTACCCCAACAGTGATTGTTAAAGATTTCCTAAAGCTGAATTTTGTTAATTCGTCGTTTCGTAAGTTACGCAACATAGCGGAACAGTCATTTATTAGCTGTGATCTTAGAGACATATAAGGATTATCATGAGTTTTTAGGATAACATTTTATTTTAGCTTTTAACAACGAGACTAGAAGTATGAGGACTGATTGATCTCCGAGCTTTTCAAAATTGAACGATAACTGCGTCCGCAAATTTACTGTTGTTCAGAAGTGTATCTTACTCCGATCACCTACTCTGACGTTCGAGTATTCTATCTTTGTAATTAATATTACAGATTCGCGAACAATTACACTTATCAACTGTCAGAAGGTGGGAGTGAGCTATACTTCTGACCAAAATCACGGATGTGGCTACTTTCTGAAACTAGTTATCTCCTTATTTTATCGCACGTTTAGCATATAGAGCTAAGCTTGGAATTGATGAAAGACTTACCACCTCAATGATTTTTAAAGGATTGATCAGCCCTAAGCCAATGATTCTTCACTTTGTTTACTCGCAAATTATAAACCATCATAATTCAGTGATTTAAACGACATTTAAGGATTAATTTGGCTTGTGAATTCAAAATCTTAATTTAAAGAAGCTCGTTGGCGTAATATTAATTTATTAATGTCTACGTAATAAGGCCATTCTATAGGCCCCCTTCACCCTATCCATTTATCTGGAAACTCGTCGTCTAGCCATTGCCGAACGGGAAGAACATAGTGAGGAGGAGCGCCGTCTTGCTAGAAATATATTTCAGACGACGAGTTTCCACATAAATGGATAGGGTGATGGGGACCTATAGAATGGCCTGCTAGATCTCCTGATATAACACCGTTAAACTTTTTTCTATGGGGTCATTTGAAATCTATTGTGTTTACTCCCCA
This sequence comes from Anthonomus grandis grandis, assembly GCF_022605725.1. NCBI lineage: Eukaryota > Metazoa > Arthropoda > Insecta > Coleoptera > Curculionidae > Anthonomus > Anthonomus grandis. The sequence goes on along the minus strand of NC_065546.1, from coordinate 39,861,969 downwards.
ACCTGAAAGTTTGGATGAACTTCGTCAACGCATCATCGACAGCTGCCATGATATCCCACAAGATGTTTTTGAAAATGTCCGTCAGGAATTTGAACATCGCCTATATCATTTATGGCCAAAAACGGGCAACATTTTGAACACTTATTGAAATAAAAACTATTATTTTCATGTTTTTGTTATCTATCTGAACAAATTAAGATAAACTAAGATTTTTCTAATTTTCTCGAAAACGAATCGACTGATTTAAAAAAATCAAACGTCAAAATAAAAGACTTCAAAAGACCTTTCAAACAAGCTATTACTCGATACCCCTTGCCATTTAAAATTTTTAAGGGGATGACCCTGGAAGGCAGATGGTGAAAGGGGGTGAAGTAATTTTAGGTTAGAAAGTTGTCCCTCTTGACAAACCTTTTGACGTATTTCGGCGTTTTTTTTTTCAGTGGTTTTCGATAAATCCGTGGTGGAAAGTTTTCAAATGAACACCCTGTATACTAGCCCTAAAATTATTATGCTAAGTGATCTATAAAGTTAAGTGATCTTAAGAATATAAAAAATCATTTTTGGAACAGACATTATTTATCTCATCAGTGATTTTTTAGTTATTCTTGGTAAAATATCGTCTTTGCTATAATTAACATAAACCAATAAAAAATGTATCACAATAGTAATTTCAAAGCCTTGATAATATAAAACCATTAGAATTTATATTTTCTTTGTCAGTTTAAAAATAATATAATTTGTATTTAAGCAATTATTTAAAACGTTTAGTAACCCAATATTATTATAAAATACTTTATTGGCTTGAAACTAATAAAATATTTATCGTAAGCGTGATTTTAAAAACATATAGGTACTATATTAGCTTTTGGATATAAAAGCTTAACTTAAACTAGCATATTGATTTAGCAGAAATTTATTAACTTAAATATACAAGCAAGAAAACCATTTAATTATTTTTTTATAAATCAGATAATGTTTTTATATATTAGTATATTTTTTTGATCTACTCAGGAAAATCTTATTGGAACTTATACATATACAATAAAAACCCTATACAAAATTAATAATTATATAATAAAATATATCTTTTAAACTGATTTCATATATTTTTTGAATAAGATACTTACTATGAAATAAAATTTTATTTCATTTTTCTGACAAAAGCACAACTTTGCACTTTATCCTAACGGGAATTCACTAATTAATGTAGTTGGTTTTGGTAGTTTTTAACACGTGTTTTCATTACACAAATTTGCTGGTTATTGACGCATTTTAAGTTAGTCACAATACACTTTAAACAATAACAAAATATTACGTCTTTATTACACATTCAAACTAAATCATAAAATTGAACGTTGGTAAGCATTACACGTTTTGCGCCCAAGTAGTAGTATTAATTTTATTTAATTTCTTTTTTAGAAATTTCCATTTTTTTTATAGTTACATCCTTATTGGGTTGTTACGTAAATAAATATATTAAGAAGTGGTTTAATTTATTTATACTGCTTACATTAAAAATATTTTGAATATTAATTTAAACCTGCGTGTTTTATTACTAGTCTCTGATTATTGAAAAAAAATTTTTTTTTTCAAATATATTCAAGGTTTTTTACACACGCGCGATATATTCTTGTTTTACATTTAAAATAAATAGCATGTACAAAAGATTAGCAAATCCCAGTTGAGAAATGCTTTTGCAAATATTGTTTACCCCAAGTTGTTTATTAATATTCATGAAATTAAAAAAATATGTTAAGGTTTAAGTATTTTAAATGAAAGAAATAAAGAAATCCTTGAAAAATCAACTGAAAATTAATTAACCAGAGGTATAATATGTTAATAACAATACTAAAAGCTATATTAGAATTTGAGGTAAAACTCACCCTTACCAACGAATAAGTAAGTCATGTTTTAATTATGAACTCGAATGGGCATTTATATACTTGCAATATTTTTTGCAGTGTTTTTTTGCCCATTAGCTTAATAAATGATGAAATATTTATCACAGTTGTGATTTTAAATAGTTAATCAGCAATAAAGAACAAGAAATGTGATATTTCCTGGTAAGCGTTATTTTAAATCTTTGTACGAACCTTAGTTCTGGCAAAGATATTTTAGATTGAAATTTTAATTGGATTTTTTAATTTATTTTTGAAAGGTTTTTTTATCAATTAAAAACTGATATTTTTTTAAGGCAGTGCTTTATTAAAAAATATATTGTCACTTATATTATAAGTAATAAAATATAATTTATTTTTCATCTTATTGCCTTAGACATATTAAATAATATTTAATAATAAATATTCATCATAGCAGTGATTTTATCGCTAACCTGAATCCAGATTTCTTTCTTCAGTATCCTACTTGTTAAGCTTCTTTAAGCCAAAATTCGGAAAGAACGTTCGCTTATTAGCTTAAATCTTATATTTTTTTCTATATTGAATAACACAAAATATGTGTAAAGAAAATTTCTTTATCGGCTTGGAACTAATTAATTATTCATCTCAGTAGTGATTTTTAGTATTCCAGTAAGGCCGCAAAAAATATGTGCTTATAAATAGGAAGTTTCTCCTTGGCACAGAAATTATTTATTTTAGCAGTGATTTTCAACTAAAAAATCCTTTAAAAACAGTTTAAAACCAATAAAAAATATATGCCAAAGTACATCACTGTCTGGAATTTATAAAATATTTATCTTAGTAGTGAATTAAGAGGTTGTTATTGACCAAAAACCATTAAAAATTGTGTCTGATTGGAATTAATGGAATGCTTTTTACAACCGTGATTTTTGTCAGTTTGAAACCATTCAAAAAAATATTAAAAGTTTAAAAATTAGTATTTTTTTTATATCCACAGTGACTTTAGAGGTATATCGGTAAATAAAAAGTTCCTGCCACTTTATAAATTATAAAACCGTTTTACAGCAGTAATATAAAATTAGTTAAAGAAGACGTTACCCTAATAAACCATTTATCAAATTAATGATTTAAAATGTCTTTAATATGTCATGTTAATATTTTGTCCCTTAAACAGCTTAAATCTACAACACAGTAAGAAATTATTATTGCCTGGTCACTTAACCCTAGAACTGCACAGTGGAGTCTAAAAGAGTCAATGTAACTCGCGCAGGCGTGCGTTTTTTGACCAACCGTTTCACGTAAATTTAGTAGAGAGCCGACCGCGTTAAGAGCCAGTCGTTACGCCGAATACGTTAATCCATTACTTTGCAATTACGATATTAGTGGATCTGTGGGTACGTCAGACCCCAGTGTGCAGTTAATATGGATAGTTCTAAGAGAGAAAATCATGGTAAGTTAACGGAAAAAGAGTTTGAAGCTGAAAATCTGTGGACAAATGATGAACAACCCGAGATCATTGAAGATATTTTTGGAGACTTATCAGATGAAGAAGAAAACGATGTTCTTGAACAACAGTCTGACACCGATAATGAACAAAGTGAAGATGAAGAGAAAGAACAAGGAGGCCCTAGTACGTCACAAAGAATTGTCACCAGTATATTTGGAAAAAATGAGCATTGTTGGACCACACAAGCGCCAGCACGCCAAGGACGTCCAAGACGAGACAATATTGTTTTACATTTGCCCGGCCCAAAGAAAGAGGCAAGAAATTATCACATTCAGAATTTACTATTCACCGAGGAGATTTTGGACATAATTGTACTGCATACCAATCAGGAAATTCGTAGGAAATGTCAGAGCGGCTTGCCTCAGAGTTACAAAAAAATAACTAATACGACAGAATTGAAGGCATTCTTTGGTCTACTGTATCTTGCTGGTGCGTTACGTGTCTCAAATTGTAATTTAGATGAACTTTGGTCAATAAAGTACGGCAATGGACTATTTCGGGCAACCATGCCCCAGCAAAGATTTCAGTTTATAGCTCTTTGTCTAAGATTTGGCGATAAAATGGACAGAAATGCTAGAAAACTGGTAGACAAGTTCACTCATATTCGACAAATATGGGATATTTTTATAAGTAACTGCAAATCATACTATACGCCCTATGAGAATTGCACCATTGATGAACAGCTTGTGAGTTTTCGAGGAAAATGTCCATTCCGCATATACATGGCAAGCAAGCCAGATAAATACGGAATGAAAGTGATGAAGAGATATACCTTTGAAGTTTATACAGAAAAAAGATGTAGGCACATCCTTATTTGCTTTTGACAGAAACAAAACCTTAGTTTCATACACACCGAAGGAAAATAAAACGGTACTGCTTTTATCAACTTTGCATCCTGATTCGTCACTTAGTACTGTAACTGGAAAACCAAACCTTATACATTCCTATAATGAAACCAAAGGTGGTACAGACACCTTTGATCAGATGTGTCACTCTTACACCACTTCTCGGAAAACCAGACGCTGGCCTCTTAGAATGTTTTTTAATATATTCGATGCTAGCGGAATAAATGCTATGGTACTATTTTCACTTGCAAATCCTCAATCGAAAGAACAAAGAAAAAACAATAGAAAAACATTTCTAAAAGAACTTTCAATGGCACTAATCGAACCGCACCTAAAGGAACGCTTACAAGTTACCAATTTGCAAACCTCGTTACGTCTAAAAATAAGCGAAATATTAGGAGTAGATGAACCTCAAAGGGAACGTTTCGATGTTAATTTGCCTAAAAAGGTCAGATGCTGCTTTTGCCCACGTGTTAAAGATCGAAAAACAAACTTTGCCTATGCAATGTGCCACAAACCATACTGTTTGGAGCATAGGGCTGAACTATGTTGTGAGTGTCAGAACAAAAATTGAAGTGCCTGGCTAAGAAAACAAAATACTTTTCTCGTTCCAAATTTAGGTTTTTCTTTAGTTTTAAGGTTTTTTGAGAGACTAGTTACATTTTGTTGATATTTTATCTATATTTTTTTGTTATAGCTTCATATTTGTAAAAAATGCAAGAGAAGGCACTTGCCTACATATATTTTTTATTTTTATTTTTGTACTTCTATGAATTTTCTTTTAATAAACATTTATTGATGATAAAACAATGTTTTTTGTTCTGTAATCCACACATAAAAAAACATTGAATAATAGTTATTTAAACGTAAAAAACAAGTAGGGTTTCCGAGACCCCACTGTGCAGTGTACGTAAGATAAAATAACTGTGCTGTTCCAAGGTTGAGAAATTATGAAATATTTATCTCATTAGTGATTTAAGAGGTTATTATTAATCAAAAGCTAGTTAAAAATTGTGTTCAATTGCAATTAGTGAAATGTTTATTACAATGGTAGTTTTACAAGGTTTTATCAGTGTTTTTTTGCCTAATCAATAGAAGTTTGGAAAATTGGAAATAATATTCAAATTTTTATTACAGTAGTGATTTTGGAGGCCCATTGATAAATTAACAACAATGGCTATTTAGAAATATTAAAACATTTATCTCATCAGTGTTTAAAAGTAATTTACGATCCCACAAAACAAATATCCTTGCTTTTCAACTTTGAATATTATGAATAAAATACAGGTTTAATTGTTTTTTAAAATATTCATCAAAACAGTGATTTTATATATAGATATAGATATATCGATAAGTAGAATAAATATTTCAGTTTAAAAATTGTGAGTTGGAAAATTTTATATTTATTAATCATACTACCGCCTTGCTTAATGAAATCGAAATATTAATCGAAAATAATTTTTCGATTTTTCGTTTACGGCACTTTCGACATTTATCATCCCTTCTGCAACTTTTGGCCCCAAAAAGCCGTATCTGAACATTAGAGTAGAATAATATCGTAATCTTATTTGCCGTATATGCACAAATTTTAGTTTCCGTTAATGAATTTGCCGTAAACCACAATTTTTAAAAGAAATTGCCGTATCTGCGTGCGCGTGTGCGTGCATATACGGCAAATCACCCAAACATTTTCAGCATCTTCGACAGCGATCTGCCTAAGACGAACGCCGTATCTGATTTGGAGGTTAGGTTTTTGTTTTTAAAAACATGTGTTTTGTAATGATCGCAGGTGCAAAAATTAAACAGTCCGGTAAAACAGTGACGTGATTAATAAATTTTAAATTTACGTTTAGTTATTATTGAGAAGTGAAGAGCATTAAGTACAGGTAAGGTTTTGCTTAAGTTTCTGCTTATTATAATATTTTCATTACAAGATAACGCTCGTGATATTATTTTACCAATAATAGAAAATCTATTAGATTTAGTAATATCCGAAACCTCAAAAAATATACCAAAAGCGGAACGTTAAGAAAACGGAAAATCTTTGATACTTCCCTATCTGAGTGCATAGTTGCAAAACGCCAAAAGAAGATATTAAAACATTCAGTTTAATATTTTACAATTCAATTTAGTCCTAAACGAAAAATGTCGATTAACCAGCAATATTGGGAATCCACAAAAGATGTCCAACAAAATTTTTTAATTAGCCATGTTAAAAGAGTTCCTAAAAAAGAACAGTTGTTGTTGCGGCAGAGCCTTTAAGAAAATCTACGAGTTTTCATAATTTTTTGAAAGACGAATCAGGTGATCTCCAACAAATTTGCAAGGTTTTTTTCTTAAGTACATTGGGGTATTACCCACATGATGATCGATTTTTAAGGACAATTATGTCAGCTACAAATACAGATACTGTTATTTACAAACCTACTCGTCGAACAAACGTAACTCCAAACCAAAAAATTGATCATACGGTTATTGTAGAACACATAAATTCATTTGGGCCAACTATCTCACATTATCGGAGAGCAAATGCCCCAAATAGACGTTACCTTCCGTCAGATATTAATATTATGGCTATGCATAAACATTTTAAACAGAAATATCCTAACATACCTGTCTCATATCAAATTTACCGTGAAGTAGTAGCAGGGCAAAAAATTTCCTTTGTAAAACTAGGACATGAGGAATGTTGGTCCTGTGAAGTTTTTGAACTACACTGTAGGCAAGTGGGGCATGATAAAGAAAGGATAAGTGATGAATGTACGATGTATGTAAATGGGCTTCTCATAAACAAAAGGTAAAACTTTCAAGAGACGGTGATTCAAAGGGCGATTCAAGTAGTTTGGTAGTATCTGCTGATCTTCAAAAGGCAAGAAAGTGGTTAAGTAATTAGTTTGTAAATTAATTTATAAGATTTGTATTTTATAGGTGATTATGCTGCCAAGGGTAGAGATGTTTAAAGAAGTAATCTTTACCCAAAGGACTATCGTCTTCAATGAGTCTTTTGTTCCTGTCAGTGAAAATAAACAAAATAAAGCCTGTGCTGTCCTCTGGCATGAAGCAACCGCTGGGAGATCGAAATCTGACATTACATGTGCATATCATCGATTCCTTGTCCTCAATAGAGACGCAAAAGAGATTACGTTTTGGCTAAACAATTGTAGCACACAAAACAAAAATTGGGGACTGTTTTGTTTTTTTATATATATGGTAAACTCTGATGACATCTCAGCACAAAAAATTGATGTGAAATACTTCGAACCCGGTCATACTTTCATGAGCGCGGATTCATTCCACCACCAAGTTGAGCATTCAATAAAGAAAAAAGGGAAGGTGTATGAATTCTAGGATTTTATGGATTGTGTTCAAAAGGCCAGATCGGAGAGGTCTCTAGTCACCGCTGTTATGGATACCCAACACTTTTTCTAATGGGGTGATTATACATTACAGTACAAACTAAGTAAAACATCTCCTCGTCCATATTTGCAGTCAATGGTTCATGTCAGATTTGAAAGGAGTAAATACACCCTGGAGTATAAAAATACTTTTGATTCTGAATTCCTTACATTAAATATATTAACAGCCAAATTTTCTAAAACTGGAATCCCACCTACCAAACCCATACAAACACCGCGCGGTATTTCCAAAAAGAGAAACGAAAATCTTTTGAGTAAGCTTTCTGCAATTATTCCCACAAACAGATTGCAGTTTTGGAAGGAGCTACCAGTTTCCGAAAATGTGGATATGTGTGATTCCGATGATGAGTAAGTTCATTGTTATTTTAATGTTTATGTATTACTACTCTAATAATACGTTATATTTAATTTAATAAAAAGTTTTCTTCAAGGTAGTTTTTTCTTTATGCTTACTTTCTTAATATAATACGACATTTATAATTTTGTTTAATAAATAACATATTATAAAAGAAAATGCCGTAACAGCATATACGGCATATGAAGCTAATATAGGTGACCTAAATTTTAAACTAAAATACCGAAAGTACACGTTTACATTTTGATAAACGAAAAAATATATTTTACTCAAAAAGTAACATATTTTGTTTCTATTTATTAAACTTTTTTAAAAGAATTAGTTAAAAAGTTTTACAAATGTCAATGGCAAGAAGCAAAACATAAAATGTCGTTTTTCTCGACACACCATTTTCGTAGATACGGCGTTTTCGTTAAGCAGGGCAGAGTAGTGATTTAAAGTCAAGGAAAAAAATTATTACATTAATAGAAAATTAGTTGCAGTAATAATTTTCGAGACATATCGATCAATAAAAAAGTTTTTTTTTTATTTAAAAATATTAAAGTATAATATTTTTAAATACAACTAAACAGTGTTTTAAAATAACTGATTGTCAACTTAAAATACTACAAAATATTTGAAAAGTCCTAAAAAATTGGCCCTAATAAAATATTTATCAGAACAGTAAAATTTTTGTATCACAGCAACGTTTTAAAATTAGTAAAAAAAATCATTACGCTAATAAAACATTTATCACAAGGGTACTTTTAGAGTTATATAAATAAACAAATTCTGCACATTTAGCAATAATAGTGTATTTACGTCAGCAGGGTTTTAAGATATTTGCGATCCCCTAACTGAAATATCTCTTAAAACTTTATTAAGTATTATAAAATATTAGAAAATAAAATCATTTCTCTCATAAAATGCTTGCCAGATTAGTGATTTTAGGGATTTCTGTTGCTTTAAAAGCATTTATCTTAGTAGGGTTTTAAAATATTTAACATTTTTTGGTAAATATCCATATAAAGTCACTTAAAAAGAGAAATCAGCAAAAGAAATAATAAAATCTTGCAAGTTATAAGACATTTATCGGAGCATAAATATACCTAAAATTAGTGAAAAAAGAGTTACAATAATATAACATTAATTACGACAGTGATTTTGGAGGCATATCAATAAACAAAAAAAATCTGTCCACTTAAAAATAATAAAGCATTCAGGTCAGCAGTGTTTTAAAATAATTGATAAGGGACGAAAAGAAATAATTGTAAGTTTGAATATTATAAAATATTTAAAAAGAAATCCTTGACCTGATAAAATATTTATCGGATGACACATATCGTATAAGGAACTTATGAAAAACAAAATCATTTATATATTGATATATTGATAAATAAAAAGTTGTTGTCCATCTAAAAATATTAAAGCATTATACTTAGGAAGCGTTTTTAAGTAATTGACGATTCCTGAAAAGAAATGTTTTCTTGCTTGTCAACTTTAAATAATATAAAACAAAGGTAAAAACACAAAGTCAAGGTCTCATAAAATCCATATAATTTTTTAAAAAGCTACACGTGTTTCGCTCCTATCGGAGCATCATCAGGCCTAAAAAATACATTAAGATATTTTTCACAAAAAGAACGCTTATAAAACTCTTTACCTAGACCTACACAGATTACATTACAACTAACAACAAAAAAAAGCTAGGTTAAGTTAACAATTCCCACCATAGATAAAAATATATGCTTAAAAAAATAAAAAAGTAAAAATGTAAAATGTCACCAGTAGGAAACGATCCACCAACCTTTAGGTTCACAGGCGCTCGTCTAACTCATAGGCCAACAAGTAACATGATCAAAAATAGGGAACAATCCGAACTATACTAATATGTGTGAATAATTTAAACAATCTTAACAATAAAAACTAAAAATATCTAAAATCGAAAAAGAAAAAAAGAAGAAAAGACTTTTTAAGAGAGCTTATAAATGAAGTGAGGTTCAAACGTGAAAATATCGTTCACACACACAAGGACAGGGCTCTTCTTAGCTTTAGTTATTTCCATTTTTTCTAACAAGTCCAGTTTTTTGCCTTTTGAGCACTCATGCAAAATATCCGCTCCCTGAGTTAAAGAAAAACCACGTGAGGAGGCCAATAAATGATTTGCAAACGCCGATTTAGTTTCGATCATGTCAGTATCCCTATACCTGTCCACCAAACCTGTATGTTCCTTTATTCTGGTGGAAATTTTCTCCCCGATTGCCCTATGTAAATGGCATTACAGTCATTATATCTTAATGAATATACCCCTGATTTTAAAAAGAAATCTGCCTTATCTATTATACTAACTAGCTGACTTTTTAAACTGTTTGTAGTTTTAAAAGCAATTGTAAGATTTGTAGACTTGAAAAACTTTGCAAGCTGAAAAGAAATATTACCAAAAAATGACATTGATCTAAAAAGATGACTATTTTCATTATTAAGATGGATATTTATTTTATGGATGGAAGTTGTAAGTAAGTTTGTATTTACTATAGAATTTAGAATAAAGGCGATTGATTATATCAAGTGCAAAACCATTATTAAAAGCAATATGTTTCATTATATTTAGTTCATCAAGAAAAGCTTCTCTAGAAAGGGGGATGTTGAAAAGGCGATAGAAAAGGGCATTAAAACAGGCAAATTTGTAGGAATAAGGGGAGTTTGAGGAGTATTGGATGACATTATCCATAGTGGTGGGTTTGCGGTAGATCTCAAACGCTATTACAAGAAGAACCTTATCGCAAGAAAAAATGTGTTGCTTAAAATACGAGTTCTTCAACAGTACTTATTTCATCGATTAACACCAAAATTTGTTAACTTAAGGTGCAATATACGAAACAACTCTTCTGACACAGCATTGGAAATGGCCCGAAGAACTTGGCTGAGGGAGCAAGTCAAAAACCATTACAGAAGCTTGAATAAGGTGAATTCTGTACTAAAATACCTTTACTTTACGTTGAACTTCTTCTTAACCCATTGGGAGTTTTGTACTTTAGATTCAGCACTTAAAGGTTCAAATATGCAAATATTTTCTAAAAACTCCTTTTTTTGTTTAAACCGCAAATTAGATCACCTTAAGACATCTCAAGTTCAATCTTTAAGAAAAAATAATAATAATGTATACCGTAGGCACCTAGGAAAATGTCACTTTCAATTTCATAAAAGGTACTTGAATTTAACAAATGTGGCTTTCACACCGGACGAGGAAAGCTTTTTGAATCTTAATTTAAAATATAATTTTTCTAAGAAGACTGACTTGTGCACGCGGGAGACTTTAGCTGTGGAGGCTGAGAATGTTTTGCAGACTACTGATATTCATAATAAAAATATTTTGCGTGCTAAAATAATAAATTTTTTAAATTCTAATATTAACTCAAACTCTAATAAATCTAATTTTAATAATAAACATCTAACTTCTCTTAAAAATAAAATAAAAAATCACGATTTATTCTTTTTGAAAGCTGACAAGGGTAATTGCCTGATTATACTTAAGAGGGATGATTACATAGAGAAGGTTTTGGATTTTTTTAGGTTCGGGTGGCTTTGTTAATGTAAACAAAGATCCTACTAGCCCTTTTTTCTCCAAGGTTAAACAAACCCTTGATAGGTGTAATCTGACTTCATACTAACTTCATACTAGGAAAGAAAAATTATACCCTATGAATCCCAGGACTCCTCTCCTCTACGGCCTTTCTAAATCCATAAACCCAATCTCCCTATTAGGCCAGTAGTATCGTTTGTAAACTCACCTTGTTACAACTTGTCAGCCTGGTTAAATACCACACTTAGAGATGTAACTGGTTTCAGAAGTACTTATTCCACAAAAAAATCAGTAGAGTTGACACATTTTTTAAAAAATATCTGCATACCAGAGGGTTCAAAACTAATTTCTCTGGACATTAAGAACTTATTTCCAAGCATTCCACCTGGTGATTGCCTTGATCTAGTCAGGTCCCTTTTGTTTAAGTCACCGCTTGACAGATTTATTGTTGATGATCTTTTAACACTCCTCAAGCTAGTACTTGATCAGAATTTTTTCGTTTTCAACAACAGGTTTTTTAGACAAGTTACTGGACTAGCAATGGGGTCTTGCCTATCTCCTCTTCTCAATGAAATTTTTATGCATCATTTGGAGAAAAGGATTGTCAATGGGAAGTTTGGTGCTTTTCTCACTGTATATAGGAGATACGTGGATGATATTTTTGTGGTATGGAATGGAAATGATCTGGAATTGGCGGATTTCCTCACTTGATATAATCAATCGCCTTTATTCTAAATTCTATAATAAATACAAACTTACTTACAACTTAATCCATCTTAATAATGAAAATAGTCATCTTTTTAGATCAATGTCATTTTTTGGTAATATTTCTTTTCGGCTTGCAAAGTTTTTCAAGTCTACAAATGTTACAATTGCTTTTAAAACTACAAACAGTTTAAAAAGTCAGCTAGTTAGTACAATAGATAAGGCAGATTTCTTTTCAAAATCAGGTGTATATTCATTGAGATGTAGGTAATGACTGTAATGCCATTTACATAGGGCAATCGGGGAGAAAATTAACCAGAATAAAGGAACATACAGGTTTGGTGGACAGGTATAGGGATACTGATATGATCGAAACTAAATCGGCGTTTGCAAATCATTTATTGGCCTTCTCACATGGTTTTTCTTTAACTCAGGCAGCGGATATTTTGCATGAGTGCTCAAAAGAAAATTGGACTTGAAGAAAAAAAGGAAATAACTAAAGATAAGAAGAGCCCTGTCCTTGTGTGTGTGAACGATATTTTCACGTTTGAACCTCACCTCATTTATAACAACCTCTCTTAAAAAGTCTTTTCTTCTTTTTTTCTTTTTCGATCTTAGATATTTTTAGTTTTTATTGTTAAGATTGTTTACTTATATTCTCACATATTAGTATAGTTCGGATTGTTCCCTATTTTTGATCATGTTACTTGGTGGTCTATGGGTTAGACGCGCGCCTGTGAATCTAAAGGTTGCTGGATCGTTCCCCACTGGTGACATTTTACATTTTTACTTTTTGATTTTTTTAAGCATATATTTTTATCTATGGTGGGAATTGTTAACTTAACCTAGCTTTTCTTTTGTTGTTAGTTGTAATGTGATCTGTGTAAAAAAATATGTTTATTAATTTATCACAATACTGAGCTTGTAGGCATATCAATAAATCTGCCTATTTGAAAAAATAAAACATTGATCATAGCAATGATTTGACGAAAAAAAAAATTCTCTTGTTTGTTACTTTGAATATTATTAAATATTATAAAAAATACTTGCCTTAATAAAACATTTATCACTACAGTGGTTTTAGAAACATATATGTCGATAAGTATTTTTTTTTAAAGATTTAACCCTTTTTTGGCCTGGAAATTTTAAAATGTTTATCTCAGCAGTGATTTGAGATGTTCATTATTCTAAAAGCAGAAAAATACTTTATTTTCTTAATTATTTATATCAGCAGTGATTTATTTATATCATTAGTTTTTTACAGTGATTTAGGTCAATAAAATCAATGTCTCGATCAATATGTGATTAAGATAAAAAATATTTATTTCTATTTATCTAGATTTTATGTGTTTTAAATCAAAACAGGGAATCTTCAATATATCAGTTGTGACGTCGATTATAATAATTAATTAACTCTTTAAGTCGTTTTATTGACTTGAAGCAAGCAGATTTTTTAAGATTACGGTTATCGTGTGCATAACATTGCAACACTTTTTTCCCTTAAGACCTTCAAAGAAATAAATTTTTTATCCGGCAGTGAATTTTAATTTTAGATATGGTTTCTAAGGGTGTATTTACAAGAAAAAAAATAGCAATTCTTTTTTCTAGTTTATCACTTAAACATAAAAAACATTCAATTTAAAGTAATATTAATGGGCAGCTTGAGATATTTAATTAAATAAAATTAAAAAATAATATAAGCATTTGAACTCTCAGATATACTCATAGAAACCACTCCAAAATTTTAAAAAATCATAAAAATTTAAAAACTGTTAGTTAAAAAAAATTATAATTTACCTTGTTTAACGCTAAATATATAAAAACTTCCACTAAACTTCAACACTAACACAGTTTCAATCACAATCAAAAATTAATCAGATTGTTAACTTGGACTCCCGCATAATATAAAATCATCAATCCCACAAAAGTATAAAACACTGAAAGCTGGTGATTTCGCGACCTTGGTTACTCTTCTACATGCATGGAGCTTTGTAATATCGCCTAATCTTATCTAAGAACGCTTGTATTTGGTTTAACAAAAATACATCCACTATAACACTTCATTGTTTCTGTATATTTATTAATCTCCCGTGTTGGTTTTCATTCAGTGTTGGCTTTGCGGAAACATTATGCGATGATGATGCCAGTATACATCTATAATGATTCTTTTTAATAGTTTTTGTTGGTGTTTAGATTAGGGGGAACCGATGAATATAGAAGCAGAGGCGGCGAGTGGGATGTTCTATAAGAGCGATATTATTATATTATATATACACTTTAGTTTTCTTTCAATTTTAATTAAAAATTTATAATTTTTAATTGTGTTACAATATATTGTGCTTTCATTTCAAAACGAACCACCCTTAATAACTTCTTAAAACAAAGAACACGTTATTTTAGATATACAGGACATTTATTTATATATTTGAGAAAGTTCTGTCAATTCCCTCCTCATTTCCAGCTAACCTCACTTTGATATGTCAAATATGAACCCTCGTCATATGACACATCATCATAACCAGCATTAAAATGTCGATTTAACAGTGCCAAAAAAAATTTAATCGGTCCAGCGAATAGTGACTAAAAATGTCTGGAAATAATGGATTGTTTATCGACTTCAAACTTTTGTATTTCAAATGGCTACTTTAAGTGTGGTACATAATTTTAAACGGCATACAATCTCCTATCTAACCAAACGGAGGAGAAAACCAAATCGGTTGACATATAAGCGAATAAAAAGCAAAATTGAGTGGTAATAAAAGACATTTTATCAACTTAAACTTTAGTAGGTCAAATAATGTCTTATAGTGTCACAGATTATTTTAAATGGCAAACAATTTTCTATCTTACTTCGCCAAAAAAAATAGATGCAAGTTGAAGCGATTTATCCTCATACTAATATTAACTAACATTTTAACAGGTTCTATACAGAAAATTTTGAAAAAAAAAGTTTCTCTACAAAATTCAAATTCTTCAACAACTAGGTAGGAGAAGCTTAATAGGAGATTTGAATTTTGCGAACTGATGAGACAGCGAATTGACGAGGATCCCCATTTAGCAAAGAACATCTGCTTCAGTGACGAGTCCACTTTTTTTCTAGATGCACTAGTAAGCCGGAATAACTGTAGATACTAGTATAATAAAAATTCACACCTTTTTTGAGAGGATCATATTCAATTGCTGCTAAATTTATCATCCCGAAATCATGGGACATTTTTTTCGAAGAAAATTTAGCTGGACGACTTTATTTAGACATCCTCGATCATTCAATTTTTGGAAAACCAAGTAGATGAAAATGGTGTTGGGATACTAAACGAAAATAATTTGTATTCCCAATAAGATGGAGCTCCCTCTCACTATGCTTTGACAGTTTGACAGTTCCAGAGTGACTTAATAAACAGCTTCCAGGGATGCGGATTGGCAGGCGTGATGCAATTGAATGGCCCGCATGGTCGCCAGACATAACACCGCTTGATTTTTTCGTGTGGAATTTCAAAACAGATTTATTATTTCGCGAATAATGGATCACATTTTGAGCACTTAATAAAGGAAATTGTGTGAACTGATTGAATTGTTAATTTTTCAAACCTCTTTATATATCTATAAACTTACATTTTTCATACATTCTATTTTTATACTACCGGGTGGTAGCATGCCCTTTAAAATGATGTATATAGCATAGCCATTTGACATACCAAAGTATGACGTTGATAAAATAATCATTATTTCCAGACATTATAGCTCACTATTTGCTAGTACGTCAACCGATTTTTTTTTGGCGTGCATATATATAAGATTCAACCACAATAGAAATAAAATAGCGTTAAAGCTAGAAAAGTAAATATAAAAGTTTATCTTTATAATTCCATGTGAAATAGTCATTCAAACAATATGGTTCTAATTTCATTAAAAGCTGTTTCAGCTTCGTTTTAAAGAGTTTTGGACTGAGATGGATTGAATATTTACTGGTAAATGATGGTAGAATGGAAAACACATATAATACGGACTCTTTTCTATCATAGCTAGCCTCTATTCGGTAGTTAACATTTATTATTCTAGAAAAGTTTTAAAGAGAAAGCCTTCTCTACAAATAAAATACCATTTCTAATGTCAGAAGTGATACATTTCGGCAAGTGGTTGTTCCATCATCATGCTAGAACCGTATTTGTCTTAACACGTTCACAAAATCATTAAACTGAGTTCTATTTTAAGTCAAAGAGCAAGGCGTGAGGGAACATGAGATGAAATGGAATGAAAGCACGTTCATTGTGTTTTAAATATAGGAAAATTATATAACTTGTATCATCAGAAATTCAACATCTTAGGGAATGTTGAATGAACAAAAATTGTCATGTTTGTTTTTCACTAAATTGAAACTGTATTTTAAAGTTTTTGCAAAAGATAGCTGTATAACTGATTTGAAGATAGAATCTGTAACCGATAAATGGTATAGTCAATGTGAACTTGAAAGAAAACATTGCACAAGACTTTACAATACCACAGAATCTTCTAATACTTGTTAGGTTGCAACATTCAATTTCCAAAGGGCTTTTCTATATCCAAAATTAACTACATCAATAGTTTACCAAAATCCATTCTATTAACAAAAATAATGGGTACAGGTAGTTATAGATGGAGACAGAAGAAGGGAGTGGGTCTCAAGAAGTATACCTGAAAAATGTATTTGACAGAAAGTTAAAAATTATATACCTGTAATTCTCTACTCGTTTTTTTTTGCACCAATTTGATAAATTTGGTCTTACGTCCCAAGTTATGCATTCAAATAATTGAACATATTTTTGGTTTTTGGTCAATTCATTCTTCATAATAATAAAGATTGTGGAGACATAGGATCAACGTCGCGTAAGCAAAGACTAAGAATCCTTTCATGGTTCTCAAAGTAAATAAATACAACTGATATAATATTCGTTTTATAATTCGTATTTTTTTATTTTTTTTATTTAGTGAAAAGCAGGATCCGTTATACAAAACTGCAAGACTGAGCATTTCTCCTATAAAATTCCCCTGCTCATTTGAAAACCCTTTGAAGAGAGAAACCAACGAGGTCACAAATGCTCTGAATAAAGAAAATATGTTAGAATCAAATAACGATGAACCTATTTTCAATAACGCCAGATTTAACTTATAGTAATATTTTAAAATACTTTCTAATAAGCAATAAACCACTTATCTTCTGTAAGAAATGTTTCTGAGCGAAAGTTGAGTACATTCTATTCAAAATTGAATTGGAAAACTGCTTTAATTCCTAATTTTAATTTTTTATATCATGAAGAATAGTTAAATTTGTCTTAATCTAAGTGTCTCTAGAAACCGACTAGTGTAATTTCACTTTAACTCAATTTATCTAAAAACTGTCAATCATAGACTTAGTTCACTTTAACTCTAAATGCCTCATATTATGTCGATCTATTTCTCTTTATTTTTACAGTTTGTTTTCCAGTAGTCACATAAGAATAAAACAGCTTCAAAACATCTCCTGTTACACCATACAGTTCAAGCTTTGTTATTCAAATAAGTAATTCACCATCGATGCAATTATTCTTTTTTATATGTTTAAAATGGCTTTTTCAATTTAAAAGCTTTATTTTATTGATTTGAAGTTTAGATATAATTTACGTAAAAAGGAACGAATCAGGTTTTTAAACCGATAGCGCACATTAATACATAAATTATCCGAGCGGGATACGTCCCTATAAAGCTGTTAGTTATTATTTTCCTATAAGGTGCAAGCAATGTTTAAAAATGTGGATTTTTGTTTAAGAAAATGTAGTATCAGAAATTTATCATTTTGACTTTAGAAGTAAATAAGCTTGTCCGGAAATGTATTAAACTGAACCAGAATCTAAGTTTTTATGTAAGAAAAATAAAAAGTAGATCTTTGACCAATAATATATAATAAATAATTACTGAAAAAGAAAGCGGACCATTTTTAATTTATTATTTAAATAAATATTTTATGTCTTCTCTAGGAATGTACCTACAAACAAAGTATAAACAAAGTTTTTATACATACGAAAAAAATTATAATTGACCAAATATTTAAGATTTTTTGACTTTGGAGCTAAATAACTCTTAAAAAACATAAACAACAATGACTTTTCCAGGATTGTATAAAATTAATCCAGAAACTAAGTTTTATGTTAAAAAAAATAAAATTGATATACTTGACCCAAAATTTATTTTTGATTTTGCAGATGAAGAATTTCTGAAGGAATATTAAATTTAATCTTTAAAAAAACCTTTGATATTTTTTCCAGAAAATATACATTAATATAGTATATTCAATTACATAATAAAATAGAAAATATAGATAGAATTAATTTATAAATTAAGTTTTAAGAGTAAAATTGAATCGTTAATCAAATTATTATTTTTGCCGGTAGAGTTGAATAACTTTTTGAAGAAACATTACTCTAAATTTTTATTTTACTAATTAAAAGGTCAATTGATGCTTTTACCACCAATGTTTAAACTAGCCTAGGAATTAGATTTTTTTAAATATAAATCCTTGAACTAAATTTCAATATTTGTGAAGTTGGAAATTACGATTTCTTATTTGTATATATCATTTATACGAGGTCTGGCTATTAAATAACGAGACTGGTTTCGAAAAAGGGTTTTATTATCAAAATTATTATACATTTAAATGCTCCCCTTCAATATACTCCCCTTTCCTCGCCACACATCTTTCCATATGTTTTTTCCATTGATCGAACCAGTGCTGAAAGTCTTCTTTGGTGAGGGCCTTTAGCAGCTCTGCCGTTTTTTGCTTTACCGCTTCCATTGACTCAAATCAGGTCCCTTTCAAAGCAGATTTTATCTTCGGAAACAAAAAATAGTTACACGGGGCCAAATCTGGCGAATATGGCGCGTGTTCGAGCACTGGAGTGCGTTTACCGGCCAAATACTGCTTCACAGATAGCGCGTTATGAGCAGGTGCGTGGTCCTGGTGCAAAATCCACGAGTTGTTTTTCCACAACTCGGGCCGTTTCTTACGAACTCGATCTCGCAGTGTTGCCAAAACTGACAAATAGTAAGTCTGGTTGACAGTCTGACCCTCTGGTACCCATTCAGTCATCACGATACCGTTAATGTCGAAAAAAACGATTAACATTGCCTTGAATTTTGATTTGGACATCCTTGCTTTTTTATTCTGGGCGATTCAGGCGTCTTCCAATGCATCGATTGCCGCTTGGTTTCAACATCGTATTGAAAAATCCACGTTTCGTCGCACGCACAATTTGGTTGATTTTGGTCACTGTTTCCGGAGTTGAAACAGTGACAGGGCATCCTGAGCGCTGGTCATCTTCAGTGCTGTCTCGGCCGTCACTAAAGCGCTTACACCACTCAAAAACACGCGCACGAGAGAGAGAATTTTCTCCATAGGCCTCTTGCAGCAATTTATAGCACTCAGTCGGAGTTTTTTTCAATTCAACGAGAAATTTAAGATTGATGCGTTGCTCTTGTTTTTCGTCACACATGGTTTTCGGCACGAGAAAAAAACATGTTCGTTTCAAACCGCTACTGCACGAATACTATAATAGTGACGAAAACGTGTTTTGGTACGTGCATAGACAAGATATCTAGATACCCAACGCACTACTCGTTTTTTTCCCCACCCGTCTAGGGCGCCCTCTAGGCACGCAGTCTCGTTATTTAATAGCCAGACCTCGTATGTCTAACATAACATTGTTAAGTAGAATGGAAACGTTCTTATAATAATTTCCCTGAAAAATTTCAGGAATACGATTAATTTTTTTCCTGAGGATGAAGGATGGTTCACCCTTTAATATTAAAAAATAATCCGTCAACAAAATATCAACCATTGTGAATTTAGAGCTAAATAATTTTAAAAGAAAAAATGCGACCCTAAATTTTGTATTTGTTATTTTAAAGGACCTTTGATGACCTGTTCCAGAAATATATAAAATTAATTCATAAACTGAGGTTTTATATTAAAATTGACCAAATATTTACTATTATATTTCATATTACATTGAACCTGAATAATTTTTAAAAAAGAAAAACGCATTTAATACATAACATTTAAAAAGGCATTTGATGCCCTTTTGAGGAATATAGGTGTCATAGCTATAGAACAAGTCGAGAAATAGATTACTCTGACATACATTGAGCTGTTCGGTTTATTCAGCAGAACAATGTCAGGTTTATTTGCCTGGATACTTGCTGTAATACGGAAAGCATAATTCCAATCAATACGGCATTTGTTATTCGCCACTACTATCGCATATGGGAGCATTGGTGTATTGTTGATATCGTAGCAATGTTGCCGATGATAATATAGCACTTAAAGTATTACAGTGTGCTGGTGTAGATTGTTTGAAGCTGACAGTAGATGCGTAAGCGTTTCGGGAAGCTGAGGACATGTTCTACAGTTCAGGGTTGACGACATCAGAAAATTGACTATGGTAGACCAGTGTGTTGATTACTCATACTATCAGAATCAGACTTCAGATCGGCAGTTTCATGAGACGTAATAGTGGGTCTTCGCTATAGTTGAAATGTATCATCTTACTTGTGCTCACATCCAGCTCACGCAAATCATGATTAATGTTGGATTAAAAAAATTAAAATGTGTACCTTTAATAATCAAAAATTTATAATTTTTTAGCTTTTCGGGTAAATATTTCTGAGAGAAGAAAAACGATTATGAACTTGGAAACGAATTGGAAAAGAATTATTTAGCTCTTAAACGACGGTAGATTTTTATTGTAATAAATTATAGTTATGTGCTATTTTTCTAAAACATATAAAACTAACCCTGAATAAGAAATTAAATATTAAAACATTAAATTGGGTACCATTGACCTCAAAGTTCCCATTTTTTGCCAATCCAGAATCTATATTAAAAAAGAAATTAAAATTTGTCTCTTGAAGAATTTAACAAAAATTAAAAATTGTTTGACTTTTAAGGTGAACCCTGAAAGAAGAAAAACGACCATGAATTCTATATTAAAAAAAGATTGTTAAAGTACCAACGTTTCTTTTATGTATCATTTACGTGTAATATAACATCATTAAAAAGTTCAAATGAAAACATCGATATATTGATTTTCCTTTATCAATTTCGTTATTAATTTTTTTCTAGGGATGAAAGCCACACCATCAATTAATATTAATAAATAAACATATTAGGAAAACATCACACTCTAAGACTTATTTGGAGAAATATAAATATATCATATATCTTATAGGCCATGTGTTTTAACAGGGGATGAAACTTTAAAGCACGTTAACTTCTCTCAGATAATTCAAGAAATACCATAATATTTATAAAAAACTAATCTTTCTCTATATCATATTTATGTCTCAGCAAGATTTCTTTTATGTTCTATTTAAGGTTCCAACAAAATATTCCTTATTGCAATATGTTCATTAGGAAACATTTCTTATATAAAATATTTTTTTGTAATTTGTAACGTTCAAAGAACGAAATTTAAAAATAATGCATAAAGGCCAGACATTCAAATCCTGCTAAATTTTAAATCTCCTGAACTGCATATTTGAAAATAATGTTCTTTAGTATTTTGTATTCGATTTTTTAATTATTATAAAAGACTTGTATTAATAAACTACTAAACATGCTAAAGGACGCAGTTGATACGCTGAACCTACGAGAAATATACGTTTCTGAGATAGAAATTCTATGCATGATTTTGTAGCACAGTTGGTGAGAGAAAGGCACTCGTATATATTTAATTTAAATGCAAAATTTTCAAAAATATTTCAATTTTTTAAACATTTTCTATGCTATTTATAAATGAAAAAACGTTAACAAAAATAACCAAATTAGTATGTTTAAGTCATCCACATAAAATGTGCAAATTTTAAAATCAAACAATATTTATATATAATATAAACAAAGTTATTATAATTTTATACATAAATATTTTAACAATGCGGCATATTTTAGCACCCCGCCGCTGGTTTAAATAGGAAAATTAAATGCAAACTTTACTCGATTCGAAATAATTTTAAAAATTTATTAATAGCCGCATGTAATAAAAATATTTTTATAAGATGTCGAATTGCAAAAATTTTATGACAACTTGTTTATGTGCTAAGAAAACTGCACATATTGGCGAATCGGATTGTTTAAGCCGTTAAATGAAATTATTATTTTAAACTAACATAAGTTAGGAATTTATATAGTTTTGTTTATACACTTAGGCTGTTGGTTATGTACTTGAAAAAGTAAAATAATAGCAAATGAAATTCCCTGTCATTAATTTAATTATTTTTTTAAATACAAATATGCCGCTATTAGTCAAGATTTCTTATTAAACATAAAAGTTATTGACTTACTTATAACAGGCCAAACAAGTATGTAAATTAAAATTCTCTTATCTGGAATTCATTTAGGTTATTTTGGTTTTTGTAAATAACGATCACGCAAAACGGATCTTAGACACATGGTTTAAACAAAGTTAATTTTTTATTATTAAGTAAAATATCAAATGTTAATGATAAAAAAAGTACAATTTAAGAAATCAAAAATAATCCGGTTGTAATAATTAAAATTGAAAAAAAATACATTAAGGAGAATTTAAAAAAAAACGGTATATCATATAATTTATTTCTATATTATATATTTATATGTACAATTCAAGTATGAATATTAGATTCTCTAGATTTTATAGATATAATCGTTGATTGAATATTTGGGTACCCAAATATTCAATCAACGGTATAATATTGATGTATAACCTTCACCAAGGTGTCAAGAAAATCCATAACATAGACATTTCCTGATAGATTGGTGAAAGAATAAAAATGCATAAAATGTATTTCATCATTACTTTTTTCTAATAATTAACTAATAATGATGTAATTTCAAAAATATCATTAGTTTCCTTCTCTGTGGCTTTAGTGTTAATGCCTTTCAAGAAAAACTATATTTGACGTATCAAAGTGAGAGAACTTTATTAAATGCAACATTTAACTTGCCAACATTATTCATTATTCATACAGAGGGATTTTTTTAATTTATAGTTGTTTATTATTCTAATTTTCTAGAAAGTTATTAAACGTGGTTCGAGCTGAAGTGAAAGCATTATATACTGGATAAACTTATTGTTTTTATAAGCAAACATATTTATATATTATTCTGTAAATGAAGGGCTGAGAAGCCAAGGGGTACAAGTCACATATTTTTCATAATGGAGTTAAATGCAGAAACTTACTCTTAAACACTTTAAAATGTTCGTGACCCAGGGAGATAAGTGGAACTCTATCATGTGCTAACATCTAGTGACGAAAAAAAAACTACTGCTTAAAAGTGCTTTTTACTTTAGAAGTCAAGGGCTACATGTGCCGCGAGTCACTTGTAGCCATTGGCTTCTAAAAAATAGCTGATAATTTAGTTTACTAAAGCTGCTGTTTTCTTTTACGCATTGTTGTGTTTAAATTGTTTACGTGTTGAGGCTATCAAACTTGATAAAAAATGTCAGAATATAGTTCTTTTAGCCTTTCTAATGGTAAGTTCTACTTTTTATCAAATCCAATATTGTTATTTATTGTAATTTGAGTTATTTAGTGTGTTTAGGTGAGGTTTTAAGGTTAGGTTTCAATGTATGTTGATAATAATATTATTTGAAAGCTCGTAACCATCTTATTCAGTTGTCCTACTTTCAGATAATAGCGATTATGACGCTGATTATAACCCAGATGCAGATAATTCTTCCAGGACTAGTTCAAGTAACCGTCCTGAAGAAGGTAAGAGTAGGCCTTAGTTAATTGTTATTATTAATATTACTAATCAGCCGATTTCATTATAACGTTCTTTTTCTCTAATAGGCAACTTTTTATTGATAACAAACTTTAGAGTAATAATTAAAAATTAGGCTTAGTTTTGACATACACAGCATAATTAATTAATCTAAATAAATAATTAAAATTTAATTTCAGATCAAATGGAAGAAACTAAAGCAGAAGAAGAACCACCTACAAAGCGGCAGAAGCATTCTGGTAAGAAAAAAACACGACGGACTGAGGAATGGAAAAGGCAGAAGTCTTCAAGACTACGAAAAATAGGTAAAAAGTACACTGACCGTAAAGGTAAAGTACACAATGAAAGAAAAGTTCAGGCATACGACCATGAATGCCGCTATAAATGTTGCGACAATATGAGCGAAGAAAAGCGCCACGAATTTATTAATGAGTACTGGGGTCTGGAGAATTGGGAATTGCAATCATCATTTTTGAACTCTGCGATTATAATAGAAGATCCGCATAGGAAGAAAGAAAATACTGTACGTGGAAAGTCCCATTCTTGTCAATATTTATCAGGCGGTCTAAGGGTCTGCAAGGAATTTTTTTTTAAAACATTAGATGTGTCAAATAAGCGTGTTACCAACATTATTGCTAAAAAGAAAGAATCTGGAACGGGAATACTAGCTCGAGACCGTAGAGGGCGAAAGGTTCCAACCATTAAAATTACCGTTGAGAAAACTGATTTGGTCAAAAAACATATTGCTATATTCCCTAGATATAGTAGTCACTATTCCAGACAGCAAGCTCCAAACCGAAAATATTTAAATGCTGACTTAAATCTGAAAAGATTGTATGACTGTTATAAAATCTTTTGTGCGTGAAGGAAAGGAACCTGTTACTTTATCTTACTATAGGCATATATTTAATACATGTTTCAATCTTAGTTTCCATCGAGCACATACTGACACTTGTAATAATTGTGACAAGTTTAAATTAGCTATTGAGCATGGAGATCTGGAAGCTAAACAAGCTGCAACAATCGCTAAAGAAGTCCACCTACGTAAGGCTGAAAGTGCTAAAAAAGAAATGGATAATGCTAAAAAAGAAGTAAAAGATGATCTTGCCCATAAAGCTATATGTTTTGATCTTCAAAAAATGTTGGCCACGCCGGTATTAACATGTACAAAAGTGTATTATGCAAGGCAATTATGGACGTATAATTTTAATGTTTAATGTTTATTTGGCATGAGGGGCAAGCATCAAGAGGATGCGAAGAAATGGTATCCTGTTTAATCCAGTACATCAAATCATTCCCCTCTACAGTCACTCACCTCACTGCTTTCTGTGATAATTGTGGTGGGCAAAATAAAAGCCAACTTACGGTAAAATTTTGGTTGTATGTTGTAAACACAACGCAGATTGAAATTGTCGACCTAAAATTTTTGCTTACTGGTCATTCTTATAATCATTGTGACCGAGACTTTCGTAAAGTGGAAAATACCAAGAGGAACACAAAAAGAGGTGTTTTCGTTTCTAATGACTGGGCGGATATTATAGCCACAACAAAAAGTTCTTAGTGAAGAAAATGTTGGATGAAGACTTCCTTACTTTGGATGCCATAATCAAACATTTTGTGAAAGCTGTTAAGGGTAAAGTCCAGTGCAACGATATATTAGAATGGTCACCCGTCAAAACACCAGTATTTTACTTCTCAAACAATGTAAATAGAAGGTGGATGACATTGTTTGGCAGGTGGAATGCTGGTGTTTTGACGGGTGACCATTCTAATATATCGTTGCACTGGACTTTATTAGAAACATGCAGTGGCTGCAGTTCAGAAAAGAAAGTCCTTACACTTTGTTTCACAAAAGTACATTTAATAAAGAAATGCCATTTTTAGAGTACAACATGCTTGCAAAAAATGTTGGAGGGATTCCAAAAACCTTGCCTTCTCTTATCCCTAAACAAAATAAAAAGAAAATAAAAGCATCAAAGTACAAAGACTTTGTTGGCCTCCTACCATTTGTACCTCCCGTACATCACCAATTCTATAGATCATTAGACTATGAGGGAAATCGTTTGGTGCACACAAGACAGAACATCCAGAAACAGCAAGAAGCGGTTCAAGAGGGTCATCACAATCCTGACGATGATGAAAATGAGGATCCAGAACATGAAGACAATGTTTATAGCAGTGACTCAGAATAGTTCTGCAAGTGGTATTTAAATGACTTTTTTATACAAACTGTTAGTATTTTGTTAAGCCACCTTTCATTGGAAAAATACATTTTTCTAATTTATTTGTATCCTATGTTTTATTAAACTCCTAATTTCTATGAGAAGCCAATGAGAAGTAAAGGATGACTTTTATCAAATATTACCTAATAATCAATATGAAAAATACTAAAAAGCATATTATTTTTCTTTATTATGATAGTCTAAACCCTAGCAATTAAAACAAAACTGGTTTGAATTGCCATACTTTTGCCTGCATTTGATTATAACAATTTAACTTTAATTTCAGTTTTCTCAAAACTGACTTCAGTACACTTATACCCCATGGCTTCTCAGCCCTTCAAATGTCGTTTTTTGTTAAAATTTCTAAGACATTGTCAGTTGTATCCTATAATTGATAGCGTAAGAAAGGATTGACTAATAATACCTTTCTCAACGAAAGCATCAACTAAAATAAAGAAAAACTGTAGAAAAATGCTTTTGTTAAAAATCTGTGTAGTGTGCACCTACCAAGACGTACTTTGCCTACTAAGTAATTTAACTAATTTAATTTATCTAGTTTATTGGGGCAAAAGAACGACCTTCCAGGTCTATAAGTTTTTTATTATTTTTTAAAGCATAACCCTGAACTCTATTTGATTGATTAAAATTTGGATTGCTTAAGTTTAGCGGTAACAATGACATCGTTTCTCTTTTATGTAGTTTATATAATTACTGCTTTATGTAGTTACTTCTTTTTCTTCTAGCTTAATCATCCACTTTAAGGTTTGGCACAGGCTAAAAGGATTATTTCCTGCTTAGTTGAAATCTACATAGTGGGCAAAATAATATGAAGCCTCCAATAACCTATTCAATAACCCTTCTTGTTCTTGTTCCTCCACTAGAGTAGTACGAAGTGTGCTTTGTAAAACTTCATGAAGTTTCATATCAATTTATTTACTTACTTTCTCCCACTCTATCTCTTGCCTCAAGAACTATCAGTGCCGGTTTAAGGTAGTTTGCCGTCCGGTGCTACAAAAATACAGCGCCCTCCCCCCTCCCCACTCGTTAAAAAAAAAATTTTTTTTTGAAAAAACTTTTATTTCAAAAAATGTTCAGACAAATTTTACAAAAAACCAAATAAAAAATACATCAGGTCAACGCCAGTATACAAATACAAATAAAAATAAACGATTCTATAGCATAAACTCTCTTACAACTAAAACTCCCAAAAGAAACAAACTCAACTCTCTTAAGCTTTCTACAAAAAGTAAAACAGATTCTTTGGTTTTAAAGGAACGTAAAAAATAAATTACACATAAATATACTTATATAATAATGCATATAAATTACTTAAACGATTGTTTTCTTGCTTTTAGTGACGCAAATTTTTCGATTATAGAAGATGTATCTATTTCATCAAGAATATCTTTATTAATTGAAATAATTGCCAAAGAGTTTAAATTTTCTTGCGCTATTGAGTTTCGTAAATAGGTTTTAACTCTCTTTAGAGTAGAAAACGATCGTTCACCTCTTGCATTTGTGACCATTATAGAAAAAAAAATGCGTAAACAAATATTGATATTGGGAAATGTAGATATTAGTTTATTCTCATATAATGCATGAACTAAATCTAATGGAGTTTGTAATTTAATTTCTGATATAGAATTTAATAGTTTTTTTAGATGAACACATTCTTGAGGAAAATATTCATCTAAATCGGAGCTGTATTTTTCCTTTAATTTGGTTGCTACAGTGATAATATTTTCATCTTCTATTAATTTTAGCTTTAAAAGAAATTCAAATGTATTTGAACATGTTTGTTATATTTCTGACCGACGAATAATTTCAGTTATAAAATCATTTTAGATTATCGATTGTTAAAAAAAACACTGCGTGCGGATTTTATCTCTCTGGCTCAAATTTACGTCGGAACTTTTTTCTCCTAATTGCAATTTTCGTTTGATATTTCGCCTTTCAATATAATTTTCGTTTTCTGTTAACAACATTCCTAAGCTCTCATAATGGTCAAAGCGATCACGTAAGAAATCAAAATATTCTACTAAAGACGAGAAAAGTTGGGAAGTTGTACACAAGTCCAAATTCTCTCTTTGTACAGTTTTATTAACATCGTTAACCCTTTGCAAAATATCCAACCAAAACGATAAGATTATCCCATTTTCCAAGAAATTAAGTTTTTCGTATAACGAGCTTGCTTCGACTCTTACAATATTTTTCTCATTAACATCTGTTGCTATATTATTTAAACAAGTCTTTATTGAATTGTAACTACTTTGTAGCGCCTTTATGGCATCAAAGCGAGAAGACCAACGAGTTGTATTGACCCTTTTTGGCATGAGCGATATCTCAGAGCCTGATGAATCTCTTATTGTACTAGACAACAAGTTCCATCTATGTGTAGAAGCCGAAAAAAATGTATAAGAAGCTTGAACTAGCATAAAAAAAGATGTTGCTTCGAAGCAGCAATCCGCAGCATTTTGAACAACTAAATTGAGAGAATGTCCGGCACACGGAACATAGATTGCTAACTCATTATGTGCCTTAATACGCGCTTGCAATCCAGAAAATCGACCACTCATATTGCTTGCGTTGTCATATGACTGACCCCTGCAATTTTGAATGTCCAAATTAAATGTCCAAATTAAATGTCTTTAGCATATCCATGACGCACTGCTCAAGCTCTTGTGCCCCATGCCCAATGTTATCATAGAATCCTATAAACCTTTCAAATGGAAGCCCTTTACTATTGCAATACCTTAAAATTATTGTTAGCTGATTCTGATGTGATATATCGGGTGTTGAGTCCACACTGACTGAAAAATATTTATTCGCCTTAATTTGTTTAGCAATTTCCTCAATAACCCGATTCGCCATGATAGTGAGGACTTCATTACAGATATCCTTGGATAGGTATGACGTTTTACCCTTGCCCAAATTTGCCATTCGATTTATATAGTCTTTTAAAAACGGATCATATTCTGCTAATAGTTCCAATAAACCCAAATAATTCCCATTGCGCTTTTCACCAAAACGTTCATCAGTTCCTCTAAATGCCAATTCTTTAGAGGCCAAAAACTTAATCACGCTTATAATTCTTCTTAATACTTCGACCCAATAATCCTTTTTGCAACTTATTTGTTTTTCCAACTCATCGTTAATTTTTCCTCGCTTTAATTGGCGGCTTGTGTAAACATTTTAACTATCTAGATGACCAATGGAACGCTTGTGTTCGTCGAATCTCTCAATGCATTTATTCCACGAGGAAAATCGGGTTTTAAATTGGTTTTGTTTATTACTAAATAAACAACAATATAAGCAAAACACATTTCCAGTACTTTCTGAATAAATTGCCCAATCTCTTTGAACTACTTCACCGTTAACTAGCTTCTTATAAAAAATTTGCTTGATAGCATACCTATTTTGGTCCCCATGTTTTCTTTTAGACATTGAAAAGTCAATTTTATCAAGAATTTGTTCGGTCCAGTTATCCAAAAGAATTTGCACAAAATTTTGACCATCCTTCCAAAGTGCCGGATCCTTAAATTCGGTCCAATCGTCTGTTTTTGCATCTACAAATAAATACATTTGAATGAATTTCTATACCATTCAAATACAATTAAAATATTTACAAAGGATTTTGTCTTTAAGGTTTTTTTTAAACTGAAATTATGCGTAAAAGCAATATGCAATCGCCAAAAATACTTACCTATAATACTATCACCAACTGTATTATTTTGCAAAAGACTTTCCTGTGGCTCCATCTCAAGACCGGTCTCTTGGGTATTCATCTCATTTGCAAGGCTAGTGCTCGTACTTGGTCCAGGTTGAGGTTCGCATATACTTCTGCTCTCGTCTACGTCTGTGTTACCCCGTGTAAAAAAACTTATGAGTTTAAGAGTGTTTTCTAAAGCTTTCTTTTCCTTTTGCTGTTTTTCCAGTTTTCTTTTGCGCCAATACGAACCAGATAACTTTCGTCCGTCCATTTCCTAGTTTTTTTTTTTGATATTAAGAAAAAAACAACTAAAATCATAACTTACCATATTTAATTGACGTTTAATCTGTTAAAAATCCTTATCCGAATAATATCACCGATTAAACTAAACACCAAACTTACTGTAATTTTAAAGTAAACCTATAATTCTAAACTTTCTAACATCACCAATTTATACCGCCAATTCTTTTTATACTGCACCGCCAAATAATTGTTGTTTTGAAATAATTGGCGGCTAAATTTTATCGCTTGTCATAGGCAGTAATGCGGAGCTGTACAAGTAGGAAACTAGGGCTGGGCATTGGCGGTGCTTTAACTCGTAATTTCGCATTCATATTCCACTTTACGATTTTAATAATAGATGTCTGTTAGCAAATAAGGCAATTGAGTTAATAAAATACCTACCTTTTATTTTTTACAATTTTTATAGGTCTGGGTTCTGCGAAGTATAGTAATCTCTGAAATAAGTTGTCGCTTTTTTCGATTGTGGTTTTAAAATTTAATTATTTAATAATAAAAGGCGGGAGAAGCTAATTTTGTGGTAAAATTAAGATTTTCTAAGATTTACCGCCCGGTGCTATAGCACCCAAAAGACCCCTGGTTAAACCGGCACTGCACTCACAGGATTGAGGTCCGGTGATTGTGGGGCCATACCATAACTTTCAGAAGATGTTGCCTTTGTAATTGACCTAAATATTGCTTGCATAATTTCGACGTGTGCTTGGGTTCATTGTCATGTTAAAAGATGAAGTTTTCCCCAATTATTCGAGTACCAGAAGGAAGTACATTGTTACTTAAAATTGTTTTGTAACCCTCTTTTCGAAGAATTCCCTCTATTCGAATTAGATCGCCCACTGCAGATCCTCCGAAACAACCTCACACCATCACCGAACCACCACCGTGTTTAACTGAGGCCACCGTACAGTTCTCAGCGATCCTTTCATTGGCATAACGGCGAACAAAAACTCGCCTCTTCATTCCAAAAACCTCGAATTTCGACTCGTCACTCCAGAGAACTTTCTTCCAGTCATCAATGGTCCATTCTTTGTGTGATTGGGCCCACTCAAGTCTTCTCTTCTTATTAACATCCTTCAGTAGCGGTTTTGATACAGCTAAACGTCCTTTAAGACCAGCATTATAAAGTCGCCGTTTTACTGTCGAAACACTGACCGCTTTTTTACGCTCCTTGTTGATTTTTGCTGTGATTTCAGGGGCGGTAAGGCGTCTCTTGCGTTTGCTTGTAATTATAATATTTAAATCCTCCTTTGAACTTATTGCCTTTGGCCTTCCCGATCGAGGTTTGTTGCTAATAGTCCCTTCTCTGGTGAATTTCCTAACATTATAATCGACAGTCCGCCTTGGAACTCCCAAATCCGTCGATATTTGACGGTTAGTCTTTTCAGCCTTATGAAGTCCAATGATAATACCTTTTGTTTCTACCGATTCTACCTACTCTTTTGTTTTAGCCATTTTAAAGAATGTTGAAAAACCAGCAAAGAAACGGTGACAATCGTCAATAAGCAAGCGAAATTATTTACCAATGTTACACAAAATCAATTCTTGAAGACTAAACACCTTTAAATGTTTCAAATTTCATCGGAAACGAGCTGTAATCAGATTAGTTTTTAAGAAGAAGTGCACATTTTCACTACATTGTTATTTGCAAGACTATTTTTTAATACTCAGTGTTTTTTAACGAACCATAGGTGATAGGTATGCTGTTTAAGCATACCTATATGCATATGCAATTTACAAAAGAGATACAATCTAAATATTTTTTTTTTTTTTTTGAAAACACTTCATATATTAAAGCAATTATCTGGTTACAAAATTGATTTTTTTTACATTTTTTTTTCTTAATACATATTTATAATATTGCCTATTTCATAAACTTAATAAACACACAAGTCCAATATATGAATAAACTTCTAAGCAATGCTTATATTAGCATTGGTACCGAAGTTACATTTAAAAGAAATATGTTATTGAAACAATGTGGCCATAGAATTACATATTAGCAACTTTGTTAATAGTGTAAGGATTGCTTAACCATTCTAATAAATTTATAATAAGAAACTTCTTGTTTTATTTCATAAGACAGATCATTATAGGTTTGTGTCGCTGCGTTGATTGGGTTTCTAAGGGCAATGTTTGTTCTAGCACTACTTAGTCGAATATTGTTGTTTCTTAGATTATGTGCATGTATTTCACTAGAATAAATAATAGTGTAATTTGATTTTTGTAGCTTATTAATTATTTTAAATATTAATTTTGCTTGTTCTATTTTAAGTATGTGACTAATTGAGTGGATTTTCAATAATTCAAATATGTCCCCCGCATGCATAAAATAATCAAGATTAAATAAAATCTTGAGTACTTTACTCTGCAAAATTTCAACTCTTTGAAAATTGTACTTACAACAGGTTCCCCACACTGGAATTAGGTACCGCAAGTTTGAAAGAAAGTAAGCATTATATATTTTATATTTAGCTGCGTTACTTAAGAAGTGCTTACATTTATAAAATGCTCCTGTAAAGGGAATTATCTTACTTTTTAAGTAGTCAATATGAGCGTTCCAATTAAGATTCTCATCTAGTTAGTATGTAATATAGGTATAAAGATAAGATTTTTGTATCTAATTTAAAATATTAAAAAGAATACATGGTGGGCAAATACTTTTGAGCGGTAGTGTATATTTAAATGATAGAAGGCATTTTTTAAGACATCCCTTTAAAAAAAAATGATATAAATAATGCTTCAATGAATCTATATATACATATTTTTCTTTTATGTAAAAGTTCAGAAAGAAAATGCCAATCAATCAAAAAAAAATATTAAATAAGTTTTTTGTATATATGTATAATTAGGTAACTACTAGTAGTAAACAAGGTAGTTAAATCACTCTAAAGAATGCAAATTCTATGTTAAATTGACTAGAAAAACCTGATATTTTAAAAGGAAAATACAAAAAAAATATATTTCTTTATATTTGTGTTAATGAATTTTCCAATTAAAATAATTGAATTATTGATATTGCTATTTCAATTGAAAAACCTTTTTTTACATAATTTATTATTTAATTTATAAAAAAGTTTCTTGAGAACTAAAAAAATGTAAACAAAATCAAAGCATTTTTATAACTTACCTTATCAAATAACATGCCTATTTGTTGTTCGAAAAATAATAAAAATACAAGACAAACAGTCAACAATAGACCTACTAGGCAAAGAAAAAATAGACCACAGATGTGACCAAACTTTTACCTAATAATGTATCCAATGAATCAAAATATAAGTCTAAATACAGATATAATAATCATAAATCACTGATTTAAACTTTACATTGGCATACTTACACTAAACAATTTATCGGCCAGATCAAACGACATAACAAGTCCCCTGGAAACCGGATTACAACAACAATAACACTAACCATCAGTAAAAATTTACGAGCATCTCCCGAAAATAAATTTAAAAAAATACCCTCGGGTGCCAAAAATCTGTAATTTTTTTTTACTGACTTCGCGAAAGACAACAGCATACGTCCGTCAACTAATTGCCGATAAATCAAGGGATCAATAACCGAATCGTTTTTAGGATTTTTTTTGCTTTTTTTTTAACAATTTACTTGTTGGCAAGCAAGCGGGGTGAAGGATTTTGAAAATTTATTTTATATGCATAAAGAGTATTTTTGGATTTTGACAGGAAATGTA
This sequence comes from Anthonomus grandis grandis, assembly GCF_022605725.1. NCBI lineage: Eukaryota > Metazoa > Arthropoda > Insecta > Coleoptera > Curculionidae > Anthonomus > Anthonomus grandis. Next base: position 39,828,028 of record NC_065546.1, on the reverse strand, counting down.
ATTTGATTCAGCTTTTCACTTTTAGGAAAATAAATTACAAAAAATATTTTTTTTAGTTGAAGTTAAGAGACATTTTTTGGAAATTAATTAAGAACAAACGATAAAACAAATGTTGTTACTTTTAGATATTATGGAATGCAATATTATTTAAGGACTTTAATAAAATCATATTAGTTTTATGCAGAAAAAATAATTTACTAACAAAGAGACGCATTTCATTTGATATAAAGAAAATAAATATGATTTTTCTCTTTTTTAAACCTCTGAAAGAGAAATGACCTGAAGGATCGAAGACATAAGAAACATTTCATTTTGGGATTTATTAAGCAATAATACAAATTAAAAATGTGATTTAACTTGATTCCATGTAGCAAATGAATGTCTTAAGGCGTCAATTTCATGGCCATCGCAAAGGGGGTGCACAACTCGCCAGAGATTGGAATGATTTGATTTAAATGAAGGAAAATTAATAATATAAATTGTATTGCAGTATTTGCAATTTACTTCCTTGTATTTTTTTTAATTCCAAGGAGTTACGAAATAACCAAAAATATTCCATATTTTTTTACTTTTTAAAATTATTTTTGATATAGAATTTTTTTAAAGATTTTATAAAAAAAATGTATCTTTTTATTAAAATACATACGTACATATAAATACAGGGTGGGTCATCGAAAACGTACCGCAAGGCATAACTGCTAGGGATTTTTTTTTCAAAAAACTCAAAGCACTCAATTTATATAGGTTTATAAAAAAATCTATTATAATAAATTAATGATTGTATTTGAAAACTTATTAAAACTTTAATTAAATTAAGTATATCGAACGGTATCATTATAAATTTGAGTTCATATTTCTTTTAAATATGTGAATAAGTCTATTTTCTTCTTCTTTTCAATTTTTGATCGTGTGAGATAGTAATTTCTAACTTGATTTTTGCTATAAGTGACATAATACCCAATAAAATAGGTAACTCATTATGAATTCGTCACAGCAATACAGATTTTGCTTACTTTTTGAAAATCGGTGAACTCGTTTCGAAAATATTGAATTCTAACATACCAACAAAGCATTTTAGTTAAAAATGCAAATAAGTAAATCGAATTTATTTAAAAATGTATTGGAATATTAAATTATAATGATAAGAATAAATTTCTTTGACCAATTTACTGTTTTTGTGTTATAGATGGTTTTGGCTAATTTTAGCGTTTATTAAGGTTTAACTACCAGGTATGCTAGTTGCTAGATAGCTGTTCCGTGACTAGAGCGTTAAAATTTCTCATTAACCTTTTTAACAATTATGATGTAGTTGCAGAAAAAGTAGAAATAATCAAACTTTGTCTTAAAAATTATGAATGTGGAAATCGGGTTGCGTAGATATTTAATGAACTCCATTCTGACAAATAGCTTTCTGGCAAAATTGTTCGCAAGTTAGTAGCAAAGTTTCGGGAAACAGGTTCCGTTACGAATAAAAAGAAGCAACATGAAAATCCTGTAGTAAACGAAGCTATGGAGGTATTGGCAGTGGGCTAAGTTGCCATTGATAATATACTGAGGACATTAAAATTAGCTAATGAGACCGACATGAGTCGTACAAGGGTCCGAAGAATATTAAAAAATACAAGTTCCACCTGTACAAAATTCGGTTGGTACAAGAACTACACGAGGGTGATTTTGATTATCGCTTGAAATTTTGTGAACTTATTAGTAAACGAGCGGCGAATAATAACAATTTCCTATTTAATGTGTGTTTTTCAGATGAGTGTACCCTTTTTTTGAATGGTGTAGTTAATCGGCACAACTGTTGTTATTGGTCTGAGAGCAACCCCAAGGTTGTTCACGAGGTGCACACAACAAATCCCTCAGAAATTGAATGTGTGGGCTGGTATTTATGGAAATTCTATTGTAGGTCCTTTCTTTCTTCCAGGAAAATTAACAGGCGATATGCACTCGGATTTACTGGAAAATACTATAGACCCAACCCTAATAGCCATCAAAGAGAACAATCCTGGATACGTTGAAGAGGAATTGTTTTTTCACCAAGACGCTGCACCTCCACATTACTCTCAAAATGTGCGCCAATATTTAAACAATTTCTTTCCAGGGCGGTGGATAGGTCGACCCCGCAAGTTCTTCAGAATGTTCGAGAACAGTTTGAAGATAATTTGAATTACTGTATGGAGGTTGGCGAGCAACATTTTCAGCATTTGCTTGACTAATTCGATCAGTTTTTTTTAATATATTTAATTTATGCGTTTTATAAAAAAAATATGTTTTAAATTTTAATCCTTCATATTTTCTAAACGAGTTGACCGATTTTTAAAAAATAAGCAGCAACGTATCGGGTATTAATTGCACTTTTTAATAAGGTGTCATTAAACCCCCATTCTTATTTAAAAAAATTTAAGGGATAACACCCTCACTTACCGGGTTGAAGATTTTGTAATCATTTTTGGGGCAAAAGTTGTCCCCCTTACAAATAAAATTAACGTATTTTTGGGTTTTTCTTAGAAAAAATGTCCCTAGCAGTTATGCCTTGCGATATGTTTTCGATGGCCTACCCGGTATACTAATCAATATAGTACTAATCAATAATTAAAAATATCAGTGGTATTTTGGAGGTCAATAATTTCCAAAAAAATATTTTTAAAATTTAGCTTTTAAGTACCATATCAAATTTATAGATAAGATGAAAATTAAACGTCAAATGTCTGGATAATGTTTAAAAAATTACTTTGTTAGTTAAAAATAAAATTTTACGTCGTCCAAAAGAACAAACAGCCTAGAAAACTTGAAAGATGAGTTCCAATTTCTTAAAAACATAATGTCTCTCTAAGGGATAGACAAAAACACGAATAAAATCATACATGGTATAGTAGTTGATTAAATATTTGAGTATATTGAGTATACTCATACGCCATATTTTTTTCGCACACAATAAAAGTAATAATTAAGGTTCAATTAAAAGCATTGAACCTTATTTATTATATTGAAAAATATATTATAATATTTATTACATCGAAAAGTATTTAAGTATAAAATTATTTTGCATAAAATTAATTCTTTTGAAAAATCGATTATTAAGTGCTCTTACGTTGAAACTACTTTAAAAACTTACGATTTTTTTACATTTAAGTGTCGTTGAATGTCTAAGTTTATTTTCCACTCATATAATAAATATATATGTACTAGAACTAGAGTAAATAGCTACCTTTACAACGCGCGGATCTATTAGGTACATAGATCAAATGATTTGACTGTGTGTTAATGAATGTCTATTTTTATTTAGTACAGCCCTGTTTACAAGGATTTATTTTGAGGGTTAAATTAGTCCAGGATTATCTTTAGGATCAAAATGTCACTTGAAGTGAGTTTAGACGAAGAATTATAGGACTTACCTCTAAATCTTTAAAAGTGTTATTGTTTAAAGATAAGAAAAATAAACTAATAATTTATTTTTCAAGGCTTTCAAAAGCTTATCCTCTGTATTTTCTTCTTTATTGTTGTGTGCAAAAATAAAAACCTTGTAAGCTAACATCCAATAAAATGTCATTAAATTTTGGTACTTCAAAATAGGTCCTAGGTGTTCACACCGAAAAAAAAACATCAAATTCGCGTATCCAATGCTGGTGCACTGCCGTATACACCGAAAAAATAGTCCTCGTGACGTCATTTGATCCAAGTATTAAATATTTCAGTACCGCGTTGTAAACGTAGCTAATGTATCTAAAATTAAAGAAAAAAATTAGTTGTTCTAAAAGGATCTTTAGACGCCCTATAACAAAAGAGTTAAGGGTATTGCTTAGGCCGGAAATTAAGTATTAAACCAATTTTTAGCTTGTAAGCTCTTACTTTCTAACCCAACCTAACTTAAATATTATAATACTCTAAATTTTATGGGCCTAAAATTCCAGAATACAACAAATCATTCCAGTAGGAAAATATATAAGTATACCGATTGTTATTACAATTTATGATCAATTACAAACCCTCAAAATTGGGCAACAGTATATATGACATTCTAAATTTTTATAATTAATGTAAAATTATTAAGAAAAAAATTAAAGAAGAAAAAATAAAGTAAAAATTAAGAAGTAAAATAAATATGTAAAAAGTGACCTGAGAGCAAGGTATATATCAACGGCCAAGATCATTTAAAATCATAAGATAGTAAAGTTTTATAGGATATTCGTTATAAGCAAAGAAGTAAAGATCACCTACCAACTTTAGCGAGTCGCCTATTTGTTCACAGATTAAAAGTTTCTTTTAAAAGTAACTAATGAAGATTCAAGTAACGTTTGTGGTAATAAATTTATAGTGGTAATAAATAACGCAGAGGACGACCGGCGCACATCTAAATTCAAGCTTCCTAAATAAATATTAGGTGTTTTAGTTTTAAGAATTTTAAAACAAAAAACATTTGTGTGCATCTTTCTACGATTGTACATATTTAGTCACTTTGCTCTGCGTAAAAAAGGTGTAATATGTTCATGCCTACGGATTCCATAAATTTGACGTCAACATGAATTTTGAACTTTTTGAATACGTCTTACTTCAAAATTATGAAAACATGGCCCGTAAACAACGTCACAATGGTTAAAGTTGCTTAGCACTAGAGATTTGCATAACAAAATTTGTATGTCCTTTTGCAGAAGATGACGACTAGAGTAAATAAGGCGAAGCGTTGAGTAGGCATTTTTTAACTTTTGAGTAATGTGATCCCGGAACCGCAAATCGCTGTCAATATACAAACCTAAACTTTTCGCACGAGTCACACAAGGAATAACATTGTAGTTTTGGAGATTCAAGCGTTCTTGGAGGGCTTTTCTTGAGACATTATTACCAAATAAGATAAATTTCGACTTTAAAGGGTTAAATTTCAGTTGGTGTTTGGCAGAAGTTAATGCAATACTCTTTAGGTCAAGATTTATGCGCTCATTAGCACTATCTAGTTTATTTAGAAAAAATTAATAATATAATTGAGTTTCATCCGCATAAAGGTGTTAGTTACAAAATTTAAGGTCATTAATACAGTTGGATGTATAGATCGTATAGAGCAATAGTCTCAATATACTTTTCTGTGGTATGCGATATGTGACTACCTGTAACTTGTTAGATATGATTTTATTAGCTCAATAGCTGACATACTAAATCCAATGAAATTAAGAATTGCTATAAGAACATGGTGATTTAACGTATCAAAAGCCTTGCTATAATCTAGCAAGACAAGAGCATTAATCTTTCCATCATCGACTGATTTGTCATCCGTGACATCTGCCATTGCGGAGGAACACCCAAAACCCAGATGGAAACCAGATTGCTCGGGAGGAATAACATTAAATTTTGAAGTAAATAATCTAATTTGTTTCTCAATTATTTTCTCGAAAATCTTTGATAACGCAGGAAGAATGCGTATAGAACGAAGGTGAATCAGATCGGAAGGCTTAGGGACCTTAGGCAAAGGAATTACGTAAGCATGTTTCCAGCAGTATGGAAATTAAGCAGTTTCAATGCATACATTAATAATATGAGTAATGTAAGGAATGATATGAGGGCAACATAGTTGAATAAAAACAGAGTTAATTAAATCACTATTAACTGTCTTACTTTTAATATCAAATATTAATTTAGTTACGTCAGCCTCGGCCACTGGTTCATAACATGGGTGTTTGAAATAAAAGCGACTCAAATTTATCTTAATCGGATTTTTATTTCGTTAAAAACACAGACTGTACATCACTGGTTCAATTAACATTTATCACGGTATTAAACACATAAAATGGTAAATTCTGCTGATATAAAATATCGTTACAATAAACGACGGCCACGGACTTAAACTTATGTCATCGCAACGAATACTAATCGACAACCAAAACTTAACTAACTAACCAAATACGTACAAAATATTATTTTTCAAGCCGGGAAGAAGATACTCGGAAAACCGTCTAGCTCTTTTCGCAAGAAGAAGGAGTTTTCGTACGGTCAAAAATGTATTAAACTTAAATATTATTTAAAGTAGCAAATTTTCTTAACATTCCCCCCGCCTTGAAAGAATCCAGACTTTCAACAAACCACAAAATACTTGTAAGATAATAAACCCTAACACCTAACATATCTTACTTTCTTCTTACATAAAACAGTTACAAACATGACTATGTTGACATATACTAACATAGTCTCAAAACAACTGTAAACCTAACTAAACGTAATTAAATTAAAATTAACACATTACACAAACAACACGCACCCGTTATTTAATATCTGCTTCGATTGGAAGCGGACACAACTTAGAAAAAGAACGAGTAACTTCACCACGTAAAGTTTTAAGAGTTGCAACACGACTGGTTCCATCGACACCTGGATAAAGTCGTAATACCCGTCCCATTCGCCAATCCAAAGGTGGAATATTGTCCTCCTTGATCAAAACCAAGTCACCCTCCTTTAACTTGTCCTTACTGTGCTTCCACTTGACACGATTTTGAAGTTCAGCCACATATTCCTTACACCACCTAGACCAAAAGCTCTGCTGCATTTGTTGCAGCTTTTCAAAACGCGCTAACCTGTTTTCACTAACACTAAGTAAGTTCTTATCAGGTACCGAGGTAAGCCGCCTACCTATTAAAAAATGCGCAGGGGTAATTACATCCAGATCGCGAGGATCAGATGACATCGGAGTTAAAGGACGTGAATTGACAATGGCCTCTATTTGACACAAAATCGTTGTAAAGTCTTCATAACTTAAATTATGATTGCCAACCACCCTTTTTAAATGATATTTGACAGTTTTGACGCCTGCCTCCCAAAGGCCTCCAAAATGAGGCGAGTAGGCAGGAATGAAATGCCATTCTATACCCTCATCTTTGACCAACCCTTCCAATTTAGATTGATAATCCTCTAAAAAATGACCAAATTCTTTTAATTTTGAAGAGGCTCCCAAAAAGTTTTTACCATTGTCAGAGTGAATTTCACTTAGTTTTCCCCTACGCGAGACAAACCTTCTAAGTGTGGCTATAAAAGCCTCTGTTGACAAACTTGTGACAACTTCTAAGTGTATGGCACGTGTCGTGAAACACACAAATAAACATATATAACCCTTATATAATCTATTACCGCGACCTTGTGCAATCTTTAGATTAAACGGCCCCGCAAAGTCCACCCCTGTAATATTAAAAGGAGGCTGAATCGTTAAACGTGATTTTGGAAGATTTCCCATTTGAATTCCAAGAGATAACGGCTTAACTCGCGCACATACCACACACTCGTAAATTATTTTCTTTATTAAATTTCTCCCCCCAATAGGCCAATACCTTTCTCTTATGGAGCTCAATACCATCTGAGGACCAGCATGTAGCAATATTTTATGTTCGTGCCTCACAATTAGCCTGGATAAAATATGTTTACTACTTAATAGGGCAGGAAACTTCTTGTCATACTCAAAACCTGACAACATCAACCTACCACCGACTCTCAAAATACCATCTTTGTCAAGAAAAGCATTTAACCCTGACAATTTACCTTTTTTTATGAATTGACCTTTCTTTAGAACAGCCAACTCCTTAGAAAAACTTTCACTTTGAGCAATTTTCACTAATTCCCTCTCAGAATTTCTTAATTCGTCCACAGATAACTCTCCAAAACGACGCAATTTCCCAAGTTTATTGCTCCTACAGTTATCCACAAATCTTTTACACCAAGCAAAAATCCTCTTTAATTTATCAAAATCTGAAACCTTATTAAGTAGCTCAAAGGGAATATTCTCAACACAAACATGAGCCTTGATCTTTTTTCTGGTTTCTGGAAGTTTATCCAAACTCACAATTTCTACATCTTTAACAAAATATTCCAACTGTCCCAACCAATCAGGACCATTAAACCACATCTTGTTGTTTTTTAACTTAGATGGAAAGACACCCCTGGACACCAGATCAGCTGGGTTATCTTCAGATTTTACATATCGCCATTTGTCACAATCTACCAAAGTTTGTATCTGAGCCACTCGATTTGATACGAACTGATTAAACTGATTTGCCGGCGACCTAATCCAACTTAACACTACAGTTGAATCACACCATAAAATCATTTCATCAAAATGTAGCACCTTTGATTCTAAAACCTCCTGAACCAGTTTTGAGAGTAATAATGCAGCTGACAGTTCCAATTTTGGTATAGTTAAAGCCTTTATTGGTGCCACTCTACTTTTAGCACATAGTAATTTAACCTGCAAACAACCTAAACTGTCAACGATTCTGATATAGACGCAAGCCCCAAATGCATTTTGACTTGCATCAGGAAACCCATGTAATTCCATTCTTTTTGGATTTTCACATGACACAAATCTGGGAATTAAAAGACTATTAAATTCCAACATTTCACTTTTAAACCTTAACCACTCATTCCTTAACTCTATTGGAATTTCATCATCCCACGACAATTTAAGCAACCACAGTTTCTGTAAGATGATTTTAGGAATTATGATACTAGCACTTAGCAAACCCAACGGGTCAAATATCTGAGCGATGTCAGAGAGTATTTTTCTTTTACTTATCACATCATTATTCAACGAAGATCCAATTTTATACGTAAAAACGTCTAAAGAACAGTTCCAAAATAGTCCTAATGTTTTGGTTTTTTCACCTTCACCTAGATCCAACACAACATTATGCCTTTCTATATCTGGATTATCTGGACCCATCTGACTCAAAAAAACCTTGTTATTGGAGCAAAACTTTCTTAACTCGAAACCTGCTGATATTAAAATACTAGAAGTCTCTTTACACACCTCTATTGCCTCTTCTAGAGATGACGAACCGGAAATAAGATCATCCACGTAAAAATCAGCATTAATCATTCTACAAGCATTCGGATGACTTGCCTGGTAGTCCAACGCAAGCTGCTTTAGACACCTGACGGCTAAAAAAGGGCTAGATGTTAAACTAAAAACCACCGTGTTTAAATCATAGATCTCAACCTCTTCAGATGGATCATTTCGCCACAAGACCCTTTGTAATGACCTCTGATCATCCCTCAACCAAATCTGCCTGTACATTTTCGCAATATCTGCGCAAAATGCCACCTTGTTTTGCCTAAATCGTAACAGAATCGACAACAGATTATCCTGTATTTTAGGTCCAATGTATTGTAAGTCATTAATGGAGACGCCACTGCTTGACTGTGCCGACCCATCATACACAACTCTTAATTTTGTTGTAGAGCTGTCCTCTTTAATCACTCCATGATGTGGAAGAAAGAAAGACACCTCATCCTCCTGAAAATCACTAGTCTTAGTCATGTGGCCCACTCTTTCATATTCGGCCATATATTCGCCATATTGCTTACGCAACGACTCACTTTTTTGAAACCTTCTTTCTAAGGAAAATAATCTTTGCAAAGCCATCTGCCTTGAATCTCCAAGTTTATCTACAGAATCTTTCAAAGGAATAGTCACCACAAATCGACCATCCTCACCACGAGAAGTTGTAGAAACAAATAAATTTTCACACATTACCTCCTCAGAAGACAAATTCTCATTTTTTGCCATTCCTGGCTCCTCCCATTGCCAAAACTTTTGCAACTGATTTTGCACATCCAAATCCATTGCAAAATTACAAATAGTTTTAGAATTTTTCCCACCAGATATATTATTTTGGAACTCTCCAGAAATAATCCAACCCAAACATGTATTTTGGAGGCATGGCATACCATTGCCCAACGATATTTGCCCATCTCGCACGAGTTTCCAAAAAAATCCAGCCCCAATCAGCATATCAATCTCTTCTGGGATATGGAAGCCTGGATTTGCCAGCTGAATATTTCCAGGGATATTCAGTGCCTTCAAATTGACCTCATAAAGTGGAAGTTCCTCACTTATGCTCGGAATTATTAAACATGAGATTGAAGCCTTAAAGTTACCCAAACTAGACAAAAATTCAACCTCACACCTTTTTTTTACATTGCATGCGCTTTGACTAATCCCTACCACAGAAACGTCGACTGGTTTACCCTGCAACCCTAACCTGTTATACATCTTTTCCGTCAGAAAGTTGCTCATCGAACCCGAATCCAATAAAGCCCTGCATTCATGTAGTTCACCATAGACATCCTTAACCTTGACCACCGCTGTTGAGAGCAAAACCTGTTGGCCGCGATACCCACAATTTTTACCGCTACTCGTAGACATAGTGATACTAGTCTGCTCTGTACCTCCACTCGTAGTACTAACAACAACTTCCTGGCCCTTATTTACCTGAGCACTACTCCCCTCTAAGGAGGCCCTAGAGTAGTGTAATAATGTATGATGATCCATACTACATTTTGCACACTTAGGTGCAGTACACTTCATACTAAAATGATTAGAGGAAAAGCAGCACATACAAAGCCTATTTCTTTTTACAATACTAACTCGAATTGGAACAGGGAAATTCAAAAACCTTTTGCAATTTACCAGTTCGTGAAGGTCTTTACACACTGGACACTTCTTACCAACGCTTAAAAATGCCTTTTGTTCCTTGGGTTTACGCCAGTTACCTGAAATGTGATCTTTCTCTACCTTGGGACTCCTAGAATGTTCTAGAGTTTCCAACAGATCAGCCCTACCTTTAATAAACTCTTTAAAATCTGACAACAAAGGAGTTTCATTTTTAACCTTAAGGCTCTCCCACTCTTTTAAACTAATACGATCTAACTTAGAGGCTAAATGATGAATTATTAAATCATCCCAAGATTGCACCGGTCTACCCAAATTTTCTAATGCCCGCAAATGTTTCGACACCGTATCACACAAGTTTCTCAAGCCCTCAGAAGACTCATGTCGCAAAGGAGAAACCTCAAAAATTCCCGAAATGTGGTTTTGGATAAGTATTCTTTTATTATTGAATCTTTTACATAATGACTCCCACGCTATGTTGTAATTTACGGCGCTAAACTCAATAGATTCGATTACTTGCTTAGCAGACCCCAATAACTGCGCCCTCAAATAATGAAATTTCTGTACTTCACTTATACCTTGATTTTTATGGATTAAACTCTCAAATGTGTCTTTAAATTTCAGCCATTTATTATAAGACCCATCAAAAGTTGGAATATAAATTAACGGTAATTTAACACTATTTGAAAGATTTTCCGTAACCACATTGCGAACCGCGTTGTTCACATTTAAACTTGCCCCAGAATTCATGTTTGAGGGTGCCTCAGATACACTCGAAATATCGCTTTTATTATCTCCGTCCTTACGAGATTTTAATATCTTTTTTGCCCTACTCACCGCTTTAAAATAATCATTTTCAAAAGCATCCCTCTCACTAAGCCTCAATTCAAAATCTTCTTCATTAGAATTTAATTCTATCTCAGTTTGATAACCCTCAAACTCCCCAAAGATTTCCTCAATTTTATTACATCTAGTTTCTAACTCTATAAAAAGGGTTTCATCTAAAAGCTCATTTTCCCCCAAATTAGAAACTTTATCCTCAATTTCTGCCAAATATTTTCTGAAAAGAGTGATTCGCCCCTTCACAGCCCCTCGCTTTTTAATTAACAATTTAAGCTCTTCCTCCATTGTACAATTTTATATAAAAGCCCTGTATCCTAATACGTAACGCAAACACAAATATGCAACAAAATTTATAGTAATATAGAAGCCACAAAATTCTTAACCTATGTTACCTGTTCTTTACTATTTTTCACCAAATTTTACTTGCCGCACTCCACACTACGAAGCACTGTCCAAAAAAGTCCACTTTTTTAAGCCACTTGCCGCTTAAGAGCCCACACAATAAGGAATAAGGCCACCAGCACCAGCTACCAACACCTCCTGGGTTCCCACAAATAAACCCTTCAAATAGCGTACAGCTCTTCACAGCGCGTTTAGTATCCACAGCAAAACGCTTAATAAGCCAGCTATTTGTAACTTGCCTCTCACAATAGACAAATTCCCAAATTAAACAAATTCCAAGTCCGGGCCTGACTATTTACGATTGGAAAGTCCACACTGGAATTCACACATCAAATTCACTTTCCAATCCCCAAATTGTGTTTACCAATTTATACCGTTTTATCCAAGAACCAATCGTGCAACACCATGCACGAAAACACTAAAAGTTCACATGGAAGGACCCAAAAACCAAAAATCCGAGCTCGAAGACCAAAAATGTTTGAAATAAAAGCGACTCAAATTTATCTTAATCGGATTTTTATTTCGTTAAAAACACAGACTGTACATCACTGGTTCAATTAACATTTATCACGGTATTAAACACATAAAATGGTAAATTCTGCTGATATAAAATATCGTTACAATAAACGACGGCCACGGACTTAAACTTATGTCATCGCAACGAATACTAATCGACAACCAAAACTTAACTAACTAACCAAATACGTACAAAATATTATTTTTCAAGCCGGGAAGAAGATACTCGGAAAACCGTCTAGCTCTTTTCGCAAGAAGAAGGAGTTTTCGTACGGTCAAAAATGTATTAAACTTAAATATTATTTAAAGTAGCAAATTTTCTTAACAATGGGTATTGTAGGTCTGAATTAAGGTATTGTCTAAAGGGCATGTAGAGTTTGATTGATTAATAAAAAATTAATTTATTTTTTTGAGATCTTCAGATAAAGCCGATGGAATGTTATTATCATTATTATTAGACTTAGGATTAAGTTTTTGCAGTTCAGCCCATTTTTCTTTGGAAATGTGTTGTTGGAAATGTTGAGTTGTAAAACTTATTTTTAAGGTAAGATTTTCTATAATAGTAATATTTAGTAATAATTACTTAAAATTATTAAATAATATTTAGTAATTTTTTTATAATGTAAAAAAAACACTTTTATAATGTGTAAGATAGTGATTGTCAATTCCAGAAATACACCCGTGATCCATGCTTAGTGAAACACCCTGTATGAGTACAAAACTCTACAGGTTTTTTTTAATCTAAATGATGATTTTTTTATTTTATGCTTTGTAATAGGGACATTTTGAGCCGTAATTCCCTTTTTAAAGCTTCTTTACCGTTTTTATAATATTTTTTTATGTATTTGCTTGAAACTGAAAAATCCCAGGAAATAAAAAGTTAATTTTCCTAAAAAACTTAATCCAGACTTAACGGTAAACCAAAGGCAATCCAGCGAACTAAATGGCGAATAATAATGGGCCCGCGGCCAAAAACTCGTAAATTCATCGAAAATAGCGGGCTCGCGGCGATCCTTATTTTCCCGGTATCTCGTTTATCCAGGCTTCGCTTATGTCTGGCATGCGCAAATCACCGTTTTCCTGAATACCCCCGGTCACGACGGTTTAGTCAACGACCGGCCGTCTGCTTTTCGAAATCGCTTTATTCAGATTCTTGTTTCAACTTGAGTGTGTTTTACTAATTTTTTTTTCGAGAAATTTTTTAATTTTGGTGAGTTTTATTATGATTAACTATAATTTTAATAAAATAAAGCAAGAACAATATATTTATGGCTTTCTGGTATAGCTTAAACCTAATAGTAAAATTAATAATTTTACTTATAGTATTAAAACTAATTGTTACTATAAAAGTTTTGAAATTTTATAAATTTATTTTTATTTACTAAATTAATATAAATATTTATTTTATAAGATCTCAAGTTTAATTGAACCTATCACATATTTTTACGTCAAGTTTGCCAAAATGAAAAATATAGGTATGCTGAATTGCCGTGTTCTAAATAGCTATGGAGTGACTCAGCGCAGTGATTTTCAAAATTGTTCACCACTCAAAATAAAATCATTATTTTTTGGTGCACCCACTTCTCTTAAGACTCTGATTAAGAGTGAGTACTCACTTATGAAAACTGAGGATAAAATTTCAATTAGTATTTAAGTTTAATTTGTTTAAGTTAAGCTTTTGTTTTAAGATTGTATTTTTTATAGACAATTTTATTATAAAAGACAGCAAATATTTAATATTTAGCAAAAATTTAAAACAATAATAATTAAGTACATATTTGTAGATTTTATTAATTTAATAATTTAATTTCTGTTCTTTACTTATAGAGATTTTGGTTTTTGTTTTAATATTTTATTTTTTAAAATTATTTTTATATTTCCCTAATTCATTAAATCCATGTGGATGTGAATGATCGTGATAGAAATGATATGGTTTATTATGCATTTCAATGCATAAATATAGAATTTATATGCCAGAAAATGTATTATAGCCCAAAAGAAATCATATTTACGACGCACCCATTTAGTTAAAACATACATTTTATTTCACAAACAACATTTATTTTAAAAGCCTCTAAAATTAGTGCGGGATTGGGTATTTTGTTACGCGATTTTCCTTACCACTCGGCTATATGCATTTTGGAAAACTCAGAAACTGCCATTAAATTTTATGTTTTAATAATATGAAACGATAAAGTTTTTTTTTATATAGCTAAAACATTGTTTTCTTAATTATTATATTATTTGTTAGATTGTAGGGTAGTTGTATTTTTCCCGTACAGTTTGGCTGATTACATAAAAAAATCTTTTCCAGCATTATGATTTCTAAAATTGGCATATAGGGAGACTAGGGAGAGATTTATCGAAAATCATCTGATTTTATCAATTATTTAATTACTACACGCTATTTAAATGTATTTATACTTTTGCATAAAAAGGTACAATAAACTAAAAAAATAAAATTAGGGAAAAATATAAAAACTAATGACTCACAAATTCTCATTACAGAATAGTATGTTACCAATTAGTTAATTTTCAATTAGGTGCTGATGCGCTAGAAAAGATTTCTGGACTATATTTAGATTTATAAATGTTCGATAAGCCAGATTTTGGTTTGGAGTTTTAATTGAAATTTTTTTTGGTTTTTAGCCATTTCTTCCATAAATTGTCCTTCATTTTCTTTCTTGACTCTTTCGTTATAACAATTGCGCCGTTGCCTTTATCAGCCTTTGTAATAACAAACTTTTCATAGACGCATCCTTGCTTGGTATGTATTAGGAGAGAGACTAAATTTATTACTATGCTAATTTTGTCAATACTTCTTTATTTAATTCTATCGAATAAGATAAAAAACTTAAATAAAAAGACATTTTATCTCAATAATTAGATCTTGTGAGGAGCGAAAAAGCAAAAAAGTACCTATGAACATATCTCCTAACCTAAACGTCTTAGATTTGACACTACAGAACCACCATGTACGTTGAAAGAAAAAAACATGCTTTTTTTCTATAAATTTGATACCCCTGTAGATATTTTTTTCCGAAAATTGGTACGCAGCTTCTAAGCATCCATAGCGCTTTTCCTATACATAATTCACATTTTTATATTTGGCGTGGGCGTTCATGCGGGTTTTGAACTGAATACTTTTTTAAAAGAAAACGCCACAGGTTTTACTTGTGATGAAAAATATTATTGAATTCTTTGTTTCTTTTAAAACGTATCTGGTTTCTATTATAGGTAAGTTTTCGCCATTGTGGATCATTGTGGATAGCTATTACGCCTAAATCTGATTAGCTTTCTCAAGTATTACTTTTAGTTCTATTTTTGGCATTTTTTTAAAGCTTTTCCTAATTGAATACATGTAGAGATGTATGAAATTTATCGAAAAAAGTAAATATTTTTTTAACTTTACGATACTGTGGGTTGTGTACTAGTGGGTTGATCTAAGATGTTTAGGACATATATTCATAGGAATCTTTTGCTTGATTTCTTTTAAGGAATACGTCTGTATACGCTAAATTTTACTACATATGCATAGTAAAATGTTAAATATTGGGGATGCAGACGCAATTAATAAAATGACTGAGATATAAGGAACATTTTATTGTAAGGTCACTACCATTCTAAATAAACAAACAAAACATTAAAGAAGAACGCTTAAATCTTAAATCAATTAAAAAATAACTCACCAATGTAGATTTACAAACTGAAACTAACTGATATTAACGCTAACATTTGAATCCTCCTTAAGCATTTAATTTCGTGGAATAATAACTAAGTTCACTATATAATTCCACCAGATACTATTTCTTCTATACGAAAAACTGCAAGAACGATGCCGGTTTATCCCGCGTAATTCCTTCCACTTTACCGCTTTTTTCTTTTGGACTTAAAACAACAAAAATTCTTGACGTTTCTGAGGCTGCAAGTGTTGCTAACACAAAGAACTTAAAAAAGAGACAGAAAACAGCCAAACTCTAAAGGTGAGAGAGACAAATTATTATTGTTTTAATAGCACCTGGAGTCTGTTCCCTAAGATCCTTCATTGTACTCGTATCTACTTATCTATAGTCAGATCTCTTCCTAAATACCAGGCTATCATGGATATGGCAAAAATTCGAGCTCAACTGCTGTATATGCCTAAGCATGACGAGTTCCATGCGAACGGCCTCAACTAGAGTACCTAAGTCTCTGTTGAGCCTTTCGCCTTTGGACCTTGGGATTCAAGTCGAGGTAATGATATTACAGGCTACAGATGTCTCTAGAATGAACAACAGAGCTGATGCAGATTTCTGTGGTGGGGCTCCATATACCACGATAGGAAGATAGGCTATGGGGCTCAGTCTGAGTGCCTAGCCTGATGCTGGGGCTATTCCGAAAACTTGATTGCGAAACTGGGACTGCGAAACAGACAATGGGTCCCAAACCTTTAATGGATATATCCAGATGTGAAGCTGTTGCATCAATGAAGAGTGTTCTAGACGAATAGACCCTTCGGAGATGGGCGGAAGCACCTGGCATGGGATATTCTAAGGAATACAAAGATGAGCCATCTGCCAACCTCACCAAATATTTACTGCACTTAAAGAGACGCAAAATCACAGTCTAGTGACAGCTCTTTTAACCGGAAACTGGTATTTTAGATGTCATCTCATAGATATTGCAGACAACCTGAAAGCCAGTGGTGACGGAAGGAGGATGACACTATCGGGGAGTGCCTAGCACTTATGCGCTGGGTTTAAATATCTTGTATATCCTTTTAATTACCTCATTAGCTTTTCTAAGGCTATTGGCCTCTCGTAATCCTCAGTGAGACTGGTGGGTCCATTAACAGATCAATGTGCATAACAGCTTCCTTAAGTGACAGCTCTCCACTGTCTGACAATTCAACAATTTATACAAGTTTTGCCTCAAAAAAAATCATTGTGATATAGAGATTTAGGTACTATTTTCCAAAGTAACTCAAACACTTTTGTTGACATACTGATTACTTTACAAGTTATCTTTTACCAATGATTTATATGCAAGTATATACGCACATCCTAAGGTAAGGATATTCGATGCTATCAATTGCTTTATAACCCAGATGAGATTTAACCTCTATACACTACGCCTCCTTTGCAACCCAAATATTTTGGACATATACCCAGAATCACTCCAACTGATATATCAAACAGTGAAAGTATCTAAAATAGTCAGTTTTAATTATGAAGGTGGAGACAAATCCAGCCAGGTTACGAATAAATAAATGCACCAACATAATTTGACAGACTTCTTTTCTAAATTTTTTTTTGTTGATTGAACCAAAAATAATTTTTTGAGTCTTGTTAAGTTTAAATTAAAATTTAGGCAAGTCGCTCTAAAAGCCATCGCATAAATCTCTTTTTGCATTGTCAATGGAATTTTTTTCCTAGATTACGTTACTTAAAAAATAAGCATAAGACAAATAGTTTCATTATAGTTTTCGGCATTACTGCTTGAACACCTCTTATGGGTGGAAGCCATCTTAGCAATTTTAAGGCATCTTGGGAAGGTGCCCCTGAAAATATATAACAATTAGGTTTTCATTGTAATTATTAACAGTCTCATAATAAAATCATACTGGTCTTTTGCTGGAACTGTTAATCATATCATTAATTACGAGACGCACTATAATAGGATATTTCACTAAAAGAAAAATCATATGGTTTTAGTTATCATAATGTAAGAGATACTTATTAGTCATAACTTAAAAAGTCGATTATTGGTAGAAGAAGATAATATTTTAATCCATTTGGAATATCAATAAATGATTCGTTGCAATGATTCGCATTAATTGGATTAGGTACAGCCTCCTGAACTAGATTAAAGATGGTGTTGAAAATGGCGTATGAAATACCAGAATTAAATATACTGCAACACCTAGAGATGTCGGAGATGGACGCTGATTAAAACATCATATGTGGTAGTGAAGTGCAAACAAAAATAAACTTAAACTATTAAAGACAGTAAACTAATAAATATCGCACACTTTAATATAAGAAGTATACATAAAAATTTCAATAAGTTTCTGGCTGTTTTTGAGACTTATGATCTGGAACATTTTGACATTATAATTTTGTATTAAAATTTTGAAAGTTTCAATGGGCAATATAATATAAGGAGATATAAGATGTTCTATAATGGTGCTAAGCATAATAAGAATGATGGCACAGGAATTTTTTTAAAGTCAACATTCCTTTATGACATAACGCACACCTTGTTGGATAGATGAAATGTAACTGGAAGTAAAGTCTTTCTAAAAAAAGGCCTGTCAAAAATTTAACATTATTTACTCATACAGACCAAATTACAAATATAATGTTATTTCTGGAACAGATTGAGGCATATTTGGCGCAGGCTGAAAAGGGTCGTATAGATATATTTTTAGGAGACATTAATATAGACATTTTTAATAAGAATGATAATAATGTAAATTTTAAAATACACATTTTCTTGAGAACGAATATAAGTAAAAAATTCTATAACTTTAATTCTTTTATAGTTCACATGGACCTTACTGATCATTATCCTATTATATTAAATTTGAATGAAACTTGTATTAATAAAAAAAATAAAGAATGCAATTCAATAAACAAAAAAATGAAATTTTTAATGAAAAACTTTTTATTGTTACAAAAGGAAAGTTGGGTACCGGTACTAAGCCTTTCAGATATAATTAAAGCCACTGATGAATTTAACAAGAAAATTAATCTATTAGTTAAAAAAGCTACTATTAATATGAAAGAAAATAGGCAGAAGCAATTTAGAAAACGACAACCATGGATTACCAACAGTCTAATGATAAGCATAAAAAATAGAGAAAAAATTAAACAAAAATTATTACAGATTTAATGACGAAGATAATAAAAAAATTAAAACATAGAAATAAATTAAAAAATCTTATTGAAAAATGTAAATATGATTACTTATAAGGATGAAATTGAAAATGCGGGAAATTATCTAAAAAAGGTTTACAATTTTATAAGGGAGGCAACACATAGTGCTCAAACTGAAGCAGGTCACATAACTCCATCCATATTAAATAACAACAACGAGGAGTTGTGTCAATCAGCTGAGATCAATGTATCTCAAGCCAGTGAATAAAAATTAATAATTGGAAAAATTAACAGCCTAAAAAATACCCGTAGCCCTGGCATTGATAAACTATCTGCAAAATTCATAAAGAATAATCATACTTTTTTACTTGATCAAAATATTAGTGATTTTTCCAATATATAAATCAGGTGATAGATCGAAAATAATAAACTATAGACCAATTCATTTAATTAATAACTTTGCTAAGATTTTCAAATAATGTGTTAAAGGAAGACTATTAAATATATAGTCTAAATTTATTAATTTTTTATGCTAAGTATCACTGACGCTCTTTATCTTCTAACAAAAGAAATAACTAATAAACTTGATAATAAGGAAAAATGTGTAGCTTTGTTTCTAGATGTTGCCAAGGCATTCGGTACTGTCCCCCATGACCTGCTTTTAGATGTTCTTAAAAAGAACGGGATAAGGGGTGCAGTATTGGACGTCTTTAAGAGTTACTTAAACGGTAGGGTACAATATGTAAAAATTGAAGATGCATTAAGTGACCCTTTAGATATCAAAATAATATAGCCGCAGGGGACAGTTTTGGGACTGCTATTGTTTTTATTATACAGGGTGTTCATTTGAAAACTTCCCACCACGGATTTATCGAAAACCACTGTTAAAAAAATAAAACGCCGAAATACGTCAAAAGATTTGTCAAGGGGGACAACTTTCTAACCTAAAATTACTTCACTCCCTTTCACCCTCTGCCCTCCAGGGTCATCACCTTAAAAATTTTAAATGGCAAGGGGTATCGAGTAATAGCTTCTTTAAAAGGACATCCGGAGAAGATAACTTCGCATAGGTATGTTTTGGACCTTTTTACTAAGTTTACTGAAACTGGATCTGTTGCAAATAAAAAACGTGATCATCGTGAATTTTGGATAAAGCCGCTAAAGTTGAAGTTTTCGGTCATTTTGGAATAAATCCTAATACTTCATTACGCAAAATTGTTGCTGCCACTGGTATTTCATTAGGCTCTGTTCACACAGTTACCAAACTTCATAAATTTCATCCATTCAAAATGAAAATATTGCAAGAGTTAACCGAAGACCATTTCGATAGGCGAGTTGAGTTTTGTGAAAAAATGACTGAAGCGATTAATTATAATACTATTCATGTAAAGAATATCTGCTTCAGCAATGAATGCACATTTTATCTAAATGGATTTGTTAATAAGCATAACTGTAGATATTGGAGCAATGAAATTCCTCATGCATTTGTAGAAGGGCATACCCAGTACCCTTAAAAAATTAATGTATGGACAGGCATTTTAGAAAATTAAGTGATTGGGCCATTATTTATTAACGGAAATTTAAAAGGAGACATTTATTTGGATATGTTGGAAAATACCATCAATCCGCTTATCACTGAATCCATTGAAAACCAAATCGATGATGATGGAAACCCTATACTTGATGAGGCTGAAATATATTTCCAGCAAGACAGCGCTCCTCCTCACTATGTTCTTCCCATTCGGCAATGGCTAGACGACGAGTTTCCAGATAAATGGATAGGGCGAAGGGGGCCTATAGAAAGGCCTGCTAGATCTGATATAACGCCGTTAGACTTTTTTCCATGGGGCCATTTGAAATCTATTGTGTTTACTCCCCAACCTGAAAGTTTGGATGAACTTCGTTAACGCATCCTCGACAGCTGCCATGATATCCTACAGTTTTTGAAAATGTCCGTCAGGAATTTAAACATCGCCTATATCATTGTTTGGCCAAAAACGGGCAACATTTTATTTAACTTTTTATTTAATTAACACTTATTGAGTTAAAAACTGATATTTTCATGTTTTTATTTTCTATCTGAACAAATTAAGATAAACAAAGATTTTTCTAATTTTCTCGAAAACGAATCGACCGATTTAAAAAAATCAAACGTAAAAATAAAAGACTTCGAAAGACCTTTTAAACAAGCTATTACTCGATACCCCTTGCCATTTAAAATTTTTAAGGGGATGACCCTGGGGGGCAGAGGGTGAAAGGGGGTGAAGTAATTTTAGGTTAGAAAGTTGTCCCCCTTGGCAAACCTTTTGACGTATTTCGGCGTTTTTTTTTAACAGTGGTCTTCGATAAATCCGTGGTGGGAAGTTTTCAAATGAACACCCTGTATATAAATACACTGGCCAGTCTAAGGCTTCATAATGGTGTAATTGTTTCTTATGCAGATGATACTGCCATAATATTCTCGGCATTCGAAACATTTAATAAGTATAAGATACAGAGAGAAACAATCTAAAGAGGACTAAACATTTTCATAACTAGCTATATCGTCCCACCAAATGTTATCAGTCAAATTAAAAAAGCTTAATGAATGAGAGCAAATACGAATTGCATCACCAGACATCGAAGAATTTACTATACAACTTAAGATAATTCCTAGCTAATAAAGAGATGTCATAAATCATTGTTTTATAGTCCTGATAAAAAACAATTGCGAATATATTAACCAGGCAATATAAGCTTCAATTGTATCAACATTCCTATAAATAGTAGGATGAAGTCTAAAAATTAGTACAACTCTCTATGCGGGCTTGGTGTAAATTAAACTTTACATTGATCTCATTGGCATAGCCTTGATTAACCGAAAAGCCACTGAGAAGCCCTCCTAACCTATTTAAAAAAAATTGTTAATGTCACGTTATGGGGATTTATAAATAGGACGATATTTTCTTCCAGCAACCATTCCAATTTACCATAAACTTTTTGGGGAAAAATGTCAATAGCCATATAATTCCTAGATGAACGGATAGTTATACATATCATAGGTTAATGGGTATTGTACAGTCCTGCCCAATTATATCCACTGGTAGAAATATTTTTAATCAAACTATTTTATGGAGGACAAAACTTAAAAATAGACAACAAGTTTCTTAAAGTGCCTCTGGTGTATAAATGGTATAAGTCTCTATAAATGGTATAAGTAAAAGATTTACCAGCAAAATTTAATTCGTACTGAGTGCGAATTGAATTTGTTGAATTGAAAGTACTTTTATACTTTTGAGACAGAACCTCAATAGAACCAAATTTGCCAGTGTTTCTCACAAATAAGTATGGAATAGATACATGGAGCGCCTTTAGCTGCCAGTACTTTAGAACACAAAGACTAGATATTTAGATAAAAATTAACATAATTAAAATCAGTAGTGTTCATAATTTTTTCTTGTTGACATATATGCACTATCGTTTTGAAAATGTCTTGACAACTTCACGTTTGGACCTTTTTTTACACATAATAAAATCGCAAAATAGCAAATAACATAATCAAATCATTAATATAATACACGAATATTCACTCCTCCATTACCAATTAATAAAAATAAGAGCAAAACTGTCGTCATCTCAAACTTATTTTTATCCGAGAGTGTCAAGATCCTTTTTTAAAGGTTACACCTCGAGAAATCCGGCACCTTGTGCCAAATTGTCCCTTAAGAATGTCGCCTTCGTAATATCGTGACGAGCCATTTTAAATGTCCATTTGACAAGTAGTTTGTCAAAAAAAGTTATGTGCTGCACATACGATCGTTTCTGGGAAATTTTAAGGCATATTTTACAAATTGTCCTTTACGTGATTGCCCAAATGCTAGTGCTGTATCTTTCGGGATTTTCTTTGGGGTATACTAGTTAATTTTCGAAAAATGCTTGATGGATTTTTTAATTATTTTTGGCTGGTCTTTTTTCGGTTTATTTATGCGCCTCAGCAAGCTTTAGAAGGGTAAGCTTGCAATTTTTTATAATAAAAGCTGTTATAAATTTCTTTATTGTTTTACAGAAAATATGTTAAATCCTCTATTGGGATTATCGCAGCTTATATTGTTTGGGAAACATTTCAAAGATCTAAAAGGTAAAAATTAATGTGGCCAAGTATGTTTTGTTTGTAACCATTTGTGTAGTATGGTAAATGTTTTCAATTAAATTTAATTAGGTAAAAAAAATAAAATTTTTAATGAATTGCTTTCTAAAATTAGATTTTTAACAATTATTTTTTATAGTTAGTCTGATAGATTAATTTTTAATAGGGGTTAAAGGTAGGAGATGGGTGAGGAGGTAGATAGAAAGGTAGATGAGGTAGGGAAGTAATTGAAGGTCGTCTCAATAAAAAGAAAATTGTTTGAAACTTGATCTCTTTTCAAGGCATAAGTTTTCCTTATAGTCATTATTATCCAGAAGTTTTTTACAAAAAAAATGTCCTCCAGAAAACTATTTTACATATTCTCCATGCAGCATTTCTTTTTTCATGAGCTAATAAGTTGTTAATTCGTTAAGTAAAACTTAAAATTTCTACTTGTCGTCCACTTATAGTACTTCAAATTTTCCTATTTAAGATAATTTGAGATTTGAGTTTTCCAGGTACTTTGCTATTTTTAATTTACACATTTGATATGGAAAACCTTGTTGAGAGTAATTGTAAAATGGAAAGGTACGCAGACGATACCCAGATGCGAATTAGCTTTAATTCTAGAAATGTAGTGGATGCCGAGAATTCGATGAATAGATGCCTAAGTAATATATACGTTCATGCAACAAAAAATGAGCTCAAAGTAAATCCATCAAAATCAGCCGTCACGTTTTTTGGTCCAAACAAAGAATGGGCTTATTGTAATTTTAAGCTTAAGATGGCAAAGGATAATGTTTCACGATAATTTGCCTTTGAGAAATTTTAAGCTATTTTTCAAGCAGTACATTTTTTCCCACATAATGAAAACCTGCTTTCTAACTACATTCTTCCTTTCAATTAACCTTATTTTTTTCTAATAAGTTTTAAATCATTAATAATTTCCTTAATTAAATTGAAGCCTTATCCCAAAATACTTTTACTTCTTCGGGTAACTAAAATCTTTTTTTATAAATTAGAAAATATGTTGGTTTCTCGTTTAGACATTTCAGGCAGTAAAATATATTTTTTTTAATTAACGAAAACTCGTTTTTTATCTCAAAATGTGGCTTACTCTTAATTTTTCAGGTAACCAAAGCCTTTTTCCATCAGCTTAAAAGTATTTTAGATTTTCGTCGAGGCGTTTCAGACTGTTTTCCAGGTAGTAAACCCTTTTTTCCAAATAACGAAAGCTTGTTTGTCCAGGCAGTTGAAGTCATTTATTACTTGATTCAGTTGAAGTCTTTTATCCCAAAACTTGGACTTATTTTTTATGTTTGATGTAACTGAATTTTATTTATAACCTAAAATACATTTTCGTTTTTGTTCTAGACATTTAAGATATTTTTATTGGCAGTAAAATCTCTTATTTTCGAATAATGGAAACACATTTTTTCACGCAGTTGACGTACTTTATTATTTTCTTGATTCACTTGAATGTGTTGAAATATTTCATTCCAAAATTAGTTTTTATATTTCAGGTACTTAGGCTATGTTTTAGGCATTTTATACAGTTTCCTAGGCAGTAATATGTATTCTTTCCAATGGCAAATTAATTTTTTATTCTTTCGATGTAGTTAAAGTCTCTTATTTCATAAACTGGAAATGATTTCATTATATTTTTAATTTATTGGATAGTTTGAAGAGTTTTTCCACGAACTAGAAAGTATTTTAATTTCTAAGTAGTTAACTCTTAGCGGCGCCTAATTTAGTTGGTAAAAAAATACCTAGTGGAGCCAAAATATTTTTTTATGAATTTTTATATTTTTTGTAAAATTGTAGTAATTTAATACATTAGTAATAGTAAAAAAATGAAAATTTGCCAATCAGTTTTTTGTTAAATTTGAATAATTCGGTGGACCACTGCGCGCGACACAAAATAAAAAAACTAAGAGTAAGATAACAAATTTATTTAAAAACTCATACAAACTTGGGTACTAAAATTTACGTTGCATGATAACTTTGGAAACACTCTTTACGTTTTCCCAAGAACCAAGGGACTTTACATATAGAACATACCCAATCCGTCCTTACTGTGTTAGCCTTAGTGCTACAAAGCGCGCATCTTCTTCTGGTATTCCTTGTAGGTTAATGAGCAGATGACTGCTGTCTTATCTCTAAGGGTACGTAAGGTTTGTATTTGTTTATTTCAACATCTGATGGTGCAACCAAATTTCTCTTTCGATTTACAAGCGTTTCTGAGATTAAACCGTATATGACACTTCGTCTAAAATCTTTAGCAGACATTTTTGGTAACTCCAACCTATTATAAATAATATTGAAATTTACATTTGATGCATCTAATAAGTAAAAAAAATATTCGATGCCACCACTTTTTACTGCGACGGTCAATCTTTTAGTTAGAAAGTCTTTGGTCAAATATGTCGACTCCATTCATATTAGAATTGTAATCGATTATAGATTGAGGACATGGAATTTCAGTAATTTATCCACTTCTTTCTTTTCTTTTTACTGTTCCTACATCTTCTGGCTGATGAAAATTTGATAATATGTGAACACATCGACGGTCTTTCCATTTTGCAGCTAACAATCCGGTACTGCTTGTAAACCATTGCACATCACCGCGTTTCAAATTCTTGTCTGGTTTAAATTTTGGCATATGACGACGATTAACATTTACCAACAGCATGGATTTTTCAATTGTTGAAATAGATCGAAGCTAGTAAAAAAATTATCATGGTCTTTATTTTCTAAGTGTTTTATCAGATTTGTAACGACTCTTGAACCAAGGCACTTTTCTAACTCACCAGTAGGTGATTTTCCAGTGTAAAAATCAAATTTTAGACAATAACCAGATTTATCTTTTGATTGGTTTTTTTGGCATGTACTGCTTAAGGCTACTACGACCCTTAAATTTAATCATTGACTCATTAACTACAACTAGTACTTGATTAGGAATTAGGCATTTTTCAAAGTTATAAGTCAACAGTTCTAGCATAGGGCGAATTTTATAGAACTTATCATAAATAGATTTTGGAGGCATCAGAGAATTATTATTCAGATGGAGATGACTCAAGAGCCATCTTGAGTCAATCTCAAATCTTTTTTGGGTCATTACTGAGCTGATAAAATCATCATGCAATTCGGGAGCAGTTGACCAATAATCCTTATAGCTGGGACTACGTTTGATACCCATTAATAAATTTATGCCCAGTAAATCATTAATTTCACACTGGTTTGTAGGGACATAGCTTTTCCCAGTTGAAAGTTTTTCCTGCTCGGCATAAAGATTTGTTTGAAACAGTTTCAAAGTATCAATAAATTCCTTAGTAATAAACAGTTCAAAAATCATATATGGTGTTGGATCATTAGTGTCTTTGATAAACTGAGAAATTCCAGAAGGTTCGGTAAATTGAGGAAGATCAGGTCTATGAACATTAGACCAAACAGGAATTTTACCTTTTGACCACTGTTGTTGTAGTTCGGAAAGGGGGATATTATCACTTGGATCTTCCTCCTCAGAAACCGGCAGATCTTCTTCCATATCTGTAATAACTGTAGGAACTAAAGTTTCGTCCTCTATATCGGAGGAGTCCACATCAATTTCTGACTCAGACCCCGAAGGCAGTGTATCGACATAAAATGTGTCGATTTGTGTGTTGACTTCATCGTAAGTCAAACCTCCTACCGTCTTAAATGGCAATGGCTCCATACCTGCAAGAAAATATTGTATAGGTATTTTATAATTAGTGAAACTCAATATTCTAAGTGGAGCGGTGGTAGTAAAAA
This sequence comes from Anthonomus grandis grandis, assembly GCF_022605725.1. NCBI lineage: Eukaryota > Metazoa > Arthropoda > Insecta > Coleoptera > Curculionidae > Anthonomus > Anthonomus grandis. The sequence goes on along the minus strand of NC_065546.1, from coordinate 39,801,090 downwards.
AGGGTCACATAAAAACAATGTTTTTTTTACTACATACTAATAAATATATGTAAATTAAATATCTATACTTATTGGAATGATGTAGGCTATCACTTTTTGTAGGATCTAATAGTATTTATAAATTTAGACACAGATAACTAACTTTTGTTTATTTTAACCTCAAATTTAATTCGTAACAGGTGTTTCATCAATGCTGCTATCCACCGAATAAGAAATCTAACCGCCAAACCCAATAGGTGGTTTAAATTTTGTGCTTCGGCAGCGCATTGCAAAGCAACATCAAAATATGGTTTATAGTATGGTTATTTTTTGAACCACCGAGCCTTTAAACCATTAGTCAGGGTGGTTTAAATTTTCGACCATGAATACTTAAAGAGTTAAAGCCGTTTTCGTGAACTTAAAAATATTTCTATCTCTTTTCAGATAGTTATAAAAATGTGGTTTCTCGAAGCAGTAGAAATTTTATTTATACGAATAAAAAAATTTATTTTTTTTAACTGCATGATTGCCATTCTATTATTTTTTATTTCATTTTTTCATAAAGTATAACAATTTTTTTTTTCGACCAGTGATTATACTATTTCTTCCAGGCTGAAGATTTTTATTTCAAAAAGTAATAAATATTTTATTTTATACTAATATACCAGTTTTTATTTCTAAATTAATAAATTTTCTTTCCTGAAGTTCTAGGCAATTGAAACAATTAATTTTTTTCCAAGCAGTTAAAGCTTTAATTCTATGTTTCTACCAGGCAAATATAATGTTTTTTTTTCTTTTTATTTATTTCAAGTATTTGTGCTTCCTGAACAACAACAGCTCTTCCAACTTATCAGGTCTTTTCAGAAATTGAAAGTCCTCCAAATGTTTTATACATTTTTGCTTAATGTCTTTTTTCTTTAGATAGCTTCTTTTCAAAATAACTAGCTTTGAAACGTGCAAGTGAGTTTTCCTTTTCAACATTTTTCTAGTCATGTTAAGTCATGCATAACCTCGAATTAGCAACTCCTTTTTTTGCCAAAATATAATAGATCCTAATTTTCCAATTATTCTATTATAAACATCACTTAAGCATTGGAAATTAACATAGCATCATACAGACCATTTTATCTGGATCAGGATTATATATTAAATAGACAACTAGCCCCTAAGGACAAAAGATCGAAGAAACCCTTAAAAGCTTCTATCCTACAATCGAATATTTAACTCTACATTAGTAACGTGAACTTAATAATTTAAACTTGTTTATGACTTTATCAAGCAAATCCCTTGAAAGTTTGCCAAAATTGCAACGCGAATAGTCGGTTGAATCTACTTGTTGCTTGATTTTTTTATTTTAAACTTGATTAGCTTGATGAAATCCGTTTGCTAATTTTAGTGCATTGTCTCCGGTATCCCATTTATTTTTTTAGATAACCTTAAAATGTTGGTAACGATCCAAATCCTATAAATGCTTTTTTATTATGATTACAGAAGATCAAGCGTTCCAGACTTAGATTTTCCAGTTAATCCAGAAATTATGTCTTCTAATAACACACAGGTAGCTGTCAAAGAAAGCGGAGTGGTCAGCACAGGAACCAACAGGCAAGAAGAAAGCGAATCCGTAGAAGAAACAACATTAACCGAGGTTAGTTATACAAATTCAAAATCTAATTTTAACGATAAATTTAACCAAGTCATTAAGGTCTCGAGCAGTTCTCAGAACACACTAATAAACAACCAAAACAACCGAAGTGACATTTAACGCACCTTTTAATTGGTCGTTACTACCTGTGCCAGGAGTAAATTATTAATTTCTTCCAAGAGACGTTCGGACCAGTGCATTTCCAGATATTAATTGGTATCGGTGTAGGCCTGGTGCTAATTTAATGTACCTTAAAACTTAGCTCGTTAGTTGATGCTTTATTTAGATCAGCATTACTGGTGTTGGTTTTATATACCCGGAACTGGAAATTCTGATTTCATGGAGTTTACTTTGTGGTTAATTTGTCAGTCAGTCAAGTTTATTTAAAGGCATTTTTTAAATTAATTATCCTTAAGTTTATTTTAGTTCTAAACTTTGTTTTATGTTTATGAAAGCTCCATAAATTCTTTATTAAAGTTATCATTATTATTGTTTTTTTTTTCCTAAGTTTCCTTGGTTAATAAATAAAGAGGGAATATTAACCAAGCATTCCCATTATTCCTATTCGTGATTTAAAAATCTCCTAACAATCCTGGTAGTATTCATAATGATTATTTTATATAAAAAAAGTAGATGTTCTTGTGCATTCCTATTATCTCCATGTCCTTGTGCAGGTCTCTTGAGATGATTTGTGCTTGAGAGGACAATTGACACGGTAATCACTTTGTCCAAGTTCCACGTCTGCAATAATTCGTTAACCGTCCGACCGATTCGCCTAATCTCAATTTTTTTCTTTGTCATTTAAAATAATGTAAGATGTTTTTTAAGGATACGTAGCGATCGGTAATAATATATACATTATAGAATATCGTGAACTTATCGGTATCATTGACAAGCTCGAGCGCGTACTTATTGTAGGGCACCTTCAATACTATACTCTAAGTACTTCCTCGTGTTGAATATCAGGTCTTGAATTGCTATAAGGAAAGCCTTGTTCAGCCTGTTCTAGGAAACAGCTCTTCTTTCTTCAACCATGCGTTCGATGCAATTATATCGACAAAAGGTTAATCGAGATCATAATTCCCATGCAGTGCCATTGCACATTTCTTTGTCTCTCCTCACTTGCTAGTTTGAACGGAGTGGATCTCTTGTTTGCGAGGTACACACTTCGATGAAGGGGTGACACCTCACCATGCTGGTAGCGGTAAGTTCTCAACAGTATGACCTATTTATCCTACCTTTCTCATAATAAGGGAGTGTCATTCTGAGTGGGCTTGTCTTAGTATGGTTTTTGCGTATAGGCTCATATTCTTAAAGTTGTCATTTAGCGAGGTATAGGTAGACGGAGCGATGTATAAGAAACTATTCTTAAAAAATGCGTGACGAGAACCAGGTATACTAAATCTATGACTGTACATTAAGGTTGCGTTGTGGGCATTATAGCGATATTCAAGTTTATCACAGAGATATTGAGGTGATGTGGAAAGAATTAGTCGGTATATAAAAATTGAATAGGCATATACAGTGCGAACGTAAAGGTTGGAATAAATTCATTTAAAATTCAGGGGTATGTTCAAAAAAAAAACGCTCCGACATGTCGATTTTTATTTTTAACTGCGGGTTTTCTTTTTATAATTTTATGTATACAGGGTGGCCCAAAAATAAGTTACGGTCATCAACGTAATTTTTTTAAACGTAAACACCTATTTTTTATTTTAGATTTAGGTTCTACATCAAATTCTAAGTACATTTCATGTACCATGTCCTATACCTAAACTCGACCGTTGACGATTGAACACAATAAAAGGCTATTTTTGGAAGAGTTATTTATATCAAGCAAGAATACATAAAAATATTTTAATTAATTTATTAAGTGTTGAAAATGGCTGCCACGAACCTCTTGGCAATATCCCAGTCGATGCTGAAATTCTTGTAAAACGTTATCGATAACAGAAGGTTCTATCAATCTTATTTCTTCCGTTATTCTAATTTTTAAGTCTTCAATGTTGTTTGGCCGATTAACATAAACTTTGGACTTAAGATACCCCCACAAAAAAAAATCTAAAGGAGTCAGATCCGACGATCTGGCCGGCCATTCAATTGCACCCCTCCGACCAATCCAACGTCCAGGGAAAACGGTATCCAGGTACTGGCGCACGGGACGAGTGTAATGGGCTGGAGCTCCATCTTGCTGATACCATAAGGAATTATCTAATATATCCGGGTCTTCTGGATCGGGGTATAAAGTGGCAAGGCATGGAACCAAGTCATTTTCTAAAAACTCTAAATACCTCTCACCATTTAAGTATCCTTCAAAGAAAAAGGGCCCTATAACCCTGTTTTCAATCACCCCCGCCCAAACATTTACTTTTTGAGGGACTTGGCTGTGGCACTCCATCATCCAGTGCGGATTTTCAGTAGCCCAATATCGGCAGTTTTGCCGGTTTACACTACCATGAAGACAAAACGTTGCCTCATCAGAAAATACATTTTTTTTTTGAAAATTGTGGATTAGCATGGCACAAGTCCATAAGTCTCTCACAAAATTCTAAACGCCTATCTGGGTCATCTTCATTTAGTTCATGAACCAATTGAACTTTGTAAGGGTGCCATTTATTTATACCTAAATACTTAACGACGGATGTCTGGGATATCTGATTTTCTAACGCAATATTGCGAGTCGTTTTATGGCAATCTTCTTCAACTGCCAGCAAAACATTTAGTTGCTTCTCTTCTGATATACTTGACCGACCTTTCGTATAATTATCCCTGACATGACCCAAATCCCGATATTTCTGTTCTATTTTACTGACAGTACTTTGAGATATACGTGGCCTATCAGGATACTTGGCATGATAAATTTCACAGACTTCCATCTGAGTGCGCATCCTGTTTCCATAACCAATCATCATCAAAATCTCTATTCGCTCTCGCTCACTAAGACGTACCATTTTTTGAAATTTTAATTTTATCTTTTGATAAACTTAACACAAGCAAAACTTTGCTTAGGCATCTAAATCAAACTAAATTCACTCAAAATTATTTGATGTTAACAAATTGTGACAAGTTAACAATCAAAAACACCAACCACAAATGTAAATAACCAAACAATAACTGATAGGTTGCTTGCTATAAATAACTCTTCCAAAAATAGTCTTTTATTGTGTTCAATAGTCAACGGTCGAGTTTAGGTATAGGACATGGTACATGAAATGTACTTAGAATTTGATGTAGAACCTAAATCTAAAATAAAAAATAGGTGTTTACATTTAAAAAAATTACGTTGATGACCGTAACTTATTTTTGGGCCACCCTGTATACATAAATTATAGTAAGAAAACCCGCAGTTAAAAATAAAAATCGACATGTCCGAGCGTTTTTTTTTGAACATACCCCTGAATTTTAAATGAATTTATTCCAACCTTTACGTTCGCACTGTATATATAATTTATCAACTTTAAGCCAATCTAGCTCAACCAGTTTTTCAGAAACATGATCGTACTTTCTTATTCCGCAAACAAATCTACAAGTATTTTTAATTTTCTGCAATCTATTTTTAGTAAGTAAATCTAAAGAGACATAATATACTAAATAGCGGTAATCAATGATGGGAAAGACAAGACTTTCGCAGAGCTTTTTTCTTAACTCATGGTTAATTATGTGAATATTACTATATAGTGGTCTTAAAATGGCATAGCATCTCATGTTCGCAGAAATATAGGTTATTATCAACCATAAGCCCAAGATTTCTAGACCGCTCACGTATGGAAGCCTTTCAGAATTTATGTTTAGATTAGTAATGCTCTCTATCATTTCTTGGTGCTTTGGATGACAAAAAGTTAAAGCTAAGCATTTTTTTGCATTAAGCACAAGGTTATTTCTCTTTGAATATTGATATATTTGTTTAAGATCTTTATTTATTTTATAAAAAGCCTCGGCAACGGATGAAAAGTCAAATGAATATCGCATTTGGGTATCATCAGCAAAACAATACTTACTGCAATATATAATCCAACCAAAAATGTCTGAAGTGTATACCAAAAATAATAGCGGTCCAAGTATGGATCCTTGTGGCACTCCAGAAGTAATGCGCACTATATCCGACGCCATATCCCCAATCATGACTCTCTGATACCGATCACTCAAATAATTAATAAAAAACCTAATGTAAGTCGGATCAAGGCCATAGTATTCGAGCTTCGCACAAAGCAAATCATGATCCAGAGTGTCGAAAGCCTTCGAAAAATTCAAAAAAAAAGACTGTAGCTTTATTTACATCGCGAGACCTATAAATATCGTCTATTACATTTAATAATACGGATGTTGTACTATGTCCTTTTCGAAAGCCAGACTGCAGAGGACTTCATAAAGCTGAACTGCCTTTATTGTATCCGTTAACCAAGGACAACTCTTTTTTGTAATTCTTGAGGTCCTAAGGGGAGCGTGCCGATCAAATAGTTTCAATATTTGATAGTTTAAGTAATTGATTTTTTGTTCGATATCAGGCATATAGAATATCCGATCCCAACACACTCTTCTCACCTCCTCAGAAAAAAGATCACCATTAAACTTCCCAAAATCGCGATAAGTTACCACCTTGGGCGGACTCTTTTGCAGCCCGTAGGCAAACGTGGTGCAGATAGCTATGTGATCCGATATTAGGTCAGCTAAAAGTATTCCAGAAGAAATTATAAAATCAAAGTTATTTGTGTAGATCACGTCTATAATTTTTTCTGTGTTAGCAGTGATTCTTGTGGGTTATAAAAAATATTTGTTACATTGTTGTCAATATTGCTATTGCCAAGAAAAACTACTGGACCATATAGAGTAATTACATATGACAATAGACTATACCAGTATTCCACATACCCCTGCAGGTTTTCCGAAGGCACCCTATAAAAACCACCACAACAAAGTTTTAGCCTACCCACCTGTAATTCCAGAAAAATCAATTCGACCTCCTTGATTCTGCGATAATCGCTAAGAACCACCTTTACCTGTAAATCCATGCGAACATATACACCCACACCACTACCCCTCTCCACACCATCCAGCCTATAAAATTTATAATTAAGTAAAGAAACCATTGCAGTGGGAATATTTCCATTTAGCCAAGTTTCCGTCACTGCAAAAATGTCCAATTCATTTCCGCTAACCATATTTCGTAATTCATTGAAGCCCGTCGAAAGAGAACGCACATTTAAGTGACCAACTTTTAATCGATGCATTATAAGACTAATAATCCTTTCTTCTTCTCACAAAATAAATTTAGATTAAAACTTTTGATATTTTATAATAATTACGGATAATAGAGAACCAAAAGCGTTTAAAAAGTCTAATAAGAAGTAAGTCTTATGCAATAAATAACTTAGGTATACCATACATTAAAATCACAATAGGAAAGTTCGTAGGAAAAATTTTTCAAATAGTTTATTTTTTTCCTCTTCTCAACACCAGCTCCCGCACTTGAAGATGAATTCTTTCTTGCAGCGACAGTTCTGGTAACAATGTTGGAGGGTTTGGGAGTATGATTATTATTAATTTGTTGGTATGTTTTTCCACTTAAGATTTTTCCCGAATTTACCTCAGGTCTTGTCGGAGAAGATTTAGGAGGGTGATGGGTAGTTTTTTGTTTGTCAGACTTGGTTCGAGGTTTCGGAGTTGCGGGAGCACTATTATTTTTAAAAAGTTGCTTTTTGCTTACAAAGAACTCTGTAAAGGTAACTTCATTTGCTTCATGGACTTTTTGTTCTTGTTGTTGTTGAGGCGTTAAATCATTCCCATTAAATCCTTTAGAGGTTACCGCCTTTTCCTGTAGACCAAATATAACTGTTTGATTTCTCTTACCAGATTCCTCAAGTTGTTGTACCTTTTTTTGAAGTTTTGAGTTTTCGCCTTCCAATTCAGTGATTTTTAGCTCCCGCTCCTGTATTCTCCCTTGAAAACTATTGAAATCTGTTTTTATTGCTTCTACGTCAATTTTAATATTGTCATGTTGCAATTTAGCTTCTTGCAATAACTCAAAACTTTGTTGATTCGTTATCGGCGACATTACCCTACATTTATTTTGGCCGGTCTTCCCGTATAGTAGGCCCAGTTTGCCGGTGAAGTTGATCTCTTATCGATCTTTGTGTAGCACCATAAAAAAACAAATTCCAACTTTGTGAGGCAGTCGGATACAAAATGTATTGTTTATATTGTCTTTAATGCTGTTTTATGAATAAAATCATTATTAGACTTACAGTTTTCTTATTTTATTGTATTATCTGGCACTAGGACATCAATTTGCACTACGTTTTATTATTTTAATTACTAATCAAACTGCAAGTTTATTCAGGACTATTATAAAGATGCGTATTGATAATAGACCGCCTACTATGTTGATCTGGTTAGATCAGTTATGGTGTGTGTGTGCGGCGTACTCGTCTTCCTCATGTTATTGCCAAGATCCGTTTTGGTCCACGAGATCACTTGAAAAGAGTATCAAGTCATGATATTGAGAGCTTTATACATTATCATGCTAGTCCTTACCTACCGGTATCATTTACAAAAAATTAGTACTAGCGGTACGCCAAAAGATACTGTATTTTTTGATACCAAGGTGCCACTTGGCACAGATGTTCCTTAGAACCATTTAGACGATTTGGCCTGAAGAACACTCGAGATTTTCCGTGTGGGTAGATTTTAGGTAAAAATTAAGAGAAAAAAATTGAAAAAAATAAATTTACCCTAGCGGCGAGATCTGGGTGTCAATTTCATATAATTTGGACCCAAGCAATTTAATGGGCTTGCCAAAAATGTAATGCAGATACTGGAAGTCTGTCAAAAGCCGCCATTTTTAAAAAATGGCCGACTTTTGATTGAATTTTGTCTTTAACCAAAACCGGGTCGTGTAAGGTGTCTAAACTTATGTTTTCTGGGTCAAGGAGTTCATTTATAATATTGAAAATAGCCCACGGGTATCGAAAGTGTATATGAAAGACTGTAATAATATTTTATTATATATATTTATGTATTTTTATCCCATAAAAACAACGTAAAAATACACATTAACAAATAAAAATAAACAACAGCAACAAATAAAACAAAAATATAAGGTTTAATATAAAAACTAAATATAAGGGACGGTATAAAAATGTAGGTACAGAAATATGAAGTATCTAAATTATAAACTACTAAACTATGAACTATCGCCAAGTACGTCCCTGTCTTTTTCGGCGTTGTTCCTACTAAAACAAATTGCACATAAAAATAAATATAGGAGGTTCGGTAGTAGATTGTATCGGAAATATTCAATAAATTTACCCTTTATTTGAGCAATTCCCCATACATTTTTGGCATGCAGGGGAACATGGCAGTCCCTGTCGCCGGCAGCTGCACCGAAGTGTCTCGCAGCTTGTCACGCAGCCACATCTATCTAAAGCACGAACTGCCTTTCAAACCTGTGGCAACTTGGACCACAAAACCTTCCAATGATTGACCTCAAGATCAAAAGTCCATCCCCATCCTTCAGGACTTGTGCAATATTCCTTTACAGGATTTGCACAGCCCCAGATGTGACCAGCGACATACGCTGCTCTCTTTATGTGCTCCTCCAATGCAGCGGGTGTTGGAGGAATTGAAGCTAGGTGTTTACCGTCTGAAGCAAACATCTGCTTTCTCACCTCATTTATACCTGGACGTGAATCCTGAAAAATAAATGTTTAATTTACTGTGTACTATTTTCCCAGTACATTCAAAGATAAGATAGTCTTACCTCATTTGATTCCGATGTGCATACGCCATACAGTTTTATGGTAAATTTCTCTAAGTCCGCATATACGATCGGACTAATTTCGGACTAATTTTGGAAACCTCGCAGTGCCTCAGATTTGTCATCTCCAAGAGTCTGCGAAATTTGGTGAACACTAATATAGCGTTGTTTAGATCCTACTCCATATTGCAGCCACAGATGCTTTAAACCTTTCTGACTGAGCTTTGAAAAGAAAGATACTAGAAGTACCAGAACATCTGTATCAGAACTTCGAACAATTATATTATGTAGTCCCTCATTCTCGATGGCGTTCTACAATAATAAGTGGGTTATGCCTTTTTTTCTTACCTCTTTAGCTTATATTTTATTGTGAAACTTTTTTGATAATGGAATGAACTCACTTGCAAGTGTAACATTATTCTTCCGTCAGCCAAAATGGTGGGGGGTGACGAATCGCACAGGGGTCACGGAGCACTGTCAATGTTTTTAAAGGGTATCACAATATAATTGTTTGATACTTTTTCGGCCGTTTCGCGGGAAATTTTACCGGGGTTTGACTCCACGTGATAAAATTTAACATTTTGCATTGGTTATAATGCATGAGTTATCTAGCTGAAAATCGCTTATGGTACATAGCGTCTATTTTCGATAACCGTAGGTTATTTTTAATGCCATAAATGAATTTCCTGACCCCAAAAACATAAGTCTAGAGACCTTACACGACCCGGTTTACGTTAAAGATAAAATTCAATGAAAAGTCGGCCATTTTTTAAAAATGGCGACTTTTGACAGAGATTTTTGGTACTACCATTAAATTCCTTCGGTTCAAATTATATGAAATTGACACCCAGATCGCGCCTCTAGGGTAAATTTAATATTTTGATTTTTTTTTTAATTTTAACCCCCCTCCCCCTCTAAAATCTACCCACACGGAAAATTTCGAGTGTTCTTCAGGCCAAATCTTTTAAATGGTTCTAAAGAACATCTGTACCAAGTGGCACCTTGGTATCACAAAATGCAGTATTTTGCAAGAATTGCCGTTATACCGCTAGCACTAAATATTGTAACTCTGTTAACTCCTGGTTAACTGCTATGTGGTTATTTTAATTTTTCGATTAAACAAGGCTTAATAGAACTATGTGGGACATAATATATAATATTCTCAGTGGGTAATCACCTGAAAATGGAGATAAATAACCAAATTTTTTCGGGATTTTTCTTAATTGAAGGCAGCTGGATCTGTAGGGGATCATAGGAACCTCTAGGATAATGAAGTTTAAAAGAAAGTAGACCTCTTGCGACATGTATTAAAGTGTTAATCAAGTAGTTTGAAAATTTTAGTCTACATAGCTTTGCACTCTTAAAAAATTAAAACGCTAAAAAGGGAAAAGGTTAAGTCATTTCAGTGTTTTTGTAAATTGTAATGATAGTAAAAACTTGTGCGGTTTGTGCCGTACCATGGGAAAAAGGCAATTTAAGCCTATCTTTTCACAGGTAAATACCGATATTGTAATAATATCATATCAAGGGACAACCATCATCATAAACGTAGAATAATAAAAACCTATTAATAAATCTATAATAAATATAAGATATTTTATTTCCATAAAAAATGTTTTTTATTAGATACGTACCTAATGAGGTACGTTAAAAATGCATAGAGTTCATAAACGGTAATATTGTTTATACTTTAAAGCATAATCTATTAATAATAAATATTTTTTTACGCCGTCACTGGTAAAGATTACTTGTGTCGGTGGAATATGAGCGGCGTTGCGAAGTTGTTGCCTTTTTCTCTAATATACATTTTCTACATTCATTTAACTTTAAAGAGGAATGGTATTGTTTTACATCTGTCAAAATAAGTGACAGATTTTTATGATATTATAAAGTGTATTTTTTTGCCAGTTCTACATATAAACATTTGGCATCATTGCATCAGAGATGTTGCAAGCAAACAAATTGCATCTAGTTCCACGGCAAAGCTAATTCTAGCCTTTTAATGTTCTAATGTTGCACCAAAAATAATATTTGTGGAATATACTTTCCTTTATCCAACCCAACTATTTTCATTTTGATATGTTTAATAGCTTTTAAATAATATGAGTTTTAATAAGACGAGTGGGGTGGTAGTAATACGTTCAGTGTGTCATCACCTGAACATGGAACAAAAACCTGACAATAGTTTTTCCTAAATAAATTTGTATTCTAAGCTAATTCATCTACTTTATTAGGAATTAAATAACTTCAAAGGTGAAATAGACTGAATTTTAGCTTCTAGAAGCAATACTTTATGTAATATTTAGCACAAAATGAAGCTGGTTTCATATATTTTCCTTAAGTAATCTTAGATTTAATTAAAGAGTAGGTAAATCGTAGGATCCTTTTGGCTTACTATATTTTATCTATTATAATTAAATTCAGAAACCTTTTTCCTGGACTGCTGTATATTCTAAGTGACATTTACAAAGGTTAGTTTTATTATCACATTTATAGAAATAAATTCTCTGGACACCATTTCACTTTCTTTTTATTAGTTGCAAAGAAATTAAATTCTTTGTAATACTGCCTATGTATTGCTACTTTGTACCAACTAAAACTGAAAATAATCTATCAGGTTTTTATAATCAGTTATCGCATTATATTTATATGTCTCCTATTTCATTCACCTGCATGTAGATGCCTCACTTAACCAACTTCGTCTAATTATTCTTAATCTTATTATTTATCACCTTTTATCTTATTATATATTTATCTTATTATTTTTTTATACCCGGTTTTATGAATGATTTTTTGTAACTTGTTCTCTAGCTATTAATTTTTCATCATATTTCGGCTTATTCTAAGTTTTTTCTTCATTTTTTCCTAAACACTAAGCGTGTATCATCTTTCCTTTTAGATCTCTAGTTTGCTTTATTTCTTCCGCTGCAAAAAACTAAATTATTAAAGGAAAATTCGGAAAAACGCCTTACCATTAAGAGAAAACCTAATTACGTGACGTGTAGCCTGCTGATTCCAAGTTGCTCCCGTTTCGACATCTATGACAGCCTGATTGATCTCAGCAAACACCTCATCCAGACCAAGACTTCGATCAGTTTTTAATATAATTGGCTCGCCACGGTCCGTGCTAACGTGTAACGCCACACCCTGGAACAAGTCTTGACTTTCTGAAGTTCTGGGGTCCCTATCCAGCTTCCTAGATCTCCAAGAAGCACCTGTTGTAAACGATGTAATTGTAGGATTGAGACGAAACCCCATTCTATATACAGGGTGGTCCATTTAACTTGAGACATCGCAATATCTCTCAAACTAAACATGTAATCAGAAAATGTTTCATGTGAAGTTTGAATGGTTTTCAAGGGGCCATAAAATGACGTCATTGGTTTGATCTTTTATCCATAATTGTGATCTTGAGTGGACGTCTTCAAGGTCAAATGAAGGTCAACTTCACTTTATAACATAAAAAACCTCTATTTTTTTTAATAGTATCTAATTTTGCGTTAAAAAATAAGTAACTTTCATCTGACACTTTTTTACATGCGACATTTCCTTTTCAAGATATTAATTCTTGATTCTTTTACGAATTTTTTCCTTGATTATGACATTAGAAACAGGCATAGCTTTGGTTCAGCAACTCTTCAATATTGTTGTGACAAGGCATTGTTGATCAGTGATCAATTCAAGTTGTTATGATGCGAAAATTTTCTATAGTGAACAGATTGGACACGTGTTTATCCCAGGTATTTCAGGCGATTGTAAACAAATACTGATGAATAAAGTAAATGAGAGATTATTTTGATTCACAGTATTCGTTCAGTTATCAAGTATTTGACTATTTTGTTGAGTGACTATGGAATGCCTAACAATAAATGAAAAAGTTGAAATGGTCCTTATCTATGGTGAATCTGAACGGAATATTAATAGAGCCATTGAACTGTATATTATGCGACATCCTCAACGGCGACGTCAATTGCGAGCATCATTTTATCGTGTAGTGCACCACTTTATAGAAGATGAAAGTGTGAGAACGATAAATCGATCACGAAAGAGAAGCATTACCAGTCAAAATAATGAAATTACCAGCTTCAGTTGCCCATAATCCTGCAGTCAGCTCACGATCAATTTCTTCTGCTTCTGGAATCTCCAAAATAAGTATCCTGAGAATTTTGAAACGCCACAAGTTTTATCCGTATCACTTGTCGTTACATCAAGAGCTTTACGGGAATGATTTGGAAGTTTTCTGGAATTAAAAGCTTTCGGTTTCGTATGAAGTTTAAAATGTTAAGAAACATGCCTTCAGCCCAGTTTATGAGGTATTGCTATTTCAGGAAGCCTAGCATAATAGGAATCTTACCATTAGTTTTCCTAGTATGGGTATCTAGAAAGTACGATAACATTTGTTAACTCAATAGAGTATAATAATTATGAAAGATGTAAGGATATGAAGAAGATAACCTTTGAATATATGTATTTATCAATTAATTGCAATGATCTATAGAAATCTTTTTAATTAATTTATATAAACTTTATTTTTTAAAATACTAATAACGTTTCTATTATGTCAATTTATTCTCAGCCTTATACATCTTTTCTTGTTCAACCACCTGCCTCCGTCATTTGCTTATATATAACTATTTTCTCCATTATATCCCTATTTTATGAAGAACATAAAAATATCCACACAACGAAAATCCCAAAAACATAAATCACAATATATGTTCAAAATGATAGTTATCCATAATTGTGCTAATGAATTCAACTTTATATTTTCCTATTTGCTAGCTAACTTTTGTTAGTAGTTCCTCAGGATCCTCATTTGTACATTAATCTTCTTCAGAAATAAATTCCAAATGGATTTTTGGATAGTTACAATTGGATGTTTGATGATTATTCTTTATATGTACTACAAGCATATTAAGTTATTTATTCCTAGTTCTTCTATAATCATGATTTTTCTTCCAATAATAGTTCTTCTTAACATTATTGTTTGACTTGTAAGCATGAAATATTTATTGTGGTAATTTTTTATGATATGTTACATTATTCATTTACTCTCTTCAAGTTATCTTTCATGGTTTTTATCAGCTCTGATTGCTCTTAGTTTCGTTTATTTTTGCACATTTTATATATATTCTTGTTGCTGCTTCTTTTTTGTGAGTTTTTCCTCCAAAACCTCATTTTGATCACTGTAATGACATGTGTTACCATATCTATTTTTATACGTATTCAGGACTTTTAAGCAGTCTTTTACCTTTTAAAGTAATCAACTGTTATTATTGTCTCGCTCCTATTTGGTTCCCTTGATACTCTTATCGTGGAATGAACCAGGAATAGTACTAAACAATAATTTTTTTGCTGTTTAATGAAATAGAACTTTACATTTTAATTTATTTTTCAGGTAACAAAGAATCTAGGGGCAAACTCAAAAATGCACCAGAAAACTGCAACTTTTGAGGGTCAAGAGAACACCTCGATCATAGAGGACAACCGGTCACAACAAACGGAATCATCAAAGAGCATGTTACAGCAAGAGACCACCACCGTCACCGGAAACAAACAGGTATTTACCTCTAAGTATGAAACGTCTGAAAGCTTTTCTATGGAGGAAACTGAAGAATATGAGATTGAGGGATAAATTTTAATCGTTTTTAGTTAATTTGCTTATTTTCTTTTTAATGTATGATTACACTTTTTACTTAAGTTATAACTGAGATAAAAACATATCAATTGCCTTTATAGAATTAAGTAAGGAAATTATCCATTTTATAATTTTCAGGACTCGCCGATCAAATTTGAACGAGAGTTTCTCATTTGACATAGTAAAATGGATAGTTTCTAGACCTTTTTAAACACAAGTAACGCTTCTTTTCTGTATTCTTTTGTGCACATTTCTTCTTCTAGTCTATTTCTTTATAATATTATATGTTTGCATTTACTAAGTACTCTGATTGTGATAAAAACGGAAAGACATACCGGAGGTTATATAGAACTGGCGCTTTTTATTTTTTATTTTATTTGTAGCTTTAGTTTTTATCCACTATGCAAAAAAAATAATCCACATTCTGGACTGTTTTTAGGTTTTCAGTTGCTTTTGTTACCCATAAATTGTATGTTTTTTTTTTTAAATAAATGTTTATAGAATTGATGTTAGTTTTCTTTACAGCTGCTGGGCTTCAAAATGTTATAGCAGACTCAGTTCTATATAGCTTCGCGTGTAGCTGTCTCTATCTGTGTGTCTTTTGTAACGTTTTGAAGCTTCAGTTGCATATTTTCCTTCATGTCAGCACCTTTTCTTTATTATATGAAACATAGACTTAATTAAACTATTTACAATATTATAAAAAATATATACTGCTCAACTCTGTAACGTCTATATCCTGAATCCCACCTTTTATTCGTCATAGTGCTTATGTATGTCATGGGACTAACATTCTATGATTCTTTTACAATTTTGTAATTTTTCGTCATAGATTTTCTTCATGATTTATTATCGTTATGAAGACCTTCATGGCAACCATTGAATTTGGAATATTCTCATAATATCTATATACATGATCTTTTTCTCTCTTATAATCTTCTTGCCATCCAGTCTTAGTCATTTGCCTTTTTATGTTTTGGAACTAATATTTTATTATTCTTGCAAATTATCATTACTCCTTTCTGATTTGTTGTGGTTACCCAGACCTCCATGGAGACCTTAAATTTGGATATTTTTCACAACACCTGTGCGCAAAATCCTACTATTGATCATGAATGTTCTTCATTTACTTCTTATTTCACTATCCTCTAATTTTGTTTGTCTTGGACCTAACCTAATATTTTTTCACGTAGCTTTGTCACTTTCGCATAATCATATCTCGTATCAGGGATCTTGTTCATGTTCTTCTAGTTTTATCACCTCTATTCTCCTCTATTCTTGTTTATCTTGATTCCAATATTTTATTATTTTTTTGTATGTAGCTCTCTGCATGGTTCTTATCTTACTGATCTTCTTCTACCAGTTTCATAATCCTTTGCTATTGTATAAAATTAATATTTAGTTACTTTTTCACGTTGCTCTGTGACTTTTTGTGTTACATTTTTTTTATTTTCTTTTAGTTTATTGCCATCATCAAAATCTACACAGCAGACCTTGAATTTGGTAATTTCTAAAAAAATCTCTATGCAGAATACCACTTTCTATCATGGATTTCCAATAAGTTCCATCACCCTGTACTCTTGCATGTCGCTGAACTAACATTTAATGATTCTTTTATGTAGCTCTGTCACATTCTCTCACACATAATTTTTCAATGCCTTTTTAATTAGGCATATCACCTATAATATCTACCCACAAAATACTTTTTATTATAAATTTTCTTCATTTTTGTCTAGTTTCATCATCCTCTGTTCTTGTTTGTCTTAGACCTAATATTCAAAGTTTCTTTACGTAGCTTTGTCACTTTTTGTCATATATGTTCTTTATCTTCTTCTAGTTTATTGTTATTATTACGACTTAGTTATCAACTCTTGAATTTGGTATATCTTTTAATAAATCTATGCGCAGAATCCTATCTTATCCTTAGCTCTTGTGCGACTTGAAACTTATATTTCATTATTCTTTCAAGTGAGCTCTAACTCTGTAAGTTTAATCATCTTCTGTTATTGCGTTTCGAAAAACACCGTCTTCATCTTCTTCTAGTTTCAACGCCCTCTATACCTCTTGAACGTCATTCGAGTGACTCATACTAGAAAAGCCACGAACTTAATAAATATACCTGGATTGCCAAATTAATGAAAAGTAAAAATCACCACTACTAGGGAGCCGCCATTTTGCGTGATTCTGTCCTTTCGATGTTGGTCACTCTGACAAATTTCAGTTGTGCCAATTGCAGAGAAACAAAACAATTAAAGTTTTTAAGAGGTTATGTTTACAAATACAAAATAGAAAGTTTTATTTAGTTAAGAATTTGAGATAGTTGCGTTAGATCCGTAATTTTTCTTGTAATTCTTTAAGAATTTCGTTAAAATTTATGATAGAAAGTAATCCTCATCTAAAATGAGACAAAGTTTCAATTAACTTGGGATAGATGCATTCACTTTAGAACATTTGTTTTATTATTCTGATAATCTTGAATCTTGTAAATCTAAACTTAAACTTAAATCTTATAAGTTCTAATACTATGGAAAAGATGATCTTCATTTAAATTTTTGCTTGCATTTACTTAACAAATTTAGTTAAAAACACTTTTTTTTCTATTTTTACTATTACGACTTTTACTTTCCTTCTATGTACAGTGTTTCCACATTAATAGGTACAACCATCTATAAAAATCAAAATATAGATGATTTTAGGAAGGTTTGTAATTAGCAAGGGTTTATATAGTAAAAAATAAACAACTCTATATATTATTCTCATAAACACAGACAGACAATTCACGATAATTCGGTTTTGAGAAACAGTGAACCAAATACGTTTAAATAAAGATGGTGATACATTATCCACGTATTAAATAAGGAAGAAGCTATGTCGCCTGTTGCAGATGATATACCCAAGCGTCGTTCACAAATCGCCAAAAACTAGGCAATCCGCTATACTCACACGTCAAACGTCAGCGTTGTCAACTTCATTATTGTTATTTAATATATTTTTTGTTGGCAAGACTAAAAATGTTCAGAGTGACCAACATTAAAAGGACACAACCACTATAAAAATGGTGACCAAGGCAGTGGTCATTTTTGGGTATCGTGGAAATATGCATTAGCAGTCCAGGTATATTTATTAAGTTCGTGAAAAAAGCCCTTGGAGTTATTTTGAGCATCTCTTAAGTCAATGGTTTCAGCTTATAAATTCTTTCATCCTTCTTCGAACTTTATTTTCGATATTTTGAGGCATTTTTTATTCTGAAATAGCCCCATTTCATTGAACAATAACCCACAGTCATAAATATGTATTCTTCATATAGATATCATCATCATATATGATGATTTATCTATTAAAGATAAGTCATATAAAGGGTGTTTTTTTTAGAGGCGGAGAACTTTAAATTGAAATTAAACACGAAATATTTTATTGATATGAACGAATTTGCTTTTATATTAAAGATTTTTTTTTTGGCATTAATATTTAAAAAATATTTCGGGCATGTGACCCCCACGGCTGGCGCGTACGTGGCGTAATCTAGAGGTCCAATTTTCACACACTCTTTCCAGTACTGCAGGCTGTTTTTCTGCAATCACGCGTCGTATGTTGGCTTCCAAGTGCTCAAGTGTTTCGGGTTTATCAGCGTAGACATGCGACTTAACATAGCCCCAATGAAAATAATCTAATGGCGTCAAGTCGCACGAACGAGCTGGCCAGTTTACCGGTCCATTCCTTGAAATTATTCGTTGCTCGAATGTCTCTTGTAGTAAATTAATTGTTTGGCGCGCTGTATGGTACGTGGCACCGTCCTGCTGAAACCACATTTCGGCAACGCCTGCAACGGCTTCCAATTGAGGTTGGTTATCATGTTTCTGTATCGCTCACGGTTTACTGTAACGTTCTGACCATCAGCATTTCTGAAGACATAAGGACCAATCATTCCACTGGCCCATAAAGTGCACCAAACGGTTAGTTTTTCTGTATGTAACGGTTTTTCGCCATTAGCTCGTGGATTCTCATCCCCCCAAATTCGGAAATTCTGCTTGTTTACATAGCCATTTAACCAAAAGTGTGCTTCATCACTGAACAAAATTTTCATATGAAATCGTGGATCAACAGCAATCTTTCCTTTCGCTCATTCAGCTAATGTACGGCGCAAAAGATGATCCTGGGGTTTCAACTCCTGGATAAGTTGAATTTTATATGCTCGCAATCCGAGATTTTTGCGCAAAATTTTCCATAACGTGGATGGACATAAGTTCACTTGTTGAGAACGACGACGAATTGACACATTTGGATCATTATCAACACTATGCTGCACAGCAGCTATCGCTTGTTCGGCGTCTTACGGGATGCGTATTGTCGACTAGAATAAAAGTATTGCGAAAACGATCAACAGTTTCTCGAATTAATCTCTCTGAAGGACGATTATGAGCACCATAAAACTCACGTAATACTCGATGTGTTTCTCGAATAGAACCATGTCTTTCAAAATAAATTTGAACAATTTGGAAACGTTGCTCCGGCGTGAGTCTGTTCATGACGAATTGCCAAACCAAACTAATCTAAAAATAACCCAGAACTGTCAGGTCGGCTGTCATAAAAAACAGTGTTGCCAAATGAAAGTTCTCCGCCTCTAAAAAAAACACCCTTTATTATACGTAGTCATCCATTATACGTAGACTTAAATTAACGATTATGATCTTATTTCTATTCGGAACTGGTCTATCATATAATCAATTCAGAGGAGAAAATTTCAAGGAAATTTTGTGACCAAAAAAAGTATGTAACCAGTTCGTTTAAATACGATGCAATCAAATAGAAAAACCTAGAACATACAGAGTTGGTCTTTACTCTGCACTCCAGTGGTGTTGGTGATCAAGGTCATTGAGATAATTCTGGTATTTTATTAAATTTACTTTGAAATCTAGTATTTAAAATTAATTATTCAAGTTCCCTGGACCACTTACATCATCTGTCTTTTAAATAGAACATTTAATCCAGACCTACCACCACAATACAAACTCTTTGTCGAAGCTGTCTCTATTGCCATTCTATATAGATGTTTGCTGACCTAATAAAAAGCCAAAAATGTTAAAATACCTTTATAACTCAGTTTTTCAGAAATCTGTTTCTTCTCTGGACTCTGATACTCAGAGATCGTCGTTTGGTAAGTTCGTTGTGTGAATGTTGTAAAATATGCATCGTGAAAGCTGAAAACGTTAAATGAGCCACTAATAAATGTTTGTTATAAATATAACTTTAAACCTTACAGGAGTCTTTGGAAAAACAAAAGAAACCTAACTATTATCAGCCATTGCCAGTAGAAACTGCAAAGCCATTTGAGCCACTAAAGCCTTTTGAGCCATTGCAGCCATTAGAGGTGCCAAAGTCGTTTGAGCTGACTAAACAAATTGAAGCTCAAAGGCTAAACAATGTTCAACGGGAGCCATTGGCTAAAGAAATTGATAATATTTATAATAATGCCCTTACGAAAGTTGAAGAAATTAATGGAGATAGAGAAACATTTCATAAAAAAGATAATGTTTTACCAACTGTTCCTAAAGAAAAAGATAAAAAGTCACAAAAGATGGAAATCCCATCTCCTCTGGATTATAGAAAACTTGTAGAAGACCCTCTAGTTGATTCAAATAACAACGAACTTTACTCTGCACTCCAGTGGTGTTGGTGATCAAGGTCATTGAGATAATTCTGGTATTTTATTAAATTTACTTTGAAATCTAGTATTTAAAATTAATTATTCAAGTTCCCTGGACCACTTACATCATCTGTCTTTTAAATAGAACATTTAATCCAGACCTACCACCACAATACAAACTCTTTGTCGAAGCTGTCTCTATTGCCATTCTATATAGATGTTTGCTGACCTAATAAAAAGCCAAAAATGTTAAAATACCTTTATAACTCAGTTTTTCAGAAATCTGTTTCTTCTCTGGACTCTGATACTCAGAGATCGTCGTTTGGTAAGTTCGTTGTGTGAATGTTGTAAAATATGCATCGTGAAAGCTGAAAACGTTAAATGAGCCACTAATAAATGTTTGTTATAAATATAACTTTAAACCTTACAGGAGTCTTTGGAAAAACAAAAGAAACCTAACTATTATCAGCCATTGCCAGTAGAAACTGCAAAGCCATTTGAGCCACTAAAGCCTTTTGAGCCATTGCAGCCATTAGAGGTGCCAAAGTCGTTTGAGCTGACTAAACAAATTGAAGCTCAAAGGCTAAACAATGTTCAACGGGAGCCATTGGCTAAAGAAATTGATAATATTTATAATAATGCCCTTACGAAAGTTGAAGAAATTAATGGAGATAGAGAAACATTTCATAAAAAAGATAATGTTTTACCAACTGTTCCTAAAGAAAAAGATAAAAAGTCACAAAAGATGGAAATCCCATCTCCTCTGGATTATAGAAAACTTGTAGAAGACCCTCTAGTTGATTCAAATAACAACGAAGCATCTTCAACTTCCTGGATTCCAGAGGGATATGTTCCTGTTGAACCACTGTCACCTCTTAACCTCCTGGAACTTCTTGAGCCCAAACTGGAACCTCCACTGCCTCCTCCACCTCCTCCCCAAATCACTTTGACTAGCTCCAGTAATGATGAAATTCCGAAGCTTTTAGATGGTGGTGATGACCGGGCAGAGATCACGGGTGAAAACATACGGAACTCTCTGAAGGAAATAATTCAAGATCTGGATAGTTATGCTGAGAAGGATAAGGAGCTGAGGAAGGAGGATGGCGGTCTGGCGTTTATGCAGCAAGATATTTTGCAGAAGGTATTTGTTAGAGGGTGTTAAGGGGATCATTGAGTTTTAAGCTGCAGAAGTGTATTTCAAATATACGAAACAGTTTTTAGTAAATTTATTGCAATTTTGAGAAAATTGTAAAATGGGCAATATCGCTCTTAAAATTAATGCATTAATATGTATGTACGGGGTTGTCTGCTTTTCTGTAGGGTTTTTTCCTGATAAACAGGATGAAATTTAAGATAATATTAGATTATGCATGTTTCACGGAAAATAAGATTTTATTCTTATGGAATACCTTGTGTATTATCTTTTAGTGGTGATTCTTTAAAAATTGTCATTATTGGATTTTTTTTTATTTTCGAAATATTGATTAAAATAACGATTATACTAAATAGAATATTTTTCCTAATGATTTTTAAAAACTTCGTCACTGATCTTAAGATACTACGTAGTAGTCCGATGATTGGAACCTTTGGTATGACACTTAAACCAAAAAACTGTTTTACCACTAATCAAAACTCTTTATTTTTTTCGACAAGTGTTTCACTAAAGATGCACCTTCAAGAACAAATTAAAACTGATCTAAAACTACTTACAAGTGGCCTTATATGTTAAAGATATAACTAAGCCTCTATACTAACTATGCTACATATGCATACATGCAATGAAGCATGGCTGAATATAGTATAAATATTAACTAAACTATACTAATTAGCTATTAGGGATTGGGCCTTTATCCCTATTAAGAATGGTTTTTTTTTATTTTAGAATATTGATATTTTCGTATGCATATAATTTTCGATTGTTATTAACTGGTTTAAGTAATTTTAATTTGTATATTCCTACAAACTGGCTAGTATTTAAAACAGGGTCAGTAAAACTAGTCCAAATTTTACATGTTATTTAAACCTGATATTAATTGATCTTATCTCAATCGTTTCTATAAATCTTATAATAGATCCCGGACTTTTGATTGATATTCATTTTATCTTTTGAGTTTCCAAAAAAATTTCTAAGTCTTTAAAAACTTTATCAAAGCCTTTTGTCAAGATGGGATCGTATGCGGTATTGCAACCAAAGTTTAAATAAAATTAAAAAAAAATTCCTTATTTGCATTTTTTTTTGGAATGCGGTAGAGTTTTTAAAATGAACGTATGTCTTTAATTCAGCTTATCAATAATCCTAACATCATATAGATTGACCCTAGGAATTGTTACTATTTATTTATTAAATCTGTTACTACTTACTTGTAAGTAAAATAAGTAAATATGAAACATGTTCCTTTAAGTTATTCAAAGCATTTTTAATGTATGAGCTTAAACTTACCGTTAGCTGTTACCATTTAAAAATTTTAATATTACCAAATGAAATTAAATTATAGATTAAATTCTGCATTCTTAATTTTTGGGAATAAAAGGAAATGTACATTATCTCCATTTTAGTTATGCTTGGCATCACCGCTTGGCTCACAACAGCATCATGCATTTGCAGCTTAAATCCCATTATTCTTGTTAAAAATTGGCCAATAAGAAATAGTGAATGATGCTTAAAATACCAAAGAAAAATATACTTTTGTTTAAATTATGCATATTAATTAAAAAAAAAACGACTTAAAATTAGAAGCAGGTGTCATTTAAAGCTTAATAACCTTATTTCTTATTTACATAACCTTTACTCTTATTTGCTTATTTTCGATTCAGTTACAGACCTCCTATTGATTTTTGATGACTTACTTGAAATTTTATCGGCAATTTTCGTCCATCCCAATTTTTTCAATTCAATTTATTAAAATGCCTTGTTTGCTCTAATGCTCTTCACTACATTTAACAAAATTTTGGGAATTTTCAAAATTTTTTATGATTTTTTTGATATTTTTTCAAGTTTTTTTTTTGGATAATATAGTTTTGAAATTGAAACCATGTAAGAAATATGCCGTGAATTAACCAGTTTTTTTTTTAAATATTATTAGATTAAAAAGAATTTTTTAATTATTAAAAATTACACATTTCCGATAATTTGCGGTAAATTACATGTATTTTATGTAATAAAAATTCACTAAATATCGACAATTTCTACGCTATTTTCTAAAAAACTTGTTAAATTATAAAATAATAAAATGCACTCAGAAATACAAAAAAATCTTTATCTTATTAATATTATTATAATCAAAAAACGGTTGTCTTCGATTTTCTTTTAATTTTATTTAGTTATTAACCCCACTTATTACATTAAAAAGATTATCAACACATAAAAAATAATTAAGGTTGAATCCAAGATAATGCCTAAATACTTTTTTTTTTTTTGTAGTTTTTTCATTATTTATTATATTATATGTTAATAAGATTCTAATTTGTCTCACTTAGTCTTCTTCGTACCAGGTACATCATTGTATCACCCCCAAATATAACTGTTTTTTTCTTTGTGATTACTTTCATTTTATCATTTATGTACAATAAGAAAATTAAAAGACCCATCGCAGTCCTGAGGGCCATCATTCCTAACATACTTAGCATCCGATAAACTGTTTTTATATTTTACAACTTGTTTTTTGTTATGTATATGAGTTGAACCACTTTAAAACTGCACGCCTAATTCCCATTTTTTCCATTTTTCTTTAATAAAATGTTTCTATCTATTGTTTCAAAACCTCTACGATAGTCTAAGAATACTATTAGAACAATTTTCCTTTTAAAATCATCACTAAACTTTACAATAACAGATTGACATGAGTGGTGAACACAAAAGCCTAATTGATTTGCTGATATAATCTTGTTATTATTAAATAGTAAACTTTAAGAACTTCTATATAAGCCTTAGGTAACCATAAATGAATTTCACATATTGGAATTTTCACAAAAAATATTATATTTGGAAATAAATACAAAAATAAACTCTTTGAATACAGGGTGTTTCATTAATAATGCGAAAAGAATTAGGGGGGTTTCCTTGCTTAAAAATAATTAAAAAAGTATTCATGAACCTATGTCCGCAAATGCCCAATTTCTAAGAAACACGGTGTTACAGTTTTATTTTTGTTTTTTCTTAATAATTTTGGTTGTTATGCAGATATTTGAACGAAAATTAGCATCTGGGGGTTTTTGATAAGGTAAATTCAAATTAAATGTTACGAGGGTTCGCACTTGTAGAGGGCGCTAAATAAATGGTTTTTTATACTTTAAAAGTGTCATATCTTTTTTATGGTCGCTTAAATTATTTTTTTTAATAAAAAAGTGGATTTATCTATTATTTTTACGAAAAAAAGGTATCCTGGTCGAAGTCGCTACAAGCCACCATTTTCGAGATATTTAGACTTACATAATGAATGCATTACATTTTAAAAGTCACAATAATGTTTTTTTTTTAATTATTGAATATTGCGTATATATAACAAATTCCTAAAGGTAACAGAAATCCTAAAAAAAATAAGTATAAAAAGGCCTGTAACTTACATACATTTAGTACCGATTTATCCATGATACCGAACGGGTTTAATAATTTTTAAATTATTAATTTTTTGCAATGGTTTACACAAATAGTGAGATGTGCGATATGCATTTTGTTTATGGTTCGGCCAACGGCAATTCATTAGCAGCCAAGCGTCTTTATAAGGAGAAATATCCCGCATCATATGATATTTGCCTTTCTCTATCAACGCCTTTGTGACACTGGAAGTTATTAACAACAAACTACTAGTAACATGAGACCACGCACAGCAGCAACTCCACGAGTAGAAGAAAATGTGGTTTATGAACTTGAGGAAAATCCTGCAACAAGCACTAGAAAGATTGATTTAAACTTTACTTACTTTTTTTACTTTCGGAATTTTAAAGAATAACCTTCTATACCTATCATATACAGCTGGTACAAGCAATATTACCAACTGATTTTCCGTTAAAACTAAATTTTTGCCGTTGGATGCAACAAAAAATTGTCGAAAAAACCCCCAGTTTTTAAGACAAATATTCACGGATGAAGCAAATTTTTCCAGAGAAACCTTAATGAACTTTCACAATAATCACTTATGGGCGGATGAGAATCCACATGCAATTTTAGAAGGCCGTCATCAACATCAGTTTTCTCTTAACGTATGGGTTGGAAATGTTGCAGACCATTTGATAGGCCCATTCTTTTTACCATTGAGGCTTACTGGAGAAATTTATCGTTAATTCCTCGAATGCAAGTTACCCATACTTTTGGAGAATGTTCCATTGCAGTTAAGATTGCAAATGTACTTCATGCACGATGGAGCCCCACCTCATTTCAGTTTAGTTACGAAATCGCATTATCGCATCGTATGAGGCAATTAAACAGACACTCGGAATATTTGCACGAGTTCGCCAATCGATGCGTCGTAGAATAGAGGCCTGTATTGCAGTTACGGGTTCACATTTTGAACAACTGTTATAACTTATGTTCCACCAAGTGGCTTTTCTAAAAGTAGATATTTGTCGTAAGAATTAAATAAAAAATATAAAATAAAACTTAATAAAATATTGATATTTATTTTTCATAAGAGCATTGAATAGTGAATAAAAACTCCAGATTCTATATTTAAAGCGTATAATATCTCAAATCTAAAACGTTAAAATGTAATGCATTTATTATTTTAATTTCAAAAATCTCGAAAACGCTGGCTCGTAGCGACTTTGACCAAGATATCTTTTTTACCTGAAAATGATAGATAAATTTATTTTTTTGTAAAAAAAAAATTAAGCCACTATAAGAAAATTATCACGCTTTAAAGTATAAAAAAACGTGTATGCAGCGCCCTCTACAAGTGAGAACTCTCGTAACATTAAATTTGAATTTACCATATCAAAAAACCCCAGATGCCAATTTTCGTTAAAATATCTGCATAAGTACCAAAATTATTTATAAAATATAAAATATTAAAAAAAACTTTAACACCCTGTATCTTAACCTGTAACTATATCGAATCTGCCAGTATAAATGGCTTTTCACCATTTATCAAATATTTTTCAGAGGTAAATGCGCCTTGAATAAAATAGGGACACATAATTGACGTGCCCACAATTCCTGCCCATACGTTTAACTTCTTGGGAAATTGTTTGTGATTTTCCATACTTCATTGTCGATTTTCTGGTGCCCAATAACAAAAATTTTGCCTATTTACAGAACTAGTTGAAAAAAAACTTGCCCCGTCAGAAAAAACAATCTTACTTAAAAATTGTGGGTTTGCATTACATTTATTCATCATTATTTCGCAAAACTCTATTCTGCGTATGTGATCATTTTCAATAAGCTCCTGAAGTAAATGAATTTTATATGGACGCCATTTATTCCTATGCAAATATTTTAGAACACATGATTTACTAACCGACTAATGTGCAGTAACTTGTCGAGTTGATTTATGTGGATTTTCTTGTACGTTGAGCAAAATATCTAATTGTCTGTTTTCTGGAAGCGTGGGACGGTCCAGGTCATATTTGTCTCTAACATGACCAAAATCTCTAAACTTTTTTTCAATTTTGCTTACTACCGAACGTGTAATAGGCCTCTCCGGGTACTTATTGTTAAACAGATAGCAAACTTCGGCTTGTGTTCGAGTCTTGTCGTCATATCCTACCAACATCAAAATTTTAATTTTTAGTTTTTCAGTTAAACGTGCCATACTTTTAAACTTTCCAACTGCACTTGACACGTAAAGTAATACATACTGTTTCCATGCGATTAAATGGTGACAAGGTGTCAACAGTCATATATACTTGTTAAAAAACTATGAAAAAACATGTTTGAATATGCTCAAATGACCCAAACAGTTGCAAATTTATTAATAATGTCTGTAGTAGGTTTAAGACATGGTATACAAAATAAACTTAAAATTCTATGTAGAATTCAAGAATGGAATAAAAAATAGGTGTATTACCATTTAAAAAATTGAAGTTGATCGTCATTGTTTTTTTTGGAAAAATCGACTTGTCCGAGCGTTTTTTTTTCAAACACAGCCCTGAATTTTAAATGAATTTGTTCCAACTTTTGCGTCCTCACTGTATAACTTAAAGCATAAAAAAGTGAAGGTATGAAAGTTCAAGTTTACGTGATTCAGAATTAGTCTAAGGAGCTTCATGATTGCTCGGGTACTTATTCTTATTGCTTGATTCTAGTGATAATTATGAAGCTCTTAGGTCATGTAAATAAAATTGCTATAATGTAGATAAAATAGCCTAAAATGCGCTGATTAGATGAAAATATTCTATGTCTTATTCCAGTGAAATTTATCAAGCTCTTGGAGCGATTTCTATTACATTACCGTAATTTCTTAAAGAGGCTTCATAATATATGACTCAGAACATGTTTTCTTAGACACAACTTGTAAAAGATTATGAGGCTCTTCGAGACAGTCAACTTAGTTCACTATGGTTTTATTCTCTTGCTTACGTTTTTGAAGTTGAAGCAATATTTGCATCTTTTTCTAGCTAGGGTATAACAATTGTGAAGCTATAAAGTCAAGCCAAGATTATGAGAGGCTAAAACTCTTCCCAGTTGCTTCATAATTTCTTCACTTATATTTTATCAGTCCCTTGATTTTGACTTTGCCTGTTCTTTGGGTTTTTGATATTTTTTTAAGAACTAAGATGTTAAGAAATTATAAAGTTTCTTTAAGAGCTGTATTATTGCTTTATGAAATTAAGCATTTGCGGACATAGGTTAATAAGGACTTTTTTTATTATTTTTAAGCAGGGAAACTCCCCCTGAGTTTTCTTGCTTAAAAAGGTCAAAACTTTTTTATTAGCTACTTTCTCATAATTTTGGTAATAAAATTTAAAAGAATCATAATTTTTAATTAAAAAAGGTGCTTTTGTCTTATTTCGATGAGAGCGCCCGTTTTTGAAATAATCAGACATAAATGTTTTGCAACCTACACTCGTAAAATATTTTTGATCACGTTTAATAAAATTAAAATGTATGTTACAAATTATCAGGTATAAACATGACATAAGACTATTACAAATACATTTTAAGATTAAAAAGTGTTTTCTTTGTTTAAAATTTTACTTCAAAATTGTAAATAATGTGTAAATAATTGAGAAAAATTAAAACAATTGCATATTAAACGAGCCATTTCTAGTGAAAGTAGCTTCCTCAGTCCATAAAATAAAAGGGACTAAGTTTGGCTTGTTAATTGTCCATTTACAAAATTGGACCCTCAGCGCAAAATCGTCTGGTACCAACTCTTGAAATCTCTGGTAATGATAGGGATGTAACCCTTGGATTCTTACCATTCTTCCTATCTAAAAAAATATTTAAAAAAAAATGTATTTTTATTTAAAACTTAGTAGAGTACCTTTTTTATGTAAAAATGTTGGTTTTTAATAATTCAAAAGTAACCTGAAAAAAAATTGACATTCTTATCTATGCTAACCATCCTGTATATATTTTAGCATAAAATGTTATAAAATCAGTTAGTAACAATAACAGTAGTATACGATAAAAATAACGACCATGCGTTTCGAAAATATTAACAAAAAACTATCTTCAATAGACATTATAAAACACCCTGTAACATGAAAACGATTCACTTCTCAAGATTCCTGTATATGAAGGTTTTGTCTTATTTTTAGACAAGCGGCTGGTAAAATATTGCGATGTAATTTCGGGACACCATGTATAAGCAATTTTTAATAATTAATTGGGACAGTATTTATTGGTCTAAACTCATTAGCTAGTTTTTTCCTTAAACTTTAGAAGCTGATAAAATGGTGAACATTCTTCAATTTTCAGGGAACTCCTATTTTTAAGAGATGAATTAATTAGGTCTAGTCGATTGCCTACTATATCTTATACGAGCACAATTTTCGAAATACCTTTTTCACCAAGTTTCATATTTTTCATTGTTTTTATTCTGCGTCTCATTTCCTAAAATTGTCTTTTTAAGGATATTTAAAAAATGGCTTATTTGCAAGTTTATCAATCTTTGAAAACCGAGGTAAAATATTAACAAAATTATTTATGATATTGAAAAAATATATACATTAAGTTTTTTTGGAATAACCATTTCCTCTGCTATAGCTCCTTGTTGGAATATTTTCTAATCAAATCTCTTTAAGTAAAATATATTTTTTCCCTGGTAGCAAAAATTTCAGATTTTTTCATAGCTCTGCAATTGTTTCTATTTTCATCTATAACCTCTCGGAAATATTTATCCTTTCTCATCCTAATTTTATTTACTATTTGATTTATAATTTGACAATAACTCTGCTAAATCTTCTTGAATCGCCTTGATTTATTATTCATCGTAATTATCAATGTAGGACATATTTTACATATTAAGCAAATAGTTTTGTAACTTTTCTGTATTATAGTGTCTTATAGGCCTAAAATAGTATCTTCTGGAACAGTTTTTAGGAGACCCACTGAAATTACAGAATGATCACTGATTTTAGGTATGTAGTGTAAATGGACTGAAATTGTTTTTCCATTAAGTACGACATTAATAATTAAAAATTAATTATTAAATTACTAAACAAAAAAATGGATAAAATTATATATTTTTGAAATGGACTAATATCAGAAATACAAAAAAATTTTCATATACAGGGTACTTTATCACAAAAAAAAAAAATATTAAAATATTTAACAAACTTACACCATTATGTCAAAAAGGGCATAAACATCAACATTAATTTTCATATTTGGATTATTTCCTTTTATTGCTAAGTCCAGGCAACTCGTTTTAATTTTTTTAAAATTCAATAAGCAATTAAAATTTCTTCAATTTTTTGTAACAATATTATTATTGAAAAGAAAAACAAAAAATGAACACCGAACGATTGACGAACTGAGCGATTGAAATGAATGACCGAAACTATTTTAGTTATCCTTGTCAAAAAATAATCTTTTCACGCTTAAAAAATACATATCGCGCCAAAAAAGTACTTTTTTTAAATAAATAAAATAAAATATTAATTAACAATCACCAAATATTTATAGTTTCTATGCCATTACATCAAAAATGTTAAATTACAAAATGCACTTAATAATTAAAAAAAAAAAACATGTTTTTTTTTAAATTTTGTCTCAAGAAAGAAAATGCTAGCGCATAAGAAACTTAATACAAATCTGTAGCTTAAAATTATACCCTTGTTGTCTTCTCGTCTATTTCAACCTTACCTATCTTGCATGTGGTGTTTTTCAGAATCATTTTTCTAACGACCAGCTCGATCAGAACAAAAGCTGGGTTTCCAGACTGTCCTTCACTGTTCCCACCATTACGAAACCGCCTAAATGTCGACCAAAATCGTTACCACCCGATAGTACTTTAAGCAAATATCGATTCGATCAGGTATAATTTTTTTCCCAAAAAAAACCTCAAAAAGTCATAAATTTAGTTGCATCTTTCTTTCTTTCTCTCTCACTAATTCTTATTTTCATAATACTGTTTGAATAATAATTTATTAAATGTTTCAGATTAATCAAGAAATAACGCAGAGGTGTAGAGATCAAGACGATGAGCAGGTAAGAGACTTTGTTTCATATTCACAATTCGAAAAAAAATATTTTGTTATTACTTTAAATATACGTGACATAGTTTCTGATACTTTTTAAGTTAAGTTAAAAATACTCTGCAGACGGGAGCCATTAAGGCTATTTTTAATTGCAGTTGTTTAAGCTTTAGCATGTTTTTTGAAAAAAGGTGTATTTAAAATATCAAAGTGATACTTCTATATTTGTTTAATATTAAAGCGACAATATTATATATGCTAATCGTAAAAATCTAAAAAATCACCATGATTATAAATCTTATGCCATTTAAATTGAGGAAATTGTAACTATTACGCGCAATTTTCCAATTTATTCAGCTTGGCTACTGTGCTGGTTAATTTCCAGATTTCCAAGAATAACTGGAAAATTAAACAATATATTATTTTGAGGTTTCCAACGTTTGCCTTGGAACATAGAAAAATATGTTAGAGAAATGTATAAAATCATTCATGTGAAGGTGTTATACAATTTATCAGTGGTGTAGAATGTGGGAATGCCTGGATTGTATTAGGTATATATTAGGTAATTATTTGGCTGAATTTAAATTTGGTGACACAAGATATATTAATAAATTACTTAAAGTCTATTAAATCTAAAGCATTTGGCGTTGATCAATTAAACATTACCCTGATTTTGCTTTGTTGTCCTGCCATAATTAAACCACTCACTCATATTATAAACGTATGTTTAGAACAAAACTGCTTTCCCGATCAATGAAAAGAAGCCAATGTTATTCCTTTGCCCAAAATAAAAAATCCTGTTGAATTTAATGATGTTCACTCAATATCTGTACTTTCTATAAAATATTAGAAAAAGTTATGGAGTATCAAATAGTTCAATATTTAAATGTAAATAATTTAATTCCTAAATACCAGTCTGGGTATCGTAAGGGGTATAGTTGTGCAACCGCTTTATCTAAAGTGACTGATGATATTTTTAAGGAACTTGATAAAAATAAAGCTACGGTGTTGGTTCTCTTAGATTTTTCTAAAGCCTTTGACATGGTAAATCACAGAATATTACTAGCTATATTAGAATATATGGGTTTTGCTGAGTCTGCGTTGGAATTGGTGTCTTCTTTCTTGTTTAATCGAAAACAAAGAGTAGTGCTTAATAACAATAAATCAAATGCACTGGATGTTACCTCTGGGGAACCCCAAGGTAGCATTCTTGGTTCTTTGTTTTATACTCTTTATACTTAACAAATTACTAAAAAAAATTTACACTGTAAGCACCATTGCTATGCAGATGACACCCAGCTATTTTATTCATTTCATCACACTAATGTTGTCCAAGCTAATCAATATATAAATGAGGATTTAAATACCTTAAATATAGAAACTCAAAAATTACTTTTAAAGATTAACCCCACTAAATCAGCAGCTATTCTTTTTTGTAGTGACAATCATCGAACTAATATTTTAAATAATTTAAATGTACACCTTAATAACAATATAATAAATTTTAAAAACTATGCAAAAAATCTTGGACTAGTAGTGGACTATAAATTTAGATTCAAAGAACATGTTACCCTTAAACTAAAAAATGGATATTCTGCCTTAAAAACAATATATCGTCAAAGACATTTTTTAAGCTCAAGTATCAAAAAACTAAACTGTGATGCTTAAGTACTATCACCGTTAAATTTTTGCGACACAATTTATGGACCATGTCTCGATAACTCCGACTCAGGTAGAATTCAAAAACTTCAAAACTCGTCTTAAGACTTATATTTGGTATAAGAAGACGGCAATATATTTCTTATAAATTAAAAGAAGCAGGCTGTCTAAATATGCACAATAGACGAATATTACATATTTAATGTTTTTCTTACAAAATTCTTAAATCAAAAACTCCGCTTTACTTACTTGAAAAGCTTACCTATCGTACTGATGTGCATAATCTTAATATAAGACGTAAAAATCTTTTAACAATTCCTTGCCATAGCAAAGAACTCTTTAAGCGATCCTTTTCTTATGTCGTACCAAATTTTATTAATAAGTTCAAAATAATTAATTTTACTGTCACCGAAAAAACTTTTAAATTAGAAACCAAGCTTCTTCTTTTAAATCAAACTTAATTTTTCTTGAATGCCTTTCTTTAATGAAATATTACGCACATGCTAACTAACTGAATGCAACGTAAAATATTCTATTAACATTTATTATTCAAAAATTAACTGTTTAAAAAAAAAGAAGAAAAAAGAAGATTTTTTTCATTCCGTTTCATCCATTTTTCCCCCATACTGCTTTTTCCCCTCATAAGTATATGTCTACCTATTTGTTTTTTTTAGTTTGTCTATAAGAATTGTTTTTTTTTCTCTCACTTCTTCTATTATAAGCCTTAACAGAATCCAGGAAGTTGTTTCCTTCTTTTCTGGAAGTCTGAATGCATGGCTTTTTAGTTGCCTTACTTGTGTTAACTAAATTCTTTATATAACCTATTGTTTTTAATATGCTCTCTTTGTTTAATATTCTAATATTCAATTCCATGTATATAATCATATTACCTTCTGTAATTATGCTTTTTTTTTGTATTGGTGGCTAATAAACGTCTTATTATTATTATTATTATTATTATTATATATTATGCAAAGTCGAAGTAATTTAGCGAATTTTAAAGATCTATAGTTTTCACAGTTTTTCAGTTTATATAAATACTTTCTCTAATAATAATAAAAAGATAGAAAGAAAAGATGAAAAATAAGTAAATGTATGAATATGCTTAAATTTCACGAGATCTTTCCATCTATATATTATACACATTTTAATTTAAAGTTTTTTTTAGCTGAATATTTGAACTTTGAAGATTTGATATTTTTAAACAGCAAAATGTAGCAAAAATGATATTTTTGCATTCTTCCTGATAAATTGTACAAATTTTATACTTTTGTTTTTTCTTTATTTTTGTTAATTTGATTTATTTTTATAATTTTATTTATTTAATAAAGAAATACTAAGTATCTGAAAAATATTTAATTTTGTGTAAAAATCAAATTTGAATCAATATGCAAACATTTTATTACATACATCATAAATTTTTTACATAATTTAAATTTTATCAATAAAACGAGTTTACTTAATTAAATTCCATTCGCGTTAATTACTTTGTCAGAGTTAAATAAGTAAGTAGTAAGTAATAATTTTAATCTTATTTTTTATTAATAAAAAATGTATACAAATCAAAGCTATATAAATAAAATTACACAATATCAAAATATCCTGAAAATTCAGTGGAGTGTAAAATGATTTGCCTAATAAGTAAAATATTTATTATTGTCTTAATTCAGTTTTTTGTAGTAAAGTAAATTTTATATACAAATTTATTAATTTACAAAAATCGTTTTTGTTTGACAAAAATAAAAGTATTTTTTTATTTATAAAATTTTAGTATTAATATAAATATCCAAATTTTAAAAATAAAATATAAAAGAGATTTTACAAAATAAACAAAATATAAATTTGACTTTATGTTGCATTAAAAGACAAGAAAGTTTACAATATTGAATTTATTTTTATTTAATTTATTAATGTGTAAATCTTATGTACTAACAAATTAATCAATAAAATTAATAATTAAAAATAAATTAATTTTTTAAAATTTTTAATTTTTTTTTTTAAATTAATAAAATCAAGCATTTTGAGCAGTATTTTATTTACATTAAATAAACTTATTTAGTAAAAAAAATTATAGGAATAAAAGAAATTTGCTTTAGCTATAAAAAATATAAAATAAAAAATTTAAAGACAAAAATTAAATATTTAAAATAATTTATTTAAGACATATTATTTGTCGAAATTTTTATTTTAATTGTATTTGTTAATTTTGATTATACAAATATAAAAAAAATTTAAATAATATTTAAAAATATTAATAATAATGACAATAATAAATTTTGAATTTACTAAGCAAAAAACGTAAATACATCTATATTAAAAATAATAATTTTCAAAAAAAAATATTTAAACTAAAACGTTTGTCCGTGATTTTATTTGTTTATTTGTTATTATTTCTGAATTTTACTTATTAAAATAGGAGAGAAAATAGGGAGAAATGGGAAATGATTTTTATAAATTAAATAAATATAGGGAAAATTATAAATTATTACAAAAAACGTATTGATGAGAAATGTTAAAAATTAAAAATATTAATTTAAAAAAAAATAATAAAACTAAAATCTTTGGCACGATTTATTATTTAATTTATTTATTTATTTATGAATTTTGTTTACCAGAAATAAAAAATTTCAATTTAATTAAACCAAAACTTTTATCCATGATTTTACTTGTATTTTATGCATTTATTTATAAATTTTCAAATATACTTAATTTTTAAATTTTTATATTTTAAAAAATACTTATTCAAATACAGAGAAAATATTTATAAAAAAATTAATAAATAATCAACGAATAATAATTTCAATAAATTATATAAATTTAATTAACTTAATTATGTTAAGTTCTTAATTTATTATGTAAAAAAATTTAAATTTAAATTAACTGATAAATATTGATTAATTATTAATACTCATTTAAACAAAAAATAATTTGTTTGTCCACGATTTCATTTATTAAATAAAAACACATTAATTATCAAAACTAAAATTGTAGCCATAGTTAAATAAAAAATTATAATAATAAAACAAAATTAACCACCAAAACAGCCAAAAAAAAAACATACGTTTTTGAATGATAAATTAATGGCATTTCTCACTTTTTAATTAATTACAGAAAACTCGAATTGTAAGTTTCCTATTCAGCAGTAGTAATTAGCTTTCTTATTTCTACTTTCCAATTTGCTCTTCTTTGGTAGTTTTCTTCCATAAGGAAAATTTTAATTAATGGCATTAGCAGAACCCCAAAAGACTCAATTTTCTGCGCACCATTACACAATTAATTTTATCGGCTCTGTATAGGCAAAAACTTTGTTTTAACCAGTATCTAAAATACCTTAACATCCAGTTTAAGGGCTGTCTTATCCACAAAATAAACCAAACAATAACCCAACATTCAGTACTCACTTACATTTCCCTAGATAACAAAATATTGTGGCCTAGATGACAAGCTATTTAATAAACCCGTGAAATGAAAATTTATAAAAAAATTATATAGTATTCCAAAAACTAGAACATTCCATACACCATCCTACGCTACTGCATGTATATAGACTTGTTCCTTATCCAACACAGATCATTTTGTACTACGTTAATCGTTTTCGATTTTATTGGAGTCGATCCAGAACCAGGCCAAAATGTACGTAAGGTGTTCGGTTTAGATTATTTCTGGACCCTGGTACATTGTTATATACACGATTTGTGTCGCCGGCACTTGACTTTAACTGTCCCACATTTTTTCTTCGGCTATAGTGTGCGCGAAAGTGGTTGGTGTGCTATTTTTGGGTTAAAAGATTTCGGTTTTATTGTGACATGAAAAAAATAATAATATTGTGATTTTTATTGCACTGCTGTAGGACGAGTAAGCCATATTAGCATAAATTTTAACTGTGTTAACTTCAGGATTTTCGTGAAAAATACTATCAATGATTGAAAATATATATTTTTATATTAAACTCTTAAGTTTCAAAGATATATAAATATATATGTCTGAAAACAAAACGAACCGAGGCATATATAAATCCAGGGAAACGTGTGCTAAAAATAATTTTGTTTATTGGCTAATAGTTCATTTTTAAGTAAGAAAATATGAGTTGTTAGCTCTGATGTATAAATTTATTTTGTTTTTAATCAATTAAAACAATTTATGGCTAATTCTCGACTGCACCGCTAGTAGTAGATAATGTTTCTTAACATGTATATCTAACACTCTGGATAACCATAACAAAACTACTTACAAGCATACGCGTTTTGTCTTAAACAGTTTATGACCCCGCAGTGCACTACAGTAGCTTAAAATAGTACATAAGAGAAGAATTTATATTTAGATGCCCAGAGAGTTACAATTTAATCCAAGTTTAATGTCAAAAGATATATATGAGTAAGACATCGTTTGTTTTAATGCAAGCTATTTAAATAGTAAAGGAATATTCTTCAGAAACATTAATTTAAGCAATAGTTTACGGATAGTACCTGCTTCTTACCACTTGGTAGATTCGTGAAAATAATTAATGCAGTTTTAATCTTCACTAACACACTGCAGAATTGAATGTAGTAGCAAGTCTTTTTTGTCTTATTCGGGTTTTCAGGCTTTTTCATTCAGATGCCTTAACCATGAATTTTAGAAATTAATAACGTCTAAAAACTAATATCATCTGCATAGAACATATCATACTTCCTATGAGAAATTATGTTTATGTATCTTCATTCAAAAAAAATGATAAAGAGTACTTCTGTTACTTCATAGCTCTTAGTCTAAGTAGGTATCTATGCCATAGAAATTTACTTCACCATATGTTATGTATAGCATCCTGTATAGCGACCTATAAAATGTTCTTAAATTTTACTCTCAAAATTTAACGAACTATATTTTTTTTAGACTTCTAAATTTATAATTATATTGTAATTACAAATCAACTATATGAATAATACTGATAGTAACTTTACTTATGCACATATTTCTTTTATTTTAGGCCTTTGACAAGCCTAAACAAAATTTTGAGAATTTGAGAAACATGACAAGGTCATATCCGAAAAGTCACCCTATGTATAGCACCATATGTTATGAAAAATTATATTTAACTAAGAAAAAGCACTCTTCTCAAAATACTGTTGATCTTTCAGAGATACAGATTCTTTGTTAGAGAAAAAACTCGAATTGGTATAAACCTTCATCCAGATACGTATTATTGATTACGTGTCATTAGTGATACGTATCTTGAGAGGATAGACAGGGTATTACTTATGAAATATAATAGCGTATTCATGAAATGTAATTTATAATATTAGTTTTAATGGATGAATTTTTCGAGTTTTATAATATTAGAGCCAAATTTGCCTGTACTATCGTATTTCTTACTTATCAACGGCATTCTTGTCGAATTCTCATCTTTGTTAAGCTTACTTTATAAACCAAAAATAGGAATTGACTTGAGAGTTCTACTTAGCACCAGTAACCTAACCTAGGAAGGTTTGAGAAAGTATTCACTATGAAGCTAAAAAAATTTGATACATTTCCTTCTTCTATATACAGTGCATCCCAAAAGTTATGTCTAAATTCATTTAAAATTCAGGGGTGTGTTCGAAAAAAAAACGCTCGGACCCGTCGATTTTTATTTCAAGTTCTGCATTTTTGTACGTGAAGTTTGTATATACAGGGTCGCTCAAAAATAAATTACGACCATCAACTTCATTTCTTCAAATGAAAATCACCTTTTTTTATTTCATTTTTGAATTTCGCGTGGAATTCTACGTATGTTTCATGCATCATGTCCTATACCTAAAGTCAACAGTTATCGAAAAAAAGACGACCAAACATTATTATTGTAGTTCACCTTACGAGTCACCTTATCTCTGAGAATTTTTATACAGAGCAAAATTCCATTCATTCGTGTTTTTTTATTGTTGGCTGGTGACCGTGTATTTTCATAGAAACTGTATGACAGTTGTACGCCAGACAACAGATATTGTCAAGTGTGAAGTGTACGAGCAAAGTTGCGGTTTCACAATGGTAAAGTCAACGGAACGAGAAAAAATAGAAATTCTGTGTATGGCTGGGTTTGGTGATAGAACACGTACTCAAAGAGAAGCTGCTCAATTATTCAATGAAATCCATCCTGATCGTTCTCCGATATGTCAAAAGGTTGTGAGTAGAATAGAGGCTAAATTTAGAGAATTCGGTCATTTTAGAGATCTGCCGAAATCTGGTCATCCTGCTCGAGATGAAAATGAACAACTTGACGTTTTGCTTTCTTTGGAAGAAAATCCATACACTCCTCTGTCGCAGATTGGAGCAAATTTACACATGGCGAAATCTATAGTTCACCGAATAGTTAAAAAGCACAAATATCACCCCTACAAAGTTATTCTTGTGCAAGAGTTATTTGATGACGATTTCGATAGGCGAAATGAGTTTTGTGAATGCTTACAAAACATGTGCAATCTAAATAATAATTTAGTAACAAATATTATTTTTTCTGATGAAGCCACGTTCTATTTGAATGGTAGTGTGAACAGACAAAGTTGTCGATATTGGGCAACAGAAAATCCGCATTGAATGATGGAGGTAAACACCCAGTACCCTCAAAAACTAAATGTGTGGTGTGGAATAGTGCGCGGAAGAGTAATAGATCCCTTTTTCTTTGAACAGACTTTAACCGGACAAGTGTATCTCGATTTTCTCCAATTTGAATTAGTTCCAGCATTACTAGCTTTATTTCCAAATCCATTGGACTCTGCTGCCACTGTGCATACATTTTTGGATGAAACCTTTCCCAATCGGTGGATAGAAAGGAGAGGACCCATCGAATGGCCTGCTAGGTCACCTGACCTAACACCAATGGACTTTTTTTTGTGGGGATACCTCAAGTCGAAGGTATTTGTTAATAGGCCAAATAATCTAGTAACTTGAAAATGATTGAAAATGTGCAACTAGACTTTATTGATCGCCTAGGAGATTGTCAAGCCGTGAATGGCAACCATTTTGAACATTTAACTTAATTTTTGTTCTTTTTTTATTTGTTTATTGAATCGTCTTTTTTTCGATAACTGTTGACTTTAGGTATAGGACCTGATGCATGAAACATACGTAGAATTCCACGTGAAGTTCAAAGATGAAATAAAAAAGGTGCTTTCATTTGAAAAAATGAAGTTGATAGTCGTAATTTATTTTTCAGCAACCCTGTATATACAAACATCACGTACAAAAATACGCAACTTGAAATAAAAATCGACGGGTCCAAACACTTTTTTTCGAACACACCCCTAAATTTTAAATGAACTTAGAGATAACTTTTGGTATGCAATGTATATATACTCGCATTTTTCTTCCTTGTTTTCTATTCATTCCAATACCTTAGTCTTTAATTATAATTAATATACAAAGCAATAGAATGATAATCTTCTGCATAGGTTCCCTTTTCTTACCATAGTTCTGACATTTTTTAACTTATCAGTACTCTTCATTATTTATTCTGATCTCGTTTCACGAGATTTTTAGTCAGCAACCTTTCTAGCTTTTTATTTTTTTCTATTACTTCTTGTTTTTCTTCGGTGGCCTTTTTCAATACTTTTCTATCTTTTCTATTTAATTTTTCACACTATTTTTAAAGCATTTTAACTTCCTGATCTCAAATATCCTTTATTATATCATATTCTTGAATTTTAAGAAGTATCGTAGCATCAGTATTATCCGTGGATCTCAAAGAATTTCGAAATCTATGTACCTACAGCTCCTATAGCAGACCTTCTACTTATAAGATTGAACGTTCATTAATAAATAAAGGTAATTAAGAAACTGGTTTAATGATCTTGGATCCAGGAAACTTAGTAATATTTTAACTGCCTGGAAAAGATGGAAATATTTTACTAATTCTAAGCAGTTATTCTTCAAAATATTTATGTTGAGTCTGTTCTATCTCAGAACGAAAGACAGATACTCCTTATTAATTCTTTATATTCTGAGTCTCATCTCGTTAGCCAATATTTTTTAAGCTTTCTTATGTTTAGGCCTCTTTTTATTTCAACTACCTGGAAGAGACTACTTTCAGGACATATAGTATATTTCTACTATTCAGGTTCAGGTAGCTCAATCATTGTGTTGAAATTTTCATGTATCTTTCAGGCTTTTTTTTGGACTTTGGAGAATATATCCTATCAATTTTGAGTTTGTTTTTAATTTCCTTAGAAAGATAGAGAAAGAGAGGAAGATTTCTTAAAAATTCCATTCAAATAGAATTTAAAATCAGAGTATCATGACGTGCAAAGGTCATACCCTACTTATTGGGGAGTAGGCAAAATCCATATATTGAGCTGAAAAGACATCTCCAGAACCAAAAGATGCTCCAGCCCTTCATCGAAGAATTATTCTCATTTACTCAATTTAATGGTATCATTATATATGGTTCTTTTCTAAACTACTAATGGCACTCATTATACAACATTACACAGTAATAATTAACTCTTCTATGGTGGCTTTCTTCAAATGTGCTCATTGAATTTCAATTTCTTTTTATTCTCCTTGTTGGTTTATC
The DNA here is from genome assembly GCF_022605725.1 of Anthonomus grandis grandis. NCBI lineage: Eukaryota > Metazoa > Arthropoda > Insecta > Coleoptera > Curculionidae > Anthonomus > Anthonomus grandis. Next base: position 39,759,673 of record NC_065546.1, on the reverse strand, counting down.
AACCTTTTTTATATTCATTCGATAAACTGAGCTGCTCAAACGTTTAACCAGTACTGTTTTATTGTCACTTTTCATAACTTTATAATTATACATTTTGAACAAAGATAAGTGATTTACAATTGTTCGAGTCCACAGCAAAATAAGGATTATTGTTTCAGCCTTATACTGTTCGTCCGATAATAATCCATTTCTATATATGCAATAATTCAGACCATAATTTCAAACCATAAATCAAGATTGACATCACAGGCATCGCAAGACTTTGATTTTTAGACGAAAAGTCTTTGTAAAATTTTGTTAAAGAAGTCCATTTTTGAAGTATAGTGAATGGTTAATAAGGAAGATATTCTCTTAAACTTGTCTTGTCTCTTAAACTTAAAACCAATCGCCAATCTTGTTTTAAGAGTGATGTATTTCGATGAGGTAATTCATCAGACTCTAAACTTAGTTTTCCTGAATAAAAACCATTGAAAACATAAATATATATCGTTGTAAGATCTTTTTTTTAATTCTTTTATTCCTCAGTTAAGCTTAACAACCTAAAGTCACAGTAAAAACGTACTTTTATCCAAAAAAATGCACATTTAAATACAGAAATGACTTATAAGTTGACTATCTGCTGATCATCAAAACCAAAAATGCGCCTTATCTCTAAAGTGGTCGATACCAAATCGACCCAAAACACCTCCTCCTACTCAATGTCTCGGAAATCTTACTCGATGCAAAAAAGTAATACGAGTAGTACTAGATTTGTACCTGGCAGTCTACCGAATACACCAACCACCTCTTGGATGCAAAGACCTTTTGGTCAGCTCCAGAAGAGTCAAAGCATCACTGAAGTGATCGAGTCCAGTAGGGGATTCAAGCCCAGTGACACTAGCGATCCTGGAAAAAGGGAATTCTTGACTAGTCTGACTAAGAGGGTTTTTAAAGTGGGACTGGTAAGTATAATAACATGTCATGAAAAATCAGATGTGCCACAGAGTAAATGAAAGTTTTAGAGAATGGTTTTTGCCAGGCCTTAAAGCTTGTAGAAGACAACTCTTACACCTCACCGTAATTTTAATTAGAGATATTCTAAAGGTCAAACAAAACTTAATGGTTAGTCAATAATAGTTTCTTTGACGTTTCATACTAATAAACCACTATTTATTCATTGAAAAACTATATTTAAAGCAGGATATCGTAGTCAAACTACAATAAACATTTTGTGGCGAGGTTACATCATATCCCAAAAGTAACAAATAAAAATTGGGAAATTCGCATAAGCAGACGCTCGCCTCCCATGTGTGTGATCGACATCCAGTATACTAACCGCAAAGTAACCGATAAGTCGGCTAGCGAAAATCGAAAGTTTTCTTTTTTTTTGAAAATTGCGTTTTTTCATTTGGTTTTAATTGCGTGCGGGTTATAGTTTTGCGCCTTTCAAAAGCGCTCTAAATCTAGATAATTTGGCTGGATGACAAATTGAAAAAATATGTTTTTGGGTGGTGAGATTTGTACGGTAGTGTCGCGAAGAAACGAGCAGTTTTTTTTTGAAAAGCGCGCTGAGGACGTGGATAAAAATTTTTTTGAAAGTTACAGAGATGCGTATTTTAATGGAAATTTGGAGGAGCTGGGAGAATCGAAGAAGTTAACACCTAAAAAGGAGAAACATGTGCATTTTGAAGTATGTCGGTGGTTTCATTTTATGCTGTAAAGAAGAGGTTCTTAGTGCAATTTTTCTTTGTGCTTTTTTTTATTGAAAAAAAAATGTTTTTTTTAAGGCAATCTTTGCCCCTCTCGCAACCACGATTGCAACCCTCTTGCAAATCGTGGTTTTTCCTTTTATGTTATTTATTTATTGGCCAAATTACACAAAACGATTATTCTTTAACGTCTTATATGAAAACATGTTGTCCTAAATTCTGAACTTAACCCGGCAATACAGTATAGATCCTAAAATAGTCAGTCAGTGACAAGTCAAGTCTATTAACCGGGACAATATTATTATGAAATTGTAAATACGTTAATCATTCTCCTAGTTTTTGTACTATTTTATTAGTATTCTGTAGTTAAAGTTGATTCGTAGGGTTTATTTAGGATTTTACTTACATTTGGTTTATTATTTTTATCAATAGTGTTTAGTTTTTAAGTAGTTCATCCTGTTTGAGACCCCATTTTGGTCTCAATTTAGGTTATTTAAGTTATATTATTAGAGTAAGGGCGACAAATATGGAATACTTTTTTTAAAACTGCAAAATTATAAGAACTTTTTTATTTTTTCAACACAAAAATATTAAAAGTAATTAGAAAACATTTTTATATTAAGCTATTATAACTTGTATTTGTAAAAAATAAAAACGTTTCAAAAATCGTAATAAAAAAACGAAAATATTAATATTTCCCTTTTTTAAAAATAGGGTCACAAATATGGAATACTTAGAAAACTAAACTAAATACTAAATATATTGGCAGAAATCGCAAATATAAATGCCAGATACATATGTGGTACATTGCAAATGACACTATGAGTTGCAGGATTTGCACTGTATCCACTGTTTCTCGGATTTTTTGCTTTCCAAAAACTTTCCACCATAAAACAAGCACTCTGGATTATCAGAAACATCCGGAACTTTTTCACCAGTTTCGCCAGTACATAATGATTCATCTGGGTCATCATCTGCCACAAAGTCTTCTTTAGAAAAGCTAGTTGATTTTTCTTAGCTCTATCCCAAATTTTTTGTCCTACTCTTAGCTTGACTTCTTGATGAGATGGCTGTTGACGTGCTGGGAGTATCGGAATCACTCAAGCTTACTTTACTCTGCCCAATTTGTTTTTTAACTTGAAGTTTCTGTTTTGTAAGGTGACGTAGCTATTACGGCAGCTTTCCCTGCTTTTCGTCCTTGTTTTCCGTTGCTGGTTTTTTTACAAATGATTGGGATGCAAGACCATCTCAGAAGTTACAATATTTATTGGTGGCGTCGGATTTGCAGTATCTTGAGGTACTGGAAGAGGGACAACAGCATCAACTTCATCTTTTTCGATAGTTTCGGAGGCAAGAAAGTCAGATTCACGAAAGATATTTGGATTCAAGGGGAAAAATTCCGGTGGCTTTAAAACCATTAACAGCAATCTCACCACTCTGAACTCTTAAATAAGCCTTGCCGAAAATTTCCATCACATCAAATGCAGTTACTGGTCTGGCATTTTGTCATACCCACGTTCTTATCTCCTCACTGTAATGAGCTTTGAATGGTCCCATAAAAGATTTGCCAAGAAGTGGCGGTAAGCACACAATCGTAACATTATTTTCTCGGGCAATATTAATGACATCAATATTGCGAGTATGCGAGTTATGACCGCCTAATACGAGCATAACTGGAGATGCAGGTGTAGACTTTACTGTCGCTACAAAGTGTTCAAACCATTTTGTAAAAATGTTATTTTGTGTCCACCCTGATGGATGACATTCGAACTTGCTACCAATTTGTCGTTTACCTTTACGTGCAATTACTTCTGGTATCTTTAAAGGCACTATAGAGAGACCACTCTCGTCAACGTTAATAACGCGGTCTGCTGAATAGTTTTGTTTTTCATATTCATTCGTTAAGATAGTAAAAAATTACTAAACGTTTTCTTTGGAAAAGCCCTTGGCTCTAGCAAAAGATGTGCCTGTAGGTCTTCTAAATGACAATGTATCTGAGCGCCGTCTCATAAACAGCCTAAGCCAGCCTTTTCCAACTGTTTCTTTGCCAAAAGGATTTGGCAGATTATTTTTAACAGCAAGCTGATATGCCATATTCCTTATGTCGTTTCTGGTTAAACCAAAATACTTACTTTCCATATGAAGTAAGTACCTTATAAGTTCATCTTCTAGTTCTTTTGTAAGCACTGTTGGTCGACCTAGTTTTGTTTCAGCAGAGATATCTGGATCTTCGTTTTTCTGACAGTGTCTAAAAAGGGTTGTTCTGGGAACATTGTAAGTTTTGGCTGCCTGCAGGTACCCCATTTTCTGTTCCTTAACAGCACAAATTGCTTGTACCATATCATTTTTTTCGTAACATTTTCTTTTTCGACTACCCTTTGACGCCATACTGAAATTTAAAAAAAAACACATAGTTCTATTTCATCGTATAAAAATTGAGGTTTCTAACGCAGAGTACAAGCATAAGATTTAATAGGTTTACAATGGCCTCCCTTCTGTTTATTACTTTTTTAGTTACAATAATTATTATTGATATATTATTTAGTATAAAAGCAAATTTAGAAATGCTTTTATAGCAACAAATTATCACTATTTTAGTATTCTTAATGGGATACTAATATGGAATACTATTCCATATTTGTGGCTCAAAAAATTCTATATTATTGACCCTCATAACCTAATTTTATAATATTCAAAAAAAATATTTCTATGTTAAAAAACAAACTTACCTAAAAACTATTGTAATCTATGATGTTTGAACTGTCACAAATGCACAACAGTTTAAATAAAAAATAAGTATTTTATCGCTAACACACGAAAACAGCAAGATCTGCAAAACTTTTATGATGCCGCAAAAAAAACGACTGTCTATGGTGAGCCAACAAAACAAACTAGAGACATCAAAAAAACCTTAGATGAATGCACTTCGACACTTTCAACGTGCAATTAATAGAGGGCGCTTGCTACTTTTTCTGGTTTTCTGGTTTTCCATATTACTGACCTATTGCATATTTGTCGCCCTTACTCTATAAATCCCTGTAGTTTTAATTTTCTAAAATTTATATACTTGCTTGCTTTGACTGTCAGTATTCTCCTAATGCATTGCAAAAACAATGAAGATAATTCCAAATATTTCGAAACTCTTTCATTGGGCTTTACAAAGGACGCGCTTCGTGACATTTCGTTCAGTTTTAACTGTTTAGTCAGTTTTTACCTTGGAAACAATTAAACGACAGTCAAGGCCGGTTAGGTTAGTGTTTTTGACGTTGACAATAAAAGTGTGTTCCCGAATTTCGTTACAATATTATGACTGTTGCAAGTAAGGTATCGTCTTCGTGTGAATTGTTGGCTGAAGTTCAAGCTGCTACAAGCAGATATCAAGAGTAAAAACAAGAATGCATCTTCTATGTAGTCGTAAAATTAGTTTACTGGAGAACAGTTGTCACACATGCCTCCCAGGTGAAACTCGAGCGAGACACCTAGAAATCTGACAGACTCATCTTATGGAAGATCAGATTAAACCCTGTTCAAAGAAAAGTTTAAATTCTACATCTTTCTATTATCAAGGATAAATCTATTTGATATAAACCATTCTAGGATCTAATTATTGAGCTCGTCGACAGTTCTCACAACATCCGGGTCCCCAGATTAAAGATTTCAGCGAAGTTGCGACATTGCAAATAAAATTCATTTTTGCCCATTTTTATGATGTAAAATCAGACAAATTATTCAGATAAATAGAAAGACCTAGTACTTTTGGGGATCCCATATCGAAAGCGCTGTCCACGGTCATGATTAAAATTCTCATATGAAAGAATTGTAGTCAAGCACAAGACCCAACAAATTCAGAGAGGTGCTTAATATCTGGAATTGCGAATCTATTAGAGCGAACACAAAAGTGATTTTGTATAAAATAATTATTACAATACACAGTGCTTTATAATTTTTTTTTGTTTGAGATATTCCTATATTTAGACTCATCCTCCTTTGATCTTTACTACTATACAGGGTCCTGCAATAGTGGGTCGGTCTTCCATAAACCAAAAAAAAAGGGGTTAACATTGTCTAACGTCCCAACATTTTTTTGAGATATGATGTATGGAAAATATTTTGAAATATACAAGGTGCTTCAAAAAAGATATAAGCGGCATTTTTTTTTCAAAATGGAGTGCCATGCTTTTTATTTTACTTATGGGACCACCTTAGGCTACTTTGTCATGCGCAATTTGACGGCAATATTTTTTTTTTTTTTAAATTAAAAATCAGTACTTCATCTTATTTCATCTTGACATCAGAAATCTTAGTTTAATGTCAATATTAGGCCAAATTCGGATTCTAGAAGAATGGAGGATTAGTTTGATGTAAATAGTTTCTTTCTTTCTTATACAGAGTGTCTGTAGTTATCATTCAACTTTTACGAATTTCAAAGCTTCATTTCTCGCTTTTTTTAAATAAGAACCAGGAAATCTGCATTCTAAACAAAATAGATATTTTAATAGTATTTTTTTGTTACCAAGCAAAATATTTCAACATATATTCTAAACAAATTATTTACATATTTCTGTGACATTTTTGATAATACTATTTTTATGTGGATATTATCAACTAAGTATTCAGTTATTTGAATTTCCGTAACTATATTTCTGAAGGAATTTTGTTCAAAATATTTCTAAACGAATTTGCATCTTAAATGCATTTTAACAAGGTTGAATTTGTTGAGATGATATTTGTGTTGGGTGAATATGAAAAGAATTGCCAGTTAGCCTCTCATATGTATGGGGAGCGTTATCCTGATAGAAGATTTCCAGATTAAAAATCTTTTAAAAGGTTATTAGCGAAATTCGTGAAGACAATGAATATTTGTTACCCAAAGATAGAAAGAATAAGGCTCAGGAGCAAGAGTTAAATGTGCTATTAACGATAACCGAAGATCCTCACCTAAGGCAAGCAAATATCGGAAGAGCAGTTGGAATGAGTGAAAGATTAGTGCAATGGATTTTAAAAAGAAATCATTTTCATCCATACCACATCCATGAACATCAAGCACTTTTTGATAGGGATATACAAAACCTACTTGAAATTTGTACTTGGAGCAGAAATAAATAAGAAAGCAACCCCTATTTTCTTACTACGCCCTATTTACAGATAAGGCAAGATTTCATAAAAATGGATCAGTATAAGACTGAAGAAAGATTTCATAAAAATAGATCAGATAATAGACATAACTTTCACTATTATTCATCTGAAAACCCGCATTTCATGCGGCAGATTGACTATCAGCATAATGTGAATGCTCATTAAATTACTAGAAACCGAATGTGGTTTTAACAAGATATTTTGAAACTGAACATTTGAATGTGACCTTTGAAGGAAAATAGATTGGAAGGAATAGGCCTAATTAATGGCCAGCCAGATCACCTGACTTAACAAAATTAGATTTTTTTATGAGATTTTATAAAAGAAGCTGTTTATAGAAATCCACCTGTAATAGCAGTAGACATGGAGCAGAGAATACGAGATTAATATGCTTGTTTAATTATTATCGTGGATATTTTAAAAACGACTGCAGGTAGCTAAAGTTTATTTACATAATAAAATTGTTTATTTATTAATTCTTTATTAAATGAATAAGAAATATATAGGGTGTTGCATTTGAAAAAAAGCAAGAAATGAAGCTTTAAAATTCGTAAAATTGAAATGATAACTATATGACAAAAAGAAATTATTTAAATCAAAGTAATCCTCTAATCTTCTATAATCTGAATTTAACCTAATATTTATATTAAATTAACATTTTTGATGTCAAAATGAAATTAAAGAATCCAGTGATTTGTTTATTTTTCTTTTAATATTGCAGTCAAACTCCCATATTTAGGACGTATACTAAGTAGCCTAAGGTGGTCCCAAATATGAAATAAAAAGAATAGCACTCCATTTTAAAAAGACGCCACTTTTTTAAAGCACCTTATATATTTCAATTTTTTCCAGGCATACGCTATCACATTCCAGAAAAAAATTAAGAGATTAGAAAATGTTCACTTAATTTTTACGCTTTATGGCAGACCGACGCATTGTTGCAGGACCATGTATTTTGGTATATTTATTTCTCTGTTAATTCCAGGATGAAAATGCCGCGCCAAAACAAATCAACCTGGAAAAAATCTTCACTCCAGCAGATGGTGAACAAATCCAGCCAAAGTCTACTAGTAAGTTATTTTCGTTTCATTTAATAATTTGGCAAGTTTACTGCGACTTGTACAATATGAAAATAAGCAGTTGGCCTAAGAAAACTAATTTCTGGTTACACGCGTTTGTGTACTTAACTTTTGGTTTATGATCAACTTGACCTTCGGTCTTACGGAATACTTTTTGAATTTCTAAACAGAGTTTTGTACTATTTATAATTAAAAATACTCCTTAACTAATCCTAAGAATTTATAAATTTTAAGGAAAAATGTTTGCCTCATCGGCATTCTACGATAAAGGCTTCCATCCGACCGTAGAAGACCAAGTGGAATTGGCCAAGAGAATTTCCAGTTCTTTGAGCGACATCAGCAATCAGAGTAGTAAAGGGTTGCAGATGTACGTTAACAGGAAGAAGCGATCTGTTAAGTGGGTGCACGAGGGAGAAGGTAAGTTTTCTGTTTCGGTAATTAAAAAATCGCCGTTTTGTTCGTTCATTTACTTTGCATTAATTAGCAGAGAGGGCACAGAAGGCATATACTCTGCTACGATCTAAAAAGGAAAAAAGGGTAGAAAGTTAAAAAAAAATCGTTTTTAAAAATAATATATATATAGAGCAATAAAAAATTAAAGATATCTTTAAGAATGGTAATTCTTCTATTAAAATCAGACCAAACAAAATGGTGCTTATTTTGCTTCATGTCTTTTTTCCCTCTGCGTGGAAGTTACAGAACTCAAATATTACTTTTTTTTAATTCATCTTAAGAAATTTGTAGAGCAGAAATAGAACTAGAAATTTGTCACAAATAAATGATTCAAATTAAATGGAAATTTACACATTTAAAAAAAATTGCCGCTACTTTTTTTTCAAACGTATGATTAAAATAAATTTAAATTAATGATCAGTGTACTTTTACTTGCAACTTTTTTTTTAAACAATAACTAAAATAGTCTAAAATGTTATCATTTTTGGCCCTATGAGCACGAAAATTTAAAAAAAATCATCGACTATTGAACGTATTATCTTCAAATGGAGTAAAGGGCTCAGTGTTTTTCCAGTGAGTTTTTCTAAGCTATCTAACTAAATGACAGGAATTTTTCTAAATTAAGAATAAAATAAGTAAAATATTTAAAACAAAAAACAGAAATATACCACAGATAACATAATTCACACATTGTATGGGGGTGGAATATATCAGGGTATATTCAAACCAGTAAATGCATGGTATAGAATTACACTTTAAAAACCTTTTTAGGGAAAAGTAAACAATATTCAATCAATTTATTATATCTATGTGATATTTTTGGTCCGCTCAATTTTTCTATTGGAAGTTTGTTACTTTGTTCATAAAAATCTCGAACTAACATAACACGTATCTATAATACTCGCAATAACATAAATGAGCAAGCACTAACAATTTCCCAAGGTTAATAAAATTTAAATAGGCATTTGATAAATATTCTTGCAATAAAAATATTCAATTTAATTCCAAAAGATGTAAGAAAAATCATCAATAGGAAAAATTTAAGAATTTTTGCAGAAATAATATAACAACAAGTTTGGAATACTGAATATATTATTTAAATTAAGTGATATATTAGTATCATATAAATTTATTTATAGTTTGTGTGTTCTATAAAAACAGTCACATTCAGGTTTTCAAGTTACCTACGTGCCTATGAATGTATTCCTACATTCATGTAATTATCTTATGTATTTTGTATTTTTGTATAATTAATTAATTAATATATTGTATAATTATTAAATAAGTAAATAGAAATCATATAAGGGATGAATGTTTAATGCATTAAAACGTCCCAATTTTCCTCATCTTCTTGACTTAAATATAAATTTGAAATCAACTCAAGGTTAAAAAATTAATAATGTTGAATGAAACACAAATTTTTTCTTTGCTAAAACTACTTTACAAGATTGGCAAAAATTAAAAAAACAAGATTTTCGCTCATATTTTTTATCAATATTTGTATTTGTTTCTTCTTCCAAAATTCGCATAAAAAAAGAGTTTCATTAAGCATTAAAATAAACATTAAAGTATAGCGTTTTTCTTTCTAGCTTTTTTTATATAAACATTTCTTGGAAAAAGTAAATAAATTTAGAAGAACCATATTATAAATTTATTTACCGCTTGCTTGCCTCCTTCTTGCATAAATATAAAAAAAAATGTTTAAAGAACTAATTATTAAATTAAATCAGTTTACCGAAACTAGTTTCCCAAAGTTAATTTTTTTTAACAACTTTTTACGCTTTTTGTACAAAATTCGTTCTAGAAAAAAAATCATAATAAATAGTTGATATTTTCCGTTTAACTAGAAAGTTAAAGAAATATTTTTTTCTTCATAAAATAATTATTTTTTTAATGAAGTTATTACTCGGGGCACATTTTTTTGTAAAACCTGGGCTATAAATATTCTTAAGTTTAATTATATTTAGGTCGAAAATAAAGTAAAAATATTTAAGCTTGGTTATTATTTTTATTTATTTATTTATTTACACCACATAAACAGATTACAAAATCCAATTATTTAGTGGGAAAAATATCATAATTACAACTTAAAATTAACTATCCAAATACAAAACTGACGTACAATGAATAATGACAACAATTTAATGAACTTAAACTACAAAGTTTACATTTTTAATATTTCTAATGCTGCAACTAAATATGTCACACTGGCTGTGCACAGCATTATATATATCCCCAGCTCTGCGCAAGGGAGAAAATTAGAAAGATAGAAATATTAGTTCTGGCTCTTGTTGAGTAAAAGGTAGGAGGATTTCTTGTTAAGACCATTGGAAGGTGAAAGTTTAACATTCCCAACAAGTCTGGTGAGTCGATCAAGTGGTTTACCACTATTTATATAAAAAATGCAGATCAGCTGATTTACGTCGAACAATAAGCGGTTGTATGGAAAATCTGTCAAGTAAAGTTTGATGTGGAAAACCGATCTCCGGATACACATTGTCACATTTAAACCAGAGATATTTCAAAAATTTTTGTTGGACATTTTCGATATCTTGAATATGACATTGATAAAAAGGAGACCAAACTTGCGAAGCATATTTAAGAATGATTCTAACGAGCGTTACAACAGATAATATAAGAAATATTCTATACATATATCGTAGATCGTCTTCGTTAATATTAATAATTATAAAACCATAATAAATAACAACGATTTATAAAATTATCATAGTCTAGACTTTTTAGTTTTTTAACTATCTACTTTAGGAGATGAATTGAGACAATAGCTATAAGACAATCGTCACTCAAGCAGCTAATCTTTGTATTTATTCTTTATAGACGAAAAAAAAATTGATGAAGTTGTATGTTGTTATAAATTGTAAGAATAAATATACCTGAAGCCCCACATTTTTTTTTATGTTGCTAATTAAGTTGAAATAAGATTGACTTAGATTGTTAACGTCGGTAACGTTTCTTGTTTATGTTATTTGGGTGTCTTTTAATTTTACTCATTTAATTTAAAAATCTCTTTTTATAATTTTGCTATCTATATATAATTTCTGTTTTTTTAACTCAAATGAATATTGAAACTTTTCAAGGAGCTGATCAAACGCGGATTTTTAAATTACTGTGAATAAGTACATGAGGTTTTGTATTTCTTTTATCTTCAGAAATTCTGATGTAAAATTATCTTGAACTAATTAATATCTTGAATTTTTGAAAATGTATATATGCAATAGGAGGAGGATCTCTGTAGAAAAGCTCTTTAACAATTTTCAAATTTCACTTTCTTCATCCCTTTTCATAACTCATCCCCTCTTTTATAAATACTGAAGAAGTGGGATGACTTGACTTTTATTTCAAATGCATTATATAAAAAAAGTAAGAATAATCTAAGGTTCTATACAGGGTTCTAAGATTATATCAAAATAATTCGAATTCGTAATCCTTGAAAATAAAATAATATTTCCTAAAGCTCCATTAAATGAGAGATTTTTTCTCAAAATTTTCTCCAATTATCTCCTAAATGGTATGTAAATTACAATGAAAGTGCAGTTTTTAAACAAAAATCTTTGACATTTTGTAATTATTCTAAACTATTATAAACTAAACATAAAAAATAAGGAGGAAATAGTCCATACTTCCAGTGGAGTCGTAGGTTAAGGTAAAATGAAAATATTTCATTTTTCCTTAACCTAAGGATTAGGATTTTCATTTTTCCATAAAAAATAAGGTTTTCTTATTCCCTAAACCAAAGTTTACACAATAAAATACAATATTACAGTATTCACATTCTAGTATTCACTACCCTGACCAACATTAAATTTTTTTTTAAATTAATTGTCTTTGTCATTTTAATATGGCCGTGGCTTCAACAATTTTTTGACGTAAAAATTACACTTTTAATTATTACAACAAAAAAATAAATTTTTAAAAACACATTTAATATATCAAAATAAATGAGTTTAATCCATCATCTTAAAAATTCAATACTATTGTTTACAGACACTATAAATTTTATTTTTAAAACCGTGTCATTGGAGGACGACATTTGGGTGGGCGAACTAATAAAACTTTGAACAAAAATATTGCTTTTTAATGCATTTAGCATGCGGTTTATTTGAAATAGATTCGAAAATAGATAGATTTTAACAGCTGCTAGATACATATTAAACGTATGTCTGGATTACATTTGCCAGACATTCAGGGTAATTTTCTATAATCATAAACTCGCTTGTTTAAAGTCTTTTTTTAGGTCCCAATAATACTCTTTTTCTCGTTGCTTTCTTTTTACTTTTTTCTTTATACAGGGTGTCCGAAAAGTCAACGATAATACTGAAGGGGCTGATGGAGCAACTCATAAGCACCCAGAAAAACATAAAATGACCTTTGTAAAAAATCGATGGTTTTCGAGATATTGGCACTTTAGTGGAAGTCACCAAAATCCTACTTTTGGATCAGATTTTCGATTGTCACGCCTTAAAAATAGATATTTTTTAGAATCTCTTTTTAGCTATGCAACACTGAATAGCCATTTTACTGATAAAAGACAAACATTATACTAAACAGCTAAAAAATTTAATAAGAAATCTATTCTAAAATAAAGTATTACTTATTTTTATTTTTTTAAGGCAGAATGTCTCATGCTTCTGTTCGAGAGGAAAGACCTCGTATTGATTATGTTGATCAAGTTTTAGAAGAAATTGAAAATGATCCGACTACTTCGGCACGAGCAATCGAAAGAAGAACAGGGATACCGAAATCGGTAGTAAACGACATCACTAGGCAATTTCAATATCACCCTTATCATGTTCGACGAGTGCAAAGCCTATTGCCTCGAGACTACGAACCACACCTACAATTTTGCCGCAGAATGTTGCAAAAAAATCAAGAGGATCCGAATTTTTTAAATAATATACTGTGGTCGGATGAGAGTGCATTCAAAAAGGATGGCTTTATGAACATGCACAATTTGCACACTTATGCGTTGGAAAATCCCCACTCTATTCGAGAAGAAAGGTCACAGTACCGATTTAAAGTAAACTTGTGGACCGGTATCTTGGACGGACGTGTAATTGGCCCATTCGAATTACCAGAAAATTTGAACTGGCAGGCTTATTTAGATTTTTGTCGAAACAATCTACCAATTCTTTTAGAAGATGTTTCTTTGGCCAGTCGCCGAATAATGCGGTTCCAAAATGATGGTTGCCCGGCACATTATTCCCATGAAGTTTGTCGGTATTTAAACCAAACATACCCCAACAGATGGATCGGCCGACTTGGTCCAATTTTATGGCCTCCCAGGTCTCCAGACCTAAACCTTCTCGATTTTTTTTACTGGGGTTGCATAAAAGAAAAGGTTTATGCAAGACCGAGCTTACAGAAAAAATTAAAACAGAGCTTATCTAGTGCGTATATATATATATATATATATATATATACAAAAAAAGTGCCCCTAAAAAGCTGATGTCATATATCTTAGCAGATTACGAGCAATATTTTGATTTCGAAGCAAGAAATGTAAAAAAAACGTGGACCTTTAATCAGTCATACTTATCTTTTGGTGTCATTTAAATGGAGGAATCCTACATATCATGTGACTGATTGATGTTTTTTCCTGACTATAATTTGAGGAGGAAAATGTGGCGAAGGTGTCTAATGTGCTTGAAAGAGCATTAGTGCACGAAACGTGAACCACCAACACTAAAAGCAGAGTCACTCAATTGTCAAGAAATCACATCTTTGATTTCAAATGACAGTAGTTTTCTAAGAACAGCGAATCAGAAATTGGAGCTAACAAATCGTCGTGATCGCAATTTATTAACATAAAAATCGGAACTTGTCGCTTCATGTCTACAGGGAAAGCGGTTATTTGGAATTATATACTTGTACTCAGGTAATGTTACGTATTACCAAAATGCATATGAAACTTTGGACAATATCTCTTAAAAACACAAGATTTTTTGCTAAGAAAAAAAGTAATTTCCTCCCTTTTTTACATATAAAACTGGGGCTAATAAAAAGTGCCTAAACACCTCTGAAGCTAAACCTTAAGGAGCTTACTATAAGCATTCTTAGAAAATAACGGAAGCAAAAACTACCATAAATTGATTTATACAATGATGAAAAATTTCAATGCAAAATGTACTCCAAAATATATTAATCGATACATTTACTGCAAAATTATGGAGAAATTTAAACCTACTTCCCACCTACTTCCCCACTTCGTCTCAATAATAATAATAATAATAGCAATAATTCTCTTCAGATAAAGCAGATAAACAATAGGTATAAAAACATTATTACTGTAGAGGACTTGGACACCAAGTTTGAACCCTTGGAGGTTTTTTTTCCAAATGTTTTATTTGCCCATATATAAAATTATAAAATACAGTTATAAACCTAATTAAAATGTTGACAAAAAGGATTAAGTCTCGATTATAAAAACTGTTAATCTGTTGGTACAGACGAAATTACCCTTACAAATAATTAACTTATATAAAATAAATCAAAGGAAACAAATAATAATAATAAAGAAAATTAATCCAGAACGGGAGAGCGGCGGGGATTAAACGCACCAAGGAGAGTATCGCCCAATATTTAACCCTACAGTAAACGCGTCGGGTCTAATAGACCCAGACAAAAATATTTGTTTCTGTAATTCTGAAAAAAAAAGCTCGCCAATTAGTGCGCGCTCTAGTACCTTTTAGTGCTGCACCGCTCCGCTAGGCATTTATTAGTAGTTTTGGCCCAGTCAAGTGAGAACAATTTTATAGTTAATTTCGGTCTCGCAGACCCAACGCGTTCCTTTTGGTAAGTTTTATTTTTATTAATTATTTTGGTTTGTTTGTTTTTACGGAAAAATGGATCCTTATGAAAAAGAGGTACAAAAGTTGACCCAACTTTATGAAGAAGTTCCATCCGATCCTGAAAATTATTCAGATTCTGAGGCTTCAGAAGCGGATCCACAGTATGAAATCTTCAGTGATCACCAGTCTGATAGCGAGCAGGAGACCGAGAGTAGATGGACGTACTCATTTACAATTAAGTTCAAAAGACGCAATGAAGTGGAATAAAACATGCTTTCCTAAAAATGTGAGAACGCGGCAAGAAAACATAATTGTAAGATTACCCGGAGCAATTGGCCCAGCTCAAAATGCGCAAACTCCATTCGAAACGTGGCAGCTTTTTTTTGACGATGATATCGTTATGGATTTAGTAAATAGCACAAACATATATATTTAAAGTATGATCTCTCAGCGATTCAAAAATAAATCTGATGTACGGCCGACAGATGTAATTGAGATGCGCGCACTAATTGGTCTACTTTATCTAGCTGGAGTTTACCATGGAGGAAGGACATCAATTTTTGAATTTTGGTCGAGGGATGGTACAGGAGTGGAAATTTTTCTAGCAACAATGGCTCTAAGAAGATTTCGTTTTTTACTAAGGTGTTTGCGAATGGATGATATTCATACAAGGAAAGAGCGTAAAAGTGAAGACAACCTAGCTCCAATTCGAAAAGTTTTTGAAGCAGCAGTACAAAATTGCCAAAAACATTACTCTGTGGGAAAACATACAACAATCGACGAAATGCTGTGTGCTTTTAGGGGCCGATGTAGTTTTAGGATATATATACCCAATAAGCCGGCCCGATATGGACTCAAAGTATTCTCACTGACAGACTCAAAGTCTTTTTATACTCTAAATATGGAAATGTATTGAGGCAAACAACCTGCAGGGCAGTATTCAGTAAGTAACAACGCTTCCGATGTGGTTGAAAGGCTGTGCCTACCAATATCGAAATCCCGAAGGAACGTGACAATGGATAATTGGTTCACCTCGGTTGAAGTGGCCAACAGATTACTAAATAATCATCAGGTGACCATAGTGGGCACCCTTAGGAAAAATAAGCGTCAAATTCCAAAAGAGTTTTTTACCGTACGACCAGAAAAGTCAAGTGTGTTTGGCTTTACTAAAGATTTGACTACTGTATCGTATATCCCAAAAAAAAACAAGCAGGTGATATTGCTATCTACGTTACATCATGACGATTCCATTGATGCTTTATCTGGAGAAGAAATCATTACTTTTTATAATTCTACCAAATGTGGAGTCGATACTGTCGACCAACTTACCGCAAAGTATAATGTTGCTAGAAATACGCGTAGATGGCCCATGGTAGTCTTGTATGGGCTGCTCAATGTTGCTGGTGTTAACGCTCTTGTTATATATAAAAACAATAATATTAATAAAAGCAGCATTGATAGAAGATTTTTTTTGAAACAACTTGGTATGGAGCTCATATTGGACTACATGAAGAGTCGAGTAACCTCGCAATACTTGCCAAGTGAAATTTGATAACTTGCTGCGAGGATTAGTGGTACTGAGTTGGTGGAAGTTGTCGAAAACGTTCAAAATAAACAGGGAAGATGCAACTTCTGTAAAGATCGTAAAACAAAATATACCTGCCGTTTTTGTAAAAAGTATATATGTCTCGAACATACTGTACCTATTTGTGAAGTTTGTAAAGAAAAAATTGCCAAATAAATATTATAGAGGGCGTGTCAGTGAGGCGGAGCCTAAAATGTGTCATAAGTTTAATTTTTACTTCTTAGGTTAACTAAGTAGAATATTGCGATTATTTTCTGTTAGAATATTACCTTTTGTTTGTTCTATTAATATCTCTAACAAAAAAATAAATTTTTGGATGTACTTACAAAAATGTAGTTTTTTTCCTTTGTGGGTATATTAGACCCAACGCGTTCCTTAGTGGTAGATTTTTTGAGACGCGTTTCCTCGAGGGTGATTCTAAAAAAGGAAAATGCCGATGTCTACCAAGGTAAAGACAGTTTTCAACTAATGGCAAATAAGAATGTTTTTTTTTTTAATTTTCCTTTTTTTTGTACCTGATGTTAATTAACCTATTCTTTGTTCAACTAGCAACTGTTATTTAATTTGTTTAGTAAATATGTTTAAAGATAGTTGTTTAATGCTCGATGTAATACTATTTCACATTTTAACCCCCTCAAATTTAAAAGAGCGCTGGAATGAAGCGGTTCTGTGGCATAACAAAAATTATATTATTTCGCATCATGTGTTAATGCTCAAAATACAAAAATTAATTTTGCAAGTTTGCCGGTTGGCCTTCCTATATAATCCGATAAGTAAAGGTAAACATATTATGCTCTATGTTATTTGTCATATTTACTAAATTTTTATTATTAATATATTAAGTATGGTTTCTATATGGGATATTATAGGCAAATCGAATACAGGAATTTTGAATTTTTTAAATTGCTTGTTTGGTGTTTGTATACAAAGAGCTACCATATGCCATGTCACCGTAATCGAATAACGATAAAACAAGACTTTCACAAAGTAAATATTTTTGTTTTATGGACAAGTTTCGTTTAAGTTTAGTATTTTTCAGGCATTAATAGCCTGCTTTAATTTTGTTCTCTACATGTGGTTCAAAAGAGAGAGAATTGACTTGAATTGTGATTTCTAGTTTTTTTCCCTCTGGAACAATTGGAACGATTTATACGATTTTTAAACTTTTGCCTTAAATTATTATTTAAGAAAAAAATTATTAAAAAAATACATTAAAAGAATTTTAGATTTTTTTTTAGACATTTAATTTAAGGTTGTGATTTTTTGCGTAATTTTCTAGATTCAGTAAATCGACCTGAGTCTTACGTTAAATTGAATTATTATGAATATCTGCAATATAAACAGGAATATACAGTTGTGAGTCGTCAGCATACTGCTGCAATGTGGAATGTTTTACAGCTTCATAAATGTCTACCACGTAGAGTGAGTGACAAAAGTATAGATCCTTGAGGTACTCCTTGATTTGATTGCTCTTACTGTTAACATTGTTTTATCTCGGTTGTTAGAGGAGATAGAGCTATGCGGCTTTCGCATTACTATTCTACTTTTTTTATGAAAGAAAATGTTGACATCTGTCATTGTTTGTAATCTAAAGAATGATTTTAAAAATTTTGGATTTTGGAATCCCCCTTTATCTCCCATATTATTTAACATATCAAAAAAGTACCTAAAAAATGGTTTTGATACGATTTTTTTGTAAAATACGATTATGTTATCTGTTTTGTTTAGGATAAATTTAAGATTTTCAGATAAAAAACAAAAAAAGGAATAAATTAAAGCGGATTTTTTTTTAAAATAATATACAAAGTGTTCTATTTAAGAGAAAATTCTAAATTATTAAAATGAAATAAAAAAATTACATAATCGTGTTCTACAGAAAAAACCTCATCAAAACCATTTTTTGCTTTTTCAATAATATTTTTAATAATTTCAATTTATAATTTAACATATTGAGGAGATACAAGGAAGGTCCCAAAATCCAAAATTTTCAAAATCACTCTGAAGTTTAAAAAATATGACAGCTGTTAAATTTTTGACAATGGTACATTTTGTTTCATAAAAAAGTAACAAAGTAATTTAAAATGGGAATGGCTCTATCTCCTATAGCAAACGAGATAACCTACAAAAGTGTACAAATTTGGACACCCTGTACAAGTATTTCGATCTCAAAAATGCACGAAATAATTGCTTAATAATGTCAAATTTGGCTCCAGATCAGGGCGTACGACTCTAGATATATTTGACAAGCTATACCAAAACTTTGATTTGTCTCTACAATTTTCTAGAAAAAAGTAGCTCTAATAGAGTATCATACCTATGGATCTTTTATAATTATTAAGAAAGTTTAAGAAAGTAGTTATAAGAAAGTAGGTTTTTGGATGACTTTACTATCAACTTTATCAGAAAAAATGGGCGGAAAAGAGTACCATGTTGATAGATCTTTTTAAGATGTATCATTTTTAAGATATTTTGAAAGAATTATCAGGGGTACCAAAAATCTAATAAATTATTCAGAAGAACTTAGCTCTAAAAGAGCACCAGGTTAATGGGTCATTTATGACTTTTAGGATTTTTGGAAGAATTATCAGTTGGCTTTACTATTATCAGATCAATCAAGATCAAATCGTACTACAATCAGAAAAAATAACTTAAAGAGAATACCATTAGAATTAATTGCAATTTTTAAGAAAGTTTAATGTGCTTGAAAGAATCAATCATGGGAATCATAAGTGTTTACTTTATTATTAAACTAATAAAAAAAAATGCTGAAAAATAGTAACATATGGATGGATCTATTATGATTTTCTAGAAAGCTTGATTAATTAATTTTCCAATAACAAATTGCTAGAAATACTTAATCTAATAAAGAAAACAAAAAGGGCCTAATTTTACTTCGACAAATATCTCCAGCATCTTGCGGTACCCATCATAAAGTGTGCCTATTATTTTATACATCTTTTGTTCGCTCGATAATTGATTCTGGACCTATTTTTTATGAAAGGAATTGGAAAACTAATTTACTAAGAGTTGACAAAATTCAAATAAAGCTATATATAAAAATATAATATATATCAAAAACAGGCTTAGGAGCAATGACTCCATTCCTTAGTCCCGCCGTATTCGTCGAAAGTCTGAAACAGCTACTATGCTATCCGAGGGAATATCTAGGAACAAAATTCTTAATTAAGTTATAGACCAACTCTGAATTTTGTCTCTCACAGACAATTATTGGCACAAGTAAAACTCACCACGAGCTACAATGATACTATTGAATCCTAATATAGTTTAACAGTATCCTTCTGAAGGAGGATGTTCTTGATTTTAAAAGAACTTTTGGATAGACTTTCAGTTTTTGGAGTAAAAATATTTATTGGTGGAATGAAATGTGATATTAGGTACCTTTAGTAAATTGCTGCCATATATTACTAACTAGAATATCCAATATCTAATAGATACAGATACGTTCTTATATTGCGAAAGATTGAGAGTTTTAATTACCGAAAGGAAACCAAAACTCTTAGAGACAGGTATATAACAGACGAAATTCTAACAGAATCACTACTATTTTTAAATAGACATCGACATACCTACTTGAATGGAAATTCACTGAAACGACTCTTCATTATATAGTGAGCAAGGCTGAACAAGCTATGGAAAACAAGCAAATGGCACTTGCTCTTTTCTTTGGCGTGGAAGGATAGGGGCATATTGGAGGACCCATTTAATAAAGCAAAAACAGTTACCATTTACCATACTCCCTTGACCAGGGGTACCTGTTCCTGTCTTCTAAGCTGGAAGCTAGAAATTGAAGCATTCTATGCCTAAGCATACGCGGACGATGGATTGTCGTGGACTATTTGTGAGCGAATGTAATGGATTCTGCGTGCAGAATGGTGAAACAGTTGTATCAGAAGACAATTCTGTCGACCTAAACCTCCCACTATGTGTTAGACTCGCTTAATATTAGGGCAGCAGGTGAAACACATGGGAGTTACTTTAGACAGCAAACTCATATCAACATAGAATAAGTAGTAAATAAGGTAATAGCCCTAAAATGGCAATTGTGGCGAACAATAGGTACAAGATGGGGTCTAAAACCACATATTATTTAGTGTCTTTATGCTGTAGTCATACGACCGCCATTAAAGGTTATCAGCGCCCAAACAGCTGCTGCGGCACCTCTAAACATTCTTCTTGTAATACCGGAACTCCTAGTTTGGATTAAAAGGCCATGGCGGTGCATAAAAGGATTAAAATTAGCGAATAATGGCGCAATGGTCACTTAAGACAAAGTCCATTCTAACTTCCAGGTATACTACAGCGAGTCGCAAACTAAGGTCGAATAAAGACTTTTGGGTGGAAATCCCAACAAAGGAAAAATGGTCAATAAACTAAGTAAAGGAGCTAAATGGTTTCCATACCTAACACAGTTGGGTTATGGATGGAAAGCACCAAGTTAGCCGGAGGCGTACAGGATGGAGACGATCAAAGAGGACCCTTTCCGCTAGGGAGACATACTACAAGTCCCCAAGCATAGTTGTTTGCTTATAGAAGCAAACAAACGGAAAGCATTGTATGGTACCGATGGGATTTGTATTTACTCTGATAGTCAAGGTACCCTTAAGGCTACCCAAAAACCCAAGGCCAGCTGAGCGCTAGTCCAGGAGTGCAGATACACATTAAAAAGATTGACAGCTTACAAAGGCTTTTATAAAAGGTAAAAGCACAAAATCTACAGCATCACAAATACAGTATTTGTCGGAATCCCCGTTCGGCATTAAAAGTCGATAAAATGCATAGGGAGAAGGCGTTTGACCCACTTTTATAACAATAAGCGCGTATTTATTTGGGTTACGAGACTCCTGTTAATAACGGCGTTAAGAGATTTAATGCGTCGAGGGATGACTTGACAAGTTGTTATTATCTTTAATAGGTTTATTGTTGGGGCCGTCGATGTTTGGATGAAGAGAGGACATTCACAAATTTTTTCGTCAACGAGAAAAAAAAGAAGAAGAAGAACAAGAAAGACCAAATTATTCTGCTTAGGCCAGCTTCTTACAAAATCGCGAAGACCAAGAAGAAGAAAAATTAAGTATGTTGTGGTTTTTGTATTGACGTTATATGTTAATGACATGCTTTGAGATCAGTAGAATGACAAAAATTATATAACCAACAAAAATTATACTACAAGCCTGTGAAAACCAAGAAGTAGAAGAAGAAGAAAAGGAAAGTGAAATTGATAATTTTCTCCACCTTATCTGCTGGTTGAAAACGGATTTTGATTTCCAGCTTGCATAGACAAAGAAGAAAAATAAACACTGCTCATGTTTTTCGAAAATAATAACAAGAAGAAAAATAAGCGCATAATTATTCTCCTTAGCCCACGCAACTTTTTATAGGCTTACGAAGAGCAAGAAGAAGAAATAGAATTAAATATGCTTTGAGCTTTTGTCATTTAATATACTTCGAGGTTACTAGAATAACAAAAAATAAATTTCCAAATTCATTAAGTGACTTATCAAGAAGAAGTAGAAGAACAGAAAGAAATGAGTAAGATAAGAGATAAGAAGAAGAATTGAACCCTTTTGCTTAAGTCCGACATAATTTTGCAAACCTGTGAAAGTCAAAGAGAAGAAGAAAAAAGAAAGTGACGTTAATGAAATGTTTTTTCATTTCACAAACTGAAAGAAAATTTTGATTTCCGGTTCGCAGAGATAAAGAAGAAAACAAATAGTGAGAGGAATAAAAAAAATGATATTGTTGACGTTTGGCTTTTCATCTCGTGGGTTGAAGACGTAGATTTACTTTTTTATCCAAAAACAGCAGTTAACCAAAGGACATATTAGTTAGCAAAGACAAAAAAGAATAATGACACTGCTCATGTTTTTTAAAAATATGAACAAGAAGAAGAAGAAGGGCCCAACTATTCTACTTAGCCCACTCAGCTTTAAACAGGCTCGCGAAGATTGCGAAAAGAAAGAAGATACATTAAATATACTGTGGCTCTTTGTCGTTTAAAAGGCTTCGTTACAAGAATAACTACAATTTGATTATCAAGAAGAAATATTGATGACATTTCTGTTCCATTTCATGGGCTGAAAGTGACTGAATTTCCAGCTTGCCGAGACGAAGAAGAAGTCATATATTGAGAGGAAGACGAACAATTACATTGAAGATTGTAGTCGTTGATTTAGCTTTTAAGCCAAAAGGATCAATGTCAGCGAAAGGATTATTATTTAATAAAGATGAAGAAAAAGACGATGTAGAAGAAAGCTGACATTGTTCACATATTTCAAGAAGAATAAGAAGGAACTAATTACATTGCTTAGGCCACCCAGCTTTTTACAGGCTAGAGAAAACCAAGAAAAAGAAAGAGGAAAAAAGGAAGTAACATTGATGACATTTCGGTTCCGTTTAACAGTAGAAGAAGAAAAGTAAAGGATTGATTGTTGACGGTTTTTTTTATCTGTTGAAGTCGTAAATTTAGTTTTCAAGCCAAAAATATCAATGCCAACGAAAGAAATTATTAGTTAATAAAGACGAAGTAGAAGGAAAGTGACATACGTATTTCAAGAAGAAGAAGAAGAAAAAGTGACATTAATGACGTTTCTTGTCCATACAATGCGCCGAAAGTGTAGTTTGTTTTTCAGCCTGCAGAGACGAAGTAGAAAACAAATAGTAAGAGGAAGAAGAAAAATTTCATTATTGTTGTTTTTCTTTTCCTCTTAGGGGTTAAAGTCGTATATTTAGTTTTTATGCCGTCAACAAAAGGAATTATTAGTTACTCAAGATAAAGAGGAAGACAGCGTCGAAGAAAAGTGACCCTGTTAACGTTTTTTAAGAAGAACAACTGAACTATTCTGCTTAGGCTCATGCCATTTCTTGAAGAAGAAGAACGATCGAAGTATTTTGCTCAGGCCACCCAGCCTTATACAGAATTCCGAAGACCAAGAACAAAGAATAAGGAAAACGAGAAAGAGATGAGGAAGAGAGGCATTAATGACATTTATATTCAATTTCATGACCTAAAAATGATTTTACTTTTGTACGGACAGAGAAGAAGACGGGAGATTAGGGGAATTAGGAGGAAGAAGAAAAATTACATGCTTTACATTCTCTTAAATTACAAGACAATTTTACCACAATCCAAAACTCTTTATTTTTACTCTCAACATTGTTAGCGAAACACGTGTCGAGAGTAAGAATAAAGAGTTTTGGTTTGTAGTAAAACTGTCTCGCAATTTGAGTGTCACACCAAAGGTTCCAACCATAGGACTTTACATTCTCTGTTTCATCTGACGGGTGGAAAGTAGACTTAGGATCGAAAAAGTCAATATCAATGAAAGGAATTATTAGCTAGTAGAGGTAATGAAAAAGCAAACATATAAGAAAAAAATGAATGTTACGAAGAAAAAGAAGAAGAAAAGTGATATTGTTGACGTGTTAGTTAACAGTGCAAGAATGATTCGTTCTCGAAGAGGAAGAAGTGAAAGAAAAAGAAGGACGTATACAAAACAAAGACGGACACTAATTTATACAAAAATATAGTATTTGTGATGCTGTAGATTTTGTGTTTTTACCTTTTATAAAAGTGTATGACCAGCATCTTCGGGAAAATGGATGAATTTTTCGAGCTTACAAAGAGGTCAGACTAAGGTAGGTCCCAGGATACCAGGGTGTATGAACGGGTTGACAAAATAGCAAGACAAGATTCCAGATTCAAGATTCCTTTTTAAGCGTCCTCTCAATGTTAAACATGATGCACAATTTTTTCTCCATAAATAAATTGAGTAAAGTAATATGTTTTTCCTGCTCCTTGGCATAGCATAGTATTTTTTTTCCTTATTTTCTGTGTCAATATTATACAGTTAGGACGCGCAAGTTGGACCAAATTCATTTAAAATTCAGGTTTTTTCAGCGATTCAGCAATTTTTTTGATGATGAATTCATGTATACAGGGTAGACTAAAAATGTGCTACGACTTCTTGCTTACGTTCACAAAAAATAAAAATTAATTCTAAAAGGGTATTTCAAGCTTCTTTTAGAAGTGCTTCAACATATGGACCTGAAAATTAACGTTTTATATATCTTTTCTTATGACTATATTCTAATAAGTTAATTTTAACAATGCTTATAACATTTTTTATATTTTTAAATTAGTTATAAAAGATCACTTAGAATCTTCTGGAACATGTATCTTATTAGGACGTTCTCTGGGTGTATATTGAAGTATTTTTTTCAAAACTGTCTAGTATATTATATACATACAAATATTAATACGTTTCTTTACATTTTATTGACGTATATTGTATAACGTTTAAGAAAAGAAATTTTCAGATTTAACTGTTGCTTTTCGGCTTCAATCGTAGAGGCCTAGTTATGAATATTTTTCTAAACACTGCACTAGAAAACGACCCACGTTCATGTTGCAAAATAAAGAGATTAGCACATAATGAAGTATTTTCAATCTTTCTTCGAAGTTAGCGATATGTCCAGGCATTATCCGGATGTAAAAATCCGAATGGCGTGAAGTTGGCAAGTGGCCATATAATGTCCATTAAACAGGTCCGGAGTATAATCAATACGATATTTGAAAATATTTATTCCTGCTTAATAAATATTCTAGCATTTTCCAGAACCTCCGAGACGAGTTTTGAACATTATTTTGTTAAGATTTAATCCCAGTTCTAATTGTTATTTTTGCAATATTACAGCATATTTTTGTGATAGGATTGTGAGTTTCCAATAGGACGTTTCGTAATTCGGCCACCATCATCAACTTTTCCTAATATATAGACGACAGATTAACTTATGACAGTTTTAGTAATTACCTTTTGAAACAAATTACTTTTTTTCCAAAAACTCAGATTTTTCAGAAATCTTTTGAATCTTTGGACTCTCAACAAAATTTCTTAATTTTCTAAATCATTTTCTTATGATCCCATGATTTCTTTTATAATTGGTAAAAGTGATCAGTGAAAATTAATCTCTGGAATACCAAGGTATATGCCAGTCCTATCCTGGCTCGTTTTTGAAACTAATAGTCTCGGCACAAAAAACCAAAAATAGAACCAGATAAATTGCGAGCGGTCGAATTAACAAACAGACCATCAAAAGGGAATTAGTGTTAATCGAATTCGTTCCCCTAATAATTTCTAATCTCTTCCTTTTTCTATATTTATCTCTCAGTCTGGTGGTTTTTTATTTTTTGGAGAAATTAAGGTTAGTTTTATATATGTGCGTTCCTGTGCCTGGAAAATTGTTTTTATGAGTCTGTTGTAAATTGAATTTTAGGCTGGCATGCGTAGAGAGAAAAATTTTTAGGAGGCCTTTTTAAAATTTGTTATTTCTGGAAAAATAATTTTTGGTTTGCGTTGACATTTTGTTATACGAAAATTATTTTGTTGCGCTGTTGGTTGCTGGTACCTTAGCCGCATACCAGTTGGCAAATGATGTAATGACTGTGATCTGTAGAAGAGTAAAATAATATGATATTATATTAAAATTATTAGGTTTACATATTTTAAGAGCATTCTATCAACTGTTATGAATAAGTGTAATTTTTCAACCAAGCCTAAGTAAATTCAAATCAAATCCAACTAAACAAAATCTATCAAATTGAAGCAAATCCAACCAATTCGCTCCAAACCCAACAAAACCTAACCAAACCAAATCAAACCCAACCAAAGCTAACTGAGGCGTTTGGCTAGTTTACTAGCAAATTTACTAACCCACCATATCTTTTCAATCTACTCAACTTGCTCTCAAGCCAACTAAATCTTAAAATATTCGACACATCAATACACCAATATCAAACTGTTAAAACAATTTTCAAACTAATTCCTGAATAAGACTTCGATATTTGTCCCAGACAATATGACCTTCCTTATAAAACCTCTTCTCTAATCTTAAGAAATTATTATTTTAGGTCGTGGTACTCTTAATGGTACAGCATCCAGCGATGGCTCAGGTAAAAAAGACCCCCTTAAACTTGTTATGAACCCAGCAGGTCAAGTCCAAGATATCAATACATTAAAGAAACAAGGTTACACCTTCGAAACCGCTCTATCTCCAGAAGTTTGTTTGGAAATCGTCAAAGGTCTCAATTCACCCAAAGGAAAAGGTATTAAAACTGACAGAAAACAAATGACAAACGACTTATTGATTCCTTCCAGGTGCAGAATTATTTGCCAAACGACGCAAGCGCTCCGAGAAGTGGGTAGTTGGAGAAACCAACGGCAGTAGACCACCATCCACTATACCTGACGTTATCTCTCCATCACCAGTGCCTACTTTATCACCTCTTGCTCCTCCTGTTAACGTGCCTCCTCCCAGTTACCTTCCAGAGACCCAGCAACGGTTAGCTCATAAGGAGAAACTTGACGAAATACAGGTGAACTAACCGTATTTCCATACATATTTCCTTGGATTGTAAATTATTTGAGTCTAACTATTTAGGAAAAGTTTACTCGTCCACGTATAAAACTGATAAAATCCCCCTGGGACGCTGCTCTGGAAACTGGATCAGTCGATACAGCTTTCCAGGTAGAACCTGCTTGGCCCACAAAGGGTAGCTACGTGGCACCAGCCGTGAATTCATACGAGGAAGCTCTGAAATCTGACAACCTGGCTTCTTGGACTATTCCCAAATCCAATGGGTGAGAAGCAAAAATCCTCTAATTCCCACAATACTAAATTAAATCATAGGTATGGTGACCAAAAGATTTTTACTCACAACCCAGCCTACAACAGCGACAGCATTAATCGAATCGTTGAGAATCTCCAAAAAGGCTCTAGCAGCACCGATGTTTACAAACCAGCACTTCCCCAGGCCTGGAACTCTGGACCAGTCAAGAAGCAAAATTACAGTTAGTATAATGCAGCCCATACTGCTTAATTAGCTTTATACTTAACGCTTTTTTAGGTAGTATAAATGCAGCATTAAATAACATCTTTGCAGCTCAAATAGAAGAGAAACATCCTCCCACCTCCCCATTTCCTACTATTCCTGATGTCACTCAAGTTGAGACTTTAGGGTCTTCTATGTCTGAGGTTATTCGTTCTGTAACCCCGTCTTTTCTTGAATCAAAACCTGATCATCAACAGGAAGCCATCAAAGAAATTGCTCGCAGAAGAGAAGAGCATGCTCGATCTCCCTTTCCTATCATACCAGATGTGGTGCTGGAACCTGAAATCGTTGAAAGGGATATCAAAGGGTTTCAAGAAAATCGAAGTGTATCTTCGTCTTTAAGAGCATCCTCACCGTTTCCTGGGGTGCCAGATATAACGTTAAATCCAGAGCTTCTGGAACAAGATGTAGTCACATTAAGGACTAGTCCTATACCTTTTTCAGTGCAACCGTCTGTAGATGAAAGTCTTTGTAATGAAGATTTTCCTCCACCTCCAGACTTTATTGATCTGCCTACAACTACTGCAGAAGAAGTTTCAGCCAATATACCTTTCCCAACTATACCAAATATATCCAAATACCTAGCAGCAGAAAAGACCGAGTCCAAGCTCTTTAGACCTCTAGCCAGCAAACCTTATGCCCCAATCTTTTTAAATGACCAAAAGTATGATATAAAATCACCTAATACGATCGTTGATTCAAAACCTACTCAGCCTGAATTCACTTACTCCTTAGGAGACCTTGATTCAAAACTATGTGAACGTAGCTTTACTAAAAACGATGATAACTCAAGGACAATCCAGTCAGAACTATTTCAAAGCCATGGGCATTTTAACGCCAGGGCCTTATCACCAATGAGAGTTTTCGTGCCGGAAGAACATGAAACCCAAGAGGTGGAACAGGAGGATGAAGACCAGAAGGTCCCAGACAACAAGACCAAAATAATCATAAAAAAGACTGCTGTAGAGAAGAATCCAGAACTCGAAGAACATGCTCGAAAGTTAGCTATCGAGAGTGATAGGGAAAAAGCTGAAGTAATGGTGTATCAGCAGGGATGCTTCAATGAGCTAAAACACATCCAAAAGACGTACAATTTGGTTGACAAGTATGCTATAAGTGGGTTAAAGAATGCCAATGTTGAGTATAAAGACCTCACTTTGCAGCAGGAGGAAGAAGAAAGGGAAGCATTTGCTATATTAAATAGTATGAAAAAAACGAGAGAAGGTATTCCTTCACAGGAGGAAACTACTTTTGAGGAATATAGTGAAACTGAACCAGATCTCGATAAAACTGAAGTTTCTCAGTCTTCTAAGTTAGGAAAGCCTGAGGTAAAGACTATTAACGAAGTTAAATTAACACACTTGGAAAGTAATGAATGTCAGACACTTGAAAAAGATGTTCCAACTAAATCATCTGAGCCAAACGAGTCTTTACCTAAAGATACATCTCAACCGTTAGAACCTACGATTGGAAAACCCTCTCTCAAAAAATCCCCACCAAAAGACAACCTCACATATGAAGTTCAGCAAAAAATCTGTAAGAAGCCTCCCGGTGCCATCATAGGAGCAAGACCCCTATTTGGGGAACTCAATATTAACGATGAATTCCGAAAAGCGTTGGTAGGCAGGCAGAAGTCGATGCTCCAAAGGCGATATAACCAAAATGCTTCCAAAAATGTCTCCCAAGTCAGGGATCCCAATAAATCCCAGTTTGAGCAAACCGAACTGGAAACTAAAGAAGAAACAACTGATAACAGTAATTTAAAACAGACAGTCAAAACGAACGAGAAGGCTGAAGTTGAAATATTTAGGCCGAGCGCAAATGAGGAGGTGGAAAAAATATTTTATCAGCAAGAACGTGAAGTTGATATAGATTTTCAGATCGTACAGGAAGAGTATATTGATCCACTCACTGGCGAAGTTTTGTATCAACAACCCGCTGTTGGATACATTGCTGGAGGTCAAATTCAACCCAGTTGTGAGCAACTAAGAAATGGAAAGGAGAAACCCGATGCTCAGTATGCTCAGGTCATATCAAGTACCCAGCAACAACAACAGCTACTAAGTCAGCAACTCCAACAACAAATATCTTTCCAACACCAGCAACCTCAGCAGCTTTATGCTCAGCCAAGGCCTCAACAAGAGTATCAAAAGCCAAGTTATCCCAGTGATCAGAGTGCAGATGAGGACTATGTAAAAGTCCCTGTAAAATCTCTTATTAAAACTTTCGAACAGTCCATAATGCCCCCAATGCAATACAAGCAAATCAGAGATCCTTTACCTGATGTGGTTGAAAAACTTACAAAAAGTAAAAGTCAAACTCAGATACCTGAAGAGCCCAAGCTTCAACTCCCACCCTGCTCTAATACTGACCAAATGCTTAAAAAAGCCGAAAAAGAATTTGACAATTTGTACTATGTGACTAGCTCCACCGTTCAAAACTCCAGCTTCTCCCAACCTGATCCCAGCAAATTCTACTCCTTGCAGCAATCAGAAAACAGCTCATTTTGCAGATATTCTTCCTCCCAAATATCCCAAACATCATCTCAATTTTCTCAAGCTTGCAGCCAAGCGCAGCTTCAAACTGCTTCTACTTTTCAACCGATAGAGAGCGCACGAGTGGCTTATGAGTCAGGCAAGACTTTTGTTGTTTTGTTTGTTCAATGTCACAATAAATGTTACGTTTTGGTATTTGTTATCTGTGAGGTTTTAGCTCTTCTATTCCTCATCATGACATTCTGAAGAAAATGTTGTCATTTTGGTGTCTTCTTTTGAAGTTTGTCATCCATCCTTACCAACCTCCGGTATGCATTAAGGTGTTTGGATTTTTATTTTAGGCTCTGCAACACTTCCAAGGTCCCAATCGAAGCCA
The DNA here is from genome assembly GCF_022605725.1 of Anthonomus grandis grandis. Lineage (NCBI taxonomy): Eukaryota > Metazoa > Arthropoda > Insecta > Coleoptera > Curculionidae > Anthonomus > Anthonomus grandis. The sequence continues at coordinate 39,729,143 of NC_065546.1, read as the reverse complement.
CCACTATCACCCAGCTACAAGCCAAACGTGGTGCCGCCAGTGTTTGTACCCCAAGAAAGCAACAGCCCTCTACCTAGTTTCTACCCCAGTCCGAAATACAACGCTCACCAGACCGATTCAAGTTACACCCCCACTCATACTTACGACGACTCATTCATCTCCACCCCTTTGCCAGTTAAGAAAATCAGCTTCGATAATTTCCAGAATTATAACACGGCCGCTAGAGGTTGGGGTCAGACCAAGGACGTATATAAACCGTTAACGTTTGACAAGCCAAGATCGCCCTATTCTGATTTTTAAGTTGAGAAAACGTCATTTCGACCAATCCTTGATGCGGGATTGTTGGACCGAGATGAAAATCCGAGAATACCGACGCTCGGACTAATTATGGAATTCTGTTTGCCCTGCCAATATTATTATTGTCACTAACATTAGTTTATCTTATTCGGTTAGATGTCGTGGTTTTCATTCATAGTCCGAGTGCAGGTGGCAAATAAACGACCTGTTGTAAGGTAGATTTAATTTATGGTTGATATGTATATAATGGTTTATGTTATTTATTTAAGGCACTAACCAAAACTGTTATGTAAGGATAAATGTAATATTCATTATATTATACTGATTTTTCTCCAATTTATATTAAAAGCTCTGTGTTTAGTTTTTTGATGTTCTTAGAGTGTTTTGAAGTTGCTATATTCTTCCCCTCCACAACCACACACATACTGTCGGCAGTTATGTATCGTTATTCGTTGTTTTACGTTAAAAATAAACTAAAGAAAAGACAACGGTGTTTTTTTAACTTTATTATAGGAGGTGTTTGGTAAATGTTGGTTTATAAACTTGATAATTATTTTCATTTACTCTAAAACGGAGGTTTTCGTTGACAACGGAGCACGTGTAATACGTTTTTTCTCCATATGATGGTGGCAAGAAGCTTCCTCCAGCTTTCCTTAGCGGTTTCATAGTTTCCAATATAGATCTGTACTTGTCGGATTTGTATTCTGGGTATTTTTCGAAACAGCCGGCCTTACAGCCACCAGGCTAAAAAAGTTAAATTTAGGTAAAATTGTCAACCGCAACCGATTCTACATGTAAATATTCAACTCAATCTTACCTAGCTCAATCCAACCCAACCTAATACAACCTAAACTAAACCCAAGCCCACTAAACTTAACTTAAGCCAACCTAACACAGTCCTAAGTCAATTCAACTCGACTCAACTCCACTTGTTTCGACTCGACTCGTCTCGACATGACAGTCGCTACATGACGTGACACGACACTACTCAACTCAACTTATTTCAACACTTTTCTTCTCTCCTCGACTTACCAGTTTTGCTGGTCCCGTAGGAATAAATTTCCCAGGAGGAAGTAGGGGAAACTCTTTAACATTTAGAGGAGCATACGTAGGTCCTGGTTTAAATTTCTCCGGATCTCTGTAAGGGTTGGTTTCAAAGTATGGCTGGGGGTGTGTGCCAGTAATCATTGGCCCGTCAAGCAGTTGTCCATATTGTTTGAATTTTGGTTTTACTCCATACTTTTCTACACTAAAATACAACTTCTATTTGACTTTAATCAATAACTTTTTAAAAAAATACCTGTGTTCTGGATAAGGGTTAATGCAGATATTAACATATCCAGGTCCTCCTTTTTTAGTAGGATTGGTTATGGGGTTTGCTGGTTCATGCTTAAATGGCGGACGTGGCCTCAACTTATTACTAAAAGCGTCCAAATGACCTTCAAAAGTCCCATACCAATCACCTGGAGTGGAATGCTTCTTGGTGTCTCCAGTGGGGATGAAGGGCCGTTCAGATACGTTTTTGAAAGCAGACGGTTTTCTAAAATTTCATTTATATTCTGGAAAATGTTTGGAAATTTTGGAAAATACTTACGGTTTTTTACCTCGACCTTTAAGCGCTTCTCCATTAAATATTCGCTTGAATTCTTTATCAAAGTAGCAGTCTTGCCAGTCTGTTTTTACTTTGGAGCCTCCTGCTAAGAGGTTTCTTCCTTTGTCTGGCCTCGGTTCTAAAAAGGCAATTGGATTTTCAGTTGTCTATACATTGTCTGGACTACAGTGTGGTCTAGTTACTAAACCACGTAGTCCTGGATATATGGATATTCAAAGTATATCTAGGTATACTCAGTCCTATTAAATCTATAGTACTAAATTCATGGTTCATCATTCCACCTTTAAGAGGTCGCACCAGTTCTGTCCACCAAAGCAATCCATGAAAAAACTTTATTTGGCAGTCATTCTAAAGATAGAGGACCCACCAAGGTGGACTTCTACCTTTAGCATAATCCTATGATTCTTCAGACATGGGTTATGGACTCCACTTAAAAAATTCATGAGGATCAGCTCTTTAAAATTCATCATGAAGCATCCAGAAATATTGTATGATAAACTGTTATTAAGAGCGGTTTGTAGTTTTCATTAATTCGGTCTTTTTCTTTAGAGGACTTAAAGTGGATTGAAAGTATTTCAGGAGTTCTTCAGATTGCCCAGAAACTATTGAGTAAAGTATCATCTTTAGTTTTCTAGGCTAGACTAATGCCCAAGTAACAATTTGCAGTCACCTGAGTTCAGATTACTCTTATTTTCACTAGTGCAACGTTGTTTTCAGTGCAAAATTTAGTTGGTTTTGCAACAACGTTTATTTTTGACCAAACTTCGACGTATTGCACCTGTATCGCAACTGTTGTAAAAGTCTGTTATTTTTACAACGTATTTTTTTACTATAGATGGTAGCAGTAGTAATTTACACTTAAAACAACGACGTGCAGATGTGTACAATTTTTCGAATCAAAAACCCAGTAAGAACAACGTTACTTCATCGTTCCTTCATCGAATGGGTATAGCGGGCTTTACACGTGTAAAGTAGCTAAAGCAGGTTACTAAATCAAGCAGCTAAATTTAGCTACTTGCAGCATGTAAACCACTGGATTTAGTACTTGCGCAAGTAGGCCATTTAGTTAACAATTTAGTAAAGTAAATAGAACACCTCTCTATTTACTTGCGCAAGTAAGCTCCCCCACTCTTTTTTTACAGCAACTAAATTCCAAATAAACAAGTGTAGACAGACAAGTTTAGCGAAGTGTATTAGGTCGACCTGTTCGTAAGAGTTTACTGGGATTGTTTTGTGAGATTTTTTTTGGAACACGATGACGTCTCGTTGGAGTGAAGAGACAACATTAAAATTGGTACACGAGTATCGTGATAGACCATGTTTATGGGACACAAGGTCTACGAATTATAAAAATAAACAAGCCCGTGATGCAGCATAGAAAGAGATTGAGGAAACTATGGGAATCGAAGGGTTTGGAGCAGGAGAAATCAAAAATAAAATAAGGGCCTTAAGATCAACTTATTCACAAGAGAAAAGAAAGATAAAAGATTCTATGAAGTCAGGAGCAGGATTTGCAGATATTTATGTCCCCAGTATAAAGTGGTTTAAGGAAATTGATGCGTTTCTACGGGTTTTGGAAGAAAATAAGAGACATACCCAAGATAATTTTAGTAACGTAAGAATATCCACTTTAAATACATATTTAAATAATTCAAAAAATCATTCTCTCCTGCCATGGTACAGCACCTTTACCCATAAAATACTGACACAGTTGATCCCTCATATTCCTTGCAGATTTTGCAGAGTGATTGCTGTGTACTTTCTCCATTGGGGAAAATCTGACATTAAGATCTCTCCAAGAACCAAATCGCATTTGACCGCTGCCTAGGTCTTCTTCATCTAAAGATCCACTCGGAGTGTAATTATTGCTTGAAGTAATCCTCAACTAGTTGTGTAATGCGCAACAAGTTTTGATAATTTTGTCAACAATTTCTGGTAAACATGCTATGGGCTTTTCAAAGATGCGAAACCTACTAACCATAATCCCAAAACCATTCTCAACGATTCTTCTTGCACGTGAGAGGCGGTAATTGAACACTTTTTGCTCTTTTGAAAGCACCACTTTTGAAAAAGGTTTTATCAAATATTCCTTTAGCGGGAATGCATCATCACCTACGATGAATCCGCCCGCTGGTAATAAACCATTCTCTAGCGCTTGAGACAAAGAAGATTGTTGGAACACTTCCCCGTCTGACTGCCTTCCAGAGCATCCAACTCACTTCCACAGTGTGCTGGTGCAAGGATGGTAAAATGTTTTCAGTCAATTGCACCGTAACAATTTGGAAAATTCCATCTTTGTCGAAATCCATTTTCAATTACTTTTCATTCTTCTTCAGACGCAGGAACCTGAAATATACAGAATAAAAATATTACAATCGAAAATAATAATAATAATAATAATAATAATAATAATAATAATAATAATAATAATAATAATAATAATAATAATAATAATAATAATAATAATAATAAGTACATATTTTTTTTTATTTCAGGAATCAGAATGTGAGCAAGAAGTTGGTGAACACAGAAATAAAGAACAGGAAACATTGACCTTCAACGAAACGGCTAACCCTGCAAAAAAACCTAGGTTTGATAATGACAGTCAGAGTCATTATCAGCGAAGAAACAGTAACACAGGAGCCTGCCACAAATGTAAATAAATACGTAATTTTTGGTCAGAGTGTGGCTACACAGCTGATGGCGCTACAACCGATTTCAGCAATACAAGCACAAGAACAAATCCAGTCTATTCTTACCAAGTTTAAACTTCATGACTTGCGGGCTAATAATAATTATTCTTCTTCATCAGGAACCACCCACACTACTGTTCCATCTTACACCTCTCCACCTCTACAATCTCCGAATGAATATGAGAACACCACGAGTGATGGCTCAATCCATTATGAATATAATGCCGCCGAAAATTATTCTCAAGCAGATATCATAAGCCAAGCGTTCACCAACATATAAGTTAAGTTGCTCATATATTGTATATACGTAAAAATATAACCATATTTAAAAATTTTAAAGAATAATTGTTTTCTTTTTTTAAGTCCACTTACCTTTATATATTTCTGAAGAGCTTCATAAATGGCATCGCATACCTCAGGTATAAAGTTGGAAATTGCAGGCCTTGACACAGGAAATAATCTCTGCAAAGTTCTGTAACTGTTTCCTGTCGCGAAATAAGCCAATGTGATCTCTAATTTCATCCTGGGTGGAATAGCAGCCCTAATTATGGCATCACTTTTAGTAATTTTAGAGGAAATTTTATTTAGCAAATTGCCAAATCGTTTTTTGGTCATCCTCATACAATTTCTATATTCCAAAAGATCTTTATTAGCAAGTTCTATCAGCAAAGTAGAAGAAGCACCATGAGTTTCTCTCCGACCCAGCCAATTTCGTACCCAACAACGCTTTTCATGATTTTTGTTAATTTCGTCACTAATTATATTTGATATTTCACCACGTATATTCAAAACACATTTCTTCACAGAGGCACGAATATCTGTTGCTGCCATATTTAAAAACGAGAACTAAACTAAATTACTAAAATGTGTGTAGACACAACTAAATAGAAATACATCATTTTTTAGTTACTTGCTTTAGTAACTTGCTCAAGCTACTTGATACGTGTAAATTTGGCTTATTACATTGCCTGATCGTCTGTGTTAAGCATTTTTCACTGTAGATGGAGCTTTTTGACATGTTAAGAGTTTTAGGAAGAAGATGAAAAATAAAGGTAAAGAGAATAAGAGGAAGAGAAAATATTCAATTTAGCATAACCTACTTAATTTATATTTTTATTTTTATAATTAATTTTTTGCTTGGAATTATTGGGATTTATTATTTTCGTTTTGCTTTAAAAAATGAAGAGATATAATGACTAAATATTCTGCAACTTACTACAGGCGCAAAAAAAAACTTGCAATGGAAATAAAAATGGCTGCAACTAGTTTACTTGAAGTTGATATGGATTATATAGAATCAAGGGAAGTGGCTGAAGATAGCAGTGAAAAGGTTTGTATTAAATTTTATATATTTAAAGTTTAAAAAACTGGGTTTACTTTTTGTAAATGGTTTCCTTCATGGTTCCTATATCCTACTTTATAGCCTTTTTTTACACAAGAGACCAAACAGTTTGAAAATAATGGTAAATTTTAGAAAGTTTTATTTTTTAGGATTTATTAAGCAGCAGCAGCAATGAGAACTCAGAATGTAATATTAACATTACATTCTGAGTTGATATTTTTCGAAGAGCTTATGATTTTTTTTGTAAAAGTTTTTGTTTATTAAAGTTTGTAAAAAAAAACGTGCTGCATACGCGCAACAAACTGTAAACAATAATTGAAATATTAAAATTTTAGGTTAGGTCCATCCGTTCTTTCTCTTGCTTCAGGCCAACCAGGGACAACGACAGCGGGTTTCTTATGTAACCAATAAAAAAAATTACCGTCAAAGTGGGTGATTTGAAATCAGAAGGTGAAGTGGAAAAATTTACGCGGTCGGACGGATATTTAAGTTATCACCTAAATGCACGGGAGCATGCTGCATAGGCAATGCCGCGCATTTGACTTTGGTACAGGTTTACTTTATTGGCAAAAATAGGTAAAGACCTGAACGTCCCTAAAGATATGAAAGTGGATTCTATGGAAATTTTTAACCTGATCAAGGAATGAGTAATCAGTTTAAAGTATACTGGAAACTCCTTCCATTGGTTCCCTTGTACCCATTTTCTAACCCTCACTCCCAACTTCCCATACCTTTACTCTCCTTTTTCCTTCCTGTTATTACCCATCCGTCCATTTAAATTTCATTTAATCCAAGTATAATTAAAGCAATATTAAAGTAATAAATTTTTATTGATTAATTATAATTATTTAATTCTTTATTTTTTTAATTTTTTTTTTATTTAACAAACATCGAGGTCGCTTCCAAATTGTGCTGGCAATTGCCTCGTTGCAGTGCCATAAAACAAGCAAGCAAGTAAGCAAGCATGTTTACTTTTAGGCTAAAACTTGTCGCGCCATTTTCAATTAGTGTGACGTAGCCGTAGGTCAAAGTATCTAATAAAAATTGTTGATTTTGTGAACCTCTAGAACTTTTACTTCTGAGCCATAGTTGGAACTCAGTCACAGGAATGGATTTTTAATATTAAATGGAAAAAATTATTTTTTTGAAGATGTCATCACAGTTTTGCTTTAACAAATTGTTTCACATTGAAAAATCATGCCACAGAAATATAAGAAGAAAATTGGCGGACGGCGATATGTGAATTATACAAATGACAACCTAGAAAGTGCTCTAGCCGCAATTATTAGAGATGGGATGTCCGATTCCAAGGCTTCTCAAGCATATAACATTTCTTTGGTGAACCTAAGGAGGAAGATTAAGAATAAACACCCGAAAAAGTTTGGTGGACAACCTGTTTTAAGTAAAAGAGAAGAAAATGCCATTGTAGCAGCTATTGTTACGGCGGCAGAATGAGGCTATCCATATGAGAAGGAGGATATAAAATTATTAGTTAAAAACTACTTGGTCGGCAAGCAGGTGACCAAGTTTTCTAGTAACATGCCTGGAAAAGATTGGTGCACGGACTTTCTTACAAGGCATAAAGATGTATTAAAGGTTCGTTTGGCTGAAAATATAAAAAGATCTAGGGCAGGTGTATCAAGAAAAGTTTTATATGAATATTTTGATAAATTGAAAGTTTCTTTCAAAGACGTACCACCAGAGAATTTAATAAACTATGACGAAACTAATTTTGTTGATGATCCCGGAAGGCCTAAAGTTGTTATACGAAGAACTATGAAGCACGCAGAGAAAGTTTGTGATTCCACCAAGTCTGCCCACTCAGTCATGTTCTCTGTAACAGCGGCTGGACTTTTGTTACCTTAATACGTTGTCTGCAAATCTGAAAATTTGTGGTCCACTTGGACTCAAAGTGGCCCTGAAGTTTGTATTTACAACCGCAGCAAGTCTGGGTGGTTCGATCAAAGTTTGTTTGAGGATGGGTTCTTCAAGATCATTGTTCCTTATTATAGAGGTCTAGATGGCCCAAAAGCTATCATCGGGGACAATCTAGCAAGTTATTTGTCAGAGGCTGTAATAAAAAAATGCAAGGAAGACAATATAAGATTCATTTTCTTACCAGCAAACAGTACCCATTTGACACAACCCCTTGATGTGTCCTGCTTCAGACCAATCAAGATTGCCTGGCGACAGCAGCTAAAAAAATGGAAAATGTCAAATCCAGGTGTGCTACAGAAAGATCATTTTTCCCGAGTTCTGAACAGGATAATTAAATCGATTGCTCTTACAGTTGGTAAAAATATCAAATCTGGATTTGAGGCTACAGGTTTATATCCGCTTAACCGAGAAAAGGTTCTTGTTAAAGTCCCAGACGACAATGAGACTGACGCCAATAATAGTGTTACATCATTAGTTGCAGAGTCAGTTACACTTCTTTTTAAGGAATCCAGATTTAAAGAACCGCGAGCCAAGCAAATCAACCGTAAGAAATTGGTAGTGGCGCCCGGAGAAAGCGTTACAGATCAAAAGATTTCAAGATCTTCGGAATCGGAAAAAGAAACTATAATCGAGCCAGAAGAAGATATATTGTCAAATAAAGGATCAGAGGAACTTAAAGATATTGAGCTGCCCTGCTTTGTAAACCCAGTGCGAGAAAAAAAAAATTAACTCAGAAAACTCACAAAAAGTCGAGAAAGCGCAAATCGCTCTAGACAACTTGGAAGAAGGGAACTTCATCTTGGTAGAGTTTACTACACTAAAGAGAAAGCAACAAAGATATCTGGCAAAAATATTGGAAGTAGACCAAAGATTTATACATTGCTCATTTCTTAGGCCTTCTGAAAAAATCAAAGATGCCTTTGTTTTTCCCCTTAAGCCAGATATTAGTGATAGTACTATGGAGCAGGTGATCAGGAAGTTTGAGCGTCCTGAAGAGTTAAGGAGAGGAGCACTAAAATTTTTTTTTTAAAACAATGTTAAATTAGAATAGTTTTTAAGCTATATTTAGTTTTATATTTTTTATATAAAATAATGTTTTATAATTGGTACAACCAAAGAAATTAATTTTAATTAACTAATTTTGTTTCGATACACCCTTTAGAGCGGGTGACTTGAAATTTTCTGTTTATTATTTTTTCTTTTGAAAACTAAAAGAAATTTGAAAGTTTTTTTCCGATCTATATATATTCCCCAAACTTGTTGTGCAAGTTTCCCATATTTTTTTGCAAACCAATTTTTTATTCTGTGTCTCGTAGAGGGATGAACGTGTCAAAATTGTTATCAAGTCACCCGCATTGACGATACTTATTTTTTTTTGTTTAGGGCTAAAATAACATCTTTTCACAGTAAACTATGTTCCGTTTATAAATTAAGTGCTTGTGCATCTTTCAAAACGGGTATTTTACCCGTATAATTCACTATATTATACTACATACAAAACAAATATTAATAAGGACTGTTCAAAAGATGGATTAATAAGGTTGTATTTTTGGAGTAGCTACTAGCCTACTAGAGTTATCTGTTGGCTTATTGTTAAAAAAGTAATTAATTTTTCTGTACTTATGGCGTCCATCCGTCCAAAAATCAGTAACTCTAAAAACGTTGCAAAAGCGTTTAGAAAGCAACGGGAAGTCACTACGTAACGTTGAGACAACCAAAAAAAAATCTCTTTCAAATTTGTGTAAAACGGGGTTGTCTCTGCGGTTAAGACAACGTAACAATGCAACGTTGAGTTGTAATGTTGTCGCGTCGAAAAATTGCTAATTGGGTGCCGCCTATAGGTCATTGATTAAGGTGAAACTAGATGTGTAATCTAAAAATCTTAGTGTTCTTCATTCTTATCTATTTTAATATTATGGTCAGTCCGGTTCAATAATAAATTTAATAGAACTGATTCTGAGAGATCATCACCATCCTCATCACCAAGAGAATCGGTTATTGTTCATGATAATAAATACTTACTTGGAAAAGGAGATACATAGCCCTTCCCGTTCATGAAAGGCATTTCGCTGAAAAGGCCTAACCGTTCAATATCTGGTTTTCCATATTGGTTGCCCAATTCTTCTCCTTTGAAAGTGCTTTTTCCAGGTTTACCCATTGTAGAACAAAATTTGTTTTAGAGTAAATAATAAGTCTTAAAATTAAATAAAATAATGACAAAATAACCAACTATTGGCAAATTTTAGAGGTTAGATAAGTTTAAAGCTTCGATAAGTTCGCAAATTATGATCCTAAGATAAAGCTTCCTGAACCGATTTTTCCATAAATGACAAATGTTGTCATGTATATTTATATATTTTTACAATGGTAAAATAGCTTTTTTCTTTTTTTAATGGATGACTCCAGAGAATCCATATATCTCTTAGGGTAAGCCAAATGGTAAGAGATATTATCAGATTGTCTCTCATCTCTACTTCTAATCATTCAAATTTTAGAACCCCTAAGAGAAGCGACCACAATTTCCATTATGGAGAAGCTCTCATGCATTTGATCAAAGGGTATGTGGGCACGGGGGTGTTTTCTATGGGAGACGCTATCAAAAATTCGGGACTTATTTTTGGACCCATTAGTGTACTGCTTATTGGCATGACCTGTTTACATTGCTGCCATTTACTTGTAAGTAATATATATTTTACTTTCTGAAGAGTTTAAAGGTTCTTGTTCTTAATCTTTAGAAAGCGATGATCTCTGAATCTGTTCTTACAAAAGAATCTTTCCAAAGAGGATCCAGGTAGGATCCTCTTGGTTAAGAGTAGTTCATTATTCAGTTAATCTTGATTTCAATAAGTATTTCCTTTCACATTTCTTCAGATAATATCTACATAAATCTATTAACTCTTTCTTCAAGATAAGAGCCTACTTAAGAATTTTTAGTTTCCATAAGATCTTCTGAATGCTTACGATTGATTCTTTAACCCTCAAGTACTATGCGTGGGTCCTAGGGACCCATGTAAATAAGTTTTCATGCAGATTTTGGCAACGCCGCGCGCCACTGGCATTTCCGCTTGTGTAATCTCCAGTAACATTAAACACTTCTCAGTCGTGAATCTGTTGTTGAAGTGGACGTATCGAATTTCGAGTTATTAGTGTCGACGGGTCTGTGGGACCCACGCATTGTAATTACTTTACAATTTCTAGTTTGGTAAGTTTTAATTTTTTTTGTTTTTTGTTTAATTTTTATGTTTTTTTTTTAATTTTAGAAAGAAATATGGCTTTAAAAAATAATGCTTTGACTGATAAAGACATAGAAGACTTATTTGAAGATGAAAATTTTTGGAATGACCAAGACATTACAACCCAAGCTGCACTGCTTCCATCAGAGTTCAATGATATTGTAGTTTCAAATGATCAAAGTGATCAAGAGGAAGAAGATAATGAGGTTTTAAGCGATCATGACACAGAAAGTGAATTTTCATGGAGCTCCGGAGACGACTCAGACTTCGACCAGGATGAAGAAATTATTGAAGTCCCTCCAAGTATATCCACATCGGAAAAAGAGAAGAGATCGAGCTCATGGCATGGAAAAGATAAGACGATTTGGTCAAAACAAGAGCCTACAAGAAGCAGAACAACATCGGAAAATATAATAAAAATATTACCTGGATTGGCTGGAGAGGCAAGGCAAAATCCACCAAAAAATGTTTTGGAAGCATGGAATTTGCTTTTCACAGACAATATGATTCAAAAAATTATTGAATTTACCAATCACAAAATAAAAATCATGGCTGTCAACTATACTGTTTCTGCAAAAAATCGTCTATCCTTTTTATCTACCACAACTGGCGAAGAAATTAGGGCTTTTATTGGTTTGTTGTATTTACAGGGGATCATCAAATAACGAAAACTTACGATCTATGTGGGCAACAGATGGCACCGGTAGAGATATTTTTAATTGCACTATGACTCTTGCACGCTTTAATTTTTTACTATCCACTCTACGTTTTGATGATGAAACCACAAGAGCTGAAAGGCGAGCTATGACAAAATTAGCGCCTATTAAAGATCTTTTTGAAGAGTTTGTCGAAAGATCGAAAACAAACTACATACCAGGTGAATTCTTGACTGTGGATGAAATGCTTGTGGCATTTAGAAGTAGATGTGGCTTTCGCATGTATATGCCAAATAAGCCAGCAAAATATGGCATTAAATTACAAATTCTGGCTGATAGTAAAACAGATTATATGTGCAATGCTGAAGTATATCTTGGTAGAGATAATGGGCCCGTGCAAAAATCTGTTTTTTTGCAGCCAACTCAAGTAGTCCTTCGTCTAATTACTTCTTTGCCTAAAAAATCAAACCGAAATATCACTGGTGATAATTGGTACTCTTCTGTAGAATTGGTCAATGAACTCCTAAAGAATAACTTAACTTACGTCGGCACAATGAAAAAAAATAAGAGACAAATACCACCTGAATTTCAAGCAATTCGAAGCCGACCTGAATCGTCAAGCCTCTTTGGATTCCAGAGCAAAACTACCTTGGTAAGTCATGTGCCTAAAAAAGGGAAATCTGTGATTCTAATATCTAGCATGCATCATGACGCAAAAATTGATAAAAGCACTGTCAAACCTGATATAATTTTGTTTTATAATGATACAAAATCTGGAGTAGACGCCTTGGATCAAAAATGTGTTCATTTTTCAACCTCCCGCAGAACAAGACGCTGGTCAATGGTACTATTTTTTCAAATGCTTAACATAGCTGGTGTAAATTCTCGGGTACTTTACCAATGTTCTCCCAAGGGAACTGAAATTGAAAGGTATTCCTTTTTGAAGAAACTTGGAATGGCACTTTGCAAGGACTATATGGAAATCCGTATGAACATATTCGCCGACAGCTACGTGAATCGATTGCGCTGAGACTTGGAACGTCGTTACCTGTTTATCCAACCCCTATACCAGAGCAAAAGAAAAAGATGCGCCTTTTGTCCCCCAAAGAAGGATAGAAAAACAAGTGCTTTTTGCAAAAAGTGCAATAAACCCATATACTTTTCTTGTTGCAATATTTTGTGTGAACCATGTTTAAATAAATAAATTTTGCACTAATTGTTAAAATATCTATATGAATAAACTATTTTGACATTAAAAACATTTTTTTTTATTTAAAAAGTGGTTTCATTTTTAAGTTAAAAAAATGGGTCACTGGGACCCACGCATAGTAAATATGTGTTTTATTTGGGGCATAGTACTTAAGGGTTAAATAAATTAAAGCTGCAATCAGCTTTTTTGCAGGTCAATTCAGCTCGTCTGCTCAACAAGCACTACAGCTTAGATAAAGTGCCAGATTATGCAGATACTGGTAAACTCTGCTTCAGATTAGCCGCCCCAAGCTTACCAGCTTTAGCGTTTATAGCTAAGCTGACCATCAACGTCTTCCTCATAATGGCGCAAGTGGGTTTTTGCGCATCATATTTGGTATTTATTTCATGGAACGTGCGAGAGGTACAGTTAGTTACATAGTTACTTTCAGGTTATTATTAGGTATTTTGTAGTTATTGAGAGCCCACAAGTTTGCCTTGGATATCCACACTATTATAGCGCTAGTAGCTATTCCAGTGTGGCTTACTTGCCTTATAAAAACCCTAAAATGTTTGGCATATTTGTCTATGTTGGCAAATGCAGCTTTACTGCTTAGTATAGTTATAGTGATTTACTATGCTTTTATGCAGCCAGCGACGGAATGTCCTGTAGGGCTAAAGATACCAAGTTTATCCAGTTATTCAATATTTTTTGGACAGTGTATCTTCTCTTTTGAGGGAATCGGACTAGTAAGTAAGCGTTTTTATATATTTTTTTATTTGTTTGTGTTTTTAGGTGTTAATTCTGTATAATGAAATCGATGATCGAAACCAGTTTAGTGAGTCTTATGGAGTATTAAACTTGGGTTTGCATATTGTCACTATGGCTTATATGTTCTTTGGAGCAGCAACTTATATGCAGTTTGGAGACGCTATTAAAGAAACTGTTACTTTAAACCTGAATTCATCACAAATGTTGGTATAAGTCTATTATTAAAAATGTATTAAAAAATAAGTCTTTTTTGTAGTTTGGGTCAAACAGTTTTAGCATTAATCTCTATAGGAATAACATGTAGTTTTGCCCTACAGCTTTACGTGGCTGTAGATATATTATGGCCCAAAATACTAACCTGGTTGGGACCTTTTCAGTATCCATACTTAGTAGAGGTGTGGTTTAGGACAGCACTTGTAATTACAATAAGTAAACTGGCTTTTTTTCTGATTTACGTGAGAATTCTCCATATTTCTTTTTAGTTGTTATGGCTGAAGCAATCCCGAGACTCCAAATCCTGCTGGCTTTTATTGGCTCCTTTTTAAGTGTCGCTTTAATAGCCATTTTTCCAGCAATTATAGATCTTGTGACTGCTTATGGGTTTAGCACAGTTTCGTCACTTTTAGTGGTAAAAGATTTACTGATTATAGTATTTGGAGTTACCTCTACTATAATGGGAACTACTGCCAGTATAATGCTGTTATCTAAAGAGTTTTAGTCGTTAGATCATACTGTATATATTAAAGTATTTGGTTAACAACTGAGAATAAGTGGAATGATTATTTAATTTTTACTTAAAACGTGATTCTCTTACATATAATTAAAGAATAATTAATAAAGTTTTTAGTGCCATTTTATATAAAATGCAGCTTATTGATACGGAAATAATCTGAAAGATAAATTCAGTATTCAAAAAGAGATTATCTTATAATATTGTAACGAAATTCGGGAATACACTTTTATTGTCAACGTCAAAAACACTAACCTAACTCGCCTTGACTGTCGTTTAATTGTTTCTAAGGTAAAAACTGACTAAACAATTAAAACTGAATGAATTATCACGAAGCGCGTCCTTTTTAAAACCCAATGAAACAGTTTCGAAATATTTAGAATTATCTTCATTGTTTTTGCCGAAAGAGACCAATAATTTTAGGAGAATACTGACAGTCAAAGCAAGCAAGTATACAAATTCTAGAAAACTAGAACTACAGGGATTTACAATAATATAACCTAAATAACCTAAATTGGGGCCAAAATGGGGCTCTCGAACAAGATGAACTACTTAAAAACTAAACACTATAGATAAAAATAATAAACCAAACGTAAGTAGAACCTTAAAGAAACCCTACAAATCAACTTTAACTACAGAATACTAATAAAAGTAGTACAAAAACTAGGAGAATAATTAACGTATTTACATTTTCATAATACTGCTCCCCTCTCAAGTTTGATCGTCCCTATCAAACATGGGACCACCTGAGTCATGATAGGGCCCTAGCCGGACGATGTTTACAATTTTCATCTTCGTTGTCGGATGTCGCTGGATACGGTACACCACGTCGTTGATTCTGGCGACCACATTGAATGGACCTTCCCAATCCTTCTGGAGCTTGGTGACTTGCCCTTCGTCCTCCGTGTATTGTATAGCCAGACTTTATCCCCAGGATTAAAACCGGTAGAATTTGCCTTTATGTCATAACGTGATTTCATTCTGTTACTTTCTAGATGAAGTTTATCCCGTGCTTGTTTGTGAACAATTTGTAAACGCTCTTGTAAATGGTCGACGTACTCCTCAAGGGTTTCAGACTTATGGGGTCTTCCAGTCCAAAGTCCAGACTTGTGTCCAAAGGTAAACGAAGATCATCACCGTAGACAACTTTTGCCGGGCTTTTTCCAGTTGACTTGTGGATAGAAGAACGATATGCCAATAGGAAAGGTTGTATACAGGTATCCCAGTCGGTTTGCTTAGAGTTTACCACCATCCTCAAATAGGTTTCAAATGTGCGGTTAAATCTTTCAACCATTCCATCAGACTGAGGGTGTAGTAGGGTTGTACGGGTCTTATTGATTTCCAGCAACTGGCATACTTGTTAGAATATTTGTGACTCAAAGTTCCTTCCTTGGTCTGAATGTATCTCTCTGGGTACACCAAATCGACAAATCCAGTTCTGGAACAGCACTTCAGCTACTGTCGTTGCTTCTTAGTTTGGAATCGGATAAACCTCGGGCTACTTACTAAAGTAATCCATAGCAACAAGAGCATATCGGTTTTCGGAGCTACTAGTAGGAAAGGGTCCTGCTACGTCTATGGCAATTCGTTCAAAGGGTGCACCAACAAGATACTGCATCATCTTTCCTCTTGTCCGGGTTGGTGAACCCTTACTTAACGAACACTGCTCACACTGTCGGCACCAGCGTTCAACATCTCGATGACGGTTCAGCCAGTAAAACCATTCTTTAACTTTTCCCAAGGACTTACTAACTCCAAAATGTCGTCCGCCGACACCGCCATGAACAGCTTCAAGAACTTCCGGATTCCGTTTTCGAGGAAGGACTGTCAGATATGTCTTTTCTTTTCCATCTATGCTCTCCCAGACTCTTTTTAACAATCCATCTTTTATAACCAATGAATTCCATTGAGACCAATAAGCTTTTAGTTCTGGAGATTTGTCAGAAATATCTTTCCATTCTGGTTTTTAAATTCCTCGAGATTTGAGTTCGTAAATAAGACCAAATACTGGGTCATCACACTGATCTTGGATTAAACTAGCTACATCCCACTCTTTAGAATTGTGAAGGCCAATACGATTACAAGTAAATATCTCTGGATGCTGTTTTGTTTCCTTTTTAAAACAATGTTGACATGTTTCAAAACAGGGTCTTCTCGATAAAGCATCGGCATTTTGGTGCTATTCGCCTTTCCTATGTTCTATTGTAAAGTCATACTCTTGTAATTGTTGAAGCCACCTTGCTACTTGTCCTTTGGGGTTTTTAAACTGAAACAGCCATTTCAACGAAGCATGGTCAGTTCTAAGGATAAATCGTTGACCATACAAATATTTATGGAAATGTTCAATAGCTTTTACTGTTGCCAATAGCTCTCGTCTGGTGACACAATAGTTTCTTTCTGGTTGTGATAACGTTTTACTGAAATAAGCTATCACTTGCTCGCCATCTTCATATTTTTGTGATAGAACGGTCCCAATTCCAACATTACTTGCATCGGTCTCCAAAATAAAAGTTTGCCCAGGAATCGGATAGGTTAAAATTGGAGATGTGCATAGTGCTCTTTTTAACCGTTGAAATGCTTCTTCACAGTCTGTTGACCAACTAAATCCAATTTTGTCCTCCGTGAGCTTATGTAGAGGCTTTGCAAGATTAGCGAAATTTCTTACGAATCTTCTGTAATAGGTACAAAGGCCCAGAAAGCTTCTTAATCAGGATCAGTCTTGACACCTTTTTCTGATATTACATGACCAAGGTATCGAACTTCTTTTTGAAATAAGCAACATTTTTTAGGACTTGTTTGTTTCCATAAGTCTCTCAAAGGTAGCTGGAGCATTGCAGAGTCCAAAGGGCATGACTGTAAACTGCCCAAGTCCTGTTCCAGTCGAGAATGCGGTTTTTTCTTTATCGTCTGGGTGCATCTTTACCTGCCAGTATCCACTCTTTAGATCGAGTGTTGAGAACCATTGTAAACCTGATAGCGTGTCCAGGGTGTCGTCAATTCTTGGTAGGGGATAACTGTCTTTCTTGGTAATATCATTTAGTCGCCGATAGTCTACACAAAATCCAGTGGATCCATTATTTTTCTTCACTAGCACCACTGGAGATCTAAGGACTCTGAGAAGGTTCTATCACTCCTTGTGTCCTCATTTCTTGAAACATTGAGGAAACTTCTCCTTGTTTAGCTATCGGAATTCTTCGAGGTGCCTGTTTAATCGGAGCATTGTCTCCAGTGCTAATTCGATGCTGCACCAAATCAGTTCTTCCCAGGTCATTATCGTGCAAGGAAAACACATCTTGATTTTCTTCAAGAAGACGTCGCAATTTACTACACTGGCCATGTTTAAATTAGCAGAAGATTCTTCAAATAGGTTTTGTAAACATACAGGAAAAGGTCTGTTTGAATAACGACTTCTATCAGCATTTTTCATGATTGCCACTACTTTAGAGCATACGCCGATGTTCTCTCCTTGTTTCAGGTGTTGATCATGTCCTTTTAAATTTACCATTCGAACCAAAATAGTAGATTTCTTCTGCGTAGATAACGTCTTGGCTGGAAAAATTCCTTGACCATATAGTTTGCAGTTTTCCATGGGCTCAATCAAAACAGTTTCTCCCTCTTTTCCCCCAGTTGTAGCATTAACCACCACCTCTGAATTTGCTGGTATGGTAATATCCTTGAATAACTTAACGACTCTGGTATTTACTTTATATAGGTGGTGCATAAAAATCTCTTCATTTCTCGTCGTCAATATCCGGTTATATACATCCATTTTAAACTGCTGAGCATTCATAACATCTAATCCTAATATGACATCATCCATGATTTCTGCCACTAGTACTGGCTGTTGGAATGTTTTTAAGCCAATGGTGATTGTAACTTCATGCAATCCAAGAATCGGGATCCTTTTTCCATTTGCAGACTCCAGAATTAAATTGTGTGGTGCTGAAAGCCTACACTGTGCTACGATATTCAGCTTCACGATAGTATGACTTGATCCTGTATCCACTACCATCTCACATTCACGGCCGCATATTTTTCCCGGTACTACCAAGCTCTCTTCAGGATGTGGCAGCCGGTTTAGTCTTATACGTGGGGCTTGGTAGTACCCAGCCAGCTTGAATTTGAAGTTTTCCTGGTTCCTTGGGTCTCTTAAAGGCTTGGGGCATTGACGTTTAAGGTGCCTCCCCCTCATTGCAATTCCAGCATTGCAATGGCCTTTTAGGTTTCCTCGCTAATAATGATTTAATTTTCTTTAGGCGGTCTTGGAGAGCACTTTCCGAAGTTCTGATTTGTCTGCCTTCTAGTTGCTTCAAAAACTGCCTCATACTCTAGTCCATGGGCCAAAGCTTCTGAAATACTTTTATGATGAGCCATCCTTAGAGCGTGGTTAGTATCTGGATCTCGAACTCCGTCAATAAAAGAATTTATAGAAATTTGTTTTCGGAACTGTGTCGGGGCTGAAGGGTAAGCCAGACTTACTAATCGAGCAACATCGGCCTCAAACTGTTGGAGTCCTTCGTCGGGTTGTTGTCTCCTAGATTTTAATTGGGCCTGGTACACTTGTTGTAGATGGGCTTCACCGTATCTCATCTCTAAGGTATGCACCAGTACGTCGAAATTGAGCTAATCCTCGGATGGCACCATTCTTAATATTTCTGTAGCTTCTCCTCTAAGGCTTAGCTTAAGATTTATTGCCTTTTCTTCGTTATTCCAGCGATTTCCCCTAGCAGCAGCCTCAAATTGATTCAAATAGGTACTCCATGCTTCTTTGCCGTCGAATTTTGGTGGCTTTATTTTCATCATTGTTTGCATTCCAGGATAGGGATGAAGAGGAGTCCGTTTTAATTTCATCTCTAGTTCTTGGATCTTTTTCTGTACTTGCCCCAATTCTTCTTCTACCGTTGCTTTAAAGTTAGTCATTAATTGTTTCTGATTCTTCTCCAGATCTTCTTTAAGTTGTAAAACTCGTTTCTCTTGTTTTCTGTCTCGTTCCACCTGCTCCTTTTTAAGATTATCTTTTAAATTAAGTGAGTCATCTTTCATGGTTCGAATCAGGTCTTCATTTTCCTTCTTCAGGTCAGACTTAATTGTCTTTAGTAAATCTTCCTGTTTCTTGTTTCGCTCTTCTTGTTTGCGGTCTCGTTCTTCTTGTTCTTCCTTCTGTTTACGGTCTCGTTCTTCTTGTTCTACTTTTTGCTCGTCAAACTTCCTTAATAGCAGCTCCATCAATTTCTCGATCTCCATCTTGGCCTGACTTCTTGTTAAAGGCGATTGACTAAAATGAGCTTCCAAATATCCCACTTCTGACACCAATTGTAACGAAATTCGGGAACACACTTTTATTGTCAACGTCAAAAACACTAACCTAACTCGCCTTGACTGTCATTTAATTGTTTTCAAGGTAAAAACTGACTAAACAATTAAAACTGAATGAATTGTTACAAAGCGCGTCCTTTTTAAAACCCAATGGAACAGTTTCGAAATATTTAGAATTATCTTCATTGTTTTTGCCGAAAGAGACCAATAATTTTAGGCGAATACAGTCAAAGCAAGCAAGTATACAAATTCTAGAAAATTAGAACTACAGGGATTTACAATAATATAACCTAAATAACCTAAATTGGGGCCAAAATGGGGCTCTCGAACAAGATGAACTACTTAAAAACTAAACACTATAGATAAAAATAATAAACCAAACGTAAGTAGAACCCTAAAGAAACCCTACGAATCAACTTTAACTACAGAATACTAATAAAAGTAGTACAAAAACTAGGAGAATAATTAACGTATTTACATTTTCATAATAATATAATAACTTCATGACGCATTCGCACTTACCAACCTTATTATAGGGTTGTAAAATTCATTGTTCAAGTTCAAAAAAATCACGTGCACTAAAGCATTGACATGCTTTATATGCCATGCATATACCTATGGACGTTTGGAATATAAATGGAGACATTGCTGTGGCGATAGTCGAGTTGGATTCAAAAGTAAGAGGGAGAGAGGTCGTTCTTGCCTCAGCCCACTTTCTAGGGGACATAGAAAAATCACCAATTTTCACTATCAAGGGACCAGCGGGATAATGTCGATGGCACAGAAAGATCCTGGTAATTGGTTATGATACAAACGCCCACAATACTCTTAAAAGAATTTAAGAAGTTAACGATCTGGATGTTACGTTTGACGTAAAATAATTTTTTGACAAACAGAAACAATTTAGTTATAAGCTCATATCAAATGTTAGGATGTGTTAATCGACAAGCAAAAATCTTTCAAGTCATATATTTCATTATATTACGCATTTATTTATAGTAAACTTAATTTTGGGTTTGTGGTTTGGAGTCCTGTTAGTGTGTAAAAATAGATTGGAAGGTATACAGAATAAATTTTTAAAAAGCCTATCTTATAAAAATAATTTTAACATTGTCTCCAATGACTTAAATCTCCTAGGTAATTATTTCGGTATCCTTACTCTAGAAAATAAAAGACAGGTTTCAGATCTGCTTTTTCTTCACAAACTATTGAATAAAAAGATTGATTGTCCTAATTTAATCCAATGTCTAACAGTCAATACTCGACCACGCGAATTAAGGTATAGCAACTTTTTCCACATACCTTTTAGAAACACCAATAGCTGTCAGTGATCTCCTCTATGCAGAATGATGAGATTTTCAACTAAGTACATACTTAAGTTCTTTAATGTTTCTATATTTTTTAATACTTAAAAACGGCTAAAGGCTATATTGAAAAGAAATTTTTTGTAAAGGGTTTTTTGTACAGTCATTTTATTTTTCTCATACGCATATAGTTTGTAACTGGCTTTGTAGTATATCACTACGTTACTTTTTTTTCTTGATTTTTTTCATTTATAATAAACTAGCTGAATGCCCGCGGCGTTGCTCGCGTGAAAATAAAAGAAAAGTCGAAGAAGGCCTCCAATAATAGTAAATGCAACCCACAATTGCCACCCCGTTTTTCTTGAGGTCAAGGGGCGCGATTAATATAATATAATTATTATAAAACCAAGACACAATTAATCTTAAAAATGATGATGAATTAGATGCAGAGCGAGCGGTAAGATTGAGTCGAGTCACCTCTCGGGTATCAGTCTCGCATGGACCCGCCTTGTTGTTATGTCTACCAAAATATAAATAATACAGAGGCACTTTTTCAATCGTATTTATTAATCAGTTTTATGCCGCTATGCGATATTTATCATTTTGCTAACACCCCTTATCGGTGGAATTTCGAAAAATCTGTTCTTAGAATCTTTCTATCCGGTGCCTACATTATAAAAGCAACCCGTTGGCAAAATTTCACGTTTCTAGCTATTGTAGTTTGGGCTCTGCGATGATGAGTCAGTCAGTCAGGACAAACTCTTTTTTATATATATAGATTATCATTATACACTTTATATTATAGCTTTATCTATATAATTACGTTAAGGCATATAATGTTAACATTATTAGTGGATACTGTAGTGTATTTTACCTGTTTGTATACTGAATACTGATGAATATATAAATAAAGTATGAAGAAGCACGGACATCAGTAAGGTGAGTCACTCCGAGAATATCTAATACTTGTATGGGGTTTGCAAATAAAGGAAATAATCCCTCATAACTAACAATTCCCTTGATATGATCAGTGAATGTACGGTCTCTAAAGAGCACTCCATGTTGGATCACATCCTTTTTGGAACAAGAGGATCGATAGAGTCAATTGCTGTACAGAAAAGCTAGAGCAACGGATTAGTTGACATACTCGCAAGATCTGCAGACATTAGCGTATATATATTTTCTTTTACGTCACCTGAGGAGACGGATGTATCGAACTGATTATATCCTCATTCCAAGACAACTGTGCTGTCAAGATAAAATCTTGCACGAAGAGGGTACGTCGGTGGAACAGAAATCTTGAAAAACATAGCAAAGCAAGATTGGGAAGGGTACAGATAAAACAAAGAGTTAAGGAAGTCCAAAAGAAAATTATGAAAGCTTTTGTATGAGTATCCTAAGGACGTTTCAACCACAGCCAGGCTGCACAAAGGCAAGTGGAATTTACACAGATATTTTTAATGGAACAGTAGAGCTTCTTCTTTAAACTTACTTTCCTGGCCGCAGGTTTGAGCTTCGGATACTGACACACAAGTGTGCCACATGTTCAGCGAAGAGCGACAAAACGGGTCATCAGAAAGATAGTGAGGTTTGAGCCGATGGAATAGGCTTTCATTTTTTCCAAAATTTAAAAGTCACCGAGGCCAGATGGCATTTTTTACGCATTGTTGTCAAGAGGAAGCTTTATCCTCTATCTGGAAATGGTCAACATCTTTTGAACGGGTCTAACACCAGTTCCAAAGTCTTAGAGGGTGGTAGAGGTCATATTCATATCCAATGGTGAAAGCAGACTCCCTAAATCTCAAGTCCCGCAGACCACCAAATCTTTTTTTACGTTAAAGACTATTATTAAGAGACCTCAGTGAGACTGCTAATTAATATTTCCGTAATAACTATAGGAAACTACACAGAGACGATTGTACAATAGATGTAAGAGTGGATCTATAAGCCCTGCGAAGACCGCCATTATAGCATTGATACATAGACTATAAATAGATGGAAAAGGGTGATGAAGATTCGCAGAATTTTTTCTCGTTTTGATGAACGGCATCAAAATCGTTCCCAGAGAGAGGGTAAAACATCTGGAGCTCGTCTTGGATACAAAAGTCTGAGCCTGAAAAAAACCTTAAAACCGGACCTCGCAATTATTACTTGGACCTTCTACGAGGAACCTTTGGATAGCAATACTTAGTATATCCTGAGGTTTCAGTCACAAAATGACTTATTGGATATAAATCC
Organism: Anthonomus grandis grandis; assembly: GCF_022605725.1. Classification (NCBI taxonomy): domain Eukaryota; kingdom Metazoa; phylum Arthropoda; class Insecta; order Coleoptera; family Curculionidae; genus Anthonomus; species Anthonomus grandis. Next base: position 39,705,824 of record NC_065546.1, on the reverse strand, counting down.
AGATAGTGCGTCCACCATATTATATAGGGGAGTTGAGTGTTGTATGTATTTATTTATTATATTTATGTTCAGATTACTACTGGAATATTAAGAAGGGTCAATGACCTCGCGACTCGGAATCAGATCACTCTGTTCTGGGTACAAGAACATGAGGAGTACGCCGGGATGAGGATGTTGGACATCTATGCAAAAGAAGGCTGAGCAGCATTTTATTGGACCTACCCCATGTTTTAGGTTCGACAATGGTTTTCTTACAGGGGATATTGCGAAACGGACTTCGTCCAAGATAACGCAATTGGAATGACACCAATGGATTGATTCACTCTAAAAAGCTCCTGAACTTTGACGCTGGTAGGGCGGAAATGGCGTATTGACATCTGCAGATGTCTGTATCAGAGAAGTTCAGAAAGAGGAATCGTTTGAACAGTCTTTTGCAAATTGTGGAACAGTAGGTTACAGATTCTATATATTATTGGTATATGTATACAAAGTTTGGAATTTTTCATTTTGCGGGTATACCTCCCCGTATCGAATTTTTTCACAAAAAATTGATTTTTTTTCAATTTCGAACTAACTATATCAACGGCTTGTTCCCATCATATACATCACGAAAACACTGGGTTAAGATGGTATCCGAGCAGAACTAAGAGAATGAGAGCACTTTGAAAATTGGCAAAAAGTAATTTTTCGACGTCAATTTTGAGCCCAAAAAGGGGCTCTAAAAAAACGAGATCTCAGCTGATATGAGAACTACGACCTTGCGGATAGTCTCTGATGTAAGAGGCTTATATTTAGTATACCTGTTCATGATAAGCACAGCCCTTCGCCTAGCTACGTCGGTGTCATAAATTACCCGAGTGTTTTGTACATGGAGGCCTCACATACGGCCTCGTACGGCAACCAGAGGTCTTGAAAAGCCTTATTTTCTATTTTTATGGTGCCATCAGCAAACCTTTTGCATATTTTGGCCAATAGAACCTAATCATAATGCAAATGTATTTGGACACACTATATTTGGTTACCTATGATTTGTGAAAAGAGTTTTTTTCCTCTTCTAACTTCACCGCCTTCATTTGTTGAACTAACGCTTCCGCACTTACGTTCTCAACTTAGGTCTGAAAACGGTACACTGGCTGATCTTTGATCCACCGAAAAGACTAATGTAACAAGAGTGCCTTTTTTAGCTCTTTTTGGCAGTAGCCACGATCTGAAGAGTTTAAGAAATATTCTACTGCAACGTGAGATTGAGACATCATGTATTTCTCTATAGCATTTCCTCCAATATTTTCCTCAGTGATATTTACCTTTAGCCATTCAGTTTTCATTTTAGCTGACATTAAGGCGGTAAAGGTAAGCTCTCAGTTCGTACTGAATTGGATAAAGGTCCTAAAGAAACTGGTTAGGTTCAACTTATTTGGGTGCCAGCAGTCTATATATTTCAACTGTCTTTTAACTGGTAAAAAGTTATTGCAGAGTCTTCAACTTATCGTCTATGATGAAAACGAGAAGCTATGCTGAAAGAGGACTCCCTAGGACTTAGGCTAGACTGGAATCTGCAAAACGGCTGGTAGGCCCGGAGCCTAAAATCGTTATAGCCAAATTTATACCTGTTGCATTAATGAAGAGTCTGCTTGACAACTACCCCCGCTGAATATGGACGAAAATACCTGGCATAAGACAGATTAAGGCACTAATAGATAGGCCCTCTGCCTAACTACTACTACGCTTAAAGAGACGCCAAAATCGGCTAGTCATAGGTCTTTTAACCGACACTGGCTACTGTGGACACTAACTATTGTGGACAATCCGAAATGCAGATGGTACTGAGTAAAAGATGAAACTGCAGACTACGTTATCGGGAAATGCGTAGCATTTATTAGGCATTTTTTGGGCTAGATTCAAATAATAGGTAACACCTACTGTCTACTGACAAGATTTCCAAGAATACGTTAATGATTTTTCCAGGGCTATTGGCCGCTGGTATCCCTCGATAAAGCACAACGGGCTTAGTAGGCGACTTATGTGCGTAAAAAATCGTTTGACTGCCCACTGCCTTACAAATTCAATTTAAAATTCAATAATAAAACCAAAAAAGCGGTTTATACAAAATAAGAACAAGATACCCAGCAAAGACCGTAACAAGATCAAAGCGGAGGTAAAGAAGGAGATCATGGCCGACAGGGCAGAGCACCAAGACGATGATACCCGCATGTATCTAAATGCGCATGATGCAAACACAGAGACTGAAACTGAAGTCACAGTAGAAGACGAAAACCGATCGGAATGCATTGAAATACATAACTATGAAAAAGATGTGGTAAAACAAGAAATTATACAAAGAGTAAACACCGACTAAAATACAAATCATAAAGTTCATACAGATCAATTTCTACCCAACCCAGTCATATTATAATATTAACAATACTAAATAAACTAATGCACGCAATATCTGAAACAGTATAACATACCCTAATCTCCCAAAATAACAATAAAATACTAAAGAAATCTAAACCGACAATCTCTCCTCTGAAGCCAAGATAAAAAAAATGTAGAAAGACTTATCCGCACTAAAGTCTATATATTTTAAGTGTCTTTCAATAATACCTATTAGTAAATTTCAACTGTCTTTCAACTGCAGAGACTTCAACTTATTGTCTAACATTTAACGAGTATTTTATTCAAGGCCAAACACCACAACAATAGAACCATAACCCTAATGTATAAAAACATGTCATAACCTTCTTGGAAATTACTATTCCGTCAGTCTGATATCTGACATGTAGGTGCAAGTTTTTCACTCGAAGTATCGCAAATAGTTTCGACCAGGTTATGGCACGAACCATTACAGCCAGCCCTAAAGAATTTTATTGAAAAAATCATTGATATTATCGAGGACTATGAAAACCCGTTTGACACTATAAACTAGTATCAATGTTAAAGTGACTCCCGACTGTAGAAAAGACTACCGATATAAATACGTTAGCAATAGAGTTTATAAGGGGGTGACAATTTAAGAACATGAAATGGCCCATTGGACATAGTGTCCAAGGGGCCCATACACTCCTTCAATACTTGAGGATCGAGTAATATGTTAAAAATGCTTTTCAATGATACCATAGAAAGCCACATTTCAAAAAATTGTTCTTTGTTTATTAAGAAAACAATAAAAAAAAACTATTTTGAAATTTTCATTATTATTTCATTAAATTTTGAAAATTATTTTCGTTATCTTTAAGGCAACATTAAAGCTTAGAATAATAAGGCACTAATATAGCACGGCATTACTAAAACTATTCTATGCTAGAGTTGCTGTAATGACTGAGGTTGCATTTTAAAAAGCATATATGTTAGGTGACTCCACAAAAAGACATAAGAGGTGTTAGATCTGGCGATCTAAGTGGCCATTCAATAGGGCGTCTTCTTTCAATCGGGAACTACGTAATGAGGAGGTGCTTCATCCTGTTTCAATAACAGTAAGCGTTCTTCTACAGATAGCAATCTCATGTATGTCTCTCTGAATTTTTAATTTTCTTACTATTATTGGTTCAACAGACTTCTGCAATATAAATTTCCTGACATAAATATTGAAGCGATAAGATCATCTCTCAACATACCAGCCCAAACATAAATTTTCTGTAGGTACTAGGTATGCCCTTCTTTAAATACGTGTTGGTTCTCGACATTCCAATAACGACAGTTTTGCTTATTAACATGCATATTATATCATGATACATTCATCACTGAAACAAATATTTTTAACTACTTGAGGTCCTACCATCTACCATTATTTCACAAAATTGGACTCCTCTGTCCGGGTAGTCTTTTTCTACGTGACAGAATCAGTTTTTTCAAATTTGGTTACCAGTTGACGAACATACTCTGGGCTTACATTTTGACCTGGATCATTTTATGAAAATATTGAGCTATCCTTAAGAAACATTTATCCTGGTAACCATAAATAAAAATAATGTCTACTTATTCAGAAATGCAATACCCCATTGCTAAAGATAAGAAGTGCTACTCCTCGTTCAAATTGAACCAAAAGTCAACTCTCTCCAAAAGTCTGAAAATAATAATATTGGTACAAGTTACTTTTAAAAGTAACTTATGTGATAATAAAATGTGAACATTTATAAACAACGCTTTTCTTGGCAAAAAAAAAACCATAGTAACTAAACAAATACAAAATACCTATTGGCTTGACACGTTTAAAGTTCTCAGTATATCGGTAGCCGTCATTTTTGGCAAGTGTTTTTGTTGTTTTCCTTGATAAAGAGAGAAGAATTTTCCGAAATTTAATTTTCTATAGTATCCTTGGAAAGCATTTTTTAGGACTTTCAAGATGATGTATTACTCGATTTTTTTTATTTAAGAATTTAGGGTTGTACCTCACTCTGTTGAAGAAGTTGCAGATCAGAAAGAAACAATATACTTGTTTTTATTCCCCCTTCGTTTTATAGAAACTATTTTCAGCGGTTTCTTTAATTAATTCTTCGTTCCGAATATACGGCCATTTCATATTTTTAAATTGCCATCACCCTGTATATAAAAATGGTACAGCTAACGTTTGACACAAATAAATTTAAATTAAATAGAAAAGTTTCCCCAGATATTAACCGGATGCACGCAAATTGAATACAGGAGGTACAAAAAATAGGGGAAATTGGAAGGAATCATAAAGGTTTATGGTCAGCAGTAGACAAATATGGGCTGTTTGAATGTAATGATTTACTTTATTAAATCCTAGAAAAAAGAAAAAGATGCCTTGTGAACCTATTAAGGCAAACTTTTAAATTAAACTAATTCAAAATGTGTACTATAAATTTATATAAAATGTATAGTATTGATAGAGAATTACCCTAAAAACTCAACGTTAAACTCAGTTATTAAAAAAGGGAATGTTATGTAATATATTAGCTTCAAATTTACTAAGGCAATATAATGTAATGAAATTAAAAAATCACACACAGAAGATGATTACCTTTTCTTCTTAATATTATTTTCACAATTACACCCTCCTTATTGGCACTCAATAAATAAATACCCTAAGCTATGCAAAATTTTATCTTAAAGGCCAAGGACCAAAATCGCGTTGGGGTATTCCAATTGTGGCAAAGGTCGCGGCCACCATACCCATTATTGCGATAAACCTTCGTGCTATATTTCCAATGACGAAAAAAAGCTTGACGTAGTTATTTATAAGCAAATTAGTGAAATAGGAACAAATTCGTCTGGTTCCTGAATGAACGAGTAGAATAAAACCGACAATAATGAGCCTAATTGTAATTCAACGTAAATGTGAATTGAGTGTGTAATGGATAGATTCAGTTGGTGAGATATGAAAAAAATAAAAATATGTTTTTAAGAAAGAAAATCTCAAAGATACACATCGCACATTATAAATTATGCCTTTGAAAAATGAAATTAGTATCATCTGCAAAAATACCTACTAAGGGTGATTTCTTAACTTAGTTCTTAATAGTAGATTCCAGACCAACTACCCCTGGTCGGTGCAACATATGGTAATTTTAAATATTCTTTCAATTCTTAAACTACTGAAAGCAAACACATAACTATACTTACGTAAAAGCAAACAATTGACATTGTTTTTTATATAATTTGTAGGCAAACTACTGTAATTAATTTATTGACCTCTAACGGCAAGGCATATTAATAATTTATTCTTTACATATAATTTCTATTCTACCGAGAATTGCATTTATGATGCTTCAGAATAATTTGCAAATATTCGAAGGACACGTGCCCCAAGTGCAGCCGAGCATGGCTACACTCGATCGAAAATACCATGACAATAACGATGAGTAGCCCAAAATGAATTTTTTAATTTTTAGGGAAATCGTAAATAAATTAGGAATGTTTTAATAGCAAGCTAAATAGATAGATAAGTACCATTTTAGTAAATTACGTCACTTTAAAATCCGCTACAACCGAATCGTTTAACTATCAAAGGTTGACCAACATTAAAATGTAACAGTTCGAGAAATCTGAGTTTATATACTGATCATTTAAAATTTAAACCAATTATTGTTAACAATAAGTAAAAATACGCTTATTCATCGTTTTTATAAAAAATGTATTTTATGATCCGTTATAATATTAGAAAGTAATAAAATCAAATCCGCTGCTAAAGTAAAGTTTTAATTTATGTTGTAAAACGTCAAAATTGAGAATTAGGAGGGTCCACTTACCCGGCAGACTCTTCATTTATTACTGAACATTTGGCCAAATCGACTATTGGTTTGGGTCCTGCCGGCCGTTTCACAGATTCCAAAGAAATCCACTTATTCGTTTCCAGCATAGCCTGAGTGGCCAGATACCTTGACAAGCTGATGCCTGTAGTTTACCTTCACCAGTTCCTCCAGTACGAGCCTAAGGCTGTTTCGTATTTTCTATCCTCGTTTCAATGCAGCAAAGACTTCAGCCTAGAAGATCTAAGTAGCTGCTCCCCCAGTGAGTATGCTCTGTGGAATATGAGGCTTCACCACAGAACCCTACATCTATTGTTCGTTCTGGAGCTATTTGTATAGCAGATGGTCCTCCGGTTTAAAAACGTAGGCCCATTGGAGTCCTGGAGTATTAAGAAATAATTTAGAGTTTTACTGTTCATAACAAAAATTGTAATTATTAATGGTATAGGGTGTCAAAATTATGACCAAAATCCAACTTATATAGGATCTGATGCATTTATTTTTACCTTTTGTATATGATACCATCAGAACAATTGTTCAAAATGTCTTCCTCCAACCTCAATACCCCGATTTAAACGCCGCACATGATTTCGGCGGACTACAGTAAAAATTTGATCCTCGTTTTGAATGATTTCAAATGCTGCTGTTATTCGTCCAATTAAGTCTAGCTCTAATTCTACTGGAGTTTCGTAGACTAAAGACTTTACATGTCCTCACAAGAAAAAATCGAGTGACGTTAAATCGGGTGATCTAGGAGGCCAAGAAACTCCTCCACCTCTGGCAATCCAACGGTGCCCAAACCGCTGAGCCAAATACTCGCGTACTTGTACAGCAAAGTGAGCCGGCGCTCTATCATGCTGAAACCACATTTACTGTCTAACGTTTAGTAGAACATTTTCAAGGAGTTCTGAGAGAACTTTCTCCAAGAAACGCAGATCAATAGGTCCTGTTAACCATTCCAGTAGAAGGTATGGCCCAATTAAATAATCATCAACAATGCCTGCCCATACGTTGACAGACCAACGATTCTGATGTTTTATTTCTTGACAAATTGCATAAGGATTTTCTTTGTCCCAAACATGGCTATTCGTACTATTAAAAATACCGTCTTTTGTGAAAGGGGCTTTATCGGTCCACAAAACATGTCGTAAAAAATGTGGTTTAAAAAATTGGTTCAAAAAATTGTAATGATGTGATCCAGAAGCCATCGACAAAATTGAACTCTAGGATGATAATCGGCTGCAGTCATACCTTGAACTTTCTGGAAGTGGTAAGGATGGAGTTAGTACCTGTAGATGATGTAGTACTTGTATTCATATTCTTAGCGATGTTCATCACGGTTCATCGGCAACTCGCTGAGGCATCTCTTCTTTAATTTCATTCTTACGGTTCGAGCAACACCAGTATCATGCATCTTGGTCTTAAACATGCCTGTCTCAGCGCCGCCGATGAACCGCAATAAACTTTTTGTATCCAGGATGCTGTTGTTCGGAATAACGTTCATGATACAACCGCGATGCTGCTCGTGCATTGCAGTTTGTTGCTCCGTATGTCAAATGCATATCCGCCAATTCTTGATTGGTAAAGTTTTCCATTAGCAATAAATGTTTAAAAATTGTAAGCTATAAAATTTTTAAATATGACATTGAGAATTGACATTGATAAGCGTTAATTTTAAGCAATTGTTGTTATGGTATTATGTACAAAGGGTAAAAATAAATGCAACAGATCCTATTTAGGTAATTAATGTTTTTTATAAATTTTAACGCGTCTTAGGGCCGTAGTGGCGTAGTGACGCATTTCCGGCAATGGGTTCCTATAGTCAAATGGATTCCACTGAACAACCCCCAGAAGTTTGATCCCATAGTTCTGAAACACCCTGTATAGCTGTTCTACGTTGCCCTTAGCTATAGAAAAGTCTTATAACAGGTTTTCCCTGCACTTGTTACTCCTCATTTTCATTGCTACAAGTGCCTTTTCCATCTAATTTACAAAAATAATATGGTGTAGTTGCTATATTTCCAGTCTTTTTCTGTTTAATTAGCTTAGTACTAAGCTGCATGCTGATCAATCTGGTTTTCGGGAGGATTAAATTACAAAGAATGCTGTTTTAAGTTAAAGAATCTTTACTAAGGCAGTAATAAAAGTGGTAGTTCTGCGGCAGCATTTTGTGATCTGGCAAAGCCTTTTGGAAATGTTAATCACGTGATTCTTCTGCAGAGACTTTACATTTGAGAAATTTAGGGTTGCCTTATCTCGGTTTAAGTCTGGTATTTCTTATTCACAAAAAGTAAGCATACTTTAATTTTTAGTCTAAAATTATTGGATTTGTCAAGAGTCTGTACTTGGTCCTTCTAAGGTATAATATTTGCTTTTGGGAATCCTACAGCCAGTACCCAATTAATTCTTATCTTACTATCAGTAATGAAAAAAAATTAGCTTTAAGAGCAGCTCGACCTAATTGTCATCCTTTATAGATAAATTATATTTGATTTACATGACTGATTACAGATAAAGCATTTATATTTTAATTTTTAAAAAATAATTTAAAGTGATAATTAAAAACTTCAGTAAAATTATCTCATGTATAAAATCGATCATATACCTTTGCACTTAATAGATAAATAAATTGTGAATGACAATGATTAATTGTATCATTGTATCATACCCAAAATTATAAAAGTGTATAGTAGTTTTAAGTCAAATAAAAAACACATACCGTAGCAAATTAATTTAATACAAAATTTGATAGAAAAAATATTGGTATTTAGTAACATATATAGGAGATTTAATAAAGGAAAAGAAAGAATTAAAACGATTGCCAGTGTCAATGGTTATGACGATAGGATTAAACATAAGCTGAATAAAAGACATGAGTTTAAATTTAAAAACTTTTCATGAAAATAAGGAAACGTTCGTTCAATGCCGCGTGATCCTATTTTGACAAAATGTTTTGATTGAATTTTTAGTATTTATACTTTATTCAGACATGCTTTTTTGAATTTTTTTAAGCGCAAGACTTGTCGAGAATAAAATAAAGAGTTTTGGTTAATGGTTAATTTGTTTTCTGATGTGTGTACAAAATTTCAAATAATGTATCCTACGTTATCTCTGAATAATTGAAAACTTTAAATTAGTAGTGGTGCTTGTCAGTTAATAGGTACTCGAGTTCGTAACGAGAAGAAAAAATATAAGTGATTTGATCTACAATTTTGAATTTTGTCACTCAATATTATGAAATATTTTAATGTAAATCAAAAATATAAATAAGGGGATTTCTAAACCAAATTCTGTAAAAAAAAATTAAATGAGTGATATAGATAGATTAAAGTTGTGTATTTGTATATGCTGTATGCGGACTATCATTGATATTCGAACTAAAAAAAATAAACTACTTTTTGGTTATGCTGATTTTTTGCTTTATATTATTATTATTTTGAATTTAATAAGGGACCACCATCCCTTATGGGTACCCTGTGTATAAAAAGTTGCTTTTTTTGAGCTGTACATTATAAGATTTTTTTTATTGTGAGAATTGATTTTAAAAATCTCATCATCTTCGATTTCTATAAAACTAATATTACCTGAAAAGCATAACTTTATTGAACCATATAAGTTATGTCATTTATTCAATAATTATAAACTTATTTTCTAACAAATTATATTTTTTATATAAGAATATTAAGAGTTGTGTAACCTCTTTATCTAATCTTTTCAAATTATTTAAATTTTAAATGTATTTACAAATTAAATACATTATAGCCTTATATAAGTTACTCAAAAAACCACTTATATAATAATTTCTTTAATTATTAAAAATTTAGCTAAGTACTTACTTATAAGATTAGTCAAAATAAAGTGGTCTATTTTTTTCTCAAAATTTGCTGTCTTATTGAAAAATTCGTTTGGCCTTAAAATGACCTTGTAGAATTACTCTGGCCCCAAGGTTAAATAGATATCTGAATGTAAAATTTTCCGCTCATTCTATTTCCCAAATTAAAAAATAGGGGTTTCCATTTAAAAAACAAAAGTTTACTTTAAAATCACAAAAAATGACCTTGGGGTCAATAAAAAATTCACTCCTGAATTTTTTTAAGTCAAAATCAACAATTTTTCTCTAAAACGTTTTGTTAGAAAATACGAGGGGGGGTTCCGTTCAACACCTTCTAAAGTACAATTAGAATTGTACTTTAGAAGGTGTTGGTTTATCCCATTCTATGGATACCCCGTTCGACATGAAGCAGAACAAGTAAAGATGATACCTGGCGACACGTGTTTCTGCTTTTTGGCTTTTTCAGAGCAGGGCCACCAGAAAACCACAGGAAAAAGTAAAGGAAAAAAAGTAAGGGATCATAAACAGTAACAAACAATCAATTTGCTATTTAGCTCTCCGTGCTATCTTGAATTTTTTTTAAATTAACTTTAATCATCTAATTTATAATGTTAGGAACTTAAAAAATGTCTGTATCTGACTCATAATAATAGTCTTTTCATTTCGAGATTCTAAAATCTTGGTAGATCCATTTATTTCAGTCTTTAGTAATTTTTATCCTCTTAATGCGCAATAATTCCAATCTGATTTACTAACAAGAAAACACTCATTAAGCCTCGTTCAAGGTCAACTGATCTCTGAAATATCTTTTGAAATCTGTCATATTTTTCTACATGATCTTGATCTATTAATAAAATAAAATATTATTCTTTCATCTTCTTCAACATGCTCATCATCGTCACCTTCCACCTTACTATACTGCCGTCCTAAGCCAAAAAGACGCATCTCAAGATTTTAAGTTTTTGAGTTATTGCGATTTATCGGTTTTTTATTACAGCACTCGTATTTATTTAATTTTTAAATTTTTTTTTTAAATTATTTGTAGTAATGTGTTTGAGTAATAAATAACTTTGAAGTTTTATTTGTTTAGAAAGAGATTTTTAGTTAAAAATGAGATGCGTCTATTGCGCTTAGGATTTTAGTACAAATTTTAGATACGTCAAGAAGGATATTGCATTTTGCTAATATTATTATTAAATATTTACTAATATGACAAAAGAAATGGAAAGATTTATTTAATAACAGATAATTGTACTTTAGAAGGTGTTTAGAAGGTGTTGTTCCGTTACTTTTGTTATACGTTGGAAGTCATTAAGCAGAAGACGTAAAACTGGTACTTGCCGACACGTGTTTCTGCTTTCTTAAATTCTCAGAAATATTATCACAATACTGCCCCAATTATGTAACACTGGTGCCATCTGTAAAGCATCTGTCAGTTCAATCATACAAACAACATTTCTATACAAGGTGTCTACTATAAAAACCGCCAAACTTTAAGAGGTGATTAAACAAGTCATTTGCAACAAAAAAGTCGTATAACATTTTTTCGAAAAGTTGTTAGTTCTTCTGGTATTTAACATTTTTTGATTTTATCAAATTTCTTTGTTTTTTTTCATATCTTCTTCGTTGTCGTTTTTCTAAAATTTGGTAAATAGGGACATGCTTTTTTTTTCAGTAAAAACTACTGCATTTAATATGCTTTCCAATGATATACTTACTTTTGTGATAGCTATTTGTTTTCACAGCAATATCATGGGCAAAAGAAAGAAATCCACAAAAATTGAAAATTTTTAAATTTTATATTTCTTGATTGACCAAAATTAAAAAATCAAAATTTCATTAAACTTAAATTATAACAATTGTTTAAAATGTCTTCCCTCTTGTTCAATACATTTGATGCATCTTCTTTTGACACAATCAACAACCCGTTCAAGTTCAACGCGTTTTTGTCGCATTTTATTGCAACACACACTAATTTGATTAATTAGATGGTCTCAAGTATTAATGTTAATACTATAAACATTAGATTTTAATGTGCCCAAGACATAAAAGTCAAGGGGCGTAAGGTCAGGGCTTCTGGGCGGCCATCTTACCGGACCGTATCTTCCGATCCATTTCTCCCCAAAGCATTGATGGGCTGGGCATCCGTCCGTTTGAAACCAAAGTTCCTGTCTAGCAGCTAAAGGGATTTCTTCCAGAAAGTTAACAAGGTCTTTATTTAATAAATTTGAAAACTCATTGGAATTGAGCCGATCAGGAAGTATTACAGGCCCGAAAAGGCGACCTCTCATTAATCCTATCCATACGTTGACCCTTATCTCATGCTGAAAATGTGAAACAACAGTCGCATGAGGGTGTTCTGTATGCCATATATGGTTATTTCTTAAATTAATTATTCCAGCTCTTGTAAATGTTGCTTCATTTGTCCAAAATATTTGATCTGTTCCCCACTCTTGCAACTTATTCAAGTACCACCAAAAGAATGGAAGCCTCACCTCACCATTCACTGGCATTAAATCCTGGACTTCTTTCAAATGAAACGGATGCAAATTATTCTTTTTAAGAACTTTATGTACAGTGGAATGGTGAATCCTTAATGCAGCACCAATGCAGCGAGTACTTTAAGATCTATCTTCTGTAACAGCTCTCATAATCGCAGGTTCTTGTCACCAGCATTGACCATTTTGACCACCTTCTCTAATCCGCAAACCTCGAAAGGAACCAGTTTTCCCACAGCGTCTGAATACTTCTGCAAATGTACTTCTATGGGGTTGCCGTCTATTAGGAAAACGCAGCGCATACTCCCTTGCTGCCTCCCGCGAGTTTGCATTTGCGACATCGTAATTATTCATTGTTTGTGGAACTAGGCATTATTTTTTTAGGCACATTTAAATCAAATTACTTATTTAACTACTTTAGGTCGAAGTGAAACCTTAATGACAGTTCTTGTCAAATTGTAAATATATATGCTTTTGTTTTAAAATCAACTAATACATGGTTTGTGAATTTTATTCTTTTGCGGATTCATTGCCATTTACAAAAGAAGGAAAACCTGCCTTTTTTTTAAAAAATAAATATCGCGATATGTTATTTATTTACGGCTTCTCTAATGGAAATTTGTGGAGTCGTTATGTTAAGGAAAATAGATCTACAAGTACTCACCGCATTGGTGCTCAAAAAATCAAGAAATATAAAATTTGAAAATTTTCAATTTTTGTGATTTTCTTTCTTTTGCTCATGATATTGCTGTGAAAACAAATAGCTATCACAAAAGAAAGTATATCATTGAAAAGCATAATAAATACAGTAGTTTTTGCTGAAAAAAAAAATATGTCCCTGTTTACCAAATTTTAGAAAAACGACAACGAAGAAGATACCACTAATTTTGCACATTTCCCAAATGTTACATTTAACTTCTGATAACAGCCGGTATAAAAAATTAATCAAAAACTTAAATATACCCATCCTTTAGAAAATTTAACTCTGTTTCAGATAGTATATCTAAATTTTATGTGATGGTAATGTGATGATAATGTGGTAATGTGTAGGTGATGTAAATCTATTAATAACGGAGATATTCTTGTTTATATGAAAAAAAAAACAAAGAAATTTGATAAAATCAAAAAATGTTAAATACCAGAAGTACTAACAACTTTTCGAAAAAATGTTACACGACTTTTTTTTGTTGCAAATGACTTGTATAATCACCTCTTAAAGTTTGGCGGTTTTTATAGTAGACACCCAGTATAATTAAACAATTTTATAATTAATTCACGAATTTTCGTAAATATCAACAGTTATAGAGCACCCTGTATAGAAAAAGTAGGTTGTATTTAGTTACGTATATTTTTAATGAAATTATAACAAAAAATACTTCATATCAATTAATCAAAACAATCACACGAAATATTCCTAGAAATATACGTTACTTCCTAAGAATTCCTAACAATATTTCGTGTGATTGTTTTGATCAATTGATAGTACAATCATTACCTTATTTATACAGGATGTTTTCAAAGTAGTTAACACCTTGTAGAGCTCATCAAAAGAAGTTAATATAGCAAAAATCACCTACAGGGTAAGTAGCAAGGAAAAACACCAAATTCCAGGTGAACATTGTATACGTGAAAATACTTTTAAAAAACCCATATGTTCTTCTGAGATTCTCATTTCTTCATCAAAATATAGCGTAATTACAAAAAAAATCCAGTTATAGCCCTACTTAAACATTGTATTTGGTCTGCGAAAGGCTCTTGTTGCTTTTCTAATATCTTGTGACAAAAACTTCTGCATTTCTAGTGCGTCGAATTAGGGCCTTCTGAGTGTGAATTTTCACTTTGCACACCTCATTTTTAAACCAGCCTCAGCAACAATGGTCCAGTGGTGTGAGGTCGGGAGGTCTTGGTCGGTATAGTAAACTAATAGAATCACCGCGATCAATCTATAGTCCTGGAAACTCTTCTATTTACATTCTGATATTTAGAGAGTCCTCTAATAATGCTGTTAACTCATTTGGCAAAAAAGAAATATGTTGTTCTCTCCTGTAAGACGTTTTTATTTTTAACTTTTAGGCAATTTTAATTTTCTTTTTGAAATGCCCGAATATTGATAAACTTTAAGAGTTATAAAACGGCTTGTATAGAAAGTAGTAGAGTAAGCGGTATTTAGTAGTGTTTTTTTATGAAATAATAAAATTAATGCCTAATATTTAGTCTATTTTAATTTTTGGTCACATCAATTAGTATTATTATCACTTGCGTGTGTTTTGAGATAAAAAAATTCTATACAGAATACCTCAAATAGAACTAAGGCGTCAACATTAACTTTTCTAACTAGAACACTTTGAATATTATCAAATTTTACAACTCTATGATATTTACATTTACATGGGGGCCTCATACAACTAATTTACATAAACCTGAGGGTAGTACATTTAAAACACAGGCAAAATAACTATAAGACACAAAGATTAAAAATTTCAGAGAAAAAAGGAAAACGTTATTAGTTATTTATAGAAGGTCAAGTAAGGCATCATAATTTTCATAGATAAATCTTTTACAAAGTTCTAAAAATTTTTGTTTATTTGTAATTTCTCGAATTGTTCGCGGCAACTTATTGAAAATTTTTGGTCCTATTACAGAATTACATCTTTGGCTTCCATCGAATCTGCGAAATGATACATTAGGATGTCTTTCAGTTTCATGTGGGTGACTTATGTAGTTTTTATATTTAAGTTTATACCAGAATACACAACTTGAGTATAGATATAAGGATCTGATATTAAGTATTTTGGTATCATATAAGAGCGAGATTTTTTTATAGATTATTTTGGTAATATACTTTTGAAAAGTTTTTAAGGATTTAAGAGCATTATTGTAGTCCACCCCAGGTCATTATACCATAGCATATCAGAGATTCCACAAATGATAGGTTCAACATTGTTAAAGTTTTTTTATCTAATATATTTCTAATAAGGAAAAATGTATGAATCAAGCTTTTGAGTTTAGATGTTAAGTTTTGAATGTGTGGTGTCCATTTTAATTTTTTGTCTATTAATAGACCTTATGTTTAGTGTTTTCTACTTCTTTTACAATGAAGTTTTGTTGTTCATCAATAACTAAGGTACCTGTCGGGTAATAAGGCCTATATTCAAAAAAACCGCTTTAAATTAATCGCAAACCGATTGCGTTGGATCCGCGTCTCCTATTGGTCCATTTACAAACGACATTAGAACGGACTACCCTCGTTCCTCGCTTTCGGGCGTGAGTAAGTTCCAACAACTTGTCTCGACGGGTCGCCGCGTGTGATATAAGGATACAACGAACAAAAACGTCAGTATTTTTAGTATTTATAATTGTATTTTTAATTTATAACTGCAGATATTTTGGTTAGACTTTATATTTTGTGGTTTCAATAGTTTATTAGATTAAATTTAGCCGACATAATTTAAATAAATTTACATAATATTTCGTCATGGATGGGTAATAAGGCCTATAAAAATAAACTATAGGCCTTATTACCCTCCATGTAGGCCTTATTATCCTCATGACAAATTAATGTTTTTATTAACATATTATTAAACTTCTAAACTATTCTCGTTTTATTTTCAGTGATTTTTAACATCATGCCTCCTAAAAGGGCACCTTGGTGCGAGGAGGATTTAATATCAGCAGTTCGATCTGTTCAACGCGATACTCTGAGTACATATGGGGCTGCGGCAAGGTTTAATATTCCCAGAAGAACCATTAGAATTCATGTTCAGAATGGAATCCTAATAAAAAGACTAGGTCGTAAATCTATTTTGAAAGAAGAACAAGAAGCTGATCTCGTTAAAAGAATAATAAGATTTAGTGAAATAGATCTACCTGTGACTCCACGGATCCTTCGTCGATTGGTATTCAGATTCTGCGAAGATAATAAAATTGCTCATCAATTTAATACAACTTCAAAACTTGCTGGTAAAGACTGGCTAAAGGCTTTTATGAAGAGAAATTCTGTAATTTCTAAAAGAAAAGCACAGTTTATGAATCCAGCTAGGGCTCAAAAACTTAATAAATTTATAGTTGTTGATCATTTTTCAAAAATAGGGAAAATATATGATAAAATCTTGATATAATTAATCACTCTGAAAGACTTTATAATATGGATGAAAAAGGATGCCGCTTGATTATTCACCACCAGCCAACCGTTTTAGCTAAGAAAGGGGTAAAACGTGTTCACTTTCAATCGTCAGAACATGCAGAGAGTGTGACAATTGCAGGATGTGTCAATGCCCTTGGAATACCAATACCTCCTATGATTATTTTTAAAGGAAAGAGGCTAAAGCCAGAATGACATGATAATTTGCCACCAGGAACTCTAGTGGAAAAATCAAGTAAAGGCTACATGACTAACGAACTTTTTAAAGAATTCCTTAAGCACTTAGCCCGATACAAAAGTCCAGGAAGGTGCCTCTTAGTTTTTGATGGTGCAGCTTGTCATCTTGATTTGTCAATTATTGATGTTGGAGACTTACTTGATATAGATCTCTACTGTTTGCCATCGAATACAACACATGAGCTTCAAACCCTCGACAAATCTGTATATCGTTCATTTGAACATCATTGGGATAATGAGGTATTATTATTCTTGGATCAGAATCCTAATAAAAAGCTGACCAAATCACGTTTTAACATCATACTTTCAAATGTTTGGTCTAAATGCATGACACTTAGTAACATTATAAACGGTTTTAAGGCTACTGGTCTGTTTCCACTAATTCCCGAGGCAATTCTAGAAACAGCATTTGCTCCTTCAATTCTCTCAGACGTACCGGCACCGGATGATACCAACAAAGAAAATAGGCGTCCACCTGAATCTCCTCAACCTGGTCCGTCTGGAATGGCATCCAACAAGTCTGGCAAATTTTCCTATTCCAATGTTTACTCTTCTGACTCGGATTCGACTGATGACTATATCCCTCTTGCTGAATTAAAGAGACGAACAACAAAAGTCACTTCTTTTAATGAGCTTTTGCCCACACCAGTAAAAACTAATGAAAAACCTAAAAAAAATCGAAAAAAAGCTCTAAACTACAAAAGAACTCCAGTCACTAGAGATCTTTTTACCGAGGAGAACAAAAGTCGTGCCAAATTGAATAAAGATATTGAAAGCCCCAGGGAAAAGTTAAGTATCGAATGGTATTGCCATGGATGTGAGGAAGACAGGCAGGCCGATTTGAGGCAGTGCAGCAAATGTCTTAAATGGTACCATGAGGAATGTGTTGGCTTAACAGTCAATGACATGGATGATTTTGAGTGTCCCGATGGCTACTAAACTTCGCCCAATTAACGAGTTGTGCCATTTTTATGCATAGGCTTTGTTAAACCTCCATCGGATAATAAGGCCGATTTGCGTTATTTTTCTTAATATTTATTTTTTGTTTTCTAGTTTTTTTAGAGATTATTTTTTTAAGTTTGTTAAAATTATTATAGCCTTATAAGCACTTTGCTGTATTAAACTAAATATTAACATTACAGTCTTTCACTTTATTCAATTTTTTTCTTAGCTAGGCCTTATTCCCCTCAAGTACCTTATTTCCTTAAAATTGGCCGATTTGCATCTGTTAGAGAAAAGGCGACACAACAGTTTTTAAAATATTTAGGGACAATTTATACTTGTTTTACATTCCTCATGTCATTTATGAGTTTCGTTCTTACAAGATTCCATATAACATCTTCAAATACAAGAACTGTGTCATCTGCGTAAGATAGTGTCATGCCACCTATATGCAAGGATAAAAGGGAGATTACATATACAATAAAGAGTAAGAGTCTCAGCACTGTATCTTGAGGCACCCCAATTTGCACAGTGCTAGGGTCACTCAGGGAATCTCTAATTTTTCCCATTTGGTTTTTTTCTTGTAGATAGGTGTTAAAGAGCCTCAACACTACACCCCTAATTCCATATCTTTCAAGAACATGAAGTAACTTGGAATGGGGTACAGTGTCGAAGGCCTTTGCTAGATCCATAAAGACCGCAACACACTTTTTTCTCTGCTCCAATCCATATTTTATGTTTTCTATTAGACTATACATTGCATCATTTGTACTAGTTTTTTTTTGAAAACCAAACTGATTGTAGTTAAGTACTTTATTTTTAGTTAGGTAGCCATATAATCTTTCTTTTAAACATTTTTCAAAAATTTTGTTTGAGTTATTCAGGTATCTCTGCTGATGAGAAAATAAGGTTAAATATATATTTAAGTGGTTCAGCAGTATGTGGCTGACACAGCTTTACTGTCTCAGAAGCTTTGCCACCTGGACCTGGGGAACTGTTTTTCTTTGATAAATTAATATGAAGTATTAGTTCATTTTTTATTATAGGCTTTAACGACATGAAGTTTAAGAAAGATGGATAATTTAGATTAAGCTTTGTGGTTGTATCAGGAATTTGACACGCCATACTAGTTCCTATTTTAGGGAAATATTCATTACAGAAATTGGCCATCTCTGTGTCATTTTTAAAGTCTTTATTATTAAGATCTTTTATATAAATGTCTCGGTTAGATTAGATCTCGCGGCACTCAGAATTTCATACATCTTTTATAATATCATGTTTTGAATCTTGCAGTTTGTTTAAATAGTAGTTATTAATTTCTAAAAATAATTTCTCTAAGTCTTATATTCAAGTTTCAGTGCGTCATTATTTTTATTTTTTAATAAATTTTTCTTCATTTGGTCTCCTTTTTTAATTGATGTAATAATACCTTCAGTTATCCAGGGTTTCAATTTGTGTGTTTTTTTGTTGTATAACTTATTTATTGTACATTTATTTTTTATGGAACTAAAAACGTTTATGAAGTTTTGATATGCCAGGATGGAGTTTTTTATTTCATATACTTCTTGCCAGGTTTGATTTTGTATAAGTTCTATAAACAAAAATTGTATAATGAGTTGTTAGGTTAGGTTTTTAGGTGAGTTTTTAGTATTATCACTAGGGTAGTCTAGCTTGGAGAAAATCTCTAGATGCTAATGCCTTCTTTTTTTGGTAAATTATTTAGATAAAGATCAAAGTCAGTGAGAAGTAAATTTTCTGAGGTGTTGGGAAATCTGTACCATGCTATGAGTGAATACTGTATAGAGCTTAAGGAGAATGTGAGTTTTGTTAGCATTATTTTTGAAGTAGGGAAAGTTGTATCTTCTATTTCAAATTAAATACCATCTCTTATGTATAAAATTAACCTATCACAAATATTATTTGAACTATTGTTATAATTAGTTACAAACCCTGGGATAGTAAAGTTTTTTATTCATGGAATATGCCTAGTTTCACCCAGTACAATTGTGTCGGGTTTATCAAGACAAAAAGTATCTATAAATGCTAAAAAGCTGTCAAAATTTTTTATGCCATAACGACTGTTTTTATTAGATCAAGTTGGATTTCCTTTTTTTCTAATTCATTAAGTATAATAACCTCATTGCTAGCCATTGTTTAAGTTATTTATAATTGTTTTTAAGTTTAATTTATAAAGAAAATAAATATATAGCTATTACTGTATATGTAAGTATATTCTGAATACTTTTTGTATAGCCAACCATATGCCTAAATCAATGGTTTGTCATGTATGGCGCAACAGACTAAGGAAATATATGAAGTTAAAACAAAAAAATTATTATACATTTATTGTAACTAATACAATGTTTAATTTGTTGTTTGATTCAGTGCGTCTTTTGCAATAAAAATTTTAATTACAGGGGGTCTCAAGTATAAACTATGTCGCCAACACGAACTTTTTATATTATTTCTTAAAAGGTAAGTAGACCTTATTACTTTTGAATAGTTTTCAATTTTAGAACCTCCTTGATTTGAATTGAATTAAAATTTAGGGAACCGTGCCATCTAAGATATTTGTCTAAAGGAAAACCTCAAAAAGTATCTGAAGATGCTATGCTGAATGTTCTATTAGAAACGAAGAATAATCTCCATGTTGCGATTAGTACAATTTCCAGGAATTAGAATTTATCAGTAGGATCAGTGACAAAAATACTTTGCGTATACAAATATCATCCTTATATAAAGTACAACTGATACATGAAATGCTAAAAAACGCTTTTGACCGCCGAGTGCAATTTTATGAGCAGATTCTTGAGCCTAACAATGATAACAGAAACTTCATTCGAAATATTGTTTTTTCTATTTTCAGGCCACCTTTGCCACCGCGTTAAATGGACACGTTATCAGGTAAAATTGTAGATATTGGGCAACAGAAAATTTTTATTGGAATCAAGAATACCAAACACAGCGTCATTAATTAATTAATGTGTGTCGAAAAATTAATGTGTGAGCCAATATTGTGAAAAATCGAATCTCTGGCTCTTTTTTTCGAAAAAACATTAAGCGGAGAGCGCTACTTAGACTTTCTATAGACAACTTATCCGTGTTTTAGTTGTTTTATTCGCTCATCCACAAGAGTGTAATTTTTAATTATAATTTAATAATTATTTGAAAGATAAAAGAGACCCACATTTACGATATTATCGAGAGCGGCGAAATTATACCAAACACGCTATTGTGAGAAAAAAAATTAAAAAATATTTCAATTCAGTCAGTTTAAAAAAAGGGAAGGATTTCTGGGCAACCGCAAAAAGACTCAAAAGCTGATGTTTCTCCTCACTTTGCTGATGTAACTAAAATTAATAACTATAAAATTGAATTTTACAGAGAAAATATATATGATAAATTGACAAATAATTTATTTATATCATTGTTAGACGAAACAAGTCTGTAAAAATTGTAAATCCTATAAAGACAAATGCAGCGGGTGAAGATAGATATTTTTTTTCTATACGTGATATTAAACTCTGTTTTTTATTTTGCAAAAAGCTTATTTTAAAAATAATTAATACTTGTATCTTAGAAAACGTGTATCCCGGTTACTCGTTTTCAACAAGCAAATATTATACCGTTACCTAGGATATCCAATCCTATAAATTTGAAGGATCTGAGGCCAATTAGTATTCTACGTGCAGTTTCAAAAATATTAGAAAAACACATATCTGCTCAATTAACCATTTTTCTTAAATCAATGAGCGTAATACCTAATTGTCAATCTGGTTTTCGAAGAAACTTCAGTACTACCACATCTCTTGTAAAATTCGTTAACACGTTCGCTGCCAACTCGGTCTATAAGACCAAAAATGTATTAGTTTTATTCGCCACTATGGTTTATAAAACTGAGACGAATATTTGCCACGTTCGCTAACGCGATCTATAGCACCAAGCAAAATATTCAATATTCCTATGCCAACTGTTTTATTTTATATTGATTTAGGGCTAGTGATAGACTGAGTTAACGCCTGAGTATAGCTGGAACATATAAGTTTTTTTAAAATATGACAAACTCGAGATGATCTTATTATTTTGCATATTTGATTTCTAGATATGGAAGATTAGAGAAACAAGAACATTTTACTTAATATATTGTTTCTTTTTGAAATAATATAAAACAAAAACCAGTAGTTTACAATAATAATGCATGCACAAACGTAATAAAAAAAATCTATCTATGGATTTAAAAATCTATGAAATTTATTGAATCATTCCAAGCAGAAAAACGATTCACCATCACAGCCTTTATAATAAAAACGTACTCCAGTGAGTTTTCGTGCTTCGTTTCATTCTTTTTTGGTTGTAAGTTTTTTATAGCATTTACTGCAAGGTCTTCATTTTTTTATAGTCACTTTTGTTTATTCGTGCTTTTGGCGTTTTCTTTTTGGAGTAATCTCTGCATCTGGTTTCTCTCAAGGATCTTGGATTCACATAACTCATAATTGACAGCTTCTCGAAACTGAAGTAAGGGAACTGTGCTATCAGCTATCAATTGCTCCATATCATATTATCAGCTAAATCGCCTTCTGTATCCGTGTTTTGTGTAGGCACGGAGGCAGCACTACTTCCTGGCAATGGAGAATTTGTGCCAGAATTAGCAGACAAATAGGGAGTTAAAAAGTTCTACCGGCACTTATATCGGAACTTCCAGATGATTCATTATCAGTGGGTTCATAGTTTCTATCTGCGATTCTATCGTCTAAGAAAATTAACCCATAAAGATGTATAAGACCTTCGCAGTCCAGTTATTTTTAGAAGTTAACTCAGTTTAGGTTGACTAACTCAAATTTAAAACATGTTTTAGATACAAGGGCGGGTCAATAAGTCCGTGACTTTTTGTCAACAACTGTTAGTTGACGCCTGTCAAAATTTGAATTTTGACAGGTCATTTAGTTTGTGTTTGACAGCTGTTGATAGCAGACTACCACTCGTTTTGAGAACAAAATGGAAAAAAGTGAATTTCGTGTACTCATTAAGCATTATTTTTTACGGAAAAAAACCATCACTCAAACCAAGGCTAAGCTTGATAAATATTATGGGGACTCTCTCTGCACCATCCATTTCCATGGTAAAGAAGTGGTTTACTGAATTTCGATGTAGCCGCAAGCACGGAAGATGCCGAACGTTTTGGATGCCCAGTCGAGGTCTCTACATCCAAAGCAATCGAAAAAATTCACGATATGGTTTTAGCCGATCGGAGATTGTGGAAGCCATAGGCATCTCACATGGTTCAGTAGTTTCAATTTTGAATGATCATTTGGGTATGAGAAAGCTTTCCGCAAGATGGGTGTCGCGTTTGCTCACAATCGACCACAAACGCAACCGTGTGACAATTTCCCAGGAGTGTTTGGCGTTATTCAACCGCAATATGGACGAATTTTTGCGTCGTTTCGTCACCGTGGACGAAACGTGGATCCACCACAATATGCCGGAGACCAAACAGCACTCAAAACAGTGGATTTCTCGGGGTGAATCGGCGCCCAAGAAGGCAAAGGTGGGTTTGTCAGCCAATAAAGTCATGGCGACCGTTTTTTGGGATGCACGCGGTATAATCCACATTGACTATCTTCAAAAGGGGAAAACAATCAATGGAGAATATTATACCAACTTATTGGATAGATTCAATGAGGATGAAAGAAAAAACACATTTGGCCAAAAAAAAAAGTTCTTTTCCACCAGGACAATGCAAGGGTCCACACATGTGCAGTTTCCATGGCAAAAATCCATGAATTAGGTTACGAATTACTTCCTCATCCGCCCTATTCTCCAGATTTAGCCCGCAGTGACTATTTCCTATTCCCAAACTTAAAGAAATGGCTCGGCGGAAAGAGATTTGACTCCAACGACGAAATCATCTCTCAAACAAATGCCTATTTTGATGACCTCGACAAATCATATTTTTCCGAAGGGATAAAAAAATTGGAGAAACGTTGGACTAACTGTATAGAACTGAAAGGAGACTATGTTGAAAAATAAAATAACTTTTTATATAAAAACTTATTGACCCGCCCTCGTATCATAATAGAGTTGTTAACAAATCAAAAAATTTAAAGATAGGTATAAAACAGGCGCTAGTGACATAATAGCAAATTTTTCTTGACAGTGAACGTGTTAATAATATTAGAACTAATCTGCATTGAAGTAAATGGACAACAAATTGAACATCACTTGCAATAAATATTGTATACATTTTAATTTTTTAATGTCGTATGTTTAATTAGTCTATTACGTCAAATTTGGCAAACCGCTGACTTTGGGAATATGGAATGCTATACAAAAAGTATTCAGAATATATCATACAATTGTAACATATCACTGATATACAGGGTGTTCCATACAAAAAATAATGTTGACGCCATCTACTTGAGGTACCCAGTACAGAAAATTTTTATTGCAAAAAACGGGCAAATGATAAAGCTAATCGACGTTTCCAAAAAATAGAGGAAAAAAACACATGCATTTTAAATAAATTTCTTTTCATCGTGAATGCACTGTATAATACTAAAGTTATCTGCAAAGCATAACTTTATTAAATCAAAGAAATATTTTCCTTTATACATTTTATTATAATCTTAAAGCCATATAAAATACCTTAATAAGTCCAATAATACAATAAATTTTCTGTTTATTTTTTCTAATTTTTATTTTCGTTGGAACATATACGAATATTCTCAAACATTAACAGTTATAGGACACTCTATATCGAAAATGTAGGTTGTATTTAATTTTATCACTTTCTGATCAAATTATAACAAAAATCGCACTGGTGTCATCTATAAAACTAGCGCTGCGAACAGGATAGTGCAATTTTACCCTTTATCGGTGTACCATTGTGTAAAAGTGATTGTCAAATTTAGTACACTATCCATCAAGAATCTGAAGACATCGACCAACCCCAAGTACCGCAACTCTTGGTACTGCGATCCTTTTGGAGAAGACCAAGCCGAGAAACTGCTAAGCCGCCTACCGTGTTGTCAGGGACCTAGCTGATCCAAGTGCTGCCTTCCCAAACATCTCATCTGGACCAGAACGATTCAAGCCACGCCTTTATAGGGACTACTTTGGTTGTGAACCTCTACTGTGCAAGCGCTATGGGTCATCCCTTGATTGTACTGTAAGTTTTTGTTTGAATTGCCATTATTTAATGTCTAGTCCATATCCGTCGCAAAAATTAAAAAACATATTAATACGAAATGGGGCATCTTTAGGATTAGTAGTTGAAAACAAAAATTTTAACATTTCTAATTTAAGTAGTGAAAATATTTCCGATCAAAATAATTTAAATAATATAAGTAACCTATTACATAACCTAACTTTAGATTCTAATTTATCCAAGCCTAATTATTTAAATATTAAAATGGAAAACATGAGATTCCACACTTCTCTCTTACCAACCTTCTCTGAAATTCAAAACCATTTAGAAAGTTTTATAATATCCATAGATGAGTTTTACCAATTATATTTTACAAATGATGGTATTGAACAAAATAAAGTTGTTTTAGCAGCTATTAAGTCAAAGTTAATTGACAATGCTCGAGACTTTTTACTTTCTAGACCAGATTTAGATTCATGGCCTTCAATTAAAGAGGCCCTAAGGCTAAAGTTCGGTGATCCTATCACTTATCAAATTTTACACCAACAACTACAATACTTTAAGATCAATAAAAATGAAAGCATACTACAATTTGTAGATAGACTCAAATCCTTTGTAGAAAGAATTTTTTTAAAATTACATTGCGAAGTCTCAGATGTAAATGCGAAATTAATTTTAATTAATCAAATAGAAAAAACTTCGGTTTTAATTCTGACAGCCAATTCGCCTCAGACATTAAAAACGATGTTAATGTTACAACGCCCTAATACACTTGATGATGCATATACGCATGTAATTAACTATAATATGATTCAATCACAGGTAAATTTTTCAAATCTGTCTAATGTTCATAATAACCAATTTACTAATAATAATAATAATAATAATAACCATAATTCCTATGTAAAACAATATAGCTTTCAAAGTCCCGTAAGATTACTACCCCAGAATCAACCCTTCATGCATTCCCCAGCAACAATTTCCCAGTCAGCCCATACAAATACGACCTAGACCAGTTCAAATACATTATCCGACAAATGGTCAAGTTTTTGGAAAACCAAGAAATGTCTTCGCTCCCCAAAATCATAATAAACCTAAATTAGACCCCCCTACTCCAATGTCAATCTTCATAACTGGACCCTCTAGGCAGTATCAACAAAGAATGCCTTTTTGACAACCAAACTTTTTCCAATCATCAGGCCCCCGAAATTTTGTGTCCCAAGAGTTAACTAACATTGAGACCAACGCTAACTCTTATCCCGATGTGCCTTATGTCAAAGATAACCATTCTGAACATTATACCGATTATTCACCCCAACATTATTCTGAATTTAACTGGCATAAAACATATAAATGATTTCATCAGTTAAAACCATATCTAAGTTTTGCATTCTGCATAAATTTTATCCAAATTTATAGTTTATCTTAAATGAGTTACAATTTGTCAATAAAATCACTGACATGCAAAAATCACACTCGTTATTTTACAAAAATGTCTCATAAGCAGTAGTTGAATGTATCCTCCAATCAAGAATATGCCCCCGATTCATATTTTTATCAATTCGAGTGGCCTCTTCAGTTGGACAATGGAAATTTACGAGAAAACTATATAAACTTTGACTGAACAAAAGGTGCTCAAGTTGTTTGAAGTAAACAAGAACAAACAACAACTGTAAAGGGAAAAAATTCATAGAATAGAAAAGGTGGGAGGTTGTTTTAATTGACGCAAAATATCAATTGAATAAGATTCGGTGTAAAAAGTTTTTAAGCGGCAAGGTACCAATGGTTTTGCGGTAGTGGTGTTGCGGCGGTTCTCTTGAGCGGTACTAATTTCAAATATACGAGTCCATTCGCGCATATAATAGTGTTAAATAACTTGCGGAAGTTTACAAAAAAATTAGGTTCTTGAATAGAAAAAGGTAGCTTGGCTTTTTATATTTTTTTTACTTTTTTATTTCAAACTGTACTTCTTGCCTCTTCTTTTCTCATATTTCTATGGGCAAATTTTCAATTAAAGTTAATTTTTTTTACAATAAATTAAGAAATTTGGCTATTCTAAGATTTTAATTATACGTCAAAGGAAATATAAGAAAGCGACTAAAAAATAATAATTTTAATTATGAATAATTTCACAGTTTGCTTTGTAGTAGTAATTTCATACGTCTGGAAAGGGATTTTTTTTTATATTTGCTCAATTTTTAAAAAATTTTTCTGGTCTATTGTAATTTTTATTTTTCTTATTATTGATTCTTTTTATTTTAATGCTGTGCTCAATTTCATATTTTTGCCTAAATATATAATAGTAGTTATTAATTTTTTCTCTTAGTAAAAACTATAATATAACTGCAGACAACTATTACCCCAAAATTAAAC
This sequence comes from Anthonomus grandis grandis, assembly GCF_022605725.1. NCBI lineage: Eukaryota > Metazoa > Arthropoda > Insecta > Coleoptera > Curculionidae > Anthonomus > Anthonomus grandis. Next base: position 39,678,448 of record NC_065546.1, on the reverse strand, counting down.
CTTAAACCCATTTTAAAAACCTTACATTAAATTAAAAATAAAATTATAATACATATTGTGGATTCTATAAATTTAAATAATGAGAAACCTAAATACTATGACAAAAAATTAAACAAAAAAAATTTAGGTCCGTCATCTTCGAAAATAATACAAAAAAATCATTAAGTTTCTTTTTACTTTTAATTAGCAGGGAATAAAAATAGAATGAAAATATTTAAATAGAAGGAGATGATAAAAAATAAATCCAAACTTGAAATATTATAATTTATATAATTATTTACGTTTCTAAAAAAATATTTAAAGACCTAACATTATTTTATTAGAAACGTGAATTTTTGTTCAAAATAAATTTAGTTTTAATTATAAATATTTTGATTGTTTTTTTAAAATTCTTTGCAGAATTAAATATGGAAATTCTTTTTTTTTTAATATAATAATAAAATATATTTTAAAATAAATATGTAGACTTTGTAAAAATATAAATTCAAATCTTCATGGTAGTTCTTGGTTATAATTTAGGTTGATATTCTTTCCATTAATCATTTTCATCTTTCTTTGGATTTTCATCGTTTTATCGTATTATTTTTTAATTAATTCAGTATAATCTGCAAATGTTAGGGACAAAGTAAATCTTACGTTAAATAACATTAAATTTTAAAAAAATATTAATTAATAAATGTGCTGGATTCTATAAATTGAAATATTGGACAACCTAAATATTTAAAAGTTTCAATGCATATTTCTTTTAAATCCTTCAATATATAATTTTTTTACGTATGTACAGGGTCTTTCCCCATATATTGACCCCTCTCTAAAGGGGTTAGGTGAAAATTTAGAAAAAAAAAATTATATAAAACTTTTAAAGTTTTACTTTTACTCTTTAATTTTTTAATTCGATGTAATTTTTTCTCTTTTAGAAATGTCAAATTTGGACAGATGGTTAGTTTTTGCCTATGGGACACGCTGTATATGACTTCATATTTTAAAAGAGAGGAATTTTCTGATTTTAAATATACACGGTTCAACTATTTTTTATTAAACCGTTTTGGAAATATCGCGCTTCAAATTAAATATTAATAGAATTATTTGTTTTTTAGTAAATGTCAAACAATAACATTGCACCCCCTACTAAGATCTTCAATATGTTATTTTTTTAAAGTTTGGAGCTCGATTTCCAAAACGGTTTCATTAAAAGTAGCTAAACTATATATACCTATTTGAAATCAGAAAATTCGCCCCTTTTTAACTATGAGATCATACATATAAAGGGTGTCCTAAAATAAAACTAAGTATCTGTGAAAATGTGATATTTCTAGAAGAAAAAAAAATGTTGACATCGGATTCAAAAATTTAAAGTCAAACCCCAAAAGTTCACCTAACCCCTGTAGAGAAGAGTTAATATATGGGGAAAGACCTTGTACAATAAACGTGCAAATATAATATATATGTATTATATATTATATAGAGCGTGTTTCCTAAATACGGTACGAAACTATACAGGGTGAATCGTTAGGTCGTTTTATGAAAAAAAGTTCCTATGAACGTATGTGGGGACTTGCTTTGTTTCTGAGATACAGGGCGATGAAGGTTCAAAAAAATAACGGTATTAAAATACTATAACTATCCTTAAACCGATTTGGTTGAAATTTGGTGCAGTTATTTGAAGTTATAATACGCTTATTTAGCTGTAACTAGATTGAAATTATTAGGTCCAGTGGCGTGTCAGTGGGCACCACATGCTTATTGTTGAGAAAAAAACAAGGCCAATAATTTTTTTGCAGTTTTTATTTATTTTTGTATTTAAGCAACTAAAAATACAACTTTTTCGTATCTTATATTATCTTCATATCTGGCTTTGTTTCCGAAAAAAAAATAAAAGTATCTTTAACTCATTCTAAAAATTATCCATGGACGACAACATGAAATAAAAACCAATTAATTCGATAAACAATTTCGACTTTAAAGTAAATGAGCAAAATGCCCACCTTCTGATAAAATACACGACTGCAAACGATTTGTCATTGAGTGTCTGACACGCTCAAAAATACCTGGAGTATCCCTTATGATATTGCAATTGACAATTATCCGATTCCTCAAGTGATTCACATCTAGAACAGGAGTTTTATAAACAAGAGCCTTCAGATGGCCCCATAAATAGTAATCCAGGGGATTCATATCAGGACTGCGAGCCGGCCAATTTTGAGCTCCTGCACGTCTAATCCAGCAATTAGGGTAGATGACGTCGAGATGCTGATGAGCAAGAACACTGAAATGAGCTGGAGCCCCGTCGTGCATAAACCACATGTTGACTCTTCCTTGTACTTCTTCTAATAAAGTGGGTAAATGGTGTTGCAAGAAATCCATGTAGGATTCACCTGTTAATCTTGCCGGTAAAAAAAAATAGACCAATTAGGTAGTCACCAATAATTCCTATCCAAACGTTCAGCGAAAATTGTTGCTGAAAATGAGTTTCTCTAATAACGTGGGGATTTTCGTCGGCTCAAAAATTATCATTGTGGAAGTTCATAATAGCATCTCTTGAAAAATTTGCCTCGTCCGTAAATAAAATATTTGGTAGGAAATTATTATTGTGTGCCATCGTATGAATCAACCACCTGCAAAACATTAATCTTGGATGAAAATCCCGAGGCAGTAGAGCTTGTACACGCTGTATGTGATATAGATGCAGGAGGTTTCTTTTTAGAATTTTCCAAACGGTTTTTGAACTGACTTCAAGCTGCAGTGCAATCTTCCTGATACTATTAGAAGGATCTTCTTCTATCGCATCAAGTATAGCTTCTTCCAGTTCAGGCGTTGTTATAGTTTCTGGTCTTCCACCACCCATATTTTTATTAAAACTCCCAGTTTGACATCATGTAGTTTTCTAAATGTTTTTGCACATGGAATTACTTTGTTAGGATATCTGTCCTGGTAAATTCTTCGTGCTTCTTCCGTATTTCCATTTGCGAATCCATAAATAAAGTGCATGTCGGTCATTTCATGGTTAGTAAAATTATTCATGATGGAGTAATGAATCACTGCTAATTGACAGCTGAATTTTACTTATAGCAATTCTATCACTGTCAGCTGGTCTCCAAAACAGGTAGGTACAAAGGAGGTACTTGAATGGACTTGCCAATTATTTGTCATAAGAAGCAATGTATTTGTTATTTTGTTGTATTTCAAAAATCTGATAATAAAAATCGTAGAAGTTGAATGTTTATTATCATAGTAAACAAGACACAAGAGACCAAAAAGTCGTGCATTGGAGGGTGAACATTTTGCTCATGTACTTTAAGGTCGAAATTGTTTATTGAATTAATTGGTTTTTATTTCATGTTGTCGTCCATGGATAATTTTTAGAATGAGTTAAAGATACTTTAAATTTTTTTTCTCCAAAACAAAGCCAGATATGAAGATAATAAGGTAAGATACGAAAAAGTTGTATTTTTAGTTGCTTAAATACAAAAATAAATAAAAACCTGCAAAACAATTAATTATTGGCCTTGTTTTTTCTCAACAATAATCATGTGGTGCCCACTGACACGCCACTGGACCTAATAATTTCAATCTAGTTACAGCTAAATAAGCGTCTTATAACTTCAAATAACTGCACCAAATTTCAACCAAATCGGTTTAAGGATAGTTATAGTATTTTTAAAATACCGTTATTTTTTTGAACCTTCATCGCCCTGTATCTCAGAAACAAAGCAACTCCCGACATACGTTCATAGAAACTTTTTTTTCATAAAACGACCTAACGATTCACCCTGTATAGTTTCGTACCGTAGTTAGGAAACACCCTGTATATTATATATGTATATACACGGTGCTCTAGACTTCCTTTAAGACACCTTGCCACTAAAAGTATTAATTATTATGTAATTTTATGATACACGATATCAATCTAAGGATTTATGGAAAATGCTCTATACTAAAATATATGTATTATTATAAAAAATCTTAAGTGAGGTTAATCAAATAAAGAGTACGCGAGTGTTCCATAATTAGACACAACCAAAGCTGAGAAGCATAGATGAGTATAAGTTTCAAGAGTAAACTATGCTCATCCAGACACTTCACGTTCTACAAAAAGACAAAAGTAGTTACAATAAGACAAAAGACGGTTTTAGTAACACTATCTGACTGATTTTCAAGTATATTAAAGAAACGTCCTCTATTTCGAGGTAAATGAAGCTGTTATCATGCTTAATAGACTTGTAACCTTTAATGTAACCTATAACCTGTAATACTTTAGGTACGTGATGAAAGTAAGGAGACTGACATATTTTTTTTATTTGCCAAGTCGTCATGTGTAAATCTGAATTTATCGAAAGGATAAACCCCAGTTTTTCGAAATAATTAGTACTTCTAAAAATGTAAACATGTTTGTAAGACAGTATGGAATGATTTGAATAAAAAAATCGCTGGTGGACATCTAATGGTTGCAGCTTTTTGGAAGTATGCGGTGATAAGATCAAAATCTCTGCCAGATTTATCGTGACCCTTGGGATTATCAAAAAATAAAATGGTTTTTTTTTCTATACTGAACCTATATTCAATGAGGTGGGTTACAATGATGGAAATAATTCATGAGTCATCCATACAGAATCGAAAACCAATGCCAAAGTACCTATCATACGACGTTCCATAAGTCATTTTAGGATTAAACTTTTTCCGTGGAAAAACTATGATTGACTATGAATTTATGATTGACTATTCCCGGATGCATTTAAACATTCCGGTATAGGATTTGACACTTAGGCGAATTTGATTGGTCCATTTCAAATAATCAACTAATCACAAAGTAGTGCTGAAAACGATGGCAGAATGTTGAACGGTGCTCAAATGCAGGTCAGAATGTTGCGCATTACTTTTTGCATATACAAATGTTAAAATAAACAGCTTAACTACCGTAGCTGTTTTTATTAAGAACAAATAATTATTTAATATCTATATTTTAATAAGAACAGTTAAGGTAGTTTGTCATAGTTTGTGGCAGATAGCATAACAATGTTTTTTCTTTATGCTAGGGTATACGCTGACGTTATATGAAATGACTAGGCTTTTCATGAATTGAAAAATGTAACCTTCGCGTCCAGTTTTCTTGTTTGTTTGCGAATTTTGCGGAGTTTTATAATTATTAACATTGCCCGTAACATATTTTTGAGACAGTTAATATGTAATTGGTTATGGCCTTAGAAGATTGAATGCCTAGAATAGCTGCAAACCATAGGCGAGGTTGTTTTAGTTCATCATCTCTCTTGACAATGATGTCAACTCGACTTTCCAATTTTTCATTCAATATATAATTTTCTTAATCCACTACATATTTTTTAATGTGTTGTATTTTGTAACAGGTAAAAAATTTACTCTTTAAAAGTTTCGTTTATTTGCTGACTAATAATATATACTTCGAGAGTAATCAACAAATTTTTCAGAATAAAAAAGATTCCTGACGAAAAAATTAATGAAAAAAAAGCAACTTGGCAACGTAAAATACCTATAAGTTTACAGTGCACGTATCCGATGTTGCCACTTTGTGTTGTTTTTATAGACATTTTTTCATATCTGTGAAGCTAGCGCCCGATCGATATTCTGCAACCAAAGTCTAGAACGCAGCACATGTCGTTTGCCAGTAACCTATATATAGTCCGTGCCCGCTGTTATTTTATCGATATTATGCCCGTATCTTCTGAAATTTCTTATTAAACGAGTTTCACTCTTTCTTTTGTTTTATAATAAAGAATGCAACTCAGTTTCTGCTAATTATAATACTTTATTATATCACTTTATTTTCTTCTGTTAAAATTGAGAAATCACTGGCAACATGGAATACTAAGCATGTTTATCAACAAAATATCCCCTTTCTTAGCATTTCTTGTTTTTCAGAAAAACCCTTTGTACATGCCTAATTTACAGTAATTTCAATCTCCTTGATGGAATTCTGTTTGCTTTTTTTTCCTAAATTTCTGTTGCTTTTTTACATATTCATAAACCGTTTGCAAATTTAAATTGTATCTTCTCTTCGGCCTAACAACAGCTCTCATAAATTGTTCATCAAACTGGCCTTTAATGCTTTTTCGCTAATGTCCTCGAGCTATATTTTCTGGAATATACAATGACTAGAAAGACAATTCGTCCAATTATAAAATAGACATGCCGTGTCAGTTAAGGTGGAACGTAAGCAGCAATACAAAATTAAGTTCGACTGTGATAATATACATAACCTACAAAAGTAAACTCGCTCATAAAATGTCAATAAAATGGCCGAAAATCTAATCAACAGACTGTTTTTATACTAGTAGTTCCCAAAGAAATATTAAGGCTACAATTATAGGATAGAAGAGTTACCTAGGAAAACGATTTTTTTGTTGCAAAATACACAAATCCAAAAATGTGCTTACCAAAACTACATGTGTAACCTTACTATCCGATCGAAAAACATCAAACTCGTGGCAAGAATTTCAAAATTACTTGCTTTGCCTAATTATGGAACATATCTGATTATGAAATATTCTCCCTATTCTGGACCCTTTTATTATGGAGGCTTAAAGCGATAGAGCTTTCTCTCTTATAAGGTGTTTTCCAACTGAGTAAAGTATGTGTAGGTATTTTTAATTGAAAAAGCATTTTTATCATTTATTTTGTCATATTTATCGAAAATCCTATTCGGGTGCCAGTTGGTTTATAAATTTTTATTGTATTACCCTATAAATTTTTATTGTTTTTTATTTAAAATTTTGTAAAAGCTTTAATAATCCTGGATCTAGAAAAGGAACTCTCCGATATACAGGGTGTGCCAACAAGGTATACGGCTAAGATAGCGCCTTAACTATACGAGATAGAGCAAAAAGTTCTAGGGTTGACAAAAACTTACGAACTAAAAATATTTTTATGTATGCTGGGTGTGTCACAAAAAAGTTACTATAAAATATGATTGTCTTTAAATGGTACGCCCTGTATAATATGGTACTAAAATGTGAGACAAAAAGAGTACTTTACTTTGGTATAAGTTTTTAAAATTTCCGTGCGGCGTTGCAACGTAATTAATTTTTTTATTTTATTTTTTGCCTTTTAGAGGGTTCGTTTAAAAAATCATAATTAACTTAAAATTTATTCTGCGCCTATGAAACTTGTACCACAGTTAGTCTAGGGTACTTCCTCTAGGCTGACTATGATAATTTGTAATTTTTTAATACAGGGTGTTTTTAAAGAACTTTCAAACTTGCTGAAATTAAATACGCAATATCTCAAATTTTTCAAATGGAACACCCTGTATATTTTTATCTAATAAAGTTTGTCCCTCAAATACCTTCATTTTTTATTTAATATGTCCTATAGCTAAACCAAGTACTTTTTGAGATATTTTAACTTTTCTGTAAAATACTATGCATAAAACGGGTATTCTTTAAGTTTTGATCAAAATTGCTGAGAAAAAATTATTGAAGAATTAGAATTATTAATTTTTTCTACAATAATAATAATAATAATAATAATTATTATTATTATTATTATTATTATTATTATTATTATAATAATAATAATAATAATTATTATTATTATTATTATTATTATTATTATTATTATTATTATAATAATTATTATTATTATAGAATTTTGCCTTGCGGCAATCACACTCCCGTTTGACGGGGAACATTCACTTATCCCAGATATCTAAGATATCAAAAGGGTTAAGCTCTGAGGGGACCCTTTCCAGGTTGTCGGGCCCTGGGGCCGTATTTTCGAAACCATGCGAGAATCTTCGAATGCGAACAAAGTCGAGCGGCAAAATTCGCACACGAATTAAAAAGTGCATTTTTGAACAGCATTCGAAATTTCATTCGCATGCGAACATGAAATGTAGTGGCAACGTAGCAAAGTCGAGTGCTATTGGAGGCCGTGTCAACCGGGATGAAGACGATAAAGATTTTTTAACCTAACCTAAAATGTAAGTTTAAAAACATCAGGGAATTTTGAGGTTTTTTCATGGCGTTTCTTGGGTTTTTGCGAATAATGAATTAAAAAAATAAAAAATATTGCGGTTTTGTGTCGAGCGAGCGAAAGAAAGAACTAATTTCATTTATGGAAGAGCACCCGGAATTAAAGTCGGGCAAATTCACCCAAAATTTTTCGGCTAAAACTGCACAAGCCTTGTGGATAAAACAAGCGGACAGATTATACAGTCTCTGGAGCACATAAAGAGCACATCATCGTAATAAGCTTAATCATTCGATCGTAATAGGCTTGCTTAATCTATATAATTTATTAAATTGAGCTTAAATTTCAAATGGGTCAAGAAATGAAGAGTACATCCTATTCCTTCTATCTGCCAGAGTTTTAGTCTCTTCCAATGCATCGACGACGTTTCTTTGCACTAGATTGTTTAATCTTGCCATTTGATTATTGTTATTTTTTTTCAATAAACAACAAAAAAACACTACGAAAATACTTAACCAACTCACAAATTAAAAAAAAACAAAGCTAGTTTAAAATCAAAACAAGACGAATGGCAGAATCGCACACGAACTTTGAAATTCGAATGATATATACCCATTCGACAAACCGTATGCGAAAAAGTTCGCATACGAAGCGGTCAAAAATACGAATATCGATTTTTCGTGCGAAATCCTCTAAATTCGTATGCGAATCAAAGTCGAATGGTTTCAAAAATACGACCCCTGGATGGTCTTCTGTACCCATGAACTTTCTGACGACCCGTGCTGTCCCCAGTAGCACCGCTTTTTGCATGTTTTTGTAGTGGTGCTCACTTAGTCCCAGTTGTTTGAGGTTCTCTACAAGGGTTTTTGGTATAAGTTCAGTTGACGAGATTATTATCGGAATTGTTTGAACATGCTCCATCTCCCATTGCCGTCTGATTTGCCCTTCAAGATCTCGATATTTGATGATCTTTTCGTTGTATTTTCCTTGGAGGTTATTATTATTAGGTATAGCAATGTCAATCAGCGTGGTTCTCCTTAGTCGCTTATCCACCCGGATAAGATCTGGTCTATTATTGACAGTTCTTTGGTCGGTGAGAATAGTTCGGTCCCAGTACAATTTATACTCGCCATTTTCAAGAACTGGCTCTGGTGTATAATTGTAATATGGAACTTTGTCCGTCCTCAAGAGGTTCAGTTTAACTGCAAGTTCTTGGTGCAGTATTTTTCCCACGCAGTCATGACGTGCCTTATACTTAGTTTGGGCAAACGTTTGACATCCTCCCGTTATGTGTTGGATGGATTCTGTCACTTGGCATCCATATCGACATTTGTCACTCTGTACCGAAGGATCCGAAATAATGCACTTCAAGTAGTTTCTAGTTGGAATAACTTGGTCTTGTATGGCCAAGAGGAAACCTTCCGTTTCGGAAAACAGTTGTCCCGAAGTCAACCAGTAGTTTGACGCGTTGGTGTCGACATGTCCCTGGCTGACCTCGTTGACGTGTCTCCCTTGCAGTGGTTTTTGCGCCCATGATCGATGTTTTTCTTCATCAGTGACGTGGTGACTTTCGATTTCGCGATTCTTCAGTTTCAGAGGTGTAGAGTCATCGACCTCGCATATAGCACGGTGCAGAGCGGACGATCTAGCCTTTTCATGAAAGAAATTTCTCAGAACTGAAATTTGTCGGTCTAACTGTTTGCCAATGTCTGCCAATCCTCTACCTCCCTGATGTCTTGGTAGCGTAGTTCTTTCTGTGGCACTTCGAGGGTGGTGTTTTTGAGCCTTAGTCAATAATGTTCGTGCCTTCCGTTGCAAGTTCTGGATGTCCGTCTTGCTCCATCCCACAATTCCAAAGGAATATGTTAGTGCTGTGTAGGCATACGTATTCAACGCCTTAAATACATTCTTACTGTTGAGGCTCGTTTTCACTATGTGCTTTACTCTTGTTGTAAACTCAGCAGTGAGTTTATCTTTCATTGTTCGGTGGCCTATTCGCGCTGCCTGCACCATTCCCAAGTATTTGTATGTATCACCCTCTTCCATGGCATCTATAGTTTGGCCATCCTGCATCTCGAAGGATCCCGGCTGCATCTTTCCTCGTACAATGTTGTTAAGACGACACTTATCCAGCCCAAACCTCATTCCGATATCAGCAGAGAATTCCTTCACGATGTTCAGCATCTGATCCAGTTGATTACTAGTGGCACCCATTAGCTTTAGATCGTCCATATAGAGCAAATGATTGACTCTTGCGATTTCCCTACTATTCTTCTTAATAGCAAAGCCGTAAGAAGTGGAATTGAGTCGAGATGATAGAGGATTCATGGCTAGACAGAACCAAGGTGGACTCAGAGAGTCGCCCTGAGTCCAAATATATAATAATAATAATAATAATAATCATAATAATAATTATTATTATTATTTCATACTTGCAAAATTAACCAACACAATTATTCACCTAAACTGCTAAAAAAAACGGCAAAATTAAATTACATACTAGGTAGGTACTTCGTATTTTTGCATAAATGTACATCGTTACACTAATTTTAAATTTTAAAGATCAATTACAATTATTATAAATTGTGTTCAATATGACCTCCTAAATTTTGTACGCAAGCGTTTACCCTTTTTGAGAATGAGTCATTAACTTTTCCCAACATAATTGGCGTGACTGAAAAATCTCCCGAATTTTATTTTTCATATTTTCACTTGTGGTAGGAGTTGTTTGATAGACTTTTTCCTTCACATATTCCCACAAGAAAAAATCCAGTTTGGTCAAATCTGGGGACCTTGCAGGCCAAGGGAACGGCTCACCTTTCCCTATCCACCGGTCATCAAAATGCTCATTTAAAAAATTTCTAGCAGCATGGCTATAATGAGCCGTCATGCTGAAACCAAATCCTATCTCGAACATGGTCAAGCAACATTTGTAGAAGGATATTAAAATCGTTTTGTAAAAAGTTTAAATAAGAAAGGATTGCTGGTGTCGTAATAATGAAAATTATGTTTATTAACACTGCCATTATTATGGAATGTAGCTTTATCCGAAAAAAGCACAAAATTAAAAATTGAGTCTACGAATTTTATTTTGCGCCCACTGACAGAAAGCCATTCTTTTTTCATAATCCTGCGGAAGTTACTCCTGCAACAATTGAATATGGTAAGGATGGAAATTTTAATAATTGCTTCGAAGCATGCGAGATATTGATGTTGCACTAAAGGGTAATTCTTTAGCAAGCTGCCTAACGCTTTTATGAGGATCTTCAACGACACTTAAAGCTACTGTCATCCTGTTTTCCTCATTTGTAACTAGCTTCACACGTTCATGTTTTTCATAAATTACACTTCCTGTTCTCTCAAATCTTTCTTCTGGTTTTTGAAACACTTGTGCTTGGGGATGTCTTCTTTTAGGATAAAGTTGCGCATAAATTCTAGATGCCAAAAGGCTATTTCTCTCAGCAGCTCCAAGGGCCTATATCATATCAACAAATTCCTCACGAGGAAAATTCATATTGATTACAAAATAAACAATAAAAATTAAAAATCGATTAACTAACTCACTGATAATAATTTCTAAAATGGTTTTTGAAGAAAAAACATTGATCTTGTCTACTGCTGTCATAAAACTAATAATCTGACAATTATTATTTGACGTTTAAACCAATGTTTCTAAGCAATCTTGATCAAAACTTAAAGAATACCCGCTTTATGCATAGTATTTTACAGAAAAGTTAAAATATCTTAAAAAGTACTTGGTTTAGCTATAGGACATATTAAATAAAAAATGAAGGTATTTGATGGACAAACTTAATTGGATAAAAATATACAGGGTTATCCCTTTGAAAAATTTGAGATATTGCGTATTTAATTTCAGCAAGTTTGAAACTTCTTTAAAAACACCCTGTATAAAAAAATTACAAATTATCATAGTCAGCCTAGAGGAGGTACCCTAGGCTAACTGTGGTGCAAGTTTCATCGGCGCAGAATAAATTTTAAGTTAATTATGATTTTTTAAACGAACCCTCTAAAAGGCAAAAAATAACATAAAAAAATTAATTACGTTGCAACGCCACACGGAAATTTTAAAAACCTTATACCAAAGTAAAGTACTCTCTTTGCCTCACATTTTAGTACCATTATACACAGGGCGTAATGTTTAAAAAAAATCATATTTTAAAGTAACTTTTTTGTGACACACCCAGTATACATAAAAATATTTTTGGTTCCTAGGTTTTTGTTAACCCTACAACTTTGCTGTAGAACTTTTTGCTCCACCTCGTATAGGCGCTATCTTAGCCGTACACCTTGTTGGCAGACCCTGTATATAAATTATATCGAAAAAAAAATTATACGAAACTATAAATTCATTATGGTTTTTTTATAAATTTGCAAAGCTCCAAAATTTAAAAAAAAAATGTATTTTAAAGTTATGTTATTAAAAAAAAAATAAAAAAATTGAATAATTTTTGTAAAATAATGCCTCAGCATTCATGTTAATAATTGTATCAGAAGAAGTGATGTAAAATAAAGCTCTCTCGCCATTTTGTCAGTAATACATTGATCATTTTTTAAGGTAGCATTAGTAGGTATATTTCTTTAATTTTAACATTTATTTTTTATTCCGGATTTTAATGTACAAGAAAAATGAATGCATGAGCCCCTAATTATTCTACATCATTAGCAACATTTTCATTAAAAATTCCTAAAATTTTGGAATAAAAAAAATACGATCTTTATAATTAACACACCTTTTCTCGATAAGCACGGACTGTTGGAGACATTATTTCAGCATCTTGGTATATCGTTCTTAGCTAACGACACAAAAGTTTCATAAAAAAAATGAGATCAGTATAGAGTGCTGCTCAATTATTACACAAATAAAGCAGTAATCAGGCACTTAAGTATACACTATACAAATGCACTTTTAGGTCGACCTACTTGAAACATTTTTAGTTCAAGGCCTTATTAGACTTTTCAGAAGGTTATTAATAAATAACTTATTATTTAAAAAATTAGGTAATTTTTGATCTTATCACCGGATCTGCAGTTATTAAGGCTTAACGTTAATCACAATAAAATAATCCCTGTCCTATTTAATTCAGAAATGCATTATATTACCATATTATTTATACCTTTACATGTTTATTAAAGGTTTATTCATGTAATAAAAACATAATATGGCCTGAGATAAAAATTATATAGCCACGCTCCATAAAGAGCTGAATTGAAGCATTTCAATGAATAAAGATGCGTTGTTACAACTTTTCAGGACAACGCAGTAATTTTTCCACTATGTTTTTCCAAAACAAGAATATGATGGGAAAAATACAAACAATTATCTTATCTTATTTAAACATTATTCATCAAATTAAAAATTATTATTTAACCGTCCTTAGAAGCAAATTCCTTTTATACTTCCCATGGTACTAATTGAACTTTATAACGTTACCCGGTATAACAGAACAACATTCAAGTGTGTGTTTTTTTCTCAAAAATATGCAAGTTTATCTTGACCTTTAATGATTTTTCATACCATCGGTTTGATACCATAATTTCTCATCCAGTAACGCATTTGTGGGTACTACATTTAACACGTTGTTCTCTAATTAGTAAATCATTGAAAGCCAAAAATTTTTTTGCGGTGTGACATAGATTTTCGTAGCATTTATGTGGACGAAACGTAAGTAAATTTGTAATTTTTTTCAATATTTAAGGTATTTTTTGTCCTTTGAGACTCCCCAAAAACTTAAAAGCCACTAACCAAATAAAAGCTTTTTTTTAATATATTTAATATATGATTATTAATTATTTATTAAATATTTATTATAATAAATATATTTATAAATATAAGTATTATTTTAAAATTTATTATAAAATGGCGATGGCAATGCGAAAAGTTCCCGAAAATAATTCAACGAGATTAAGGCGCTTATCATTTTCACAATTATTAGGTTATACTCTATTGTTGTCTACAATGGGTTATTGTTTAGAAAAAATGGGTGTTATTAGGATTTTCATACTGGAAAAAAAATTTTTAAGATTTATTTTAAAATCGATATCAAACTTTGCATTTTTTGCGTTTGTATTATAAAATATAGTAAAATAAAATAAAAAATGATAGTCTATTGTATTCACTTACACATGTAAAACAAGATATTTTTATTAATAAAAGTTTTTTAAAAATTTGGTTTTAAATATTTTTTTTAAAAAAGATAAGAACTCATATACAAATTAAAGTAGCATTTTTTTAATGTTAATATTAAAATAATATAATAAATAAAGAGAAACCCTAAAGGAAAGTAATATACGAGGTCCCGTCAGTATACCTTTTTTGGATCCCTGTGATTAAATGATTTCATATATGCCATTTTGTGTCTATAATAATAATATTAATATCAGTACTATTAATATAAAAGGCTTTGTCAAAATAGTTTAGGCCTTCATAAATATATGAATTCTCTATTACTTAAATATTATATACTTAAGTATGTAAAAGCCAAATATTTTATATTACGATATTAAAAAAATTTTAAATTAAAAGAAAACTGATCAAAAACTTAAACCATATATTTTACTTAGTTCAGCTTTGATATTTGCTTACAATATTAAAAGATAATAAATATTATTAGCAAAAGATATTTTGCGCTGAAGTAAATTGCTATACAAGATCGCGTCAATATATTTAGTTCATTGATTGCTCTAATGCATATAAAACTATTTAGATATTTAAAAAATATATGCATATTTTTTTTATTTAAAAATTTGCAGTTATAAGAGATAAAAACTAATATATAAGGTGTCACCAATATATCGCAAAATCAAACGACTGCTCCCATCCTTTTTGTGATCCGATAATTTTGATTTTATTTATAAAAAAAAATAGTTAATAAATTTTTAATATATAAGAATTAATATAGTATTAATTTTAATTATATATATAGTATTAATTTTAATTTTTGTTTCTTAAGTATATTTGTTTGTTGGTGAATAAAAATATTGTATTTTTATTACTGATGTATATGGCTTCGTTACTAGATATACAGTTAAATAATTGGACTATTTACTAAATATAAGAACTTAATATAAAAAATTCTAGACAAAAGTAATATGTAAGGCCTCATCAAACCAATCAATACGCTTTTTCTCCCTATACTTCAGTGATTACCTACTATATATGAGGAAAAGACTTGCGGTCTTGTTGAAAGTGCGGTTTGTAACAAAAAAATAAGAAAAATTGCATAAATAATTACTAGATTTACAGACTAGAAAACGCAAAAATAGTATTAATATTTCAAGAAACTCCTCAACAAAATGCTTTTTGAATGTCTGTAGTGGACAAGGAGCGTTTTGTTTATCGCTCATATAGTTTCTTTTTTAAAATAAAATAAGTACGATAACTATTACAGATAGGTATAGGACATGCTTAACAAAATAGAAAGCTTATCACATTATGAACATTTTAAGATAAAAAAATATGGGTCATTCTATTTGAAAAAAATAAGATATGGTTATTTACATTTTTTGGTTTTGGATAGAGTATTGCGAACACCCTGTAGAATATTATCAAATTCTCATAGGACCTTAAAGTAAGTGTAAGTATGCACTAACAACCTACAAAAGATTTGGCTTGTAGGATCCCAAATGAGTGAATTATTTTTGTTTTTGTGGAGACATGCGAACGTCGATTTTTTGATAAAATATTAAATATCTCACAGACGGGTAAGTTTTGGTATAGACGATGCTTGATAAAAGGTATGCAGAATTTTTAAAGCAATCCAAAAATGCAATAAAATATAGGGTGTTCCATTTAAATTAAAAAAGTTTTGTATCATATCACATTTATGAATCACCCTGTATATCCAAAAATATTTTTATGTTATGCGCCTTAGACAGTAAAGTAACTTTGTATAAAAAATTTTTTTTTGTATCACTGTATAAGGAGCTATCGTCCGTTATCGCACTAATGGGACACCCCGTATATATTTAAAAAAATAATAAAACTTTGATCTCACTACTTTGTATTTTTTAGTAATAAATAAATCAAAATAAAAATATAAAGGCTATCAAAATCCCGGAAAAGTGAGTGGTTTAGATATCCCCGCTAATACAATTTAAGGTACCATAGTTAATTGATTCCTCAAAAAAAAATATATATGTATATTGAGTGAATTGTTAATATACGCAATATGTCTTTGTCCTATTTTTCAATGATTGTATAACAATATTAAGAATTTAACAATATGTATATTTTTTGTTAATATTTTGCCTTTTTTATTGAGATAAAATTTAAATCAAACATTTTAAGCATTATAAAAAAAACTTATAGCAAATAAAGCTTCTGAATTGTGATCAAAATTAATTAAACAGATCCGCCAATATAATTTGATCTACCATAGATTATTTACTTCTTTCTGTAACTATTTGGAAATATTTGAAAAAAAATCTGAAAAAATAAACTATATTCACGCTAAAAGAATGTACTTTAACTTAAACCTAAACTAAACTTTAACTGGTACTTAAACTTAACTTTGGCTCCTATAAATTAATGATTGCCCTCCCTATCTACTTACAAGTGTAAAAAAATATATATGCTAATAAATATTTCTTTTTATGCAAAATTTATTAATACGAGTATAAAAAAGAAAAAGAACTCCGAAGAAAGCAAATACATATATGGCCTTGTTAATACACTCAAGGCTCTCATAATTTATTTCTTCGACTAGACAATTATCTGAAATGTAAAAAAAAAATAATGTCGCATTTTTAATTTAATATATTTCTTTAATAAAAAAATATTAATAAAAGAAACAATTTCTATAAAATCTCTCTGTACATTACTTTCATTCTACTTCCCTATCTTATACAATAAAATAACTTAAAACGAGCAATTATGCATTTAGCCTTTACTTTTGAAAAACTAGTAGCTATTGACCTACTTCTGGCCACATAAACTCTTCTTTTTCTTCTCGATACGTCATCTGCATTAGAATTGCAATTTGCCTGCAAAGTGACATCATTTTTCATCTTAATATGGTAAAACCGGAGATAATCTGAAAACGGCCAAGAAGTCATTATAAGATAAATAAATTAGCTGCTAGTCAGCCATCCAATAAATATTTATATTCAATTATTGTCCTTTAACCATAAGAATAAATTTCCAATTTAAAGCCCCATTCTATTAAAATATAAACAAAAAAACCGCTTAACCGTTTAATTAATAATATTATACCGTAAATTATTTATTTTTCGCGAAAATGCCTTGAATTGTTTTTTTTTAAGTGTATGCTCGACCGCATG
Organism: Anthonomus grandis grandis; assembly: GCF_022605725.1. NCBI lineage: Eukaryota > Metazoa > Arthropoda > Insecta > Coleoptera > Curculionidae > Anthonomus > Anthonomus grandis. The sequence continues at coordinate 39,661,207 of NC_065546.1, read as the reverse complement.
TAGCTAATCAGATTTTCACCCGCGGATGGTTTTATAAGTTGTTTTTTAATGGTTTTATTACCATTCCAAGAGTGGAAGTGTGCGGTGGAATTGACGTCACATCATACATGCTCCGGACGATTAATCGTTCGATTAGTGTTTTTTAATATTGTCAATAAAATGTATATAACTGGACTTATTTGATTTATTACCATTTTAAATTGATGCTTGTAGTATTTATTACTTCATTCAACTGCTATACTAATAATTCTAAGGGCCTTTTCTGTTTGATAACCATTAATGTATGCATTAAAAACCTTAGTCAATTCACAGCAAACTTACATAGTCAAGTGCTTTTGGTAAGTCACAGTATATTTCGGCAAAAGCTCTAATTCCATTGATTTGAAAATGATGAAAATAGTGTAGGGTGTGGTAATATGTTATCCTATCCTTCATGATGTTAAATTGTCGAGTATAGACTTGTATCAAATATTTGAAGCAATTGTTGAATAACATTGCAAGATTTACAAGAACTATATAAATATTTTAAAAACTTTGGTAACAATTTTATTGATTTTACTTAAATAGGATAGCTAGTAAGTTTTTTTACAAAAAAGGATCTTTTCAAGTGGCTTTGTAAAAACAGTTGTTTAGACTACTATCAAGAGCTCTAGAAAAATCTAACTATTTCAAAAACGAAAACGACTTCATTAAGTTTTGCTTCGTATTAAAGAAGCTGAGTTTCTTTACCAAATGGTTTTTAAAAGATTGAAAAAAATGTTGATACTGTCAAAAGCTTTACAAGAATCTGAATAATTATACAGCAATACAGCAATTTTAATGATATTAGTACTGCGATATGAAAACCGATAAGATTCTTAACCAAAAATATTCTTTCAGGTTTCCTTGTATATGCGACCCTTTAGGATTCATAGTTTTTGGTTTTAAAAAAAGCATAGAAAACTTCTTTACACCATCAAACTCTTGACAATAATGTGTTCATTCAAAACCTACTGTAACGATTTTATTAGGTTTAGTTTTGTTTGAAAGCTGATGAGTCTCTTTGCCAGATACCTTTAAAGGTTTTGGAAAAATTTGAATATTTCGAAAAGTTATAATTTTTTTGCCAAAGAGGTCCTTACCAGTTTTCTTGTATCTATAAAATTCAGTGACTAAAAAATCTTGATACTGTCAAAGGCTTACAAGAATCTAAATATTTTTAAAACATACAACCATATTATAGATTTGAGAATCGAGTTGTTTTGTAACGTTTCTATTTTTTTTCAGAATGGCATTGCATAAGGAACCGACTAAGCAAAATGACAAACAGCACCCACAAGAACCATGGTATGGTTCTAAAACCAGTTGCACATCAGAAAAAAGGTACAAATGCTTTAAATCTGCTTAGGAGTGCCCTTATCCATATTTTGTAATATTTTAATAATGCTTTATATAATATTATTTTGGAGACGAAATAAAATAAGACACGCTTCGAAGTTTCGGTCTGCTGATTTTCAATCATTTCACCTGAATTAGACAATATTATTGAGAAATAATCGGTTTTAAATTAAAATGTAGCAAACAAACCCAATATGACATTGATACAGTTTTTATCACTATAGCTTTCTAAATAAAGTAGTTTTTAGTTTAATATATTATTTACCTTTAAAATATTATTCTTCGATTAAGTCGATTCACATACATTTAATGCTAGAAAAACGTTTAGAATGTCTTATATTAAACTCTTAATCATTTTCAAAGCAAGTTTCAGAGATGCCCTGAAGCTCGTTAAAGTGCAATTAAAAGCTTAATGGATTAACGTTTATTTTCTCTTTTTTGCAGCATGGACAGCACATTTATGTATCAGTCAAGAGATCCTATTATTAATATTCCTCTAGACAAAGTTACTACCAATGAGAAGCAGCAGGGTGGAGGACACAGCCATGGGATTCCCGCTGAACATCCTACATCGTAAGTTTAACAGAAAATCGCAGGAATATCATAAAAATGTTCTGACAAAAGTCAAAGACGAATCAGGATAATCTGAATAGTAGAATTTTTGATAATGATATTTCACGAATATTATTCATAGATTATATTTTTTCTGCTTCTAGGCAAAACTGTTGGGTGCTGATAAAAACATGAATTTTTGCCAATATTTTATTTATTTCTAAATGTATTTTGAAATATGCCTATAATGAATATTTTGTGTCCAATATTTAAGAACTTTTCAATCCATTTCTAGGAATATATTGGAATATTTAAAGACGCTAGAATTGATTTTTTTAAATATTCGAATAATATTATTGAAGGAAAAAAAATTTATGGGACTTTCTATTATTAAATTATGTATCCTTTTTTAATTACAGTAATATTCTTTTAAAATATATTTTAGAGGTATCCTAGTTATATTGAAATCTTCAAAATTAAATGTTCTTTAAATTTTCATGTAATTCTTCAAAATCTGTACCTCTAGTACAGCTCAATAATAATTTTACGTATAAAAGAAATATGCACATATGAATATTTTTTTAAATATATATATTATGCGTAGCCTTCGAGTAGAGTCATTTACATAGTATTGAAGATATCGAAAAGATATAGCGTCCAAATAATTCAAGTATAAGCCCCTACAAGCTCTGCACCTGATGATGAGATAGAGAGATTCTACGATGACATTTCACAAGTGCTGCCAATAGAAACAGCACACTACAAATACATTATTGGCGATTTCAATGCTAAACTAGGAGTACCAGCGGAAAACGGAAATCAATATGTGGATAAATTCGAACTGGGTTGTATTAACGAACGAGGAGAAAGACTGATCAATTATCTCCAAAAAGAAAGTATGTACTGTATGAACTCCTTCTTCAAAAAATCAGAAAATAGACGTTGGACATGGAGAAGCCCGAACTCAAATACGAAAAACGAGATCGACTACGTACTAACCAATAAAAAGCTTAGTATAAAAGACGTTTCGGCCCTAAATCGCTTTGATAGTGGTAGCGAGCACAGGTTGATAAGAGCTGAAATAGAAATAAACGTGAAGAGTGAACGAAATAAGCTAATCAAAATACAACCATGTTCCACATCAAAAACAATCCAGGAAAACCGCCAAAAATTTCAAGCTGAACTCAACAAGAAATTGTCTAATAAAGAAGCACTGAACAGCTTGAATATAAACGACCTAGAAAACAAAATAAGTACTGACATTAGAACGACATTCAAAAAGATATGTGCCACTACCCAGAAAAATAATTCAAAAATAAAAAAGGAAACTAGAGAACTCATGGCGAAGAGAAGAAACTTGGAGAAAGGGACTCATGAATACAACGAAATTAACAGATTTATGATAACAACGATTATCGAAAACAACAAAAACATTAAAGTACTTAAAACACGTAACAATGATGAACGCCTCCAAATACATCAACTAAGGGACGCAAACGGAAACATCAAAGAGCACAGTAAAGATTTAATGGATATCGTGGAAAATTTCTACAGCACACTGTACACAGGAGACAACCCAGAACAAGCAATGGGAGTTGATGAAACGATTCTCAATGTAGGCTCGGAAGATCTTCCTGACATCACCAGAGAAGAAGTAGAACTAGCATTGTCTCAAATGAAAAACGGTAAAGCACCAGGGGAAGGTGAAATTACAGCTGAAATGATAAAACTTGGGGAAAGAACTACTGTAGAAGCAATGACAATTCTTCTTAATAAATGTATGACAGAAGGCGTGATACCCCAGGCATGGCAAAAGGCCCAGGTGATTTAATCCGTTCGCACTATAATAGAAAAATGCAACGAGTACAATGAACCACTACACCTCGCATTTGTTGACTATAACAAAGCTTTTGACTCCGTAGAGTTGTGGGCTATTTTTAAGGCCATGAACAATGCAAGAATCGACTCTCGATACAAGCAGCTTTTCAAACACATATACAAAAATGCGACAATCACCGTTAAAATCTCGGAAGAGAAAGAAACAAACAAAATTCAAATAAAAAGAGGGGTAAGACAAGGGTACATTATCTCCCCAAAGCTGTTTACACTGGCACTGGAAGACGTTTTTAAAACTCTGGACTGGAACGAGAGAGGCATCAAAATCGACGGCACACATCTGAGCCATTTACGCTTTGCGGATGATATAGTGCTCTTTAGCCAGAATATAATAGAATTACAGGAGATGTTGGCAGAACTTCAAAGAGAATCGAAAAGAATAGCTTTAACCATGAATTTAAATAAAACAAAAGTCATGACACCTGCCAATATTCAAGTACATATAGAAGACCGAATTATTGACAACGTCGAAGAATATGTATATTTGGGATATTGCATCAAATTGGGCAAAGAAAATCAAACTGCCGAAATAAACAGGCGTGTCACACGTCTTGAGAAATGAAACTATTCCAATTAATTTGAAAAGAAAGGTCTTCAGTGCCTGCTAACTGCCCGTGATGACTTACGGAATGGAAACCATGACACTCACTGTTAAATCAGCTAACAAGCTTAGGACCACCCAAAGAGCCATAGAACGGATGATGCTAGGAATAAGCCTGAGAGACAATATCACAAATGAGAGTATTAGACAAAGAACTAAAGTTGAAGACGTCATAACACGCATAGCCCACCTGAAATGGAGCTGGGTAGGACACGTCGCCCGACAGGACGACTTGAGATGGTCAAGACACATCGTTCAATGGAGACCTCGCATACATAAACGCAGCGCTGGCAGACCACAGTTACGCTGGCTCGATGATGTCAAAAACAAAGTGGGCAACAGATATTTGGCCAAACCAACTGGCACACAACAAAGAAACATGGAAGAATATAGGGGAGACCTATGTCCAGGAGTGGACTGTGAAGGGTTGCTGAAAGAAGAAGAGAAGAAGAAGTAGCCTTCCATTATAAATAATTTATTATTATATTTTTCTTTATTTATTGTGTAATAAATAAAAATGAATAAATTATAAGCGCTTAAGGCAAATAGAAAATTAAAATATCTACTTTTTTGTTAAGATTATATTTTATTTCCTAGCTTATTTAAATTAATTGCAAACTTATTTGCAACGAAAGTCCTTCAATTTGGTAGAAAAACGTAGGATGGCATAAAAATTTAACTAAATAACAAATAATTCATTAAAAACCAAAGAATTCTCAGAAGCTGACTTAAAATCTTAAAAAGTGTGGAAAAATGAGAAAAAATTTAAATAAATTTCATATTTAAAAAATTAATCAATTTCTACACTTTTTAAAATTCAAATTTTTGTTTAATGAGGATAAAATTAATTTAATAATAGGCCTCTTAGATTTACAATTTTGTCCGAAATTATTTTCATAATATTTTTTAAGACGGAACAGAATAATCTAAGTAGTTGTTTCTTTAATTTGCTGCTATTCCACAAATACTCTTCATAGATTCTAAAATTCTATAAATAGCAGTGTGTATAAACATTACTAAGAATAATTTCGTATTGACATTGCTATTTGTCAAGAATATTAATTGACAGCACCAAAGCCGAAAATAATTTTGTCGATGCTTCGATCTTAAATCTCTATTTATTTCTAATGGTATTTTGGAATATTCCTAGAACTAACATGTGTCAAATATGCACTGAACATTTATACGACTATATTAAAACAACTTGAAGGATATTTTGAAATATACCTTAAAATAACTGTGACCTTTAATGTTTTCTGAATGTTTAAAAAATATTCTAAAAAAACATCTACAGACAAATTTAAATATTCCAGTTCAGAAAGATTCCTTTTTTCACAAACCTTTGGCCATTTTAATAGCAAAAATATTTTTACAGAACTTTTAGAAATATTCTCTCAAGGTAAAAATATTCTCAGAATATTTAAAGAGAAATTTGGATATTCTGTGGCTAAATTGTCGATTATTTTTGATTCCAAGAATATTTTGTTATCTAATATTCCCTTGAAACATTCCAAGCTGAATGTTAATCTATCTTGGGTACAGCTCAATGATAATTATACGTATAAAGGAAATAGTATATATTTTTTTAATTATAATTTTCATAGCCTTGCGTTATAAATAAGTTAATTTATCATTTAATTATTATTCTGACTTACTTAAAGAAAATATTGCTTTCATAATAAAATTTAATAAAGTTTAAGACATATAGGAAATTAAATTATTTTTTTTTATTAAGGCTAAATTTTATTTTCGTGCTTATTTATTTAATGATATTTTATTATTTTGCACCATTTTTATTCTATCTTTAATTTCATTAAAAAACTTAAAAATTATGGGAAAGTAAAGTATATTTCGAAAATCTAAAAGAGTGGGAAAAGTCATAAATAAAATCTATAATTTTAAATTAACTTTTTATATTACTTTTAAAATTCTTCGAAAATAATATAAAGAAGACATATTTTTTAGTATTTCATTCTTACATTTATATTTTTTTCTTTATTTACCTTTGATAATTTTTTAGTTATTTTTCCATTTTTGCTTACTCTTTTTTGTTGCATTAGCAATGTTAACCTCAAATTTAGTAGAAAAACGCATGAAAGCATGCAAATTTGAGTAAAAATCCAAAAATTAAAAAAAAAAATTAGAAAGACAGAATTATAAAAAGCTAATTTAAAATGATTATGTTAAAAAAACATAGAAAACTTGCGTTCCTTTTCAAAAAAAAAGTAAGGAGGTGATTGACAGAACTTGTGAGAAGTCAAATGTAAAGAGAAAGGGTTTGTTTTTTGTTTAAGACCTTGTTATGGGTTGTTCATTTTGAAATATATTAAAGAATATTTAAATTCGGATTGAAAAATAATTTTCTAAAAAACTCTGGTAAAATGTTAAAAAGGTAAAAATCAAAATAAAATTAAAAATAAAAGAGAATATTCTTAAATTAGAAATAATTTTGGTGCAAATTCTGGAAAATGCGTAAAAAATCAAAATTAAATGAATAATCTTATTTTGCGTCCCAATATTAAAGAAAATATTGAAAAAGTAACTAATTAACTAATTTTCTAAAAAATGTTTGAGGGTATGCAAATTTGGTTAAGGTTTGTCTGTTACGTGTTCAAAGCAAATGCAATATTGATAATGTTAAAAAAAAACTCAATGACTGTTTTTCAAGTATTAAAAAATTTATCTTCGAACAAGAGACAAATGACCTCCTTCCATTCTTAGATACTTTGGTCATTAAAAATAATAATAGGTTAGAATTTATTAAGGGACTTTTCAATAAGAACGCAAGATTTAAATTGCACTCCATGTAAAGCTCCAATAAAGAAAAGTTTTTTGGTACATAAAAGAAAAACGAAAAAAAGTATTTTTTCAAATTGCATTCCTTCGTAAAGAAAGAAAGTAAAATTAATTATTATTATGGTTACATGTTTATTCTTTATTTTCTTAACACTACAAGGAAAAAATATGAATCGCAATTTTATTTTGTATCGTTTTGCGTTATCTACTTTTGGAACATCTGCTTGACTTTGGGGTCGATTTTAAAAGGGATCTAGTGGGTTTTGCATGTTCCCCACTAGATTTATCCGGTGAACTAAAATACAAATCCATGATAAAAAAATGTTTGTTAAATAGTGGATTTAAATGGTTTTGCTTGCTGGTTTTTCAATTTATATAATGTACAAAAAAATAATCAAAAAATTTAAAAGTGCTGGTTTGGTTAGTGATTTGAAACATAAGATACGAGCTCTTAGAGGTTGTTCAGAACAAAACATGACAGCAGTTCGCGAGAGTGTTACAGAAAGTCCAGAGACTAGAAAGGACAGAGAGTTGCATTTGGGGTTTAGCTAATCCACGAATGATTCATCAGAAAGCGATATCTTCATAAAATGTCACTTTATGGTGTGGATTATGGTCTAGAGGAATAATTGAACCGTTTTTCTTCTGAAACGAAAAAAATTATCCAGCAACCGTGAACGGCGAACGTTAGCGTGCTACGATAACACAGTCTTTTGGTCCTTTAAAAGTTTTTGATCTTGACAACATGTGGTTTAAATATGACCGGTGTAACATATCATAATACCCATGAAACATTAACAATCTTGCACGAATATGCTCCTGGTTGTGTCATTTTCCGATTTTATCACCAGGCCACCATGCTCGTGCATTTAATGCCTTTAGACTTGTCGCGGTAGGATTATCTGAAGTCACAGGTTTATCCAATAAGCCTGCAACCATCAAAGCATTGAAATCCAAAATAAGACGCTGTATTAATCAAATACCTCCACATGTATACAATAACGTTATTGAAAATTTCGTCAAAAGGGTACAAAGATATTTTGTTTTATACAGGGTGTTTCAGAACTATGGGATCAAACTTCTAGGAGTTGTTCAGTGCAACAGTAGAATCTATTTGAGTATAGAAACCCATGTCTGAACATGTGTCACTACGCCACTACGGCCCTAAGACGCGTTTAAATTTAGAAAAAATATTAATTACCTAAATAGGATCTGATGCATTTACCTTTTGTATATGATACCATCACAACAATTGTTCAAAATGTCTTCCTCCAACCTCAATACACCGATTTAAAGGCCGCACATGATTTCGGACTACACTAAAAATTTGATCCTCGTTTTGAATGATTTCAAATGCTGCTGTTATTCATCCAATTAAGTCTAGCTCTGATTCTACTGGAGTTTCGTAGACTAAAGACTTTACATGTTCTGATGTATTCTTTAGTCTGTAGTTTTGCATAACGATTTTCTTCGTCCCAAACATATCCTACTATTAAAAATACCGTCTCTTGTGAAAGAGGCTTCATCGGTCCACAAAACATATCGTAAAAAATTTGGTTATGCAATGATGTGATCCAGAAGCCATCGACAAAATTACTCTAAGATGATAATCGACTGCAGTCATACCTTGAACTTTCTGGAAGTGGTAAGGATGGAGTTGTTGCTCGTGTAGTACCCGCCAGACGGAACTCGCTGAAGCACCTCTTCTTCAAATTCGACCGTTCTTACGGTTCGAGCAACACCAGTATCATGCATCTTGGTCTTAAACATGCCTGTCTCAGCGAGCCGCCGATGAACCGCAATAAACTTTTTGTATCCAGGATGCTGTCGTTCGGGATAACGTTCATGATACAACCGCGATGCTGCTCGTGCATTGCAGTTTGTTGCTCCGTATGCCAAATGCATATCCGCCAATTCTTGATTGGTAAAGTTTTCCATTAGCAATAAATGTTTAAAAATTGTAAGCTATAAAATTTTTAAACATGACATTGAGAATTGACATTGATAAGCGTTGATTTTAAACAATTGTTGTTATGGTATCGTGTACAAAAGGTAAAAATAAATGCAGCAGATCCTATTTAGGTAATTAATGTTTTTTTTATAAATTTTAACGCGTCTTAGGGCCGTAGTGGCCTAGTGACGCATTTTCGGACATGGGTTCCGATACTGAAATGGATCCTTTTGTTGCACTGAACAACCCCCAGAAGTTTGATCCCATGGTTCTGAAACACCCTGTACATAATTTTTAATTGTATATATTTTCTAATTCAATAAATATTTCAATACTTTGCTACAGAAAACCATGTTTTATTGAACCCTGAAGGCTTGCGCTCTTATTAAAAGACTATTTATTTAGAGAAAAGAAGCAAATACTTTTAGGTACGTAATTAGTGACTCTAGTAATTGCTTTCAACATAAAATAGCTTTCATGTTTAGTCATTGTCTACTTGTAAGTAGTTTTAGTTAAATTTTAATTTTCTCCCAAAGATGAATCTTCGTTAGCAAAACACGTGTCGACAATTAAATTAAAATGTTTTGGTTAGTGATGAAACTGTTTTGTGATTTGAAAAAACAAATAAACTTCATAATTTATTTTAAAGTGTCAACTAAAAAAACCGAAAATATTGACAATGACAATTGACAAAATATTAATACTTTAATAAGAATTCTATTTTTTTCAAATATTTAAACAAACCCCATCAATTCAAGGAAACAATTCACATTCCACACATTCCATCGATGATTAACAATAAATTACCATACCCATAGACGATTACATACAATACTGAGAAAGTCATATATTTTTTTAATACTAAAAATAACACTAATTCAGTAGGATTTTAGAGAAAACATTTGCAATTTCAATTAGTGCTATTCCGAACAATTTCCTGGTAAAATATCTTCAAAATTAGCGGGTCAACTTATGCCAAAATTGTTTGCTAAGCAATTAACGCACAGATACGACATTTTTTTACGGACATTTTAATTTTCGTTAATGATTGACATTTTGCAAACTTTTCCATTCCATAAATAATAATTTTCGTTCGTTTTTAGTTTCTCTGAAACCCTTATGCACCATTTAAAAGGCAATGTGGGATCTGGTATATTTGCAATGGGCGATGGCATCAGGAATGCTGGAATTATTGTTGGACCCGTAATTGTTATCATTTTAGGAATTATTTGTACGCACTGTCAGCACCTTTTGGTAAGTTAAAATTATTTGGTTTTAGATCATTCATTAGTCGTAGATATAGAGCATTATTAGGTAGTTATAATTAGTCTTTCTTATTTTATTTTGGAATTTATCGTTCGAAGTATATTTCTGACTCTCTCAGATAAATGGTTATAGAAACGCAAAAGGAGAAGTAGGGCTATAGCAGTTATTGTTGGTTTAAGTCAATTTGTACTGGTAAATAATAGGCTCATTAGAGCTTCTTAAAAAATATACTTGATTGCTGCTACTGTTGAATAAATAACAATGCGTTAACTATTAGTTATGAGTCTGAAAGCTTTTTTTTAGATTTTAAACAATGTAAGGTAGTCTGTGTCGTTAATGGCTTCTTCAAGATAGTGAAAGTTGGTTCTAATTTTTTACAGGCATTAGGCAGTAGAATCTTAAAAAATTATAGGGAATGCAAAAAACATTCTGAAATGGATTAAAGACAGTTCCATATATATAAAAAATTACTAAAAAATATTCGTCGTTGTATTGGCCTTTTGTAAGATTTGTTTGGGTCTCTATGACTTGGCCCGTCATATTACTATGACAAAATAATGACTGCTGGTTCAATCTGTTTATGACATAATTTATTTCTACACTCTAAATATAAGATTAAAAACAGCGTTATGCTAAATGTTATGATATAATAATATGACGTCTTAAATATGGCAATCCGCACAAACAAAACTTCCAAGTGAATATAGTTGCTCCCTTCTCCAATGAGAGCATTGATTGGCCTAATATGCTCACATAGGTTATCAGAAATTGAGAAGCGTAAATCTACAGATATTGATGGAACGTGGAGTAAAATTTGAGCCTCAACAAGATTCTTTCTCTAATAGCCTTGTATAACTCCTTCCTTCTTGTAAGTCTTCCTGGGTCTTTCTTCCTTGCTTCGACCCAGTTTCATTCCCATGTTTTTTTTACGTCCATCTTGCATCTTTCATTCTCTGGACGTGTCCATGCCATATTAGTTATTTTTTTCTTATCTCTGATATTAGTGCTTCTTTTACCTCGCATTTCGGATTCTATCTCGACGAGATATTCCTAAATTTATTCTGAAAGCGCTCCATTTTACCGCTTCTAATTTTCTTTTTGGTATTCCTTGTTAGTCGCCATGTCTCAGCTCCGTACAGAAGATTATATATGTATATATCGTGTATTTTCCCTATTTCTTGAGGAAAAAAAATCCATTGAGTCAGGTATGCTTGTATGAGTATTTTTTTTATTTAATTTTTATCTCTCTCTTTAAAATCAGAAATAACTTCGAGATAAGTGTATTCATTGCAGATTGTAATAATATCGGTATTTCCTAGTTGGATAATTGACAGGTCAATTCCAAACGGGACGTCATTTGTTTTTTGGAAAATCAAACCATCACTGATCCACCTCCATGTTTAACTGTGGGTTTTGTGTACTTGGGATTCAAACGCTGGCCAGAAGGACGTCTAACATATTGAATTTCATCGGAATTAAACAAATTAAACTTCGATTCGTCGCTCCAGCAAACACATTTCCATTCATGCTTTGTCCAGTGTATATGCTGACGGGCAAATTCCAATCGGGCTAAGCGATTCTTTTTTGAAAGCAATGGTTTTTTTGCTGGCCTACGTGCAAATAGATTTTCTTCTACCAACCTTCGTCTTACAGTCCTTGAGGACACATTACAAATCCCTAGAGCCTGTAATTCTATCTGAATTTGACGAGAAGTCATGAAAGGGTTATTCTGGCTAATTTTCTATTTTCCTCTTGCCATATTCTCTTTTTCATTGGCCATGATAGGCTGATCATCAAGCTGTAACGTATATAGACATAAGATTGGGAGAAAAAACCGACCATTTTTTTAAGGATATCGGAAAGGGAGATGTTTACCTTAAAACAAATATTGTGAAGAATATAATTATAAAATTGAATTGAATTATAAATCAAATTATTTGTGCTTTAATTTTTGCGTCAACGCTGCAAACTATCTATACATATCTATCTATACTTACAGAAAATTAAATTCCCTACAAAAAACCTTTGAAAGACATATCCGAATAATCAAGTATTAAACATTGATACATTTTTTTTATTTTAAAATTTTGTAATTAACGAACAAATAAATACAGCAATATATATTCTAAAAGGGAATTTAAAGCTCTATAAAATGATTTCTTAACGTTTTTTACATAAAATCACTCTTTCAAAAATTATTCGCAGTTAAGTTAAATATTTACGATTACTAAAACGTTTCCATAAATGTAATTCTTTGGCAGTATACATCTTAAATAGGGTAACAATAGGGCAAAACGTCGCAGCCCTCTGTTAATGAAGACCGTTTTGTGAAAGTTTCGCTTTTACTTAAGAAATTTGTAATTATTTTATAATTGTCTGATTATAAAAGAATTAACGTTTTTTTGCTAAAGGATTATCCATAGTTTATTTAGATAAATGGTGTCATAACCTTTTTGTGAATCAATCTGGATTATATGGGTTTCTTGGAAACAAAAAATTTCAAAACATTATTGAAAATTAAAAAAAAATCAATTATTTGGAGACTGAATTAAGAATTTCTATAAATAAGACAAAAAGGTCTTAATTACTCAAAAGAACTATAAATTACTTAAACTGCCTGAGAGAAATAAGAAGTAGGACCATACTCCTTGAAAGTTTATTGAAATAGTTAAAAAGACTAAACCAAATTAAAATATGACCTTTGGGAATAAAAATTAGTTAAAAGACAGATAAGACTCTCTCAGTCTTGCCGAAAATAGCTGCAAATGCTTAGCAAAAAATCCTTGATTTGCTTGTAAGAAATAAAACAGAAAATCAAAGATTGCCAGGAACAACATAAAAATGGCTTCCTAGTCCTGGATAATCGAACATTGGTGAAAGTGCCTGAAAAAAACAAAAAATTATTTTATCAGTTGAGCAGATGTTGAAAATGTCTCTAAGTATTGCTCCAATGATTTTAATTTTATGTCAAAAAAAACTTTAAGCTATGTCCCAAAATACCTAGTAAGAAATAGGTAAGAAATGGCCTCACAGAATGGCATAATTATTAGCACGTCAAGTGTAGAAACAACTACTAAGTAAGGAGAAAATGTGATATCTTATCAAAGCTTTTTGCATGACTCTGTTCCTAAATAATAACCTCATTCTTAGTAGGAGCAACAATAAATATTGGAACTATTCGTAGGTTAATTTATCTTATTAGAATTATTGGGAATAATAGTTTGTTGACAAAATGATAGCTCAATAATATTCTAAGCAAAAAAAAACTCCTTGTTTTTACCAATTTTTTAAACTAAATATTCTTAAAACATATAATTTTTTGATGAATCTCTGTAATACCCTCGAAAAAAAAGATTAAATTAAATACATCCTGTGGTGAATTATTATCATTTCACTAGTGGGTGTAATGGCACCCTAATACGCCATCAGCTTATTATTTAATTGAAATTATAATTAGTTTTTTTCTCTCTCTCGGATATATACGTTATTTACTTGATTTACATAGCTTTTTTAACCTTCGAGCTCGCTTCCGTATTTATTGCCTCAATAAAAATTGCAGTGGAATGCAATAATTGCAGCTTGTCGTTGAAAAAATAACTTATTTTACTTCATGTCCGAAAAACTATTTTTTTATGTTTTATTTCAAGGCTTTAATAAGGTTTCCTCATTCCGCCTGAAAGGAAATTATAATACAGTTTTGCAAGGTATCATTAACACGTTCTCCACCCGAAGGATCGAATTATTCAGCTAAACCAGATCGAACTGGTAGATCCTGTCAATTACGATTTATACCAAGTGACAACAAAATCATTTGTTTTTGCAGTAAGAATTTTAAAATTTGGATCGTTCCCTAGAACAAATATTTTCCGCATATAATAACACACCCTACAATGTAACTTTGAATGAGGAATATAATAATGATAATAAAATGATGATGTTATTTCAAACTGAGAGTTGGGTTATGAAGAAACAATATCTAATTGATGCTTTGATAGATATTGTTAAAATACCGAAAAAATCTATAAATTGCAAAAACAAAGGAAAACAACTAGATTACACAGGGACTATTAAATTCTATTCGACATCGAAATAATAAGAATAAGCTTTGTGTCAAAAATCCATTTGAACGTTTGAACTATAAAAATCTTGAACTATAAAATATTCCACAAATGAAAACTGTAATAGACCTAGAGTTTCTACAGTAATAAGTTAGGATGCGTTAGAAGTGTTGACGATCACAGTGGGAGATTCAATAGTTACTTCAGTGCTGTGAGAGGGACGTTAACTTTTAAAAATTCAAAAAACTCAACCCATTGTCAGTTCTTTATAAGAGGAAGAAAATATAAAAAATTACCTGTTTTTTAAGCCTTTTTCTAGTAATGAAATATAGAAATTATAGATTATAGGAAATAGTATATCAATAAATTTCGAATAAAACATTTATTGTTTTCAATAAATCTTTTTTTTTGAGGTAGGCATCCAGTCAGATGCCCATATGTGTGGGCGAGTAATATAATCACTTAATATGGTCGCCTAAATCTCGAATACCATCATTAAAAAATGGTTTAAGTTGACGCTATTTAAATATTTATAAAAGCATAAATGATTATCATTTATCGTTACAGAGGATGCCCTAATTAAACTGTGTGCTCATTTTATTAAAAGTTAACAAGAAGAAGTGCATGGTTATTTTTATTGACCTGACTAAGGCCCTTGATACTGTGTAACATCGTATCTTGCTAGTTGAGTATGGACATATGTGGTGTGACAGAGGTTGACAGACAGAAAGTTATTAAATTGAACCTCCTAAATATGTTTGCATTTTCGGATAATCGAAAAATTGCAAATATATTGTAGGTAAGTATAATGTCCTATACCTATTTTTAAACTGTTGAAAATAATTACATTTATATAATAATTATAACTCTTTATTCTGATACAAATTGATAAATATCCTTCCACATTCTCAAAATTTATTTTTTTATTTATAATCAAATGCTGAAAGTGGTCTTCATTAACAACTCTATAGTACTCCCAGACGATCGATAAATTATTATTGTACGTACATTTTCAACTATGCCTGGAGAAATATTCCTAATTACATTACGAATGCAATATTTAAGGATATCAAGCGTGTGTGGCTTCTCTTTGTACAATTAATTTTTTACATAACCCTTAAGAAAGTAGTCTAATGTGTTAGGATCGGGTGAGTCACTCTATTGATTCACGTCTCTATCTATCCACCGTATTGGGAAAATTTTATCTAGGAATCTTATAACAATCACGTGGGGAAGCACTTTATCCTGTTGAAACCACAACGCTTGGGTTGGCATGTTTGGGTTATTTTAATTACAACAGATACAGAGTCACCAGTACTAGAATCAAGTCATCTAAAAAGTCATGATAATGCTGTCCTTCAAAAAGTATAGTTCTATTAGTCTGATATTAATGATCACTGGCCATACGTTCATCTTTTCATAATGACTTTTCCTAAACCAGTGTATTTTCTGATGAAAAGTTGTCTCGTCTGAAAAGCATATATGTTACACTAGTTTTGTTCATTATCAGTTCTTTCTAAGATAATTAATTAGCTTTTAGTAGCTTTTGAAATAATTGTATTTTATAAGAGTGCTACTTTTCCTTCTTTAATAATGTTGTTACAGTCGCTCTATGAAGCGTGGTGTTTAAAGCAAATTAAGTACTAATGAGGAGTTTCGTGCAATAAAACCTGGATATTCTGTTTTTGATCATGAGGCCAGTATTTCCTAATGATAAAAACGATCCAAGAACAGTTCCAGTATCTCTCCATTTAGCCCCAATTGTACTGACTTACGATACACTCCTCGGATACTTATTGTTGAAGATAATTTCGTTGTCCATTCTCACCATAACCAAGCATAATTAATACTTCGATTCTCAGTTAAACACATCGCAAATATTTTCAAGTAACAACACAGGTATTAAATAATTGACACTTATTTGAAATCTATGTTAAATATTCCCAAGCAAAGGTGTAAGTAAATTGATATGACTAGTTATAAATAATTATATAATTGATTTGAAATGCTGTTAATAGCAGCCACTTTTAGCATTTGATAAAATACATTTTAGATTGTATTTGGTTATTTAATGTTGCAATAAAATGGTATAATTATTATTTAGACGTAATTATTCAGTGAACAATTGAATATAGGTATAAGACATTATAACTTGTGGCTTCAACCTTTCAACCCCTGAATTGTTAGGATGCTGAAAAATAGCCCATTTAATCCCGCATAATTATATTATTATTATTATTATTTCATCTGCAGCAATGTAAATGTTGAATTTTATTGGGAGTTACTAAAGGTTATTATTATTATTATTATTATTATTATTATTATTATTATTATCAATAATATTATTATTATCAGATTTCATGCCAAACGGCAATCGCACTTCCCCCTGGGGAAGGAGGGATCGTTCACTTATCCCAGATATCTGAGATATCAGAAGGATGAAGCTCTGGTGGAGTCTTAGACTAAAAGTACATAATGTGTTTTTTAAACTATTTGATGTTATCTGCGTTTCCGATGAACTTTCTAAAGATTGGAGATGTGGATAATAGCGTCTACTTCTGCATCAGCTTATATGCTTTCCTTAAGGTTGAACAGTTTCATGTTTTCGACCAGGCTCTTTGGTATTACTCCTGTTGTTGACATAATAATTGGAACTGTCCGCACTTCTCTCATTTTCCATTGTCTTCGTATCTGAAGTTCTAGACCCTTGTACTTAACAATCTTTTCATTATGTTTTGCTCTTAGATTGTTATTATTGGGAATAGCTACATACATCAATAGGGGTTGTCTTCCTAGAAATTTTTTTCGATTAGGATTAGGTCAGGTCTATTGTTACTTACTCATTGGTCTGTGAGTACAGTGCGATCCTAATACAATTTGTGTTGGTCATTTTCAAAAACTGGTTCCGGCTTATAGTTATAATATGGTGCCTTGGCTGCCGATAAGAGGTTTAGTTTTTCTGCGAGCTCTTGATGCAGTATCTTCGCAACTAGATCATGTCGTTCTTTATATTCCGTTGGTGCGAAAGTTTGACATCCACCGGTGACATGGTGAATAGACTCCGTTGTCTCACATTCATACCGAGATTTGTCACTTTGTACCGTCAAGTCACCCACGAAAAACTTTAAATAATTTCTTGGTACATCTTGATCTTGGATAGCCACAAGAAACTCTTCAGTTTTAGGGAAAAGCTGTCCCGAAGTCAACCAGTAGTTCGACGCCGCTATGTCGACATACTCTTGTTGAACCTCGTGAACATGCCTTCCATGTAGTGGTTTTCCCATCCAAGCTTGCATTTTTTCTTGCTCGGTGCGATGGTGTATGGAGCTTCTGTAGTTTAAGTGGTGTTGAGTCGTCTGCTTCACATACCGCACGGTGAATGTGTGATGTTTCAGCCTTTCTTAAGAAAAAGGAACGCAAGTTTCTAATTTGCGGCCGTTTTACTCCATCCTATAATACCAAATAATGAATTATTATTATTATTATTATTATTATTATTATTATTATTATTATTATTATTATTATTATTATTATTATTATTATTATTATTATTATTATTATTATTATTATTATTATTATTATTATTATTATAACGAATGGGCCATCTAGCGTTTGGAATTTAACCAGCTGTTATTTCAACTACAGCCACTCAAATGTCAGAATGTTAATGTTAAAAATATAGTCAAACGTTGTACATATTAAGGAAATGGGAGGATATAGTCTCAAACAAAATTGGGAAATAAGGAAAACTTTTTAATAATGGAAAAACAATTTGACAGAAGTGATTGGCCTTCAAGTGAGTTTGTTGATTATGTTGATTACTAGTAAATAAAACAACGCATTCCCGCTTTCGTCCGGTATGCACAGCCGAAAACGTTGCTGCTTTTGCTTAAAATGTGCGTAAACGTCCATCCACCTCAATTCGCCACCGTTCTCAGAAATTCAATATTCTTCATTTCTCGCACTTCCCTGAGAATTTTACGTGAAGACCTAGGTATGAAGGTCAACAAAATCCAATTGGTATAAGAACTGAAGCGTCATGACCATGGCACGTTTTCGGTTTCCCGAATTCCGAAGATAATCATTTTTACAGAAAAATAATCTGTTGGAGTTTGCTTGTTCCAACATACCATAGCGCTTTCCTACTCTGAGTAAAGACCCTCTTAATTTTTATGAGGGATTTGACTGTATCACATTCGCTTGGTTCACCCAATAGCCTTTGGAAAATAATAGATAGTGCCCGGTGTTATGAACACTCGTATTTGATAACATTACTACGTAAAATTTACGTATATATTAAAATACTTGAAACATTAAACTCTTAAAAGGATTAGCAGAAAATAAAAGACTTGAAAAAATACTGTCTTTATAAATATATATTGAATATAAAATTTATAAACGTGGACAAAAAAGGTAGAAAAAACTAAAAACATTACTGACATATTTTAATTTGAAGCTCTTCACAAATCGGTTTTTTGCATTAGAGATAGTAGGTAACTGTCATACGTCTCTTAGCTAAAGGACAAGTTGAACAATTTTTTCTCTTTGGTTATCCTCTGCAATAGGTTCTATTTTTTTCTTGTTCCAAAACTTTTTCAATTGTTCTCTTTAAGCTTCGATTAATGTTGGGTGTACTTTGCAACCGAAATATTTCTTGTGACTTATGAAGTTCAGTCATATATAAGTTTGACTACATAATGGTATTTCCCCCTTGCCAAATAATATTCTGAAAATATATTACATACGAGTTAATACATGCCATGTTAATCATGTTATAAAAACAAAAACTCAAAGGTCATCGTCTAGTTTTACGGTTAGCGCACATATTTTGGCACATTTAATCAAAGGTATCAACTGACCCTTTAGTTGAGTTTTATGTTTCTATAATATATAACTTTTTTGAATCAGGTTTAATTTTTCCAATGGTAGTATGCATTCTGGAAATAAGATTTACTGTTTTATTTTTCTTTGCTTTATATGAAACTAATGGTGCCCACTATCGTAAGACTAAATGGTTTTGCTACAAACCGATCTACTAATGGCACAGACGTAAACCAATTATCCATGGTACTTTTGTGTAGTTCCATGAATAGGCTTCGTAAGCTGCTCCACAAAAAAAATCAACTAATGGTTTACCATATGTATTTGTTGATTTACCCAGATATGGTGAGATGTTGATTAAATATTTGGTCGCCTTATCACAAAGCATTACAATTTTTAGACCATACTTTGACAGTTTATTTGAAATGTACATGCTGAAAGGACATTTTCCTCTAAACCCTACTAATTGTACGTGCCTGGTTTGTAACTTCTTTTACGCAGTCTATGCAGTTGAACAAAGCAAACTTTTGTTGATAAGTGGTTGTATTTTAAAGCAGCAGCAAGTATGTATGGACCCAAAAGCGATTTAAGTTCCACCAGATTTGTTTCAGATACAGTTTTTGATGCCACTTTATAATTTTTATTTTGTCTTATAATTACCTGATTTGTGTAAAATAAGACTTTGTTTAAAAGTGTATCAGGGAAAAATCACTGAAAGTGTGTTGTAGCAATTCCTCAGCCTCTTGTGTTAGATGTGGTCTCACATGAACAATATTTATGGATGGTATTTTTCGTCTCTTTTTAGGTTAAGTTTTCCACATACAACCATTTTTGCCTAGTAAATTTTTAACCTGTGGAACAACTATGCAGTCTAGAGTGAGTAACTTCATCAGGCGTTACTAGGTTATCCTAAAATAGGCATTACAATATATGTGTATATATATTAAAAAGCAAAAAACAAACTTACCGAAGTACTTGGGGTAGACAACCTAGCTTGAACAATATTAGAGTTTTGACGTCTTTTAGAAATTTGAAAAGTACCTGGCTAACAAAAGGTGTTTTTTAAGTCATTTCAAACGTTTCCTCAATGTCCTTCTCATCAGGAACAAAATTAGGATCGGCTACGCTATCGTCAGAGTCACTACTCCGGTACAACAGCTCTTCCAGGTTGTTTATCTGTTAAACTTTTCTGAGATATTTTTTGGTAATCTAATACTGCTTATCACTATTACCACGTCAAAATTACGTCATAAATAAAATACGGTTAATACTATTGCTACGTAAAAAATACGAGTCGGCTTTTAGAAATTCGGCTTCAACCAATACTGTAAATACTCAGATCAAACTAGTTTAGGCGTGTCATACTCCTGATAGA
The DNA here is from genome assembly GCF_022605725.1 of Anthonomus grandis grandis. Taxonomy (NCBI): domain Eukaryota; kingdom Metazoa; phylum Arthropoda; class Insecta; order Coleoptera; family Curculionidae; genus Anthonomus; species Anthonomus grandis. Next base: position 39,640,514 of record NC_065546.1, on the reverse strand, counting down.
CCGCTCAGAGCACTACTGAGGTAGGTGGGAGAAGGTAATAAAATTGAAGTGACACGCTAAACAGTGCTGTCCGCACGTAAATATTACGTACAATAGCATTCCAGGGTTAATGGACCTTACAACAAAAACACTTGGAATTACATAATCTTAGTATACAAAAAAATATGACTCAAAACCCGGAGGAGGCAGCACACTTTTTCGTATCGGGTGTTGAAAAAAAAGAATAGACTATTGTAAGGCTAGTTATGGCAGCCACATGAACGTATTTCCAATAAAACCAAATTTTGAAAGAAATATTTACTTAAAATCTTAAATGGCCTTCCTTGAACATAAAACATTTCCAGAATTTTCCAGAGAAACCGATAATGTAAAAAGGCAAATATACAGCAGGTTCCATGAACAAAACGTCTTCTGTACCGGTAATTAAAAAAAAAACGTGCTTGGGATATGTTATTAAAAAGGGAATATTTCACCTTATCGAATCATATAATAAAATATACAGGGTGCCATTTAAATTGTTGACTTAGGTCAATTTCAAGTAAAACGGAAAGTATTTAATTCTTGCTTAAAAATACATTTTGTTTTGCGCACTAAATGATAATAATAATCATTACCGTGATAATAACCAATAATGATGTAATGAGTATAACATTTTTTACTAATAATGGGTAATTATATAAGATTGCAATAGAAATCAATGGTTTAAAACAAGGTTTCGCTTCGCGGGTTCAAATTCTTTAAATTGGAACAACATAAATGATTCAATTTTACTCGTTTAAAGCTTAAATGTATTTTGTAATTTAAGGTATCTAAAGTACAGCGTAGTAAAAGATTTCCACATTTCCAAAGAATTTTATGAAGTTTTACCCCTCTTAGAGACTTTAAATAGGTTTGAGCGTCTAAAGAGTTTAATGCATCTCAAACATTTAAAAAGTAATAAAAAGTTGATGGTATTTTAAGATATTTGGAGGGTTTAGGCGTCTTGTCAAGACTACATAAATAATAAGCTTAGACTATTAGTAGTAGTCTTATTATAGTCCTTTATATTAAAAACTTTCGGTAAAATTTTTCTCTTAAGATTTTTAAGAGGTGTAAAATAGTTTAAAGTGATCACACTCATGCTATATGAATGATAGACTTAAGCTTGATAGGCCCCTTTTTTTCGGAAAAAATCCAGCTTATAATTTTCTTTTTTAAATTTTCGAACTGTTAAAGTTTTAACGGATAAAAATTGTAATTGTTCTCCAAAAAAAACATTGACATTTAAAAAAACCAAATATTGACAATTCTTCTTGACGTGAAGATTTCAACTTTTTTACTTTCTTGTTATGAATCAAATGTATCCTGGAGCAGAACTCGATAATCCAAAATTCAAGCCTGCATAATGTTTCACGGTACCATGTTTGGCGGTTTCTTACTCCTCTTGACAAATGATACATGAATATATTACTGTAAATAAACATAGTTTTACATCGGGCCATAAAGGATCTATATCCTGCATTGGAATAAGACTCATTACATATAAAAAGGTTAATTACAAACGCAGTTTCGGTATCAAGCTATTCGGTATAAATCGGTATAAAACTAAGAAAAAAAAAACAGTAATATTATTATTAGAATTTAAATAATTTTTTATTAAATTAGAATCACAAGTTAAAAATTCTGACACACTTGGCATTTAAAAATCTCCTTACAACACCCTTAAGCCTATTTAGCGGTAATTTACAAATTTCTGTGGGTAATCTAATTGTAAAGGTGGGTACATAGTGGAGCGTTGTACTCAAAGTAGTTCTTATTCTAAGAAAGTACACACAAAGATCAGTTTAGCTCTTAGTGAGCTGATCATAGGGCTCCTCAACAATCTTATATTGACTCTCATTTCTAAAAGTACACAGAAGTGATTCACAGATATACTGTGATAGAATATTGTAAGTATTTTAAAATGGCGAAATCCAGCTTTTGCATAATCTCTGTAGGCAACTCCAGCAATAACTCGCAACCAAACAGCCTTGTCCAAATTCAGAACGGAGGCCCTTCTGAAGTAAACCATATGCACAAGCTGAATGTACAAGAGAATGGTAGCCTACCAATACAACCCTCTGCTCAAGTCTGACTTACACTTCTCAGAACAAATACCACTTGATGCAGCCCTTTTACAAATAAGACATAAATGTTTTTCAAAACTTACTTTTTGGTCCAACTTATTCCTATAAACTTTATTTTGTCAGGATAACTTACAGAGTCAGTGTGACTTAATGTAAAAATCATTTCTTTAGTTTCATTTAAATTAAGGTTATTACGATTTGCACTAAACCAATCACTCACAGAGTTTATACAATCAAGCAACCTTCTTTTGTGACTCCGAGGTCATTACCATGAAACTGGTATCATCTTCATAGATATTCAAAAATCATTTTGGCATAGCTATTGTTATATTATTTATATACATTAAAAATAATAAAGGATCCAACATGAAACCCTGTGGTGCTCCATGTATCACCAATTTAATTTCTGAGAGCTTAGACTAATAAAGAGGTTGCTTACCTGCTATTTGTTGGTTCTATTTGTTGGTATTTGGAGGTATCTCTCAAGTAACTTTAAACGACCGTAGAAAAAAGCAGGTAACTTAGGATGCAATATATAATCAAACACTTTGGAAAGATCACAGAAAGCTGAACCACAAAAGGTTTTTTCCATAAACAAGCAATGACTAGAACCAAGAAAGCCTGATCCTGCACAGCTTATTTTCTGTGATTTTTAAGGTTGTCAGGTGTTTAATTTGCCGACAAGCAGCAGAGCGGCTTTTATTTTTACTACCTTCCGATTATGGTTCATTGGCGAATTTGCCCATGTATGTTTTTAAAAGCTTTTCGCATTTGTCAAAATCTAATGTTTTTTTGCTAATCAACGAGATTAAAAATAAAGAACAACGGTATTACAACAATATACACACATTTAAAGGTCTCATTTGTGGTTAAAAACCCATTGTAATGGTTCTGTTCAAGTCAAAGAAGAAAAGCCATGTTGTAAAATGTAATTAACAATATCGCCTATATTGTTAATTACATTTTCCGATATTATATCGGATTTACTATCTGTACTAACAGTTTGTTTTTCTGCATCAGTTCCGTTATTGTCATTTTTCTCGGAATTTTCACTTATATTTTTTTTTCTCAAACTTACCGGGTCGTCGTTTATCGTGCCCTGATGTAAGTTTTGATTTTTTACCTCGGATTTGTCATTTACCGTTCTATGTTCTATTTGCACCAAATATGTCCTTATTATCTATATTTTCCTTTCGAAAATTACAGAAAAAGCTACCACTACCACTAAAATACACACAATTATTAAATTATAGTTCTTTAATTCAAATAATTGTCTTGATAAAACCCAAATCGAAACAAATCAATACGAAAATTTACGGATCAAAATCGATAAATTTGGCGCGTTTTAAACCGAAATTAAAAAATCCACAAGAAAAATGACAGATGTCGTAAATTAAATTTCATTACCTAATGTTAAATGTCACTGCCAGAAAGAAATATTAATCTACAACTCCCCCGGCAAATCAGCATTTGCCGTGTCTGCCATATAAATGCACGCAATTTAACATGTATGTTGGCGACTGCCCTTTAATATTGCGCGTTTACTTCAATTGTTCTTCCGTCGAACTTAATAAATATACCTGGACTGCCAATTCAACGAAAAGTAAATGACTACTAGGATGCCGACATTTTGCGTGATTATGTCCTTTTGATGTTGGCCACTCTGACAAATTTCAGTTGTACCAATTGTAGGGTAACAAAACAATTAAGGTTTTTGAGCGGTTATGTTTACAAATATGTGGCTATTGCGGTCAGCAAATAAGGCACACTTGTTTAGGAACTTAATTTATTATCCTTAAATAACCTAATTGCACTTAAAACTATCTTAAATTATTAAAAAGAACACGAGTAATGTTCGACACGTGTCGTCGGTCGGAATGCGCGGGAGAACTTGCCGTCTACCGTCACTTGTCATCCGTCTACCTCTGACAAGACAGATAACAGCTGGTTGTTGCCGGACTTCTGCAGCCAATCAGATTTGGGGCGAATTAACCTGTTATGTATATTCGCCACAGGGATCCCCTCCAGTGAGGAACCCGCTAGTTGCGAGCGATTCTGTTGACATGCATTGAGCTGCATTCGGTTAGCGTATGAATGTTCTTCCAAGAGACGATGAGCTGCTGGAACATATGCGGGTTTTAGGCGATCCATGGACACTCGTTGGGAGACACTCTGGACATCAAGTGTTAGGAACTTATCGTGTCGTTGCAATACAGGGTGTCCATTTATAAACTGACACATTTTAACTGCTTATAAGTCGAGAACGAAAAATAAAAACAATGTGCGGTTTTCACAGAACTTCATCAATATTTTTAAAGTTTTTTTTGACAGTGTTGTCAAGTTTCAAAATTTACCTGAAATAGGAGGAAAAAAAATTATGATTTTCAAAGGCCGATTTCTCAAAAATTTTAAATGTAACACCCTGTACTTTTTAATTTTACATTAAAGTCTGTTAAATCCCCTTTCCGAAAATGTATAAATTGTCTTAAATTCATTATTTTTTTTTATAATTAAGTTTAAACTCTACAAAATTCAAACTTTCCAAAAAATAAAAAATCGCGCCCTTGAAAAAAGATATTTAATGTGCAAAACACTACTAGATCTTTTTAGAAATGAGCCGAATACCAATTTAATAATGTCTGATGAGGCAACATTTTACATCAGTGGTCGAGTAAATAAGCATAACTGCCGAATTTGGGGAAATGAAAATCCTCGAGAGTTTAACAAATTTGAAAAAGATTCTCCTAAGCTGAACGTTTGGTGTGCAGTATCGAAATTTAAAATTTATGGGCCATTTTTTTTCAAGAAGCAACAGTAAATAGAAACAATTACACCGATATGTTGGAAATATTTTTTTATCCTCAACTTCAGCAGGATGGAATTTTAGACACGGTCTACTTCCAGCAAGACGGTGCACCACCACACATCTCCAGGGTCGCAAGGGATTCCTTAGATATTACTTTTAGAAACAGATGGATAGGGCGAGCAGGTCCAATCGAGTGGGCACCTTATTCTCCCGATCTAACCATTCCAGATTCTTGTATATGGGGATATTTAAAAGATGTTGCTACAATCCAAACCCAAGAAATTTGAATGAACTGCGCAACAACATAGTAAACGTTTTTAACCAAATTACACCGCGAATGCTACAAAACGCCTTCGGCAACTTATTTCTCCGTTTACATTTGTGTTCCGAGCAAAATCGGGGTCATATTCAGCAGCTAATTTATTAGTTACAAATTAAAATTAATTTCTTCAATTGTTTGTTGTTAAAATTGTTATAAATAATTGTAATTTAATCCATAGAATAAATACTTTTTATAGACATGGCAATAGCGCAAATTATTAAATTATGATCATGCTAAAGCGATACATAGGCAATTACCAGAAAATGTTCATCAATCACCGAATATGTATTCTAGGAAAATTTTCAAAAAGGTGTCATTTACTAAAATTAGCTCTGTAAAAAAAAATAATGAAAAAATAAGACAATTTATACATTTTCGGAAAGGGGATTTAACAGGCTTTAATGTGAAATTAAAAAGTACGGGGTGTTACATTGAAAATTTTTGAGAAATCGGCCTTTGAAAATCTTCAATTTTTTTCTCCTATTTCAGGTAAATTTTGAAACTTGGCAACACTGTCAAAAAAAAACTTTAAAAATATTGATGAAGTTCTGTGAAAACCGCACATTGTTGTCATTTTTCGTTCTCGACTTATAAGCAGTTAAACTGTGTCAGTTTATAAATGGACACCCTGTACTTTGTACGGACCACTGTATGGAGCTGTTAGCGGTGGCTTCACTTTGTCGTTGCGAATAAACGTGCGAGTTGAGTGGTTGCTGGTTGGTACCGGTCGTAATGTTCCCATAATCTCGCGGAGCCGCTGGACCAATCGGTGTTGATCAGGAGCGGCGGCACTAGGGGCCAACAGCTGGCCGGGGAGGCGAACTGGTGTACCATACACCAACTCAGAGGCTGTGCATGAGATGTCTGGCTTAAAGGTGTTGCGTAAGCTAAGCATCACCAGAGGCAAAGCTTCGGTCCAGGACACAACGTCCGCAGCAATAAGGGCAGCTTTTAGAGTCCGATGGAAACGTTCAATACACCCATTCGACTGTGGGTGATAGGGGGTCGTCTTGATGTGCTGTACCCCCAGCATTGTATTGAGCTGGCGGAATAACTGGCACCCAAATTGTCTTTCTCGGTCGGTAGTTATGGTACCTGGAACACCAAAGCGAGATATCCATCCTTCAAGGATTTTTACTGCCACAATCTCAGCAGTTATCTCGGAGATAGGTATGGCTTCAGGCCACCTTGTGAATCGATCAATGAGGTACCGGAATTCTTGGCTAGGCGGAAGTGGTCCTACAATGTCAACATGAATATGGGCGAATCGTTCGTCTGGCATACCCAGTGACGACACAGGTGTAATGGTGTGGCGCCCAACCTTGGCGCGTTCGCATTAGAGGCACTCTCTAGACCACTGTTTGACTTGGTGGTTCATGGTATGCCACACAAAGCGTTCTGCGATGAGTCGCAGCGTAGCTGAGTTTCCTGGATGCGACTGGCTATGGAATTTCAGGAAGACATCTCGCTGAAAGGTAGCGGGTACATTTAGTTAAGAATTTAAGATTGTTGCGTTAGATCTGTGATTTTTCTTGCTCCTACTTTAAGAATTTCGTTAAAATTTATGAAAGAAAGTAATCCTCACCTAAAATAAGAGAAAGTTTCAATTAACTTGGGACAGATGCATGCAGTTTAAAATATTTGTTTTATTATTCTGATAATCTTAAATCTTATAAATCCTAATACCATGAAGATGAAGGTCATCATTTCAATTTTTGCTTGCATTTACTTAACAAGTTCAGTTAAAAACACTTTTATTTTCTTTCAATTTTCAGGTTTATATAGTAAAAATAAACAACTCTATATTATTCTCATCATCATAAACACAGACAGACAATTCACAATAATTCGGTTTTAAGAAACAGTGAGCTAAATACGCTTAAATAAGAATAAAGATACATTATCCACGTATGAAATAAAGCTAAAAACTAGGCAATCCGCTATACTCACACGTCAAACGTCAGCGTCGTCAACTTCATTACCATTATTTAATATATTTTTTGTTGGCAACACTGAAAATATTCAGAGTGACCAACATCAAAAGGACACAACCACTATAAAAATGGCGGCCACCAGGCAATGGTCATTTTTGGGTATCGTGGCCATATGCATTAGCAGTCCAGGTATATTTGAATCGATGTAAGCAGAAAGGGCACATGTCAAAAAACACATTTTTGGGAAATCGATAAAAACTGTTTTTTCATCAAATTAAGTAAAATTATTAACATTTATTGTTATAATTGATTAGCACGATTTGTCTTTTTGGAAATAATGCTATTTAGTAAATTTAAAAAATATTTATTTTTTTTAATACAGCTTTAGTTATGTTAAGTACAAGTCAAAAATAAACAGCTAATTTCAATAGAATAGTACAATGTTTTGGAAAAACTAATCTTCGGATCACTCATTGATTGTAGGCCACTGAAGAATAGCATCAAAATATGGTTTGTGTTCTTCTGCAACAAAAGCAGTGCATTTCCTCATATACTCCATTTTATTGACCTTAATAGGCACTTTTCCTAAGGGATGCGCAAGGCTCGTTGGCAAAGTTGGGCAGGCTATTCCAGGTTGTGATAAATTAAATGTATGTGACACCAAACCGTCAGTAAAAGGATAGGCTTGAGCAGGGCCTTTTTGTTGGGATGTGTATTTAAAACATGAAAAGGTGCTTATTTGAAAGTTGACCTTTTCGTTACGAGGAAAATGTTTTGTTTCTGCAGAGACACAGGTTTTTTTATAAAATTTTCCCCACCAGTTTTTGAAATTTAATACGTCACTTGTTGCAACCTCTTGGACTGAAAATTTTGTATTATTTTTTATACTGGTAATAATAATCGTGGAGATCTCGTGAATGGTGCATATTCTATTATGTTTCCGTAAATTTTTTTTCACCAACGCGAAGTCCCTGTCACACGGGAGAAATGAATGCCCCCTAACTGGGAAACAGTGCCAAATCATGCTAAATTTACCAGAATCTGTGAGAGCCAAAAGCATCCTGACCATAATATGATTCTTGTCTTGGCCCCAGCAGTTATCACTGTAAAGATGAAGCTCCGATTGATTTTCCTTGAATTCATTAAGATATTCGAAAACAAACGTACAAATTTCGTCAGCTGTTTTCTTTACCTGTCCCTCGTGGTAAACGTACATCCTGGATTTATTTGTCTTAAGATTGTGAATACAAAATACGGACACAGTAAGCTGCTGGTAGTAAAATACCTCACCCACAATACTGGTAACTGGACATTTTGCATAAAATCGAAGGCCAATGACAGAACTTGGTCTTTAATTTCCTTTTCTTCAATATCTTTGGTTATTTTTGAATAACATTTTTTAGCCCTTCGTTTGTGAACTATCAATTCTGCGACGGCATTACGCTTGGCCGTGTCGTTCAAATTTTGGTCTTTTATTTTGTTATTTAGTAATTCACAAGTCGAACAAACATCAACTTGTGGTCTACCGAAAAAAAATTTCACAGAAAAAGCATCTATAAAATGAAAAGCTTACCTTTTGGTTTGGATACTTCTCTAGGTAAGGCTAATGCATTTTTGTCAAATTTAGCTGGCTATTCAAATAATGTTTTTCATGTCCTAAATAGTGGCTGATTTTTGTAGGAAATGATTGTATGTGTTCTTTTACACAATTCCGAATTTCTTCTGAGAAAGTATATGCACTTGTCATTTTTCCGCGTAAGTCATTCGGTGACTTGCCTTGTGAGGATAAGGTGTTAATACTCCTGATGCGTTTGTACGTGATAGCATATAAATTCAAAAATGCTTTAACGCGAATCTCTACTTTGGGACTTCCTTCAAATGAGTAGTACTTGGGTTTATTTTTGTCACCTGGTCAAGGACGCCGCTGCTTTACTTCCATCATATTCACAAGACCCTGTAGAAAAATGTCTTGTTCGTTTTTAGAGCTTAAAGTATAAAATCGTTGAAAAATCGCCAATCTATCTGTATCAGAGAACTTTTCAGAGCATTTCATTCTACAACTAAATAATGAAATTAACTGATGTGCCAAAAATACTATAAAAGAACTTACCTGCAAAGGACTCTATTATTAATTTTTTTCTCACAAACGTCTCTTCCTTTACTGTTTTTATAACTTTGACTTTTAACTAATGACTTTCCTTCCAATCTTGCCTTTTTCTGTATGTTGCGAGCATACTTAGAAGGCTCTGCTTTTCGTCTTTTATTAGGTGCTAATTCAGAATTGTCATCCATGTCAAATGAAACTAAAACCACGTGCAACTGTCCCCGAAGCAACCAACAGATTAACTGAAGTCGAATTTTTGCTGATGATGTAAAACGCACGACAAACACATGTTGACCCCACTATTTGAAACACTAACATTTCGCATAAACGGCACATGTCACTGACGTGTGTCTTTTATGCATAACGCTAGCATTATTACCCGACATTTCTAAGACATCAGGGATGCGGATTTGTGCGCCTTATGCATAATCCGTTGCGTCTACCATAGGAGAACACATTTTAGGTATAATGGCAATTTGTCAAAATATTGACTTGTGCCCTTTCTGCTTACACCGGTTCATTTATTAAGTTCTTCGTGAACTCGGATCACAGCGTAAATGATAGGGGCCTTATACCTTGCCATTACACAATTCCAGATTTTTAAATAGAAGATTTTTTATAGGAATTTATAGACAAATGATTATTATATCATAAATGTAAATGTAAAAAATATTTAGCTTTTTATTTAAAAATGCAATAACTCAATTTATGATGGCTGTATTTACTCAATTACATACTAGTTATTTCATTTATTAAACTTGAGGATTATTATTTATTGAAACTGTCGTCCCTGAAAAGCCGCCACTGAGTTTTTTACGTTACCTTTTTCATTTTCAGCTAAAGACAGCGAGAAATCTTAACGAATACAAAAAGCTTGACGTGAACCCTGACTTTGCCGAAACTGTGGAATTATGTTTTCAAAATGGACCCCCCAAGCTGCAGGGCCTCGCGAAAAGCATGAAGCGAATGGTAAACATCTTCCTCTGCATCACACAGCTGGGCTTTTGTTGCGTGTATTTTGTTTTCATTTCGAACAACATTCAGCAGGTACGTAAATTACCATATTTTAATTTTGAAGTCACACTTTTCACGCTAAAAACGTGTATAACATGTTACAATTTCCTTTTAGGTGCTAGAAGTCCACGGTTTTGACCTGGACGTCCATTTGCACATGGCAATAATTCTATTACCGATCCTCCTGACTGCTTTGATAAGAAACTTAAAGTATTTGGCACCATTTTCCGCTATAGCGAACGTTTTAATGCTTGTTGGAATTGTTATAGTCTTGTATTATATGTTTCAAGACTTACCTCCCATATCAGACCGTGTTTATATAGCCAATTATCAACAGTTGCCGCTGTTCTTTGGCACTGCAATCTATGCTTTTGAAGGAATTGGATTGGTAAGTTTTAGAAATGTTAAAAAGTTCTCAGATAGCTTAATGAAGAATAATATCGAATAGCGGAGGATATACTTTTTATACAGGGTGTAAATAAATAGATAAAAACTTTATATGAACGTATGTCCTAAAAGTCCTAAAAACTTTGAGATACTGAGTGGTAAAGATTGAAGAAAAGTATAAGTTTTTTACAATACCTGTGAAACCCCTGTAAGATATTTTAGTAATATTTTCTATGCATCAAAAGGTATTTTCTGAGGCTCTCTAATTTTTTAATTTTTTATCACAGACGTTCGTGCAAGGTTTAAGGTAAATATTTTTGATGAAAAACATGGCACTACTGTTTACTTAAGATTTTTACCTTTTTTGCCTTTACTTAACCTTTCAAATAATGTATTAACCTATTAATCTGTTAAATGTCTGCTGATAATTGTTGGTTGATTGTCAGTTGCCTCCTTTAAAGTAGTAACTTTTTTGTGTAATTTTGATTCATTTGATTAAAATTGGATATTATTTAAATACAGAAATACTGATATGCATTTTGTTTATGGTCTTGCTAACGGAAATTCATTGCAAGCATCTAGAATGTACGCTGAAATGTACCCTCAATGAATGGCACCTCATCATACATTACTTGCACGCCTTCATCAAAGACTACAAGAAACTGGAACTTTTCAACCAAGGAAGCATGCTTGTACTTAATTTACTTGACACTAATACTAGAAAAATTGGTCTGCAGCTACAATATGTCAATCCTATGACGGTATGGACTATTTTCAAGGATCAGTTATTATATCCATATCACGTACAACGAGTCCAGGCTCTATTGCCACGAGATTTTCCTAGGCGTCTTCAATCTTCACTCGTTAGATGTTAGAAGTCTAATTTTTTAATTTTTCGTCTAAAAAAACGAAGCTAACATAGAGGCAATCATTAACTACCATAATAACCACATTTGGGAAGATGAAAATCCCGATGCCATAGTTGAAGCTCATCACCAACAACAATTTTCTTTATATGTATTGGTTGGAATCATTGGTGACCACCTTATTAACCCACATTTTCTACCACAGAGATTGAATGGGGAAATATACGCTCGTTTTCTCCAAGACATACTTCCAGGACTTCTTGAGGCGGAACCCCTAGATGTTAGAAGAGTAATGTGGTTTATGCACGATGAGGTTCCTGCTCATTTTAGTTTATTAGCACGTCGTTATTTAGACGAAACATATCAAAATCGTTGGATAGGCCGAGTCGATCCTAACAATATTTTTCTTAAGAAACATATATTTTTCATCAATCTTTACCACTCGGTATCTCAAAAGGACTTTTAGTACATACGTTCATATAAAAAGTTTTTTTCTTAAAATTTACCCAACATGAAAAAATATAAAAAATTAATATAATTAAATATTTCGATGTACAGTTTAGTGACGTAGCCAGAAATTTTAGGAATGCTGTCGGAGATATGACCCAAACTAGTTTATCTCATTTGAAAGTAATCACGCGCTTTAAAGTCCGATATTTAAAACAATTTTACTATAAAATTGGGTGACAACATGGAAAATTTTGTACTATTTAAAAATGTATGCTAAAAACAGTTTGTGCATGGCCAGAGGCGTCGCACCACCACTTTCCACGCAATTCCCTTTTCATTGTCATAATTATTATCGCGTGTCAATTGCAACACTTAGAAATTTCCTTTTTTAATTCATTTTTAATATCAAATTGGGTGACAAATAATTCTAAATATTAAAAGAGTTTGTACTAAAAACTAAAGAAACCTGATGCACGGCTAGAAGCCTTAAGAGGCATCTCCTAAGAATGTATACAGGGTGATTCAAAACTGTACATTGAAAACGGAACGTACCATTTTTCGGAAAATTTGGTATCCATGGTAAGATCCAATGCTCTATTGGTCTATTATAGAAAAAGTATATATTGTATACAGGGTGTCCGAAAAGTCAACGATAATACTAAAGGGGCTGATGGAGCAACCCATAAGCACCCAGAAAAACATAAAATGACCTTAGTAAAAAATCGATGGTTTTCGAGATATTGGCACTTTAGTGAAAGTCACCAATATCCTACTCTTGGATGAGATTTTCGATTGTCACGCCTTAAAAATAGATATTTTTTAGAATCTCTTTTTAGCTATGCAACACTGAATATCCATTTTACTGATCAAAGACAAACATTAAACTAAACGGCCAAAAAATTAAATAAGAAATCTTATCTAAAATAAAGTATTACTTATTTTTATTTTTTTAACTTTGGAATTTGACCGCTCATACTGGACCAAAAAAATTGTACGGCAACCTGGCTAATACCTTAAAAACTTTGCTCATTTAATCTACTTTTTAAAATTACCTAAATGTTTTTTTAACAGTATTTTTTATTGTGTTATAGTAAAAAATAACCCTAATTCACCTTATGATATCATTGTAAAAAAATTAAACAAATTTTTAAGTTATGTTTAGAATGTTTTTATTTAACTTAAAAATTAAAAAAATCAAGAGCAAAGGTAATTCTTATCACCATAGCAATAAACAACAAACATTTTTGGAATTTAGTTTGTTTACAGTATTCCGTGAACTAACTACTTTTTTGCTTGTATCCTAACGTTTCTGTTACCTTTTGCTTTGGATTTGTTTTTCAGTTCATTTTCCTGTGGACTGTGTTTTTTAAGCTGTTTGTTTTATTGATTAATCATTTATTATGAACTTGCCGTATACCGCCCAAAAATATGCAAACATGCATCTCATTTATGGTGAATGCACAGGAAATGCTCTAGCAGCATCTAATCTTTATCAAGAAAGATATCCGAATTTGGCCCGATATCCTGACTATCGTGTATTTATTAATGTTCACCGCTCACATTCCGAAGGCAGAATGCCTCATGCTCCTGTTCGAGAGGGAAGACCTCGTATTGATTATGTTGATCAAGTTTTAGAAGAAATTGAAAATGATCCGACTACTTCGGCACGAGCAATCGAAAGAAGAACAGGGATACCGAAATCGGTAGTAACCGACATCACTAGGCGATTTTAATATCACCTTTATCATGTTTAACGAGTGCAAAGCCTACTGCCTCGAGACTACGAACCACGCCTACAATTTTGCCGCAGAATGTTGCAAAAAAATCAAGAGGATCCGAATTTTTTAAACGCAGATCTTTGTTTAATAGACTGGCTAAAAAAAAAGAGAGAAGGCTGAGTTCTGAAAGTGTTTAAAATGTTTTGTAAGATGCTTGAATTTTAGTTCGCGGTCAATTTTTTGATATTATTTTCTTTCTAAAAATGGACATTTTCGAAAGAAAAATAAAAAATTATGTAAACACCCTTCTGTCCTTCTCCAATTCTTCCTTGTTTTTTCCCAGGCCCAATTATTAAGTGCCTGGAAGATTTGTTTTTTACTAAGACCGAGACAAGGTTTGGGGCCTACGAAGGGGTTAACGGAACCTTGTCTTGCCAGTTCGTCGGCCCGCTCATTGACCTCAACACCTTGGTGTCCTGGGACCCACCTCAGTCTCACTTCCTTGTGTGCTGCAAGCCTTTCCAATGCGTCTCTGCATTCCTGGACTAGCGCTGAGCTTGACTATCGGAGGGCAGCTTGACTATCGGAGTAGATGCAAATCCCCCCGTCACCTTCCAATGCCTCTCATTTATTCGCTATAGAATAGCAAACACCTCCGCTTGGAAAACTGTGGTGTGTTTCCCTAGCGGGAAGCATTCCCCTGTGTTCGTTTCCATCCTGTACACTCCGGCTCCGGCTAAATTGGTGCTTTTCATCCATGATCGATCCGTGTACCAGGCCTGAAAACCACTTGGCTCTTTAACTTGGTTCGCCGACCATTCTTCCCTTGTCGGGATTTCGACTTGAAAACCCTTCTTTAACCTTAGTTTGCCACTTTCTGTAGTGCATCTGGATGTCAGAATTGGTATGTTCTTACACATCCTAAGAGCAATCGTCATATGGCCTTGTCCTAAGTGGGGTTTTACGTATATTTAAAATGATTTCATAAATAAATTATATAAAATTTTGCCATTTAAACATGTACATCATGAGACAATAAATACGACATAGGCGCACGGACCATTTAGTGCGGCATTTGCGACACATCGAAGATTCTAATAGATCTCTGAACTGGACTTTAAGAAAATATCGGTATTTACTTATCAAAAGATCGGCTTTAATCGCCTTTTTCATATGATGCGGTACGGCACAATAAACGGAACAAGTATTTATCATTGTAATAGTTCACAAAAACACTCAAATGAGAAATTTTTTCTTTTTTAACCAAAAACACAAAACTTCGCAAAAAAACACAGAACTGCACAAATGCCGAATATAAGCACAAAGCCGTTTGACAAGATGACATTTCGCAAAATGATATTAGTTATTGCTTGCGGTGATGCCATTCTAAATTTTTTAGAAGCGGTTTTAGGAATAAGGACGCCAATAATTTACTTTTTGCCTTGAATATGTTATTTTTACACTTAGAACAGGATAAATCTATTTCTGTTTATCAATAAGTTAAATTAACATTATTATATGTGTTAATATATAACTGGAAATTTCCTCTTTTGAAAATGTGTGTAAACTTGACAACCGAGAATCGGTGAATACGGTGAATATGTTTGTAAACAGAACACCCCCGTTGCCCCTGAGCACATGTTAAACAAACTTGGTGTTTACTAATTCTAGTCTTTCAATATTCTAAGATCATCCTGTATAAAGAGTATAAGCATCATCCTTTACAACGAAACGACAGAACGTGCATCGGACAAATAACACGCGCAGAACTTGATTTAAATGTGAAATCTTTCTCTACAGGTTCTACCGCTCCAGAACGAAATGAAAAAACCTAAAAAGTTCACAACATCTTTCGGAGTATTAAACGTGGGAATGTTCATGGTGACGTGCCTTTACCTCATCATCGGCGTTCTTGGATATTGGAAATACGGAGACGACGTTCAAGGAAGCGTAACTCTGAACTTACCAAAAGAAGAGCTGTAAGTCTAAGTACAAAAAGAATATTCCCATTCGATATGATAATTTCGGAATGTTTAAGAACGTTTTTAAATTTTATAATTTTTTTCCAGATTGGCCCAGTCAGTGAAAATACTTATCCCATGCGGTGTCCTGCTAACTTACTCTCTGCAGTTCTACATTGCAGTGGACATAATGTGGCCGGCGGCAGCAAAACTTTTTCCATGTGACCTTAAATATCCAGTTATTGCAGAGCTCAGCTTTAGAACTTTTCTTGTGCTCGTCACATGTAAGTACTTTGATAGCACCAGATTATTTCATCAAGGTTCTATGAACGTTCCAAACGCTTATAAGAGGGATTCTTGAACCTCAAAAACGTTTCCTACTTAGCCCGTTATAACTAATTGTAAATTCATCACAATATTAATCTTACTTAATTATGTCTTTCCAGTTATCCTTGCAGAAGCCATTCCATTACTCAGCCTGTTCATCTCCCTGGTAGGAGCAGTAAGCAGTGCAGCTCTAGCCCTAATCTTCCCCCCAGTCTTGGATATCGTAAGCTCCATGACATTCGGAGGAATGACCACTTATTCCATAACTAAAAATGGCTTGATTATCCTTATAGGGGTCGTCGGAATGGTCACTGGTACATACGAAAGTATTTCAGCCATAGTGAAAGCCTTTAGCCATAATAGTTAGACGACCACAGGAAAAAATTGGGGTATTATTGGGTCGGCCTCACGTAATTTCGGTCCGTTTTAGGACTTTTTTTATGAGGCTGACGGGCCTTGGAAGGAGAAAGTTGGAAGAAAAGTGCTCCCCCGGTTTGTGGAATATGCCAAGGAGTTTTACTTTGTTATGTAATTAAAAATGCCACCAATCTACGTCCTTAAGAAAAGTCATTTGAGGGGTGTTTTTCACAAAATAATGTCGACATATTGTAATTTAAGATGTAATTATTATTAGTGTTATTGTTTAACGTATTGTGATAGTTTATTGTGTGATTAATTCGTTTTTAGCGTTGAACTAATTATCGGATAAGTGCATTAATGTTTTAAACCGTAATTTATTATTTTGTAATTTTTTTCTTGTAAGATTTTAAGTCGTTTAAGTTAGGGACTAGGAAGGGATTGTGATATCTTGATTTCTTTTTCCTGTAACAAGCTTTTTATTGCCTTTTTTTATATTTAATAAAAATCATTTTTGTGGTTAGGAAAATAAAGAGTTTTATTGTCTTTTTTCAATTTTCAAAGAAACAAAAAAGTGTAGACCAACAGAAGAAACACAATTATATAGCAGTATATTCTCGATAATATTTAAATAATTTTGATTTAATTTTTTTTTTAATATTACAAACTATATATACTAAAAACCTAAAATATAAAAAAATATTTTAGATCTCTGGGAGACATGCAAACGATTTCATCCCTAAAATACATGAATAACAGGAAAAGAGCCACGGTAAAAGAATTACAACTTAGAGAAAAGAAATTGAATTTGGTCCCAAATTCTAAGGCATGGGCCAAAATTTAATAGAAAAATTGATATGGGATTAAATTCTATATATAGTTTTGTATGGCCTCTAAATTCCAGCAATTTAAATGTGTGAGGTTTACGAATTATATTTGAATAATCTAGAGCCAGGTTTACTAAAGAGTTTTGTGTTTCTGCTACTAGGAGACTTTAATATTAATAGGGTGCGTAACATAGATAATCTACTGACAAATACCGAATTGAAATATATAGAATGTATAAGTTTTTTTAACAAAGTCGTAAATGGTAGAAATGGATTTTTGGATTTGGTGTTATGTAGTCATAAGTTAAATATCGATGGATCTCTTTTAAGTGGGGTAACTTACTACCCAGTTCTTCGAGTTATAGGCGAAATTTACACTGAATTTGATAAAGACAGTAGTACAAATTTTAGTAGCGTTTAATTTTCAAAAAGTAAATTGTATTAAATTGTATGATTTACTAAAAAACACAAGTTGGGAAGACCTAGCTGTTATTAAAATGCCAATGAGTTTGTTAATAATTTTTATGAAATATCTTTGGGTATTATTTGCGAATATATTCCATTTGTAAAGCACCAGTATCATTCGAGATTTTCGACGTTAAAAAACATTATCATGAAAGAATTTAAAAAATTTACAATGATTTCGATACAACAATTTTCGCTTCTTAGATCAAAAATAAAAGCAGAAATTAAATTTGCACTATGTAAAAAACTTAATTAATATAAAATATGTAATTAATATTTTAAAGAACTCACATAAATCATCGAACTGTATTACCTTGGAGGACGAAGAAATTAATGGTAATTCTAACATAATCGAAGCATTTGCACGATATTTTTAAAGTATATATTCTAACCAGCCGGCTCAATATAGCATTCCTAAAAATAAATTGATTTTCAAACACAGTCTTAAATTTAAATGGGATTAGTCAAAGTGAGATTTTAGAAGCAATTTCCAAATTAAAACCTAAAATATCATGCAGACCTGATAAGATTCCATCGTATGTATTTAAAGCATATAAGAAGTTTCTAGTGAGGTCTCTGGAAATAATTTTTAAGGTAATATGAAATACTCAAACCTAACCACCTTGGAAAATATAAAAAATATGTCCAATACTAAAAAGCACAAAACATAATAATACAAAAAATACCAACCTGTGGCATTGATTTGTACTTCCAGTAAAATATTGGAATCAATACTTCACAACAATATTTATAATCAAGTTAGGGCGGGTATTGCAGAGGAGAAGCATAGTTTGACAAAAAAACGATCGAGGGTTACAAATTTTCTTTACGCAGTATGTTAATTCTGCCTTGAATAGTATAACATTCAGGTTAACGTAATATATACAGATTTTGCTAAAGTCTTTGAACAGGTCAACCACGATGTTCATCTACAAAAGCTTACCTGCTAACTTCATACCTAAACAATCGAAAACAATAGGGGAGCGAGAGGTAACTGCGAACACTTAACGGAAAAAAAAATGTTAATTCAAAAGTATTCATGTTAGAGGCATGTTATTTGATGTGAATGGCCAAGAAACATATTAGAAAGAATGCTATAGGAACGAAGGCATTAAAGGTTAAAAAAAAAGTTAAAATATCTTATCAAAAATATATTGCAAATTCGGCATTACCTGAACATTGGCGGTAATACCGTACACCTATGGGGTAATACCAAACAGAAATAAAAATGACCAAAAAATAGTTTAGTTTGAACAAAAGTCGCAAATATAGTTATTTGCTGTTTCAGTGGTTTGTGAATTCAGCCTCCACAACCAATACAGCGATACCAAACTTCCGATTTTCCAACATCTCCGCATTTAAGACACTCTTCACCTTCATTTTGCTCAGTTTCCATAATTCCCATATCCATATCGTCATCGTCGCATAGGTTTCTTGCGCTAACATTGGGTGGAATGCATAAAAAGTAGTATATGCTAATGCTTCAAGTATGTCAAACTTTAGAAATGTATACCACATTTCTAAAGGTTATACTACACTAATGAAGCATTTACTACTCTCTGTAGTATATACTACTATGTACGCGATACATAGAAGAAGGTGCTATGCTTTGGAAGTATCTACTAGTTATAGTAGAATTTACTACAGTTTAAATGAAGTTGGTGTTTGACAAACTTCGGCCACAGCAATCAAAGTGTTTTAGTAAAAAATGGCAGTTTTTATGGATGTGCATCGTCAAAAAGTATACAAACAAAGAAGAGAATACAATAATGACGATTTATATCGAAAATTATTTAGGTAATTACCATAAATTTAATAGATTTTTCTATCCCAATCATCTAATCACGCTTTGGTATTTTAGATTTAACAGAGAAAATGTAGAGTGGCTTCGACATTATTTTCTCCAAGATGATAATGAACCGGTGGAAACAAGGGGTGGAGCCCTGTCACCGACTCGGAAAATGGAGGTTTTTTTGAGAAGTTTAGGTGTTTCTAGTAAATTAAATTTGTAATTTGAAAAATGTAAATAACTTTTCTTACAGGAGATCCTGGATTTCAGCAACTCCTTGTTGGTGTTGATCTAGACGTCAATCAAAGCACTGTTTCCAGAACCTTAGCCACGGTATCTAAAGCAATTTATTCAAAAAGAAACAATTGGATAAAGTTCCCCAACACCAACGAATTGCTTAGAGTTGCTATTAATGAGGGAGCACGTGGTGAGCGAATGCCCAGGGTTATAGGTGTTATTGACTGTACCCATGTAAAAATAACAAAACCATCTATTCACGGTGATGAATACGTGAACAGAAAAGGGGTATGCTTAATAAATGTTCAAGCTACTTGTAATGCCCGAGAAATGTTTACAAGTGTGGATGCATCTTGGCCAGGCTTCGTACACGACAGTCGAATTTGACGAAACTCCATAGTGCATGGAATTATGTATATTAATGTGCACGAAGCAGCTTTATTAGGTGATGAAGGATATGGTGTTGCCCGATGGTTGTTGACACCATATAAAAATCCAACTACACCAATGCAAGAAAATTATAATTTAATCCATGCAAAGGAACGATGTGTCATAGAGTGCTGCTTTGGTCAGTTAAAACGGCGTTTTCCAATGCTCCAGTATACTTTTCGCCTAAAAACTGAAAACATTCCGGAACATATTGTGAGTGCATTTGTACTTCACAATATAGCTAAATATCTACAAGATCCATACCATGATTTTGATCGAATTGAGATGAAAGTTCACCATCCCAATGAACTAATGCCAGAGAGTAATCAAGCACAAATTCGAAATCAAGGTACACAGCGCAGAAATGAAGTTGCTGAGTTTTTATTTCGTAATGATAACTAACACACCTAATAATTTAAGTTATTATTATTATTATTATTATGATAATTATATACTAAATAGGTAACTTATGAAAAGTTCAATAATAAACTAAGTATAAAAAAGTAACCACTAAATAAACTAATTATTTCAATTTTAAGTTTGTGACAAAATATCAAACTTTAAAAGAAATAAATGGATACTACACCTCATATTATATTTAAATTATGCGTTCATACGTAGATTTTATATTCCTGTTAATAATCCAACATGTCCCGCCTAATTAAATGGTCAACTAGTTAGTTGAGCCCACCAGCTTTGGCAAAATTTACCAATGCAATCGCGGCCCGTTCCTGAGCTTCGGCTGAAGACTGTTGAGCTCGAGAAACAGAAATTATAAAGAAGTGTCTCCTCCTTATCAGCTGCTTTAGAACCTTTAGGTGCCATGACTTTAACTTGTTTGGAGCCAGATTTAGAACTGAGGAAGTCATCTTCACTGTTTTGGAAGGAAACATCAATCTCATTGCTTACACCGGCCTGACATGCACCTGGTACTCTGTGTAGAACTGGGTGTTCTCCTACATTCTATAAGTTTTACATTCCATAATTTTTTTTGCCATTCCGTCAGTACAATTCTTCTATTTCCAGTTTTTTTCAAGTCAACTATTTTCTTAACTTTTGTTTTCATGTTATTAAACTTTTTCAAAATTTGTTTTGTGTCTAGGTTTTTTCCCATTATTTTATTAAAAGCAGTTGTTAATTTTTTTAGTGCATCTTCTTTTTCGTTTTTAATTTTTGGTGTCATCTTTTATAAAATTTGATAACTTTCAAGTAGAGTAACAAATAATACTTCTTCGTTTTTATCTTGTCCTAGCTCTTTTGTTGCATCGGAATCTGAAGAATCACTCATAGTTAAACCAGTATTATAATCACTGAACTTTTAAAAAGTTTGAATCCGAACAGAATTACACGAACACACTTAATACTAATAGACGCACTGATAGAAAAACGAGTTTTGATAAGTCTCTTGTCAATTTTGAGAACTTTGAAACGCGCCTAGTGCGACACTAGTAGATACTTTTCTCTTAAGTAGTAGGTACTTCTGTTGGGCCGTACAGTGTAGTATTTACTTCATAGGCGAAGTATATACTTTTATTTAAAAGCAAATGCTACAAAGTAAATACTTTTTAGCGAAGCATTAGCATCTACTACTTTTTATGCATTCCACCCAATGTCTTCATCTTCACCGTACGAGTCAAACACCGTTCTTATGACCGATTTTGTTGTGGCAGATTTTTTTTTCTTCCAATACTGGTTTTAACGGGGTGGACGTGAGAATCTCTGACCTTTTTTGGCAAAGTTATAATGTCCATAAATGAGCTCTTATGATTGTCGTCGCTTTCTTTATTATCTTTAGAAGTACTATCAATGGGTCCCAGATCGACATCAGAATCTTTTGGATAGCATATTGTCACTTATTACAATTGTAGTCGCCACTACCGATTCTTGGATTATTAGTGTAGCTGAATTTGAAACGTAAAATTCCTCCCTATTGAAAACACCTCGGTTTATAGGAAAGATTCCCACTCTCTCAAAACCTTTTATGGCCTTTTCTGCATTAGCGACTGCAATATAGGCTTTGGTGAATATACCGTTGACATCGGTCATCAAAATACGTTCATATGGTCTTGATTTTAAAAATAAGTCACACTCGCTATCATAGGCTTTTTCAAGCGAAGAGGAAAAAGTCAGATCCAATGGCTGAATACGATGGGATGTATGTGGAGGAATTGACAACATATGAATTCCATTGCTCCTACAAAATGCATAGATTGGTAAAGATATGTATGATTGCCATGGATCAAAAGAATGGGATCGTCAGTTGTAGCGGTATTTGTTTTGAAAAAATGTTTCACGCAAATCGGAAACACATCTTTCGTCATCCAACTGCTCTTAGTACATGAGTAAATAGAACCCGGACCATTTCGTTCCAATGCGGGTGCCATTCTAACCCTAGGATAAATAAATAAAGGGGGTGTAAATGAACCACTTGCGCTCATACAGCAGCACAGCATGATATTTTTTCCCCTTTCTCCACTAGTTATAGCACCGATTTGTTTTTGCCCTTTTTTGGCTATTATTTGAGGCGGTCTGTTAACTGTAGTTATTCCCGTTTCGTCAACATTAAAGATGCGAGTTGGAGAAAATTCAAATTGTTCCATTAAGTCCTGCAAATTCCTAAAAAATCTGTTGACTTCTTTTTCGTTGAAGGTTTGGATTCTGTTTATACTTGTCGCTTCTGGCTTTCTAAAGCTGAGTTCAGGATGTCTTCTCATAAATCCATACATACAATCTTTTCCTGCCTTTTTATCCCTCATTAAATTTGTGAGGGATAGATAAGCTTTCAGCATACCCAACTTCTAAAAACCAGCACTTCTGAACTGAATTGGTGTAAGACCATAAAACATTTGCGATAATCGTAACAAGTGATTAGAAATGTCTTGTTCTTGTTCTTCGGAGAATTTTGTACGAACTCCCATTTTTGGTTTGTAATATACCCCCTTCTTCACTCTTTCATGAAGCGTTGTCACAGGTATCTCGAAACGTCGTGCAGAAACTCTTGGAAAATTGGAAAAAATGGAAATGGGCTTCATTTCCATTTTGAACAGCCCTTATTCCAGACAGCATATTCTCTTCGGTCCGAGAGCATTTTTCAGCTGTTCTTTTATATTTCCTCGGCAGCTAAAACAACATACCTAATTATGCAATGATTAGATAAATGTATTAAATATTTATCTACATTAGAACGCTTTTATACAGTAAGAAAATACAGGTGGGGTAATGCCAAACACTTATTTTTCAGGTGGCGAACACCTGCTCGCCGTTACCCGAAATGCATCTTGGATCTGTTTAAATTGTAGTTTTAATAAAAAACACAATATTTGTAAAAATTGCTACGTAAATAATTCTTAGACAATCATATTGTTTGCAAAAATCTTTAAAATAATTAGTTTTAGTGATATACAGGGTGTGCGGAAAAAGGAGGCCAATCTGCAGGCCACATATAGGGTGGACCAAAATAATGCGACTTTCGTTACGCCATTTTTTAATTGGGCGCTCGGTATTCAATATACACGGCGTCAAAATGAGAAATATAAAATCGTTTTTTTAAAGTAAATCGAGTGTTTCATAATAATTAAAATTTGGTGTGAAGGGGTTTCTTGGAACGAGAAATTGAAATTTTCCGTTTACGGATTCGCTATACCTTGCAGAGGGCACACCCTGCGGTATATTGCATAAAAAAATTGTGTTAAAAAAACCAAAACTTTTTTCTACCCCTGTATAATAAAGTTCTAGTAAAAAATTCTAATTATCCAATCTTTTCTTGTAAAAAAAGTATTCTTAGTAAATGTCGTTTTGAGAATCCGTTTATTAGATATCTTAATTTTAAAATCTAGATACATTTTAACAAGTGAACAAAATAAACGCAAATTATTTTTTCTTAATTACTTATTATAATAAAACATAGAATAATGACCTTAACTTATTTGTCCTACGTGACCTCCATTCATTTGTATACACATACGAGCCCTATTTATTAAAAAAAATCTAAGGCTTCGAAAAATATTTGGCGATCTGACGATCCCAAGGCAAGATTTACTTTTTGTAGAAGGTTATGTGAAATGAATAATAAAAATGTGGATTTTATAAGGGCGATTCTGTTTACTGACAAAGCCACGTTCACGAGAAACGGCAAGAAAAATATCCATAACGCACACATATGGGCTGAAGAGAATCCTAGGGTCATAGTTGAGACACATCATCAAGTAAATTTTAAAGTCAATGTGTGGCCAGGTGTTGTGGATAAGTTTCTTTTAGGAGCTGTCATTTTACCAGGTAATTTAACTGGTGATTCATTTCTATTGTTTCTACAAGAAATACTGCCCGATTTGCTTAATGATTTGTCTCTAAATTTAAGACAAAATCTTTGGTTTCAACTCGATGGTGCTCTGGCTCATTTTGCTATAACTGTTAGGAAATATTTACATCAAGTGTTTCCTAATCGCTAAATTGGTCGGGGTACAAATGCTCCGGTTCTAAGATTTCTAATAAACGGATTCTCAAAACGACATTTACTAAGAATACTTTTTTTACAAGAAAAGATTGGATAACTAGAATTTTTTACTAGAACTTTATTATACAGGGGTAGAAAAAAGTGTTGGTATTTTTAACACATGCAATATACCGCAGGTGGCGCCGTCTGCAAGGTATAGCGAATCCGTGAACGGATTTCAATTTCTCGTTCCAAAAAACCCCCTCACGCCCTCACACCAAATTTTAATTTAATATCTTATGAAACACTCGACTTACTTAAAAAAAACGATTTTATATTTCTCATTTTGACGCCGTGTATATTAAATACCGAGCGCCCAATTAAAAAATGGCATAACGAAAGTCGCATTATTTTGGTCCACCCTATATGTGGCCGGCGGATTGGCCTCCTTTTTCCGGACACCCTGTATTTACCTTAATTTTAAAGCACCAAAAACAATAACACATGAAAACCTAACAGTCGCCATAACTTTTTCAAATAGACTCCCTGATTCATGTTCGGTTAATCGTTCAACTTCAAATACAGTTTCCTAACATTTTCCTAACAATCCAAATTTAGAGAGCTGCGATCGAAAATCAAAAAAAGATATTGAACTGTTACACAGACAATACTGTGTTAATCTTGAAAATAATTTATTTTCCCAACCAAACAATTTTTGGAAGCTAATTCAAAGCTCATAAAATAACAATTTGTTACCTCAAAATATGACTGACAAACAGGGAATGATTATGTCTGATCCTCAAGCTATTGCAAACGCATTCGCAGATTTCTTTAAAAGTGCATATATTTTTTTCACTGCTACACAACCTGGCAACAATGCTCAAAATATATTTGCAGATACCATTATTATATCCAGATTCACGGAAGATGAAGTATTACGAGCTCTTAAAACGATTAAACCAAAAGCAACTCTTGGACCCGACAAAATTCCTGCTTTCCTTCTCTATGATTGTGCCATAGCTTTTGTTAAACCATTAACTTTCCTTTTTAATTTAGCGTTAAAACAAGAAAGCTTTCCTGATCTTTGAAAAATATCTAAAATTATCCCTGTACACAAAAAGAGTGACAAAAATCTTATAGAAAACTATCGCCCTATAACAATAATTAATAACTTTTCTAAATGTTTTGAACGTGTTCTGCATACTGCTTTATATCCATCAATGAAACATCTGATTGACAGTAGACAACACTGTTTTATGAAGGGCAGGTCTACCACAACAAATCTAGTTTCTCTTACTGAATTTATAACTGAATCAATAAATAACAACTCTCAAGTCGACGTCATATATACGGACTTTTCTAAGGCCTTTGACCGACTCGACCATGGCATTCTCGTTAACAACTTCGATCGAATTTATGGACTTTCTTCGGGCATAACGAATCTTTTTAGATCCTACTTGAGTGACCGCCCCCAGTACGTAGAATGCTATGGTCGAAGCTCGGCAAAGATTGTTGCCGCCTCTGGAGTCCCACAGGGCTCAATTTTGGGACCGCTTTTTTTCAACGCACTTATTAATAAAATATCTGATGAACTTTCTGTAAATAGTCTATTATACGTGGACGATAAAAAAGTTTCTTATAGAATTAACAGCATTTTGGACTGTATTTTACTTCAAAGTGACTTAAACAAACTTAATACATGGTGTAAAAATAATAACCTGCCTCTAAATGCTGCTAAATGTAATGTTGTTTCTTTCAGTTTAAAGAAAAAAAAAATTATTTATGACTATACCATAGACAATGTCACAGTCCCTAGATCAACAGTTTCGAATGACTTAGGTGTAACGTTTGATAGCTCTCTTTCTTTTCAGCCACATATTACAGATATTGTTAAACGTAGCTACAGAATGCTAGGTTTTGTAATACGTAACTCTCATAATTTTAATAATATCCTCAGCCTAAAAATCTTATATTCTTCTCATATGTCAGATCCATACTTGAGTATGCTTCTCAAGTTTGGTCCCCCTATTACCAAAACCATATAAATGAGATTGAGGGTATACAGAGAAAATTTCTAAAATTTCTTTGCTATAAATGCGATGGAGTGTACCCAGAAATCGGTTTTCCACATGCACGGTTCCTGGAAAGATTTTTCATTCATTCTTTAGAAGATAGAAGAAAATCTGCTGGTTTGCAGTTTCTATATAAATTAGTGAACAACTTAATCGACTTGCCAGAATTATTACAGGAACTGAACTTTCACATACCTCGCATATCAGCCAGAAACTCACAAACATTTTACCTCCCTTTAGACCAAGGACTAACATTAACAAATTTTCTCCACTACGCAGAGCCTGTAACACATATAATTCTGTTCAGGGTCAATGTGACTTATTTAACTGTAGCATAGCAGATATCAAAAAAGTACACTATTCTTAGTAAAACTTTGTTTTTTTTTCTTTACTTTTCTCATTGTTTTTCTTTTTAAGCATTTCCTTATTGTTATTGATTGTAAATGTATATTTTTTTTCCCATTCAGTAATTGGATGTATTTCTGTTGTATGGCGTAAATAAAATAAAATAAATAAACATACTCCGTTATTCTTGTGAAAAGATGGCAGCATAAGCCATAAATTAGTGTTCGCCGTAAATAAATTAGCGTCTGAAATCTTTTCACCGTACACAGGATTATCACAGGGCTCGAACCTCGGACATTTGTTTTTTGATGTTGTTATTATTGATATTCCAAAATCTATAAGTAACTCGTTTGGGCTTATTTTTGCAATGATTACAAAATTTTAAAAAACTGAGTGCCAAAAAGACTGTGATTTACTCAAATGATGCCCTACAAGTTTCCCCATTTAACCAATTTTCTATCTCTTATAGTTTTCAAGATACCCATACATGTACACCCAATTTGGGCCACACTGTATTCTAACTAAGAGTTTAACTTCATGCTTGTTCCGATGTGACTACTAATAAATTTTGCTTGTATAATTTTACATTATTGTATATAAATGGTGTATTTTTTCCCTCTTGTATTCTTGTATTCTTGAAGTTTCGAGGTTCATGTCAAGACAAAACTCTTAACATTACACTTTAAAGTAAAAAGTCTTCATTCCTTCAAGTTTATATTGCCAGCAAGTACTAAACTTATGTTAATTGAATCCCTCATTTTACCACAGCTGGACTCTGGTAATGTTGTTTATTATAAATATTCAACCTGCCACTTACAATAAAAGGACAGATGATAATGATATTAGCTGTTTACACAGCTAAGAATATTTTGAAGTATGAATGATCAGCGTTTTAACGTCCACCTTGCAGTTAGATATATAAGCATGAATGTCCTCGCTCTGTATTTAAACTCTTTACAGCTAGACAAGACCTACATAAACCTCAGAAATATTGCAAGATTTAAAATTCGTCTTTATCAAACTACTGAATTTAGAAGTTCGGTCTCTTTTTGGGCTGTACAATTACTAAATACTGATCGTTTTCGCTTAATAAACAATAACTCAACTTAATATACTATTTACTTGTACCTTTACAACTAAATATACATCTTTGTTACGTATCATCTTTGTTACATACAAAACTTAGTACAAAATTACTTGTACTAAGTTTTGTATGAGTTTTTGAAATTGTGATGTTTTAATAGTATAGTTATCAAGAATGATTCTTGTAATCATTGTTTTTCATGTAAACATCACAGATCTATGTATCAGAATTCGATGATGATAAGTTAACTCATCAAAATGCATAAAGATTGGCATTTTCATTTGTGGAAAAAACTCTTCCCGCCCTTCCTAACCCGCTATATTATAGCCACTCCATTTCAAGTATAAACTTCTACTTACAAACGAAAATTTATAACTAGCAGCGTAATAATAATTTAATGTGTTAACGTTTATAGAAGGAAATTATTTCCCAACTTCCTATATTTTGAAGTCGCGTCACTTTATTTTAGTCTAACTGATAAGCCTTTAGTCAAATCACTGCTCGATTAATATGTATAAATCCACTATAAACAATAATTTTAACTGGTCTAGTTTGGATAAAGTAATATATATGCATCGGAACCAACAGTTGGAAGAAAATAGGTGTCCTGCTCCACAGAAAAAAAAACAATAATTTACAACATAATAATTCTTTAAGTTTAAAAGGCAGCAGTTCCATCTACAGCTGAAAGCTTAATCCAGCGGTTAATTCTATAAAAACAACACATTTTACTCTTATAACATTTACAGTCTACGAATTTAAACTTATCCAGGCAGCTAACCCCAACTGTCTCCATACTTGGTTTGACCTCCCGCAGGAGGAGGCTTGTACTCATCTAGAAATTCTAGATCAGACTTGGGAGGTATGTCTTTGGTTAAAGGATATGTTGACCTAGGATTTGATTGCCTAAAAAACATTAACTGAAACTGTAATTTAGACCATGAAATAATAAACTTACTTGTAATTCAACATTCTTTGCTTTTCATATTCCTGTCTATTCTGTTTTCTTAGTTCCTCATAAGTGGTAATGTGTTTTTGCTCGGGAGGCATTTCCTCTTCATGCAAGACAATTGGATCTAAATTAAAGTAATTTATTAACAAACGAATCTATTCTGTATGACATATTTACTGTCTAAAGAAGGCCTGAAAGAGTCATCCAATCCATTAATGGTTGGTCTATTGTTGTAATCATAAGTGCTGTCTGTATCTGGAATATCACTGTAAGTATCTGGAATACTGCTAAAGGGGCTTAGAGAAAAGTTCCCTACAGACTGTTCTTCCCTAGAATAAGTAGAATTTCAATTTAAATTCACATTCAAATACGTTTTATTTGCCAAATATTAAATAATACAATAATTTTTATTTTGATATTATTTACAATGGCAAATGGGAGTGTCCCTCGATTATGAACGAAACCTTTAGTCTGTACCCGTAAACACATAGTATAGATTAGGGCTCGGAATTTTGGAAAATTATGTATTCGAATACTCACTTCGTTTTTTTTTTGAATATTTGAATTATTCACTATTCGAATAATCATACAAATATTCGAATATATTTGAATACTTGAGTAATTAATAGATATATTTAAATAAAGGAAACCTCTCATACAAAATATCTTGGGATATACCTTGACGACATTTTAATTCGCATATACATACTTATTGTCTATTTTATAAATTTTAGATAAAAGTGACATCATATATTAACTCAGTCAATTCAAAGATACAGAATTTTAGTATGGGGAGAATTATACAGGGTGTCCGGAAGCTAGATGCAATCCTTTAAGGGGGTGATAGCTGACTTAATTTCAAACATTTTAAGCTAAATATGTGTAGGTCGAAATTTGTTTATAAATTTTTTATGAGAATTTTTGCATTTTTTCCAAGAAATACCAAAATTTCACACTTAAACGGTAATAGAGCGCAAGTTTCAATTAGTATCGGAGTGTCAAAGTTTATTTTGTTTTGTCTATTGTGTATTAATAAAAATACGATCAATTCCAAGCTTCTGTGTAAACTTATAGAAAAAATAGAGACATTGAAACTTTTTAGTGCGGTGCGAATCGTTTTGTTCCAGTCGCCTTCCGTCCAGCTTTTTTATTATACTAATTACAGTAATACTAATTACTAATACATTTTAGTGGTCAAACCACTCAAATCGAGCAAGGGATACTTACACAATGATTTGTGAATGATGCTTATTTCTTAAGTGATTCCATAAATCGCTTGTTCCTGTCTTGTTCTTGACATTATACAAACAAAATTTGTATTCAACGCGATCATCCGTTCTATTAAAATATTGCCAAATTTTGCTTTTCGAACTCATATTGACTTACTACTAGACTTACTGTTAATTAAGTCAATTAATTTAAAATTAACACTTATACAGTACTTAATCGTTCGCTTTTATACACAACCAGAGTCAAATACAACTACACCGTGCCGTGCCACGTGGAAATCTGGAAAGTGGAAATATTAAATGTTCCCAAGAACGATAACCGCCCGTAGCTTGTATGCAAAGAGAAGAAAAGATCGGGCCCGCAATATTTAAATATTCGAGTATTTAAATACTCAAATATTTGAATACTTGAATATTCAAATTATCGAATATGCGAATATTCGAGTATTCAAATATTCGAATATTTGTTGAAATGAATACATTTTTTTGCAAAAACTTGATATTTGAACATTCGAATATTTGAATATTCGAATAAACCGAGTTTGATTCCGAGCCTTAGTATAGATAAGACAACCATGATACAATTTAAAAATATAAATAAAAGAAAAAAATATATAAATGTAGCTAAGGACTAACACAATAATTTATTCACTAATATAACTATTTATACCAAACTATGGCTACAGAAAAATTAACTCTCGAAACTATCAATGCATGGTGGACTGTGCCGACGCAGGCCAAGAAGACAAAACCCCATATGGAACCAGGCGGAAAGACGGAGACAACAGTACAACATATTAATACTAGAAATACAGTAATTATGTGTGCCTCTATTTGGGTAATGCTCAAAGCGCTAAGGTGTTGTTTTGTATAAGCTACTTGGAGAGAATACTTTGTTTTGCTAGTATTATTAATTTCACCTGTTTGGAAACCACACTCAAAGATAATACTTTCGATCCCTTTGAAAGACTGTTCCATATTTGCACTGCCACATATTTAAAAGAGCGCTTAAAAGCCTCAGTCTTATGCATGGGCATGATACAAAAAAATTGCTGTTACAGGTCGAGTGTAAATGTTAAAATTGGTTGGCCATTTGTTTTTATGCAATAATATTTTTTTTTTAACTGTAATTCATCAATGAGTTTACTATATAAAAATTAATTATATTTTGACTAGTAGTATCTGGTAAATTTAAAACATTCAAGAAGTGATTTTGAATATCTGTCAGATTACATAAATTATTTGGTAGGTCATTATTTAGGTATGGTTAACCCATGCTCTCTGCAAGTTTCCAAAACTCTTTACATTCTTTGGTTAAAGAATAGGGCTTTTCCTAAATTATAGCATGTTTCTTAAAAATCCTTAAAATTTCTTAAAGTTGTTGGCTTCTGTTCTCCAAGGAGTGAAAGAAACCTTGTTTTTATTTTGTGTTGTTCTAAACGTGCGAGTTTAAAAGTGGAATTATATTATTTAAAAAAAAAAATATTGTTTATATTGTCAAACAAATAAAGCTACTCCTAGGGAATAAGCTAGCATTGATAAAATTCTCAAAATTTAAATGTTAATTGTCAAATTGTGATTTTTTCACATTTTTATATTCAAAAATAGAATAAGTTAAGTTGTGATCTGATATTTTTTGTCATATACAGGAATTGAATGAGCTTTTTTGGATATACAATTTTTGCTAGATAAAATGTAATCAATTAGTCTGGCATTACCAGTTTTCAGTTTAATCCTTGATGATTCAGAAATCTGTCGTGTCAAATTAAAAGCTTCTAAAACAAACTTTAATCTGTTGATACACATATTTATTTTTCAAATTAAAATTAAATAAACAATAGTAATAAAAATTAATAATAGAAAGTTGATTCATTTTAAGGTCTTCCAAAGCATATAAAAATATTGGGACACTAACTAGAAGGTGGGTAACTTTCAGATGTATTAAAATTTAAATTAATTATTGCATACTGGAGTGTATTCTCAAAAGTGAGCGCAATTCCTCCTACTCAACCTGTTCTATCTCATTTCATAGGTTAACCTAATAAGCAGATTAAAACAACTAGTTTAAAGCCATTATCCATCTGAAAAATGATGACTGGTACAAATAAAAAATAAAAATAAAATAGTTAACATTCTCAAAATAATATAACACAAAACTATTATTGAAAAAAATCATGAAAAAACTTCTCAACCCTATACCTCTTTTAAGATTTTCAAGCAAGCTACATTTCTGATAGAGAGAGGGAAATAATTATAAATCTTGCAGCTTATATAAAAAAGGGAGTTTTGAGTGAGAGATGATGTATGGGCAAGGAAAATCATTAAATTGACAAGTAACATGTGCAGCTAAAAAACTAGAAAGGCCTCATGATGTTATTATTCAAATTCAAATTCAAATATGCTTTATTGTTTGAACAAAATATTGTTATAAACAAAGCTTCACCTAATCCTAAAGAGACAGAGTTACAAGGTTAAAATTATATTTAAAAATACAAGTTACAATGACGAATCAAAGTTAAATAGTTAAAATTTACATTTTCTTTTTCTTCCCTTTTCTCTTCTCCCCTTTTTCCTTCCTTTCCTTTCTTTTCTTGAATCAAGAAAATCAACTATACCTAACTTTTCTTAACTAAGTACAGTTCAACATTTAGGGATAAAAAAAAAGAAAAACATTCAAAACAAACAGGTTAGGAAAAGAGCTAGGTCTCCCTTAATTAATTAAAATCTGATTGTCGTTGAAATATTCAGCCACAGAGTAATAAGCTCGACCACTCAGAAATCGCCTCAAGAGAAACTTAAATTTGATGAGAGATTTTGCCCCTCTAATGTCCTCTGGTAGGTGGTTAAAGATTTTCATACGTTCATAAAAAATTGATCTCTTTACCAAGGCAGATATTGGAATGGGAAGCTGCAAATTATTCCGCTGGCGGGTGACATATCGTGGATTCTGTAGGACAAACCTGTATTGATGGGAGAAAATAAGGCATGCCACCTGTATGTATAGGCAGTAGATTGTAAGAATGCCCTCCCTGATAAAATATGGTCGGCATGATTCCCTAGGTGATATCCCGCATATATAACACACAGCACGTTTCTGTAGAAAAAACAACATCTGTAGAAGATAGTTGCTTGCACTACCCCAAAAGCAGACACCATACCTGAAATGGGACTCAATCAGGGAAAAGTACACGGCTCTCCCAATCCCCATGCCAAGCTCCCGACAAGCCACCCTAACAGCAAAACAACCCGCAGAAACCCTATTGCTGAGACTCCGTATATGGTCCTCAAACTTAAGTTCCTTGTCAATCACCAGACCCAAAAACTTATTGTTAGAATAAGGCGGGACAGGGCAGTTAGCAATAAGAATATTATCAAGACTACGGTTATTTGTAAAACAAATTAGTTTGGTCTTCTCTGGATTTAATGATAGTAAATTTGCCCTGAACCACTCATATATAAGTTGAAGATCAGCCAACATGGCTATTCTCAAAGAGTCGGTATCATACCCATGCCAGAGAACGGTGGTGTCGTCAGCAAAGAGCGTGAATTTTCCCTGGATATTAAGTCGGATGAGGTCATTAATATATAGGAGAAAAAGTATTGGTCCCAGTACCGACCCCTGAGGTACTCCCCAGGCAACAGATTGATATTCAGAATACTCCGACCACACACACACTCTCTGACGACGACCCTTTAGATATGAACAAAACCAACTCGCCGCCAAGCCCCTAAAACCATAGTGGAAGAGCTTCCGCAGCAGAACCTCGTGACTGACGCAGTCGAACGCTTTCGACAAGTCACAAAACACAGCAGCAGAAACTCCACCACCGTTAATCTGACAGTAGACATCACTCATAA
The DNA here is from genome assembly GCF_022605725.1 of Anthonomus grandis grandis. Classification (NCBI taxonomy): domain Eukaryota; kingdom Metazoa; phylum Arthropoda; class Insecta; order Coleoptera; family Curculionidae; genus Anthonomus; species Anthonomus grandis. Next base: position 39,606,444 of record NC_065546.1, on the reverse strand, counting down.
AGTTAAACATTGCGTCATTTGTGTTTTTATTTTCTTGAAAGCCAAACTGAGAACCACTAAGAATAATCTGTGATTTTAAATAAGACATCACACGTTTTTTAACCAATTTTTCAATAATCTTTGAAAGTGTGGACAGAAGGGATATTGGTCTAAAGTTTGATGGTTCAGCGAGGCTGCCCGTCTTATGAATTGGGATAACCTTAGCAGATTTTAAGCAAGCGGGAAAGATGCCCATAACCCATGATGCATTTATAGCTTCAGCAAGGACACTCAGAGAGATGTCCGGCATGTTCAGGAGTATTTTGGCAGATAGGCCATCCTTCTCGGCTGAGTTTTTTTTTTATAGAAATTAATACCTCCTTAAGCTCAACCAAGTCTGTAGGTATAAAGATAAATGATCCTTGAATACTGGTGCTTGACAAATAAGTAAGTGGATCTGTTGTTGGGAAACCCAAATCTTTATGGATTTTATCAGCAATTCCAATATTAAAATTGCATACATGAATAAACAAAGTTTTAGAAACAAACTGGATGAGATAAAATGTTTTGTTATTAATCAGGACTGTGATGTTTTAGTGCTAGTGGAAACGTGGTTGGAGGAAACAGAAACTGCTCTTTACAATATTAAAGACTATCAAGCTGTGCATGTAGTGAGAGAGGGCAGGGGAGGCGGTGTCCTCAGTGTACGTGAAAAATAATATTAAAATTGAAAACATAGAAAAGTCAGATGAAAGTGAGACAGTGAATTGGTTGGGTGTGACGATGGGAGAAAATAAAATAAAGTTAAGTGCAATATACAAACCATCATCATATCCAGGTAACGATTTTCTGGAGTTTTTTGATGACTATCTTAAAAAATGCCCCAACAAACATATAGTTATAGGAGATATTAATATAAATTTATTAGATAATGACTCTAATCTTACTACTAATTATAAGAATTTGGTTATATTTAACAACTTTAAAATAGTTAATCAGGTTAGTGAAGTCTACGCGAGTAACGCCCCACTCAAAAACCATTATAGATCATGTTATATCCAGTCATAGCGTTGGCGAATGTGGGCCCATTAATGTTAGAGACATATCATTATCAGATCATTGGCTTCTGTCATTTTAAATTAAAGAGAACGTAAAAAAATACAAACCTAAAGTATCAAAAGAAGTTAAAGTACTGGAGCAAAAAAAAATTTAATCAGGTCTTTGGTGAACATCTAAGAACAGCTAATCAAAATATTACATCGTTTCAAGATTTAACTGCTTTAATAAAATCTTGTAAAAATAAATGTGAATTTTCCAAAATAATTAAAATAAGGGGTAATAATGAGTGGATAAACGGGGAAATATTGGAGATGATCAAACAAAGGGATACTTTATACAAAAATAAAATAAAAAAACCACATGACGAAAATATAGAAAAAAATTTTAGGTTGTTAAAAAATAGGGTAAATAATAAAATAAAAAATGTAAAAAACAGGTATTTTAAAGGAAAGTGGGAAAAAACAGGAAATAATTAAAAAAAAACAGTGGCAATTTGTAAATAGTTTAATAAAGGGAGAAGAGTCTAGGGTAATTATAGAAAAAATAAAAATAGGCGCTAATGAAATAAAAAACTTAACAGATATTGTAAATAACTTAAACAGCCATTTTGTAGACGTAGGGAAAAATATTGTAAAAAAGCTCGAGGGTGAGAGTCGTACTAGACCGAGATATGAAATTTTCAATGATGTAGTTTGCCAAACAACTTTAGATTTAGAGTTAGCAAGCGAGCAAGAAGTTAGCAAAATCATAACTAAGCTAAAAATAAATTCTGCCCCAGGGCAAGATGGTGTGACAGTTCGAGATGTACAAAATTTAAAGGACCATATTTCACACTGCTTAACAGTTTTAATAAATAATATTTTAACAAACGGCATTTTTCCTGAGGAACTTAAATTAAGTAGGGTTACCCCAATCTACAAAACCGGCAAAAAAGACTTAATGAACAACTACAGACCAATAACTGTCATAGGTGTATTCTCAAAAATTGTAGAACCTGTAATAAAGAAAAGAATGATAGATTTTATTGAAAAACATGTCGGATTTGATCGGTTTCAGTATGGTTTTGTTAAAAATAGTAGCATCCTCAGCGCAATCACGGATTTTATGGACCACCTATCGGCAGCTCTGGATAAAAAACTTATTGTGGTTGCAGTATTTGTGGACCTGCAAAAGGCATTTGACGTGATCAACATCGATATACTTTTACGATAACTTGGGCTTTAAGAACAATATGAAAAAAATTTAATTACGTCGTACTTAACGGAAAGAAGGCAATATGTGGAAGTTAATGGTATCCAGAGTTCAGTTCTTTGCACTAAGTATGAAGTGCCCCAGGGCTCTGTGCTTGGGCCACTGCTATACTCAATTCATGTCCTAAGCCTAAGACGTGCAAACCTCAGAGCCCGTTATTATACTTTTGCTGACGACACGGTTTTAGTGTACACTGTGTAGGAAGAGGAATCGTTGGTTAGAGAAATCAATAGAGATTTAACAACTTATTTTGAGTGGCTGCTTTATAATAAATTAAAAATAAATATAGAGAAGACGAAATGTATGACATTTAAACAAAAAAATAAACACATTTCAGACCTGAATATACAAATTAATCATTTAGAAGTTGATGAAGTAAAAAGTATAAAATATTTAGGTTTAATTATTGATAATCAAATAAATTGGTCTGAACATATTACGCATATTTCCAATAAGCTCACAGCAATGATTCCTGTACTCTACAGGTGTAGAAATTACCTAAGTGCAAAAACCAAAAATAATATATACAATGCCTTCTTTTTATCTCACCTCAGATATCTACTGCCAATATGGGGGACATGTGCAAAAACAAATTTTAATACTATCCAAATAACACAAAATAAAATTCTAAAAGTATTATATAACTATGATAGGTTTACTAATACCGAAGCTTTATATGATGAATTGGGGATCTCAAAACTCAATACAATATTAGAACTAGAACAAATTAAACTAATTAAAAACATTCTTACTAAACAACAAAAATCTAAATATTGTACACTCAATTCATATTCATAGTCATAATACTAGGGCTCAAGGTAATATCCATAATTTTACCATAAGGACAAACATAGGTTTACGCAATCCAATCGCACAAGCTAGTGACACATATAATAAAGTTCCTGAAAACATTAAGGAAGTCCAAGTTTATTACCAGGTGGAATCAGGGAGGCAACATGTATTGATACTTTTAAACGTAAATTGAAAATACTTTTGACCGAAAAATGTTACTATTCCCTGGATGAATACTACGTCCACATATTCTAATTTTCCCTAAGTGTAAGTTTACAGTATTTGAATTTTATTTGATTTGTTTGTATGGTTTGAATTCTTTGCTGTCTTATACTTGAGGGGATAATTATGGAATTTATTTACCTTTTTATGTATTTTTTTTCTGCTGTTCTTATGTATTGTTTTTTGATGTTTGTTTTGGAACTCGAGTGTGTATGGGCTGTAGTGGTAGTAATTTAAGGTAGCTTTGTTTAGAACAATTTTTCTTTGTTAATAACAATAAAGCATGTATTTTTTTATATGATGTTTTTAATAAAAATTAAAATGTATTTAGGTGTATTGTAGAAAATGTATAACAATCCAACACTGTATATTTCTTAAGTTAATATTCTCGAGGCCAGAGCTTAAAGCACTGTTTAGAGAATTAAATAAAATAGTGATAGTATTCAATGGTGGTCTAGCTGATTTATGGATGAGTACCACAGTCTCCAATGTTAATAGTAAAGCAATAAAAGTAAAGCAATAAATTGACAGCCGTAATGTTTAAAGACTTCTGCACACCTGTGTCAGCCTTAAAAGAAAAGCACTTATAATTTTGTACATTAAGAATTCATAACCAGTAACCAGATAATATGACCCCTGATATTTTATTTTAAAATTTAGCACATTATATTTAACAAGTGTTGAGCAGTTTATGTAAAGATCTATTTGTTTCAGCAAAAATAAAATACAAATTTAATTATCATTAAACTTACTGTTCATCAGGAATCCCAAGATGTCTAGATTTCAACATTCTTCCTATCTTACTGTTCGGTAAAGCCATGAATTTTTCTGCACATATTCTGTGATAGGAAAATTTACCAATGTAATAACCCATCAGAGCAGCAAAGCTCAATCGGGTAAATACACCCATGGGACTTGCTTTTGCAACAGCACCTGGATAAGATACAATTATAAAAACTTAGATCTGAAAATAAGAGAAAAAAACAACATAGCTACCTTGTCTCATACCAAAGTATGTTAAGCCAGTGAAAATGGTGGCTAATGGAAGGCTTCTATTGTAGAAACTTTCTCGCTGGCACTCTCTAAGAACTCTGATCTCATCAGAGGAAAATCTATACTAAAATTAAAATAGGGCAATGTTGTAGATTTAAGTTAGAAACAATAGGCCTTTTATGTGTGTACAGAATTATGTCCAAAATTGATTATTACAGGGGGGATAAACATACCGGTTCTGGCCTTCGTGGGGCGTTGGGGCCTGGAAACGGCGTCCTACGTTCGGGTTCATCTCCTGGCAGATTTGGATTCATTTTGGTTTTTTAATAACGTTTAAAATTACAATTTTCACAAATATAACAATTACGATTTTGGTTGAATTTTTTGACAAATAAATATGGCACGAACCTAACCCCAATATAATTATAACAACAATGTGTAAAGGTCACTCGCCTGTCAAAGGTAATCAAAGTGAAAAAACCGAACTTTCAGAGAAAACATTGAAAGGCCTTGAATGTTCTCTCTTCGGTTTTTTTACTTTGATTAACTTATTACTAAGCCGTTATTTAATATATTTTTTGTTGGCAACACTAAAAATTTTCAGAGTGACCAACACCAAAAGGAAACAGCCACTATAAAAATGGCGGCCACCAGCCCTCTAGAATGATGTTACTCCGTTCTTATATCAACACTTTCTCCAGAAATAGGATTTAAACCACAGAATAAACGATCTCACTGAGTTCGTTTATTCTGTGATTTGAACACTGTAATCCCTCTCACGATGCAATCTTCAGGAATCCTTACTTAAAGCTTAACTCGAGGTTCTTAAAGGCCATTATGTCCGTTCCGAATATCATCGCATCTTCAATCTCAGCCACTATCACAACATGGACATTTGATCGATTCCCCGCCCCTGTTCGTAGACACCATTCGTAGAAGGATTTAATTTCCAAATCTTAACTTAACTGCAGATTTTATCATGTCGGGCCTTATCAGTGTCTTTGTCGCACCTGTATCCAGCAGAAATTCAATTGGTTGCATTCCGAGGGGTAAATATCTGGGGATTTATGGTGTACGCTCTAAAGGATTTACGGGGATTTATGAGGATTTATGGGGATTTATAAAGAATTATTAAGGATTTACAAGGGATTTAAATCATCTGTTTATGTTTGACGCATGCGCATAACATGTTTAACGAGTGGCAACAAGTCTGAAACAGCAGGCGTCGGCACCGCTAGCTGTCGAGTTACACCGAGAGTTACACGTGAAAACGCATAGCATTGTTAAATACACCTTCGCATCAAGACAAGTTAGCAATTATACTAAGAATATTATCGAACGAAAAGATGACATGGGATTGCAACTACAAACTGTTCTAGACAATTTTGAGGCAAATTTAAGCAATCAAGAACCCAGATGTCCAAATCATACCAGCTCACCAAGCCAACTGTTGACCTGGTTGTTTGACTTATCTGTAAAAAATTCAAGCCAGTCAAAATATCGGAATGCATATAATGACCCAATAGAGTACTTCTCGTTATATTTGTTTTATGTAGGTGGACGGTTCCTTTATGAAACGCTTTACGAAAATATGAGGGGCAGTTTACCATCCATAAGCTGTTTAAATAAATTTATTGCCAAAAATTCTTTAAACATAGAGGAAGGATTTTTTGACTATGATGGCATTTGTACGTTTATGAAGCAAAGAAATTTACCTAACGTTTTATAGATCAGCGAGGATGCAACTAGAGTAACCAGCAAAATTGAATATGATTCGAGGACTAATAAGTTGGTTGGTTTTACTATGCCATTGGTAAATGGAATACCTGCAAGAGACTCGTTTTTAGCAACATCTGCAAAAGCAATACAGGACCACTTTAAAAACGCTACCAGGTCAAATTATGCATATGTAATTATGGCCCAACCCACATCACAGACCGCGCCAGGATACTGTCTTGCAGTGTTTGGCACAGATAATAGATTTACAGCAGCCGATGTTACAAAAAGATGGCAGCATATAAAATTAAATACATTTTAAAGAGCGAGGTGTTATTTTATTGGGTTTTGATCAGATGGGAATACACGTCTTTTAAAGGCAATGAGACAAGGCGCTAAATTGTGCTGTACCGAAGTCCTGCTACGATTCAAACGGAGGTGGTTTCAAGCAAATTATAGTACAAAAGATGGTACTTCTTATATTCAAGACACGGTATATATAGCAACCAAGTTACGGACTAGACTGCTTAACCCTAAAATCAAGTTAAAGTTCGGTAATGCTTATGCAAGTTCTAAACAATTGAAGCAATTAATTGCAGAGCACTCCAAAGACAAGCACCTGTTGACATATTCTGATTTAAAATTAGAAGATTAAATGAATTTTAAAGCAGCGGAGGAAATATGTTCAAATAACGTTATTAGCTTATTAGAGCAAGATTCAGAGAATTCAGGTACTGTTGCCTATTTGAAATTGATGCGCTTAGCTACTAATTTATTTTTAGATCACAAAATGGATGCCAGAAGTAGAATTTATTCAATTTGGTACTGCGTTTTCTTTCTTAGAATTTGGCGTCAGTGGCTTGTAAAAAACAAATACAAAATTTGAGAACATTTTATCTCATCAAACTGCTATGCTTGTATAGAATTAAATGCCCACTTACTAATTAATATTATAATAAACATCCGTGAAAATCCACTTTTGTCAAGTGACATGTTCCTAACAGTACTTTTTGGAAGCCAGAATTGTGAACAAACTTTCAGGACTACCAGGTCTATGACCTCCACATATTCTACAGTGGTTAATTTCAGTGTTAAAGATATTTTGGGGCGTTTAGATAGAATCAAGACAGTAAATCATATTATACATGATCTCAAAGATGTCATTGTATTTCCAAGGGAAAAGAGATATCAAGAGAAAATTAATATTGTCACCGAGAGTGAAACAAATTTGCTAGAAGTTACAGATCTAAAAAACTTTACAGATAATATGATAGCTGATGCAGTAGATCATGCGACGCAAGACGCTCTAATATGTGCGCAAGAACTGGGCATTTCTGTCGAAGAAAATAATTTGTATTATTCCGCAATTCCACCAATAACGTAAAAGATGATGAGGAGGTTATGCAGATAAATGATAATATAATTGACATTAAAGATGATAATTCATGCAATGTTTCACTCGAGATTTCACCTAATGAGCTTCAACACTACAATTTTACTTCTCTACCAGTAGAAACTGAATTTAATTTGAACTTGATTTTAATGGCGATGACTTAAACAATCCAAATAGCCAGTTATTTAAGGATTTATGCGATATATCTCGTATTGAAGTTATGGATAACCTTATTTTCAGAAATTATGATCAAAAATTAATGGATGAAAAGATTGAAGAGGGTTCATATATCAGAGTCACTATTGCTGATAAATCAAAAATTATCAGAAAGTCATCGCTCTGTTGGTTGCTGGAGGAAACTAAAAATAGGGTTAGTAGAGACAGACTTAATCGTTTTGTCGTAAGAACTACAGGAAGACATGAAAGGACTAAAAAAGAAGGAAGGAAAAAAAATATTTTATCAAAATCTCCATCAAAATATAAAGAAAAATCCAGAAAGAGAAGTGAGACAGATAGCTCAGATAGTTCGGAGGATACCTCGATCATTAAATACGATGACAGTCCTGATACAGAAACATTTTCTGAAGATGATATCGATATGGAAACTAATGTAAATGAAAAGAAAAACCTAAAAGAAAACGCACAAAAAGATTTCCTCTGCAAAAATTCTAGTTTATCCCTCGGTTTATCGGTAATTTTAACTTCAGTAGAGATTGATAAATTTTATGCAGTATATTACGACGAAGGTTGGTATGTTGGAAAAATATTAAGATATATTGATGGCAATGCCGATAATTCCATGATAGACATGACATTTTAAAGATAAATGAAACGAAAACGATATGAGTTTAAATGGCCTGGGAAACAAGACATATCAAATGTAGAAATACAATATATTTTTTTCGGAACTATATTCATAGAGGAAAATGAACTGAATATTTTCCACATTGGTGAAGATGTCTTAAAGCAGATTAATATTAGTTACAAAAAGAAACAGCAAACTTGTTTAGATATTAGTTAGTTTTAAATGTTTGTTTACCTGTTATATTTTACCTCGTAAGGGCACTATTTAAAAATAAAAAAAATTAGTTTTTCGAATGCGTCTTATTTTATGAAAATCCATCCCAAATCATAAAGGTATTGCTTAATAAGTAGTGTTTATGCTAAATATCTAGTTAAAAACTAAATAAAAAACAGACTATATTAAACAAAATTATCAATTACTTGGTTTATTAAGGTTTTATTTTGGATTTATGCGGATGTATGGGGATTTATAGAAAGTTATGGAGATTTATGGGGATTTATCGGGATTTATGGAATTTTTAGAGGGATTTACAAGAATCTATGGTGATTTAATGGGATTTAATAGCCAAAAAGGAATTATGGTGTACAACATTCTGGGCAGATATTTACCCCTCGTTGCATCCACAAACGCGTCAACCATCAAGACACTGCTGCTATGGTGCCAGAGCGAGACCTAGTATTTACTTTTACTAGGACAGGTTGATGATCGCCTCTTGGTATCGGTGACCTTCTTTAGTTTTTCCGTCTTAGCGGGGGTACAACTAGCGCTAATAAAATATTTCTTTAATTTCCTATAAAAAGTACCCCATTAAAAGTAAAACATGGAGTAAGATATACAATGTTAATTTTATTAGGGCTTGGATCTATGAGATTTCTTTTGATCAGCTCTCTCTCTCCAGAAAATTTCAATAACGCTGATACTGCACTGAGAAAAATGGCCTTACTACAAACTTTAGTTAAAGGTATTCTAGTTGGTATACCCACTTTACACGCAGCCCTAACCAAATTCTCGTGTAACAATAACGAAGCTGGTCTAGTTAAACGTTATTTATTACTGGCTACGCGGTATGTAAGTTAACCCAACCATTTTATTAGTAAATTTATAAAATTAACTAGATTCCTAGTAATGGTTACAGTAAAGTCATGTTAAGCAATTCTATATGCAAACTTAGTTATAACGCACAAATTACGTAGTAAAACTTATTAAAATATCTAGTAACAGTAACTAAATCCTTATAGTGAGTCCATGCAATCATGCAAATTTTATATTTCCCGCGCAGTCATTGTTGTCAATTGTCATTTCAGAATTCCGCTTCCACCTGTCCGTCCGCCATGATTGATAGAGGATCAAAACGTGGTCGTGTCGGCGTTTTTGTTCCTTCTTTTCCTTTTATTTCTCTTCTCGAGGAGTGTGCTGGTGTCGCAATTGTTGTGCGTTATGAAATGTGATCTTAATTTTATACTTTAATTTGTAATGGATGATAATAAATTTGAAAACCATTTAAAGGCCTGCAGGCTGCAAGATTTTTTTCAAGCTTTTCGAGGTAGGTAACCATTTTTATAGTACCTAGTTATTTATGAAATTATGCTTTCTAATGACCACAACTGAAAGAAATGTGTATGGCTGCCCTAGACAGATAATATATTTAGGTATCTAACTATTTACTAGGAATTCATTAATCCCATAAAATATTACTTTTTCTTCATTTTATAAATTTTAAAGTAAATTTTAAAACAACATCCTAAGTTTTTCAGCTCTAATTACTTACATTAACAGAGATATTCCAGGTGTTGCTTGTTTGTAATTAATCCAATGAAACTTGTAATCTGTGGCAAAGCCCACTCTCTTTATTTTTACTAAACCCATAATATTACAAGGGATTGATTAATTTTTTATGGACACCACAAAAAATAGCTTTAGAAAATTACTTTAACATTTTTTCATTCCATTATAACTTTAAGTATGCTAATTATTCTTCATTAATTCTAGATCCAGCACTCCAACAAATCACTTTGTTACCATATCTTTTTCGAACTGTAAATGTGAAAAGTTCGAGAAAAGGTTTGCACTGGAGGCCATCTAGATCAGAACTCTTAGAAATTTTCTTCTTTACCATCATGTCATCCCACATGTTCGTTAAACTTTACCATTACTTACCTCAGTGAAATATTCATGCCATTTGCAAAAATGTTCTAAAATGCAATTACGAAAAAAAAAACGATTAAAAAATTTCAATATTTTTTATTTATTTTTGGGTCGAATTAAATGACTCAGCCATCCCTAAAAGTGAAATCCCTTGGTCAGGGCTCTCTTTTTTATAATACCAGTGCTTGAGAAAATATTTACAAATAATACTTGATGAATTATTGATTCCTGTAGATATTAGATGTATAACCTTTTATTAAAAACAGTAATAATTTATGTCGAATCATGGATTTATTTCATTAAAGCAGTTTTATTAGCAGTTTTATTATTTCAGAATTTCAATGAATTAGAGCAATGCATCAAACAAAGGCAAGAAAAACTGAAACGCTATGGAACAATATTACAGCCCCTTGCAGTAGTTGTATAAGGTGCAGGGAAGGAAGATTTTAACATTGTGGTTGAGGTACAAAGTTGATACAGCTCTAAGGACTCTTGAGTTATTATTTTAGCTTTTTAATTCTATGGATATTGACTATCCTGCGGAAAGTAAACATATCGGGATTTTTATTCAACAGATACTATTTAATTTAAAATCCGAAAGGAAAAACCCATCTGAGGCTGCTCTAGGAAACATAAAATATTACTTACAACTATAATGGTTGGTACAAACCTAAAGAAGAATAAACTTTTTGGATTCATTTAGTAAAAGTTTTTTTTTTCTAGACTAATTTAACAAATAATAATGCCAGTTTGCTTCATCTGCAGCTCATCTTTTTCAAAACTTAGTGCCCTTTTTACCTATTTATCTATTGTTTATATTAAACAAAAAAATTATAGATATTGTAAAGAAAATAGTTGCATTAGACATTTCACAAGCCAAAAAAGTTTTAAGAAACATTTAAAGATTCATGAACCTCAACATTTCAGTTCAAGTGTGGGCAGTTTAAGTAACCAAAAAAAATAGGTTTAAAGATCAGTTAATTGGGAATTATCATAATATTGACATACTGATTTTTTAAAAGAATTTATATTATCATTAATAAACAATAATGTTTCATTCATAACAAAGTTGTATGCACAAAATTCTTCTTGTCGTAGAGACATTCAAAATGTTGTCAGTTATGTTACAGTATTACTTAATAACCCTATGAACATCTTTAAAAAATTTGTATTCACAGAACTTTGTGAGAAATATGGCATAAGTGCAAAAATTGTTTAGCAAAGTAATATCAGTTAAACTTGTAACTATTCAAAGTTATTTCACCAGAATGATATTATTGCAGTTGAGGAATTGAGAGGGATCACATTTAAGAAAATTAAATTTATTTTGATTATTGAGCTGAAGGAAATATATTTTGTTTGTATTAATATAGTTCTTTCAGAATTTCATGAGCATTTGTTTTCTTTTGAAATTAAATTTAGTGAGGAAGAGAGTTGTTGTTGTTTGATCAGTTAGCCATTTTTGATGCTTTATGTGCAATTAGCAGGAATAATAAGACTTATTTGACGTACTGATCAGCAAAAACAATTTATTCTTCTTTATATTTTGTAATAATTTGTATTTTGTTGTTATATTTGTTTTAAATGGGTTTCTTAAATAATACATGAAATTAAAGAATTCCAACTTAATAAGTATAGTATATATGCTAGTATTTTCTTACCATATCAGGTATATGTAAAAGAATATTTGGACTATTATTTATTTCATGTTTTAACAGTGTATACATTAATTAGTAAAAAACAATTAATTAATTTGTTACTGAATAATTAAAAATAAAAAGTTATTATTTTAAATGTGTATTTTAATACTTTTATTTCCACTATTGTGCTTTATAAACAAGTCGATATTTAAAATAAATTAAAACCTTGTATTTCCAAAAAGAAAGTGTACTTAATATAGATATATGTCATATTTTTTGAAGAATAAAACTTTTTTGCATATTTTCTTCACCAGAATACTTTATCAAATCATTGGAATTGAAATTTGGAAAAGATTTTTAGTTTGTATCTGTAGTTTGTATTGTAATGGCTAAGAGTTACTGTGATTATGAAGCCAATTCAACTAAATACTTTATTAAAATTGATTTGATTACAATGTCAGCATACCTAGAAATCTATTATTACCATTATAATAATTATAGTAACCATTACTATATGGCTAGTTAGTACTACTAAAGATTTGGTAACCAGTCTGGTGGTCTGCAGGAAGTGGTAGTAATGATTATTAGATAGCTTAGTTAGCTCTACTAATAATCAGGTAACCACGACCAGAATCTCAGACAGGATATATGGCGCTTATTAAGGGTTACCAAATATCTTAATCAGCCTTATTAAATGTCAACTAATCATAACTAGTAGCCATTAAAGTATATACAATATGTGTTAATAATTACAAGGAAACCAGTAAGTATTACTTTTTATTTTTATATCATTAACTAGATCATCAAAGTTAACGGAACTAAAGTTTAAGTTAGCGCCTATTTTACTTAAGTTCCTAGTTATGAGGATCGAGTTTTTATTAATGGTTACTAGAAATTTTTCTCGGTGTGCTGACATTACGCTACAATACATAATTATTTAAACATTTGTTTTGTCATAAGTTTTCACATAAAACATTTAGTGAATTTATCTATAATGTTTGCAATTTTTTAATTTCATTTCATGCTCATGTCAGAGCAATTCCTGTGCTGACTAAGGTTTAGAGAGTTGGTCACCCAGAATTGATCAGAATGAATTTGCTATAACTTCATTTTTTTTTAAAGATTATTCCTATTTTGTGTAGGTAAATATTTGTGTTTTAATTAAGTTTTTTTATTATTTATTATAAGAGATCAACAAACATGTATATACCGTGTAAGTTATTTATGTTATACTTTAATAAGTTGCTTTCATTTTCAAATAGTTTATTTAGTTTTGAAGATAGGTATATGGTTTTTTTAGATAATACTCTTTAGTAGAATTTTTTATTAGATTTCAAAATTTGTTTAATTTTTCATTAGGAAACAGAAACAAGTCCATATTAATATATATTGTTAGTAAAATACGGATACTATTAACCTAATGGTATGTCTTTAGATGCATAATAAGAAAATAAAATAAACATCTTCACAATCTTCTCCAATTTGCTTTTTTCCGGAAAATAATCAATGAAGTAGAGAAAAACAACGTTTATTTCCATTTTGAAATTGGTGCTATATGGAGTATACTATTTTTAACTGATTATTAATTCGTTTTGATATGCAAAAAAATCTAATCAAAAAGGATCTTTAGATATTGCTTTATATTAAATTAAAAAATCATGAGATTTTTTATTATTTAAATTTGATTATTCGCCTTATTTTGGCCATGCCTTTCGACCCATTGGACCAAATTAGCAGCTTTGTTTTGGTTCCGATTTTGGGATGATTCTAGAACTGCGCAGAACTCGTTGCGCCGTAAAGTAAAATCCGGAATCGCTCCCGTTTCAACTCTGCATGGTATGGAACCCGAACGCTTGACGCACTGACAGTAAACAGCTGATTCTGATTGTTTATTTACTAAACACAACTTGTTTTTAAATTTTGAATATTGCTTATTGCTTTGGTTTTGGACCCTTTTAAAACTTTTTTAAACATTAGGACTGGAATAAAAATGTCAATAGATTTTAAAAAAAAATCGATAATTATAACATTATAATAATAACAATAGATAACTCTTATGTTAAATGAAATCTATCTACAAGAAAAACAATAAACATTAAAAAAGCATAAAAAATAACTTATTTACTTCTTCTTCTTCTTCTTCTTCTTCCTCTTCTTCTTCTCAAATTTGGTGAAGTCGAGTAAAATTGTAAGGATATATTTTTTGCGTATGTGCTTGAATGCGTTACTGCCTGATTCTGAATTGATCCCTACTCTCGAGCAGGGATTTTTGGACGATTCTAGAACAATTCTGAACCGGTCCAAAAAAAAACCAAAACACCAAACTTTCAATTCGGAATCAATTCTAATTTAACCAAAACGCATCAAACAATCTGCGCATGTGCAAAACAATTCTAGGACGATTCTAACAGGAACCAAAACAAAGCTATCATGTCAAACTGTCAAGTTAGTTACAATAGTTTCCGTGGATTAACCAGAGGCCACTAGTAGATTTGTCAGAAAAATATCAGTTTGTATGCAACCACCTCTCTATTCTTTCACCACTCTATACATTGTGTTTTGTGCATTCAATTTTCAAATTCAAGTTTGTGACACGTCAGTTTTGACGTGTTCTGTCAAAAAAAATATATTCGAGGTTATGTTATAAGAAAAAATTATTTAGTTTTTTGTGATTTTTTTGGTAAAACTAGTCCAGGATGACCAGGAGGTAAGAGTTTTGAGGGCTCAATAGCCATTCATCTTTTGGACAAATGCAAAACTGTAGTTTCAGTTGATGTGCTTTGAAAAAATGAGTCAGCCTTAGTCTGGAGTACCTCTCTACCGTTATTAAGTACCGGCCTTCTTTTTATCTTTTTTTGTGTGAAAACCTTCATTAATGGTCTTATTTAAATTAAATTTTTAAAGCCTTTAAACCTACATATACTCCATACCTTAACCCTCAGCTACTATCAAGCAATTGTAAGTACACTCGTACTATCGACAGGTCCCCAGGACCCACTACATGAAAAAAATGCAAAAAATCTTAATTTTTATTACCAAAAATAGTAAAACAAACCTACTAGCATAAAAAAATAACAAATCTACTTATCTAAACATTTAGGACAAATTTTTTTGCAACACTGATTACAAATCGATGTTTTGCAAACATCACAATTAATGGCTGTCTTTCTGTCGTTTTTGGCGGGACAAATGCTACATCTTTTCCGTTTGCTCTTGAATGTAGGTTCTGTGACTACCTTTTCAAGTGGAATTTCAATGTGCAAAATATGAGCTATAAGATTGCGGATTTTCAAGGGCATTTTAGGGTTGTCCATTCTAGAACGCAAGTGTTCATCAATTAACAGCATTCCAAGTTGTTTGATGAAGTTAAATTGTGGAATTTCTTCACTACCTTTTGAAAATTGGTATATTACCCGAGAATTGACACTGGCAATATTTAAAAGGGCATGAAAAATGGCTACTGGCCACCGATTTGTTCTTCTCAATGTTGAGTTTAATGCACACTTTGCATCTAAAGCATCTACTCCTGATTTTGTTTTGTTATAGAAATGAATGATGTCTGGCTTTAGTGTATCCTGGTTTATTGAAGAGGTGTGGAGCATGCTGGAAAGTAAAATGACACTTTTTCCTTTTTTTGGTATGAGAGAGACATGAATGAACAGTGAAGAACAGTACGTGTGAGTTCGTGAATGAACAGTTCTGTTCTTATGAGGCAAAAATTCAGGAGGTATGGCTCTTTTATTTTTCTTTAATGACCCAACATATGTCAATTTTTTGTCTTTAAGTGCTTCAAGAAGTTCAACTGAGCTATACCAGTTGTCCACAGTTATATTTCTTTTAGTGCCTTCAGTACACTGCACTAGTCGTAAAACAATTCTTGTTGGATTAGATAGCTTAGATTTCAGTTCAAAGGTTTTTATTTCAGCACCGGAATATATTTCTGCATTCACCATATAATGAGTCTTTGCATCTGCCAAAATTTGAACTTGCCATATTTGGCCAGTTTGTTGGGAATAAACATTTGAAACGAACATCTACCCCGAAACCGTATTAGCATCTCATCAACTGTTAGATAATATCCGGGGCTAAAGGATAACTTTGTAAGAATTTCTTACAAATTCATCAAAAAGCTCTGATATTGCAGCCAATTTATTTGTTTTAATCCTTTCTTTTCTAGAGGTAACATCATCAAACCTGACACAACTTAATAGAAATGAAAACTGAGCAAAAATGCTCTCATTTCGGATAAGGTGGTATCATTTGTAAATGCAGGTCTACATTTTTTTTTTTTGAATATGGGTATCTTCGAAACTTTCGATATTTTTCTCAACACATACCTATTTTTATATTAGTATAAGTAACTACTTTTCTCAGCATATCATCAGTTAGCAGTAAAGCCAAGCCTCGTGGGGTGTTGACGGAGGATCATTTTGAGCAGTCCCTCTAAGTCAGTAATTATTAAATTATGAGCTGCCGTGCGCTCCCTTATAATTGGCGTTTTTGACCATGTGGTGAAATCTTTCCCATACCAAGCATTTCTAATTGGAAGCTCTTCTTCGTCCGAGTCTGAAATCTCTTGCTCACTGGCAGTGTTGTGGTCACTGAAAATTTCCTCGTCATCATGCAGGTCACTCTGATCGGCAAAGGTCTCTAGTTCTTCCAATATAGTAACTTCGTTCAAAACCGTATTATTCGATTCATCCTCCTGGTCAAAATTTTCATCCACAGCATCTTCTTCCCAAAACGGCTCGTCGTTTAAAATTTCTTCTAACTGTTTCTTTGACAAACCTTGTGAACTGCACGCCATTATACTGAAAATAAATAAATTTTATGTGATACTAATTTATTCTGGATGAAGAATCTATGAAAGGAAGACATATGGTGCAAAAAAAGCACATGCTTACGAATTCATATTATTATACCATATTCTTTTACTATTTACGCTCCCTGTATATAGATCCTATTACATGGCCCATCCATATAAATATTATCAAATCCATCATTCATTGCTTTATACAAAAAAAAACCTAAACAACCTAGAGAGTCCAGAACACCCCGTATATGAAAAACTTGAAATAACTATGTAGGTTAGTGTAATAGTTTTGAGCCAATTTTTTAACCCTTATCACCTACCTTTAAAAAAAAAATCACCTACCTGTACAATATTCAAACACTGAAAAAATAACACCTTGTTCTGACACAAACTAGGAGATAAGTTATTAAAACTGTTCACAAATTCACTACTGACGGGTCCTGAGGACCCAGTCGACCGACCTACTGCTCAGCATCGCTAAATCTGACTGACGCGTGTTTACTTGCATCTTGCATTGGGAAACAATTTATATAGTAGGAGAGTACAGGGACGGACAACCCGCAAAAATAAAATTCCTAAGAAATATGACAAAATAAAAAACTTGTTGGGTCCTCAGGACCCATCGATAGTAGCTGAGGGTTAGGGGTCTAATCTAGGGCTACCTATCTATATACTGTTTTTTTACTCTATATTAATAATATAACAACATTTATAAAAAATATTCCCTTCTCGCTGTATGCGGAAAAAGCAGTGTGGATTGCCTTATTTTTTAAAATTATATAAATAATATTGTTAAATGGTCTTAGGATAATGAATGGGCTTTATTTTAATATTAGCAAATATTTTGTTCTTACCTATACTAGAAAGCCATCTCAAATAACTTCTCCCAACTCTATGAACAATAGTACAGGACCTAAGCATCCATGAAAATGTATTACAGAATGGCTATGAAAAGGTCACATAATCTCTTGAATAAGCTTAACTGAATAAGCCATGTGTGAAAAGTGTTGTTGGTTGTCAATCACAAACCCCCCATAATTATGTTTTAACAAATATTTTTTACATATGAATGAAATTTAGGTTTTATAATATACACTCGCCGGCACAAAATTCCGCCACCCTGAAATATTGGCCAAGTTTAATGTTTTATAAATTTTTTATTTTTTATCAGATTGTCACGATTTTGCCATCAGTTTTTAGATACATTTGTTGTGATTTTTTAAAATCATTTTGTAAAGTAGAATTTTTCAATTAGGCTATATTATACGGGAGTAATAAAAATAAAAAATTTGCAGCTCGCAGCAGAAATGAGATAATGGAATGAATCAAAAATCGAAATATTTAGAATACATCAAAGATTACAAGGAACAGTATGTAAAGAGAATTATCCACCTTAATTTTCCTACAGGGTCTTTTGAAATTACGAGAAAAAACAACAGTTTGTTTTACTCCTGTATAATATAGCATAATCGAAAAATGCTACTTTACAAAATGATTTAAAAAAATCACAACAAATGTATCTAAAAACTGATGGCAAAATCGTGAGAATCTGATAAAAAATAAAAAATTTATAAAACGTCAAACTTGGCCAATATTTCAGGGCGGCGGAATTTTATGCCGGCGAGTATATATCTAAATTTCAACTCAGTTGAAAAAGTTTGGGTATCTTTTAAGGGTATGGCCTAAGTAAAAAATGTTTTATTTGAAGGTTTTCTAAACTATACAAATCTTCTTTAAGGCGTGTATGACACTTATTAAAGTACTTCTGGACTATCTATTTTAAGATATTGGTTAACAGCTCAAACAAGTCCCAAATAAATTTTTTTGAATTGCTGCATTTAGAAGTGGATATCAGAAGTACAAATCATTCTACCAGTGGGTGAGGGATAGTCTAAATTTGCCTACACTACAATCAAGAAGAATTCTACTAGATTTATATTTCCTTCATCAGGATTATACATTTATATTTTATAAATCAGATATTCTGAACCACCTGGCTGTGATATTTTGGGATCATTAAAGGGCATGTTTGTAACAGTTTGAGATTTGGTGTAGTAGGCATGGAGCATCGAGGACTTTGAAGAGAGTGATTGGTTTAAATAGAAGGGTTTTGTTGCTAAGCAAATAGAAACTTTTTTTGTTTAAAAGGCAGTAAAGATTATGCTAAGACTTATTGCAGAATAGTATTTGGTTTTGGACTTAATTTTATTTTATATAATCAGACTTTCTGTTCCCTCTATATGGACTTTTCTCACTAAATGGGTCTTTCTGCAGGTTATTACCATTGCCTTCGTCTTCTCAATACTTCCACATTCAGATCCACTTGGAGATATCACCATATATGTTGTTGCATTCTCATAAAGGAAGTTGTTTTTGTAGGATGCAAAAAGCATCTATAGTCTACAGAGCTTTACTTCCATCTTACTTTTCTTGTTAGGTGGAGGGGTTTTTAGGGATATAGGATTGATAAATATGGAATAGGGTATAGGAGAATCGTAAGGGAGTCTTGCACAATTTGCTCCATAATTTGGCTTGGATTTATTCATTTTAAGCTGCAGTTTCTAGTCTTTAAGGAATATAATTAATTTAACTAAGTTGAGGGATCATTTATTTATTTATCTATTATTATAGAAATAAATATAGTAAAAAACATCAAGTTTAGTGAAAAGTACCACTCAATATAAATATATCACTCTATATCATATCACTCAAAATTATAGTAAGCAATAAGTACATCATTTAACACAAATTATTAACAATACTATGATTGAAGAAAGAACAATTTACAAAATTTATCTTAGTTTTTGCTTAAAAGTAAGTACTCTATTTATTTGTCCTAGCAGGTCATTAGCACTAAAAACCACTCTTGTAGTTAGTTCATTCATGCCATAATTAGTGTGGTGAAATGGGTTCACACAGTTTTGAACTGCATGATATTTTGAGAAGGAATTTTATGTTTAAAAAGTTACAACTGAGGACAGTCAATAAAAGCATTTATTACTTTATGTAGAAAACAAATCTAGTAGAAGTCTTCTTGATTGTAGTGTGAATTTAGACAATCCCTCACCCACTGATGGTTGTATTTATCGCTGTGATATCCACTTCTAAATGCAGCAATTCTCAAAAATTTATTTTGGACTTTTTGGAGGTGCTCAAAATGGTCCATATTTCAAAATTGGTCTAACAAGGGAGCAATAAACCCAAACACCTTCATTGCTCTATTATGTTACATGATTGATGTGATCCTCAACTGATAATATTGAATCCATCCAGATTCCCAAGTCTAAAACTCCTGTTTTAGAGCAAATTGGAAGATTATTTATTAACGAAATAAGCTGTATAGGTTTTCTCTGCCTTGAAAAAGTAATTTTATGGCATTGCAGATCTTTTTTTAGAAGAGCAGCATGAATCAAAGACTCAATATTTCAAAAAGATTTTAATATTTCTCTGGAATTTTTATAATTTTTCGCCAAATAAATGAAGAAGAGACAAAACAAGGCAGGGCCACAATGGGAACCTTTTGATATCCCTGATGGCACACATTTTATCAGATAATGATCCTGCAAGATTGACCACTTGAGTTCTCCCTCTGTGATATCTAAAGCTTTCATTTTCCCTAAGAGGATCCCATAATTGACCTGATCAAAACCCTTCATACCTGATCCTATTATACTAGGCCTTCATGCCCAATCCCTCTTTGACATGAATGTTTATCATGAAGGTTATGTGCCTTCTGTTTAGGGCAATCCTGGAAAAAGACTAATCCTGTTTTGGGGCATAATTATTTTTTTTCTCAGGTCAGGGAGGAGAATGTCAGCCGCCATCTTCCAGAATAAAGAAAGAGTTAGGGCTTATATGTTTAAGGTCTATAAATGTGTGGTTTGTGGGACTTATAGGCTGGTTAACGTCAACGGGAGGAGCTTATGATGCATGCTTAAAGTTTTTTTTATTACAGTAATGGCCAAAAGTAGATAGACAAATGGTTTTTTAAAAAAATCAAAGGAAATAAAAATTCTATAATAAAGATATTTATTTATTTATTTATTTATTTATTTATTAATGGAATCCATTTACAAAAGTATTACATAGCATACCCATACAAACATATATATTTAGAAACATTATATACAAAACTATCTATAAATCAGTGTAAGGTGTAGATGAGTTAATTAATTAAAGCCCCTATGAAATAATATTCTTTAACTGCCCCTTAAAAGATGTTATCCTAGAGTCAAAAAAGTTTATCTGTCCTGACAGACCATTAGCACTTCGAGCCATTTGTGTAATTGGCTCATTAATGCCATAATTGGTATGGTGGAATGGGACTGAAAATATTTCTGATTGTCTATTCAATCTGGAAGGCACCCTAAGTTTAAAAAGAGACAATAACTCGGGACAATCTATAGTAGCATTTAAAACCTTATGCATAAAACATAAGTCGAGTAATGTTCTTCGTGACTCCAATGTGGGTAAGTTCAGGTTATCCCTGACCTACTGATAGTAATACTCCTGTCTCCTGTAACCACATCTAAAAGCCGCCACCCTTAAAAATGTATTTTGAGTTTTTTCAATCTGCTCAATGTAGCAGTTATATGACGGGGACCACACAATTGAGCCATACTCCAAGATGGGCCTAATAAGAGAGCAATAAAGTAATCTAAAAGTAAACAAAGACAAATCAGTTGTAGACCGTTGGATAAAACCCAGCATTTTCATTGCCCTACCAGTCACCTGATTGATGTGACTTTTAAAAGACAACCTGTAGTCAATAAATATTCCTAAGTCAGAAACCTCTGTTTTGACACCAATTGCTACATTATTTATTTTATAAAGAAAAGCAATAGGGTTTCTTTGCTTAGAAAAAGTAATCTTATGGCACTTATTGATATTAAGGGACATTCTATTCAAGTGGAACCAATCAAAGAATAAATTGAGGTCTTTTTGCAGGAGCACAGCATCAGAAAGGGATGTGTTAAGCCTAAATAGTTTCACATCATCAGCAAACATTACCACACGACAATTTTCAAGTTTCTAAACTAAATCAATCAAAAAGAGGCAAAACAAAACAGGGCCCGAGTGAGAGCCCTGTGGCACCCCAGATGGTACCAAAATTTTAGAGGAACATGTACCTCCAAGATTAACAATCTGGGTTCTACCTCTGATGAATCCCGAGATCCACTGAAGAAGAGGCCCCACAATACCTAAAGCCCTAAGCTTCTGCAAGAGTACCCCATGGTTAACTCGATCAAAAGCCTTGGAAAAATCTGTATATATTGAGTCAACCTGAAGTCCCTTCTCCAAGAAGCGGTAGAGGTAGTTGACATACAGCACCAAATTAGCATCAGTAGATCTGCCTTTTATAAATCCAAATTGCTCAGGATTAAATAAAGATTTAAAACTCCAGGCAATCCTATGACTGACCAGGCAGTCAAGCAGCTTTGGCAACTCAGATTGGTTACACACAGCCCGATAATTGGAAATTTCATTTCTACTACCAGATTTAAAAATGGGTTTTAGAAAACTTCTCTTCCAGAGAGTGGGATAAGAACCAGTACCTAGAGATTTGTTAAAAATGAACAGTATTGGTTTCGTAAGAACACAAACACATTTCTTTAGGAAGAATGGTCTGGTCCAGAGCAGAGCTTATTCTTTGAGAAAGTAATAACCTCATAAACATCCTGTGTTGACAGAGTTAAAGTGCTCAGACAAATTGATTTATCAAAATCAAAAGATGGTATGTCATTGACTTGCTCATCCGAATAGACAGATGAAAAGTATTCTGCAAACATATCCGCAGTATCCGAGATATTCATACTAATCCTGTTATTTTATGTCATTCTGGAGGGAAGACTAAAACCAGTTCTTTTATTTTGAATATATGACCAGAAGTACCTTGGATTGCCAGCGAGATTCATTTCCACCTTATTAATATATTGTTAATAGCACAACTCTCTTAAGTACTCACATTGTTGTCTCAACAATACAAATTCATCATAATCCTGCTGTTGACCACTAATTTTAAACTTTTTGTGAATTTGTTTCTTTCTTATGATCAAACTGCGAAGCTCTGAAGAAAACCAAGATGGAAAAGAAGAACTTTTGTACCTCTTTAGAGGAATAAACCTTTCCATTGAGGAGTAGATCACATTATAGAAAATTGAAACTATGACATCAATAGATGTCTCTTCCAAAAACAATTGATTCCAGTCTATCCCAGCAAGACCATCGTTAATTGCTATGTAATCTCCCTTACCAAAATCATAAAAATATTCCTCATATATCATATCATCAGAATTTTCTGCACAACAAAGGTCGAAACTAATTGCTGTATGGTGTAAGCTATTCTCAAAAATTTTATTTAAGTATATTATGGACAACATAAACATGTATAAAAATAATAAAACATTCTTTAGAAACAATCACCTAATTTGGTAAATAATAAGAAATAACTAAATATACACTGGACAAAAGTAGATAGACAAATTTAAAAAATAACCAATACTCTTTTTTTTTTCAAAGTATTTTTTTTTAATTACAAACTAAACCATCTACAATATTAGTATTTTGTAAAATACCCATTATTGTCTATTACAGCCTGACATCTATGTGGCATTGATTCAATAAGATTATCTATGAGTTTAAAACCAATATTTTTCCATTTCTGTTGCAACCGCTCAAATAATTCACCTTTATTTGAATAGTTTGTATCCCTAATGTCACAATCTACAATTTCCCATAAATTTTCGATGGGATTAAGATCGGGTGACTGGGATGGCCATTTTAAAACTGGTATTTTTTCTTCTTCGAAAAATTGCTTCATAATTTTGGAGGAATACTTCGGGTCATTATCTTGCTGGAATTGGAATCTCAATGGTAAATTGTCTTCGACATAGGGCAACATAACATCTCCGAGAATATCCCTGTATATATACATAAACCTGTCCATTATGCTCTCTATGCGATGTAACGGGCCCATTCTATAACCTGAGAAGCAACCCCAAACCATCACTGATCCACCTCCATGCTTAACTGTGGGTTTTGTATACTTGGGATTCAAACGCTGGCCAGAAGGACATCTAACATATTGAATTCCATCGGAATTAAACAAATTAAACTTCGATTCGTCGCTCCAGCAAACACGTTTCCATTCATGCTTTGTCCAGTGTATATGCTGACGGGCAAATTCCAATCGGGCTATAAGCGATTCTTTTTTGAAAGCAATGGTTTTTTTGCTGGCCTACATGCAAATAGATTCTCTTCTACCAACCTTCGTCTTACAGTCCTTGAGGAGACATTACAAATCCCTAGAGCTTGTAATTCTATCTGAATTTGACGAGAAGTCATGAAAGGGTTATTCTGGCTAATTTGTTTTAATTTGCGTACAGCTGTAATGTCCATTTTTTTGGTCAACCAGATTTATTTTTTGGCTCTAATGATCCTGTCCTTTCATATCTCTTGGTAATTGCCCAAACAGCTTTTCTTTTAACATCAAATCTACGAGCAATATCAATTTGACGGTCACCCGCGCGATATGCATTAATAATGCGTTGTCTTAAATCAAGAGAGAATCTAATTCTGCGTGGCATGTTGCACCTTGAGTTAAAGAGAAGCAATACTATACTAATTTTATTTTATAAATATCTAGACAAAAAAATCATTCCAAAATTGTTTTTGTCTATCTACTTTTGACCAGCTATATTTATATTATTGCTTTATCTGATAGCAAGCAAAATATTTAACTGAATTTTATTGGTATCTTTTTATAGACCGCCTTACAAATAATAATAATTTAAAATCTAGGGGACATGTAGGTAAATCTTTAAACAATTATATGAAAATAATACTTTGTGTATCTACTTTTGGTCACTACTGTATATCTTCCTTAAAATCCACATTGTTATCTGGATGCTCATTTAGCTTAAATTGTTCAAGGCAGTCTCCCTGTGGTGTCATTTACACTTTTACGAAACATAATATAATTTTCAGGGTGATTGTACCCCTTTTGGCCCTTTCACTGTTAACAACTATTTTGGCTGTTGACAAGAACAACTTTAAAACATGTGAACAAAGCAGCTTTTGCAGGTAACTTACACTTTTCCTTGAAATTACAATACATAAAATAATGTTTATTCTTAATTTAAGACGCTTAAGAAAATATGAGCAAAATAAGAGCCCATACTACTTGGATCTCTCCACATTAGAGCTAGATAATAATGGCTTCAGTGCATCTCTCAAAAATTCTGAACTAGAGGCTGCTAATTTGAAGCTTACTTTAACAGCTATTGCAGGAAATATATTCAAAGTAACTGTGGATGAAGTACAGGGACTTCATCCAAGATACAAACCACAGTTTAGTTTGAATGGAGAGCCACAGGCTGCTAAGTATAAATAGATCTTTGAAGTTTTATACAATTTTTTAATGTTTTTGTTTAATTTTAGACTGGAAATCTTGGGTAGGAGCTCAGAATCTATATCAGTAAAGGCTGGAGATGCTAAAGCAGTTATTACTGCTAAGCCCTTAAAGTTGGAGTTCTACCACAAAGAGCATTTGGTTTCTGTGGTGAATGGAAAGGGCTTATTTGGCTTTGAACATTATAGAACTAAACCTGCTGATGGGTAAGAAATTGAGTCATCCATTATAGTGTAATATATTGTAAAACAAGAAATTTAATTTCATTTTATTTGTTTTGATAATTACTTTTCCATAGAGAGAAAGATCCGCAAATTCAAGATGATCCAGGGGCGTGGGAGGAAAACTTCAAAAGCCATCATGATAGCAAACCTAAAGGGCCTTCTGCTATTGGTAATATATCAGATTAATAATTATTAATTTTACTTCATTTTCGAGTATTATTATTTTATAGCCAAAATATCTTAACATTTTCTAAGATGAAATAATAATGTGATGAAAATCTTTTATTCTTCAATATAGATAAAACTAGCTTAAACTTTAAGTTAAGGCAAACAGATCAGCTATTGTTTTAGGATTGATTAATAATTGGAAGTTAATAACAGGTACCATAATATCAGATAAAATTATTACTTATTCCAAGAAATTAATTTTGTAAGAACTTCCTAATTTATTGTACTAAGTATTAAGATCTATAACCATCTTTTCAATTATATTAAAATTTAAACTCTGATATGCTTCTAATATCACACTTTTTAATGCGTCATAACAACTATCATAACACTTCTTAATGATATGAGTGATAACTTCTATGACATAATATGCTACCATGAATTAAGACGAATAAAGTCTATTTTAAATTAAAGTTAATTTTTTTGATATCCTACAGCTGCTGATTTCAATTTCCCGGGAGCCCGAAGGGTGTATGGTTTGCCAGAGCATGGAGACCGTTTGGCGCTTAGGACCACTGGTTCAGGTGGATTGGATCCCTACAGGTAAGAAATATCTCTATTTTTGATTTTTTGAAGCAAAATATTTTTTTTATTGGATTGTAGGCTATACAATTTGGATGTATTTGAATATGAAATGGACAGTACTATGGCAATCTATGGTGGAATACCTGTGGTCTATGCTGTCAGGTAGGCTTAACCTATTTTAATACTAATATATTTGATATAAATTGCAATAGGGTAAATTATTTATTATAAATGCCCTAAAGGTATAGGATTACTTTAAACGTTTTTGTGCCTCAATCTATTGCCAATTTTACACTTCATCAATGTTATCACTTATTCAATTGCTTAACTAGATCAATGATTTTTTTTAATATGAAATGTCTAAAAAGAAAATATGATGACATGCACCTTTAATCATAAAAAATCAATAATTCATGTTCGTTCATTTGATATGTTCACTTCAGATTGCAAGATCTGATTTTATTAATATTAAGGTACACGTTTAATCAAGAATTTAATTCTTTATTACCCCCACCTTCGTTATGGCTTGCAAAAATTATGTTTAATAATCCCTTTTTGTGTAAACCCCAAAAAGGGATTATTAAACATAATTTTTGTGTTTCAAAAAAAGGCAGTTAGATACCTATGTTCCGCTGGGTTAAGAGATTCTTGTAAACCTCTCTTTATATCTCAAAAAATCCTAACTCTTTTTTCTCTTTTTATCTTAGAAACAGCTACTCTTATTCATAAATGTCCTAAACCTCCCTCTAACACTGGTCATATGACTCGCCAGGTTAACGATTTTCCCTTACCAATCCCTACATCCTCCCTCACCAAGAACTCACTTATATACCTTAGCAAAAAAATTTACAACCATGTTCCTCTATGTATCAGACAAATTTTAGAAGTTAAGAGATTCAAAAAGGAATTAAAATCACTTTTATTATCCAGGGCATATTATAGCCTTGACGATTTTTTTAATGATACCTTTTAACCTGTGCTCTGACATCATTTTAGTGTTTTAGTTTTGTTTCCTGTTAAATAATTTAATTTACTTCTTCTAAATTCTGTTTTATTGACAGCTTTACTTATTTTTTAATGAAATTTATCAAAAAGATCCTTTTTTTTTCTCACTCTGTTTTGTTATGATTAATTTTGTTAATGTGTGTAAATTTTATGGTAAAGTGTTTTAGATGTTATTTTTGTTTGAAATTTGAAATTTGAAGTGAATTTGGAATTTTTTAGCTTTTAGGATGCTTGTACACAAGATTTTGTTGTCTTACGTAATATAGCACATTTTCTTTCTTTCTTTCTTTCTTTCTTTCTTTCTTTCTTTTTTTCTTCTATTAAAACAAGTTTTCCTTTTTATAATTTTAATGCCTTGTAGCAATAAGTTTTTAGAACTGTATAAGTATCATCCTTATATTTCATAAGATATACAAATAGTTTGCTAATTTAATTTTAGATACACTTGGTTTATTAAAGGTTATCTTTTGGCTATTGCAGTTTCGAGTTATTTCTGTGTACCAACAAAATAATTAATTATTTTTGGTTTTTCAGCTGGTATTTTCAGTTTTTAACAGCCAAAAATCTTTACGAAAATTTGTCTTCTTTTATTGTCTCGTATTCACAGTTATACTAGCCTTGACTGGTGATATTACACCACTGAAGAAAAACTACCAAGGCAATAGTTTCCAAAGAACTTTGAAAGGTGAGAAATTTCAGACTTGTTTGCAGATTTTTTTCCAAATAGGCTGATATCAGGAGAATCAACAGTTAATAGGACTGTAACAAACATTTGAGCAAAAGGGCACTGTAGTAAATTTTTGCGAATGTGAGGCAAACAATGAACGAAAGAATCATCAAAGGCAAGAAAACGAAGAAAATGATAGAGGTTTTTTTAAATGTGGAAGAAAATGAAGGAAAAATAAGTACAAGAAATCTTGATAAGTACAAGAGATCATGGGCATTGATTATACAAGTGCGTTTCGGGATTTAAAAAAACAAAAATATTTCTCGTACAAATATGAAAGGCATCAGGAGCTTAGAGCTGGAGATGAATTACAGTGGCGGGAATTCTGTTTGAATATGATGGAAAGGGCAAACATGGATAAATATTTTATAAGAAATATTTGCTTAACAGATGAATGCGCTTTTACTTTGAACAATGAACCTAACGTTCAAAATTATCGGTATTGGGATAAAGGAAATCAGCATAGATTTGTAACAATATGAACTCAGTATCCACAGAAAGTTAATATTTTGGCCAGGGATTTTCGGACACCACATTTTAGGACCATCCTTTCTCAATGGAAATTTAAAAGCAAATTATTATTAAGAACTACTTGAGGAACAAATTTTGCTGAATTTAAATGATCTTGCCGGGGAAAATCAAGAGGTTTAGTATCAAATGGATGGTTGCCCGGCGCATATTACGCTTGTTCGGAAATATCTAAGTAACGCTTTCAATGGGAATGTTATTGGCCTGCGACATATAATAAATTGGACACCAAGGTCTCCTGACCTCTCTCCCAACGATTTTTTTCTGTGGGGCCATTTAAAAAATATAATTTACAAGGATAAGAATTATCCAAATCTCGAAGAGTTAAAAAATGCGATTTCGATGGAAAGTAACAAAATTTCAGTTTATCAATTAGCAAATGTTACAAATGAGTTTTACGACCATTTGGGTCATCGCTTAGCGGCTTATGGAGGAATATTTGAACATTTGTTATAACATTTTTTTTAAGTTAATATTTTCAGTTTAATAAATTACTTTTGATAAAAAAGTAAAGTCTTAAAGTTTACAAGTTTTTTTTTAAATATTTTATGGTTTATATTATTATAATTTAATTAACACCACAATTTTATTATGACAACTCTACTTGGAAATTTACGCTTACCTAACTTTCTCACCTTGAGTGATACCTGTAAGTACGGGGCGACAAAAAAAAGACAACATTTTCACCAAGATTTTCGCCAATAACTTCTAAACGGGCAAACCTACAAAATAAAAAGTTATCTTGTTGGTTGCAGATTTTAGTGCTCCTTAAAGTACTCTAACATATTTTTCTTTAAAATAATTAGGAGAGCCAATATTTGACCCTATTAAAATTTAGATGGGATTTCCTGTGTCCCGCCTGGCAGTGCAACACCCTGTATAGTTTAAACAATATAGGACCTAGAACAGTTCCCTGCGGCACTCCTATCCTCTTTATTTATTTTGGTGTATTGTATTTACTGAGAGAGATAATTACTAAAATTTTCAATTAAAAGCTTTATAAACCCTATTTATCAAGTATCTTATAAACAATATTTTATGTGAAACAGCGTCAAATGTCTTTGATAAGTCTAGGAATACCGCAGTGCACCTTTCCCCTCTATCAAGATGCTTAGAACCATCAACTGACAGCAGAAATATGTTTCTTTCTTAAATAAGGTAATCTTTCTCGTAAACTTTTTTTCAAAAATTTGAAATTATGCTGTAATTATGTAATTGTGTCTGTAAATATGCAATTTTTAACTTGATTTGTTACTTGATAGTGCTTACCACTGAAATGACTAGGTACTTGCCCAGTTTAATTAATTATGTACAAGCTGAGATTTGGTTATTTTAGAGGAGATATTACCTTTACCCGATAAGCAATAATTATTTTTTAGCAAATTTGTTATAATTCCCAAATATTTACTTTTTCTTACTTCACCGGTTTCTCTCTTACCTACTTATTTCACCTACAACAGTTTTTCTTAAAAGGTGATCTACTTGTATTTGTTACAGAAAAGTAAGATTATTTTTTCATGTTTATGCTGAGTATTTGAATACATAATAAATTATAAATAATAATATAAAATTAAATGTACATTCTTTTATATATTTATATCGAAATCCAAAAATTTACAAACTTTGCTATCAAATACCCTTCAACATTCACTTGACAGTCTAACTAGAGGGTGCCCTATTGAACCAAACAAAGACCAATAATAATAACAAAAATAATACATATCACGTAAATTACCTTATAAGACGCAAAAAAATAAGATAAATACATATATTATATATTTAATAAGAAAAAAAATATATTGACAGACAAAAGAAGAAGTAAAAAAAGAACATTTCTACCGAATCAGAGACATTACAAGAAAAGGTGACTAATTTTTTAACCCTCTCAATTTGGAATTTACTTTTTTTATTCCCGCCATAAGTATAATCCTTATAAATCAAATGAATAAGTACAAAAACTTCACATAATTGCCTAATTCATGGCTTATACAGGATGTGCCGCGAGGTAAGGTACCAAATTATGTCACGTGTTCTTTAGGTAAATTCGAATCGAAAATGTCCTATGAACCGCAAATGCGTCCCTACCAAGATATGATTTTTTAAAATTTAGAATTATAGTACCCAAAAGTACAATGCCATAATAATGATCTCTAGTATGACGTTCGATCAGCATTAAGTAACATATTGTTTTTTTTTTTGTTTCTGCCATATATACTTCTTGCGTTTGTTATTATAGCAGTTGCGTCAGTTTGACAGAAATTTGCACCAATTAATGTCATGTTACAAATACGCAGACATGCTGCTAGTATACTGAATTAGTAGAGCAGCAGTGGTTGAATACCGCCGCCGGTATCCAAAGTGAAGAATATTTAATAGACGAGTATTTGGGAGAGATTTTCAATCAACTGAGAGCAACATCATTTTCAAATGCTTGTCTCATACGTCCATCACCAGCTGTCGAAAAAGTAATACTGTATAGTATTAAATGGTCACGATCAATCAGTATTCGCAGATAAGCACATCGCAGTGGTTTTGCCCGAATAACTGTATAGAGAACAACGCATAACTTCGGTTTGTGCCCATTTCATCTGCAGCTCACTGAGCTAGACTCTCTTGTGCAGTCTTATGCAGTTTCTTATGTAATTGGCTCATTGCACGTCATAATTTGGTTAATAATATTTTCTTCACCAATGAAGCTACATTCACCTGAAAGGGTGTCGATAATTTGAACAATTTCAATTTTTGGCAGCTTGAAAATTCCTACGCAACAATTAAACAGATTTTCCAATACCATTTTTCGGTTAATGTTTGTTTGGATATTAGTCGACTTTCATTAGGCAGCTCTTATATGTTTGACATCCACAATTTGCCTTTACTTCTTTTGAGACGTTGTTATAATGATAATGACGTTGTTACTTCTTTTGAGACGTTGTTATAGAAGATATTCCAATTCAAAGAAGACAACGAATGTATATACAGCATGACTGTTCTCCGCCCTACAGTAGAAGAAATGTCACTGAATATCTAAATCACTTTTCCTGGACTTTGGTTTTAGTGCAAGGGCGTAGTTTCCTTGCTTCCTCGCTCACCAAATTTAAATCCCTTGGACTATTACTTGTACGGACATATGAAGAGTTTAGAGAATATAGAGAAATCGCATACCAAAAGGGGTGAACTGCTTCGTAAAATAAATAATACTGCTAACGATCTAAGTATTAACTACAGTGTTATTGGGAAATTCCCCTTCATAAAAAAAGGATCGTTTTACACACTTGTTACATATATAAATATTTTTTTAGTCCAGAACACACTACTGGAATATTCTGGCATAACGCAGCGGAAACCTGGGTAGACATAAACAACAGTAAAGACGGCAACGTGGTTTCATCACTGGTAAACCTCGTGAGTGGATCCAAAACCGATCCTAACGTTGACGTGCGTTTTATGAGCGAAAGTGGCGCAATGGAATTCTTTGTTCTTACCGGACCCACTCCCAAAGATGCCGTTAAACAATATGCTTCTTTAACTGGAGTGCACGGCTTACCACAAGTAAGTTCTTAAACAATAAAGTGATATGTTACTATTTTGTTTCTATGCTTCCAGCTTTTTGCGTTGGGTTACCACCAAAGTCGTTGGAATTACAACGACCAAGATGATGTTACCACTGTAGTAGCCAAATTTGACCAAAATAATATGCCAGTGGACGTGATGTGGTTGGATATAGAGTATACTGATGGTAAAAAGTATTTCACGTGGGATCCAATTAAGTTTTCTCAGCCTGAAAATATGGTGAATAACTTGACTAGTACTGGAAGGAAATTGGTGGTGATTATTGACCCACATATTAAGAGGGAAGGTGGATATTTCGTGCATGAGGATGCTTTAAATTATGATTTGTATGTGAAGAATAAAGATGGCGGAGTGTATGAAGGTAAGATATAATAATTATATTATTAAAACTCTGACATAAAAAAGTTAAATAAAAACATAGAATTAAAAAAAGCATTGGCTCTAATAAAAGCTTTTGTTGAAAAATTGCCGATCAATCCTATTCACGTTTACAAATTAAAGAAAAGTACCTTTACCAATACCCAAAAATAAGGCATTGGAAAAAATAAGATCCTTTCTGTAATAATTTCCAAAGATGTGTGGCCTTTTTCCTTTTCACATAAGATATTTGCTTTGTTTTACCGTACATAAGACATTGTATCAAATTATCTTTATTATTAAAACCTATCGATCGTTGAAAATATAAATAAATACTTTACCTCTTTTTTACAAACAATAACTGAATAATGTAGGGATAAGATAGAACACTACAACAATAATGTTTATAATTTTAAATCTAGATTTAACTTTTCACTAAAAACTTCTCAAGAAATACATTCAATTTTGCTAACCCTTAAATCAAATGCTGTAGGTGTAGATTCAATAAATTTAAAAATGTGTAGCCTTTTATAGAAGATATGCTAAAAAAACTAATACGATTAACTCTATAATTGAAGAGCATAACTTCTAAAGAGTCTAAGTGCCAAAAAGCTAAAGTTTGAGAAAATCGGTACAAACACTTTAAAACCTTAATAAAACCACTAAGGTATACATTTTCTTTATTTTAGTTTTGTTAGTATATACAGTATTAAAATATAAAATACTAACATGAAAATAAACTTAAAGCAAATGAATGAAATTTAAAAAAAAAACACAAAACAAAATCAAACATCCTTAAAGGTATCTAAGTGCCAATATTATCTGTTTGCAAAAAGGGTCTAAGCTCGTTGCTTATGTCACTTCATTAGGTACTGGTAGAAGGCGTTTGGATATCCAAAGCTTGATGTGTCTTCTCTATAAGTTTGTCGTAAAAAGGCAGATGTTTGAGAGGAATATAGTTCATCATATCTTCTAAATTTTTTAGTTTTTCTTTAGATATTTTATTTTTGCAATTTAGTTGTTCGAGATGCATACTTTTCAGATATTCTACTTTTCTTTCTTTTTTTATAACATTACATATTGTTTACTCTTGCCTCACTTAATGATGTTTTAGTAAAAACTTTGCCAGGATTTTCATGTGAGACTCTTATCCAACAGACCGAAGAAATGTTAAGTTTCGAAGTATTTAACATAGTCTCACAAGTCCTTGAAATCCTCTTCTGTCAGAGGAACTACAGTAAATTTTGATGACGTGCACTTTTTATCATATTTTCGATATCACTTGGCACATAGTTTTTCATTACTTTTTTTCTCTTTTTAATTTGAGCAAAATCGCGGTCGCATGGCAGAAAAGAGTGTCCGCTAAGTAAAAATTTTTGCTCGGTTTCTTGAAAGACACTATTTGCCACAAGATACAGAAAAAGAAACAGAAGCATACGGTTTTTGTTCTGTCCAATGCAGTTATCAGACCAAATAGTAAGTTTTGGTTCCAATCGAAGATCATTTCGGCGTAATACGTAATGCGTTTGAGTAATGCTGATGCAACTTCATTACCGCCTCTTCCTGAAATTGACTCATTCCATAAGCACATATAGGCGTTTCCATTGTCTGACATGTGAACGCAGACATTATAGCAGGAAAGCTGGCGGCTATAAAATATCTGGCTATGTGTTAATGTAGGAATAAATAGGACTTGTTCCATATCTATAGATAAAACTAAGTGGTCACTACTTGGCTTCTGTGATTCCACCTTGCCTTTCTGCATTTCACTCCTAGCCTTTTTTGCCTTTCTGTGATGAAACTCTAACTGAGAACTAAGTGACTGTTTAGAGTTTTCATCAGTTGCAGCCTTTATTTTATTTTGATAACGGTCACAGGTGGAACATGTATCTGATTTTCGTCTGCCAAATCGTAAGTTGGGAAAATCCTTTTTAAACACATCTGAGAAATATCTGTATGTTGCCACTGTATCAGGAAATTTATTTTTAAAAGCTATAAATAGTTCCGCGCTAAGAAATTCCTTAGAAGATTTAGTGCTACTGTAGTGGTTTTCTTCTTTTGGTAATGAATTAATGTAAGTTTTAATTTGTTCTCTTAAGCTCGGAAAATATTTTCGTGCCTTATTTACCTTTCCTCATGACGCCGTCTATTGACCGGTACAACTTGAATCATACCAAATAAGTAAGAACTTTGTCTAATATGATCTTCCATTTTTGTAGAATTCATTAAACAGGAGCATCTTTTGT
The DNA here is from genome assembly GCF_022605725.1 of Anthonomus grandis grandis. Classification (NCBI taxonomy): domain Eukaryota; kingdom Metazoa; phylum Arthropoda; class Insecta; order Coleoptera; family Curculionidae; genus Anthonomus; species Anthonomus grandis. The sequence goes on along the minus strand of NC_065546.1, from coordinate 39,571,816 downwards.
GCAGCCGAGATCAGTTTACATTTTAAATTATTACATTTGCATTCCTAAAACAAACAAAAAAATATTTAGATACCCCGGTTTATAAATAATCCATTAAGGTTAACTTACCATGTTGTCTGTTGGTGTTTTTCTTTTGGACACTAAAACGCCTTTATAGTTTGTATATTGCTTTCCAGATAGCCTCAATCTTTTTCTTTCATTTAGGATACTTTCCGTATTTCTTTTTCGCCTTTTTCTGCCAGCCTGTTTACTGTTTTCCATCGCAGCGCCACGTTATACTGAAGTTTAATGATTAAATAAACAGACTAACATTGGTGGCACATAGGCCCTTTTAACTTAAACGCAATGCTGGGACTTAGACCTTGCGCCATCTTTCGTCGCGTTGCAAAAGCACATTCTTGCGATTTGGCACTTAGACCCTTTAGAAGTTATGCTCTTCAATTGAAACGAGCGATATACCAACTCTCTGGAAAACTGCAATTTGCATCCCTTTACCTAAAATAAATGATCCTCAGACCTTTTCCGACTTAAGAATTATAAGTATATTAACGACATTGTCTAAAGTATTGGAAAAAGTTAGTATGTAATCAAAAAGTATTTATATAACCAACTTTTTTTCATTTTAACAATAATAAAATTATTCCTGATTTTCAGTGCGGATTTAGAAAAGGGTTTAATACGCCCTCCGCTTTAGCATCGGTACTTGATCATGTCATTAAGAGTTTCGATGAAGGTTCTGGTTTTGTTGGACTTGTCTAAGGCCTTTGATACTTTAGACCATAGGCTCCTATTAGCTAAACTTAAGTACTATGGCTTTGAGGCCGATGCACTTAACCTGGTTGGATCATTTCTTCGGGACAGATCAGTTTAGGTGACTCGGCATCAAATAATATTTTGATTAAATCTGGTGTACCTTAGGGTGCTATTTTATCCCCGCTCTTATTTATTATTTACACAATAGACGTTATTGCTGCTCCTTTGTTTTGTAGTGCACATGCCTATGCTGATGATACTCAGATCTACTTTTCTTTCAATCCCCAAGATCAGAAAGCTGCCGGAAAAAGAAACTCAGATCTTAATATCGTTAATCAATTAGCTTACGAATATAATCTTGACTTAAACCCCAACAAGACAAAGATATTGTGTTTTGGTAGTAAAACCAAAAAAGACATGGTAAAAAAGTCTTTTAATCTGCACATTGGCGCCACACATTTATCCTTTGTATCTTGTGCAAAAAATTTGGGCTTAATAGTGGATAAGGATCTAAGATTTCATGAACATGTACGGACGGTTATTAAAAAAGGATTTTATACTCTTCAATTAATTCATAACAACCGACAACTGTTAAACTTTCCATTAAAAAAGATATTGTGTGATAGCCTTGTTTTATCGCATTTTAATTATTGTGACTTTCTGTACGGGCCTTGTCTAACTGCGAAGAATAAATATAAAATTCAAAAAGTACAGTATACAGCTGTAGTGTTTTGTATGGAATACGTAAATGTGACCATGTCTCTCATTTGATCTTTGAATGCAACTGGCTGAATATGGAAAACCGAAGAACACACCATATTTTAAATTTTGGTCATAAATTGCTTACTGAAGCGGAAGCATCTCAACTTCTTAAATTCAAATTTTTACCATGCACAACAATTCACAATGTTAAGAGTGCGGTCCACCACGTGACAAAATCGGTTTCGAAGCGCGACAGTAGTTTCGTGGCCGGTGCAGCTTTCGCTGAAAGTAGCAACACTGGCTGCCATAATTACCCACTCCACCGTTCCCTTCTCCCTGATATATCGAATCTCGATTACCAGAGACGCAAGTCAACTGGTCTTACTTCTTGTTAGGTTTATTAACTACTTTTTATGTTATAAAGTTTTACATATGTACATACAGGGTGTTTCGGGAGGAAAAGGAAATATTTTGGGAACATGTTCAGAAGGTCAAAATAAGATAAATTAACTCATATGTTTTAATCCGATTCTCGACCGTTTCAGAAATAATCGGTTCTGAAGTTTATTTGTAAGATTGTTGGCCGTTTTGTTCAAACGTGGCATGAGGATTTTCATCTGACTACCGATGTTCATTGTGTCGGTTATTAATTCCATTGCGGGTAAAATAAGCTTCATCGCTAAATAAAATGTAATTATGTAGGTCTCGATTTTGTGGGATCCATTCACAAAACTGAACCCTTAAGCCAAAATCATCCTCTTGAAGATGTTGAACCGATTGAATATGGATAGGCTTAAAACCGTTTTTCCTAAGTGTCTTCTAAACGTCTACATGTGATGCTAATCGAAGTTCTTTTGTAATCCGCCTCGTACTAACACTCGGGTTCTCTTCAGCCATATCCAGAACATTTTCTACATTTAGTCCGCCTCTCGTTCAGAATTAATTCTTATGCTTGGAAACATTCCTGTTTCCTGGGCGTTTGCAAAAACTGTCTGAAAAACTTTTCGATTAGGAATTCTTCGATTTGGAAAACCACGTCGGTATTCATCAACAGCACGTAATGCGCTACCATTACAGAAACCATACATGAATAATACTCCCTATGGGTGAATGTGTGAGGCATTACGTAATGGAACCGTTTGCAACGAGGTTTCAGGCTAATCACGCGCAACTGGGATATACACTAAACTAGTTTCAAACTATTCCAAATATTGTGCTAGAACAAACCTAATGATTATATTGTATTATAATAATATGTTTGATTCTTCTGCTTTGTCTCTAAGTGGTATTCCTTCTGGATAAAGTTGATCAACTAATTCCGGTAAAAGGTAATGTTCATAAAAATATTTTAGTTTGGGCAACATTTTAACTCTCCAAAATTCTTCATTATGAGGAATCTGCAAGAAAAACGACTATTAACAACTATAAGGCATAGCTATAATGAATAATGATGTTTCATATTTAAAAAATCATAATACATTTTTCAAAAAGAAATACATTATGTAGTGTGTAGTTAAAGTAAGAGTTAAAATTATACCTTTATCGCAATATTATTGATCTTATAACATTTTTTTTAAATGTCCTCAACGAAAGTTAAATTTTAGTACTGTTAAAATTACGGATTATCGGGTGAATGAGAACTTATTAATACAATGATTTACCTTCTATAAAATTAATCCAAGAGGGCTCCATACTACAAAGAAACAGAATTTTCTTTTTGTAACTTGCAACTGTCCCTGGATTTGATAGTAATAGTTGTGGTTCCTTTTTAGATGTAAGGAACCATTTTCAATGATAGCAAATGTAAGTTTTTTTCTCTAATTCCCATTTCAGTACTAATTTTTGAAATTACAAATGGGCATTTAATTTTAATAATTTGAACGGAGACTCGTACTTAGAGATAAACCATTAAATGTTAAGCAGAACATGTATTTTATGTAAGATACATGTTCGCGCATTTTTCTCGACAGGTACGCAATTATCTTGACGAATAATATCCCGAACGTTGGATTGGCCGTGGAGGACCTTTGCTTTGACCTACGCGTGGTCCAGACTTAAACCCCATGGACTTCTGTATTTGGGGATATTTCAAATCAATTGTTTATGATAGTCCTATAATTAATAATCTAAATGAACTAAATGTAAAAATTGTAAAATCTGTAAATATGTTAAAAAATAATGAGGATCTTCTTTTTAAAATACGGCAGATATAAGAATTAACAAAAGTCGTAATATTTTTTTAAAAATAATCTTAGCTATTAATTTTATTTTGTTTAGGATTGCATTGCTAAAAATCTAGTAAATTTAAGTCATTCACATATTATGAAAACCTAAAAGTGCGATTATGTTCTAAAAAAGTAAAAACTAACGCGACGAACGCCCTCTACCAATAACACGAAAACTTTATACAACTCCAAGTCACCGGTCTCAAATAAAAATTTAAGTTCAAATATATTTTAAATATGTGAATAAGTTTATTTTCTTCTTCTTTTCAATATTTGAGCGTATGAGATAGTATTTTCTAAATTGATATTTAATATAAGTGACATAATACCCAAAATAAGTGACTCGTTAATTTTAATGTCAAAAAATTTATTTAACCTTGAATTTTTATCTTAAAAAAACAGTACTGTATTTCTTTTATTAAGCAAATATTAATGATACTTTTTAACGTACATTATGTTTAAAAATTATAATTCAGGTTTAAAATATATTCAGGTCAAAAATGACACGTGTTAAGAAATTGATGCTCTCTTAAAATTTGATCGGTAAAACGATCATAAACAGATTATGAAATGCCTAAAAATACCTATTTACCATAACTATTCGATTCATTATCACTAGTATCAAAAGGCCGCAAAAATATCATTTTTATTGTTCAAAAGTTGAGACGAAAGTAAATAAAACAAAACATCAACAGTATATAACAAATAGAATAACAACAAGTACTACAGTATAATATAAACGCGAAACCGATTTTAGGGTGAGCCAAGTCTTCACCATGCTAATTTTAACACACTCACAAAATTCAAAATTGTTTTAATTATTACCATATACAGACCTATATATTATGGCAGGCATCTTAAGAAATGGTTGATTCTTCGCAACATTATTTCCACGTACAAAAGGGGTGGTCCAATAGCGCCCCAACAAGAAATATAAATTTAAATATTTTTTAAACAAATTTTCAAATGGCACATTTTTAGGCTCAAAAATGCGAAACTTTGCCCTAAATTTAACCATCTTCGTAACTCTTATATTTACCGAGATCCCAATAGTGAGCTAGGAATTTGTAACACGTCGTATAATATATAATATCTATTAAAAAATTACGTTTATAAATAATGGAGCACAATAAAAGTTAATATTTTGCTTATATTTGTTTAGTTGAAGAAAACTGTAAAATAAAAATAATGAAACGTATAAAATAATTGCATTTCCTATTTTTGATCGCGCGACTGTGTTTCCTATTTCCGGCCCGTCCACAATTCAATCCCAGCAGCATCGAGAGAATCTCGTATCTGTTTCACGTTATACGTTATCCGCGCCGAACTTGCCTATCTTTATCTGACAAACACTGATTGTTGAACGGGCCGCCGGAGGCTGTGCTGGAAAGACTCGAATCGACCGTAAATATATACGGGAATCGATCACTAAATATCGTAATATATTTTGCAGTTTATTTTAATGCGTATATATATGTAGTATGTTGATTGTATTTTGTACATACTCAATTTTGGAGCTTGACCAAGTCACTTCACCTAAACTATACCAGGCATTTTTTGAAATACGTTTTTTACTTTTACGAAAAGTAGCTAAACCTAAATGTTTTTTATCCACAACGTTTCGTTTATTACGACCCATAACGAAAATTTTTAAACAACGACGAAAGTACACAATCAGGAAAGTACAAAACACAATGCACTAATAAAATAAAGGAAAATAATAATTGCGAATATCACTTAGAATAAAATCAAGACTACTTAGCACTACCCGTTTATCGAAACCGTTTCGACCAATGAAAGCTGACCGGCAAATATTGCGCGTCCTAAGAAACAAGAACGGTGTTGCCAGATCTGCCTAAATATCCTATGGAGACCCAATTTTTAGCCAAAATTATTATTATTTTTTGGGTTAGGTTTTAAAAGAAACCAAAAATGTTTACAACATATATATTTCGTGTGTTATGTTTTATTAGATTTAAGGAACACGGGATGGTCAATTTTACATTGTTTTAATAAAAAATAAAAATTGTCAACATTGTTTTTTTTGATTTTCAAAATTTTAAATAGCATCCCGCCTAGATAATCCAATAAACAATCCCTACACAAAATTTGAGCTTTCTAACTTTTTTTGTCTTGGTACAGGAGCTAACCCCGTTTTACGCAGGTAGACCGCCCTCTTAACGTTACTGTAACACAACATAAAACAGCCATGTTTCGGAGATCTTGTATTTTCAACGCCCTCAGCATATACAATCTCATACCAGACAATTTTAAAATTCTCAATATAAATAAATTTAAATTTAAATCTCGACCGTTTTTAATGGACAGACAAATGTGAACATGCAAGGAAGTGCTGGGTGATGACCTGCGGTGGGCGCGGGGTGCCTTCGATGCTTTTGCTGAGATTGGGGAGGGGGGGGGGGTCGATTGTCTATTGCTAACATGGGTAAAGTCATGAACCGACAGGGTATTTTTTTTGTTTTGTTGAAAAATAGTTATACAACATAATTATGTCAAGAATAGCGCGAGCATAGCAGCTTGCTAGTCTTCGCTTTTTAAGTTTTCACACATTTTTTCTTTGTTTCCATTGTACTTAAGTATCTTATTTTTTTTATAACTTAAAGGTTAATAAAAGTCCCATTGCTTTAATATTAGAACCAATGAGGAGCTGTACTTACCATATCAGAATAACAGAAAAATATTTTTTTTTAACTTTAAAATATTTGATGGGAAATTGGGCTTTGTTTGAGGGATGGTTAGATATTTTGTCTGACTAGAACGCCATAAAAAAATTTGCAATACACTTTTCAATGCATCTAATATTTGTTTACCTATGTAGTGAATGCCTGGAAAAAGATTAGAAATACTTAGGAAACTATTCCAGATATTTTAAATTCTTCTCCGGTTCTATATATTTTTTTAATTTAAAGGGTTTTTGGGATACAGTATTTTAAATATAATTGTGCATCAAATATGTTGCGTCTACAGTGCTTTCATTTCAAAACGATCCACCCTTAATAACTCAAAAAAAAAAACGTCAAAGTAGATATACAGGGGGACGTTTAATTATGCATTTACTGAAGTTCTGTCAATCACCTCCTCACCTCCAGCTAACCTCACTTTAATATGTCAAATGGGAACCCCTATCGTGTGATACATCATAGTAAGGAGTGTAAAATTCTCTATTCAACGGTACCAAAAAAAATGAAATTGGTAAATGTGTAAGCAAATAGTTTAGAAATGTTTAGAAATAATGAATATTTCTATTCAAAATGTCTAGAAATAATGAATATTTTATTTTCGCCAAACTCTGGTATGTCAAATGGCTACCCCATGGTGTGATACATTATTTTAAAGGGCATTCATTATGCTATCAATGGTTGTAAAAAAAAATTAAATTGATTGACCAAGAAGCAATTAAAGTGTAAATCGGTAGGGTAGAAAAACAAATTTAATTAGTTTAACAAATTTATTTTATTAAATGTTCAAAATGCGCGCCGTTATTAGCAAGACAATAAAAAAGCCTATTTTCAAACTCCTTACGAACATCGGCAAGGGTCTGCCCGCTAATTTCTCTGCATTCTTGAAATATTCTATTTTTTAAATTCTAAATACTCTCAGGTGGGGTTTTATAAACTTTGTTTTTTAAGTAGCCCCAAAGAAAAAAGTCTAGTGGGGTTAGGTCCGGAGACCGCGCAGGCCATTCGATTGCACCACGTCTGCCAATCTACTTCTCTCGAAAATTTTCATCAAGCCACTCTCGAACTACCAAAGTGTAGTGCCCGGGAGCTCCATCCTCCTGAAAATGTATATTATTTTTATTCAATAATATAGCACCATGTTGATCTACTTGATTTTCCATAGATTGGATGATGGAAGGGTATGTTGCATTTTCTAAAAGGTTTAAATAAATTTCGCCAGTCAAATTTTCTTCCAAAAAAATGGCCCGATTATTTCATTCCCATAAATTCCTGCCCAAACATTAATTTTTTGGGGATATTGGGTATGGCCTTCCCGAAAAACATGCGGATTTTTATTATCTACAGTTATGTCTGTTCACCAGGCCATTTAAAAAAAAGGTCGATTCGTCACTGAAGCAAATGTTCTTCAATAAATGGGGATCGTCGTCAATTCGCTGGCACATCACTTCACAAAATTGAATTCTCCTATCAAAATCATCTTCTCCGAGTTCATGAAGAATATGAATTTTATAAGGAAAGAACTTTTTTTTTTTAAACTTTATGTACGGAACTAGTGGAAATATTTGTTAGTTTTGCGGCCTTTGGTATAGACAAAGTTGGATCCATAGCAAATTGTCCTAGTACTTCAACTTGGCATGCTTCATCGACAACTTTATTTTCATATTTTTTCTTATTGCAAATCGATCCCGTCTCTTCAAATTTTCGTATCAATTCTAATACGTATTTATGGCTCACGTTTTTATCTTGATACATTTCATTAAATGCTCTCGCGGTTCTGCGAGCACACCGATGTTGAGCTCCATAAAGGAAAATTATTTCTATTCTTTCGGCTAGCGTATACACCATTTTATTAACTCACTGTTTTAACTAAAATTGAAAAATTGCACGCGTCAAACTGACAGGTTTAACAATAATAAATCGCCTGCTTTTTAAACGCCTTAAAAATGTAAGGTATTGCAGTGTTTTTTTGTACCTATTAGGTAGGTTTCGCAAAAAATATAAGTGAAATAAATACACATATAAAGTTATAAGACTGCAAAGATTTTTGCAAAAAATTTGAAGACGCTCTTTTTTCTCGCAAATAACGGTACACATTATTTACTTAAAAAAATAAATAATTTGCTTGAACTAAATGTACTGTTTTTACCACACATTTTAACTTCTAAATTGCTTGTTTTTTTTTTTGATTTATTATAAAAAATGTAAGAATTTTAAAATGATGTAGGTACCACACTAAAAGTATTCATTTAAAAGTTTGGCGTAAATAAAATATTCATTATTTCTAGACATTTTCGCTAACTATTTGCTTACACATTTACCGATTTCATTTTTTTTTGGCACCGTTGAATAGAGAATTTTACGCTGCTTACTATGATGTATCACACGATGGGGCTTCCCATTTGACATATTAAAGTGAGGTTAGCTGGAGGTGAGGAGGTAATTGACAGAACTTCAGTAAATGCATAATTAAACGTCCCCCTGTATATCTAATTTGACGTGTGTTTTTTTTTTTTTTTTTTTTTTTTTTTTTTTTAAGAAAGTTATTAAGGGTGGATCGTTTTGAAATGAAAGCACTGTACATATACTGTATGTAGCCATGTAAGGGTATCCTACTTAAGATAAATACAAGCCAATATGTTGGTTGTTTGTTGAGCGTTCTTTTTCATTTACGTTATTTACTTTGCTAATGGAGTTTGATATTTTTTGATTCCAGAGTAAACTGCCTTTAGGTCCCTGTTTATTTCAAATATGTTAAATTATATTGAAGTCGCCTTACACAAGAAACTTAAATTCTATTTTTGATAAATATTATTACAGGGTGTGTCATTAAAATAACACATTTTTAATATAATTTACTTAGTGATGTGAAAATATTTATGTCAAATTGCACCCTGTCTACAATTTTTAAGGTTTTTATGAGGTATTATGATTTTTGTGTAGTGTAGGTTAGAGTTTTCTTTTCTTGTAAAATGTTTTATATTGTTGTAAATTGGGCAATTGCTTGTTTAAAGAGAATAAATAAATAAATAAATAATTATTTTTTTACGTACATACTTATGACATCACTAGATTAAAAAAAAAACTAAAAGTCAACATCTTCAATGCATTTTTCAGAAATTTTCCTATTTCTTTTTATTTCAAATTTCGTATTTCTTGTCTAGAAATTTGTTCACATGCCTGCCATATTCGACTTTTTAGTTCTTGGACGGGCTTTATAAACTTTATTTTTCATAGCAACCCTCAGAAAGAAAATTAGCGGTGTGCGATCTGGAGTTCTAGGGAGCCATACTACAAAAGGACTATTGCTGCCAATCCGTTTATCTTGAAAATTCTCGTTATATGGCAGATGCAACATTATGGATCGGAGCGCCATCTAGCTGAATATGCAATTTTTTTCTATAAGTTCACGGCAAATCATAGACAGAATCCCAAGAATCATTTTGCAAAAAAATTAAATTCTAATATTACAATCTAATATTCTGAGATGATACTGTCCCATTGGTAGAAAATGTCGCCTCATCAGTAAATAATATTCTAATTAACAGGGAAGACTGTGGTCTTCGTAGAATTTGGCCTGGTTAATTAGTACGCCTTTATTCTCTGATCATCATTTGGTTGGTAACAACGTATGCAAAAATTTTAGTTTAAACGGAATAATTCCATTTCTTCAAACACTGTACTCTCTTTTTAAACTCGATGTTACATTTAGCTGCAAATGATTAAAATTCTTGCATCCTGTTGATGTTTCTTCTTTGCGCCTTACTTTCTACTATAGCACCGAGTCCCGTTGATTAAATATTCGATTTACTTTACACACCAGGGTGCTTCCAATGGAATTCTTGTGCGGCCATCCTCGACGGTTTCGCGGACCATCTTCTACTAATCTCACTATTTCTGCTTTTTTTTTGCTAAAGTTTAACCGCATATTAATTGTTTATAGTGTATAAATTTTATTAATCTTAACAATGTAATAGTAACATGTCAAAAATTTAGACGGGTGACCTAAAAATAAATTTATTCTGTGTCCATCACCATCTTGGTTTCTAATTTTGTTAACATTGTAGAAAGTATAGTCTCAGAATTACCTACACCCACAAACAATTTTTTCACATTTTTAACTCCTAATAGATTCATCACTGACTCTTTTAAATTTCATGAGGTGACTTTCAATGTGGTTAGAGAATAAACTCTCTTAAAAATAAAAAGAGCAAAGACTGTTTTGATCTTAACGTTAAACTCATCAAAACAATTAAAAATATTATCATTTATCCATTGACAAATCTCTTAAATGCCTGCATAAAAGAAAACATTTTTCCTACATCCTATAAGGTTGCTAAAGTGATAACAATATATAAAAATAAAGGTTCAGTTGATGATGTGTCAAACTTTCGCCCAATATCACTGTTGCCAATTTTCTCAAAGATTCTAGAATCACTCATGAAGGATCAAATGTACCAACATTTTGAAAATAACAATCTCCTTATACAAGGTCAGTTTGGTTTCAGGAGTAACAGGTCAACTGCATTGGCTATTGAGAGTTTGATGGATTTTTCATCAAGGGGTCTGGAAATGGGTTTCGACACCTATGCTTCATTCTTTGACCTGACAAAGGCCTTTAACTGTGTATCTTATGAAATTTTATCAAGCAAGCTCTGTTACTACAACTTTCATTCAGAGAGCATTGCCTTTGTCAGGTCATACCTGTATGGCCGACTCCAATATGTGTCATACAATGCTAGTGTACCTGATAAACAGCCATTACATCATGGAGTACCACAAGGATCCGTTCTAGGCCCACTCTTATTCCTTATTTATGTAAATGACTTGTCTTATTTTACAGACCGGGCACATGAGCATAAGTTGATCCTGTTTGCTGATGACACTACTCCAGCATCATCACCCGGCAAAACAGAAAATCGCCAGTAGAGAGGAAATAGAGAGTAAAATGAGGGAATGGTTTGTAGCAAACAAACTAAACCTTAATGCTTCAAAAACACAGCATCTAAATTTTTCACTTCGAAACTCTCAAATATATTTGCCACAGGATGAATCTGTAAAGTTCTTGGGTGTACTTCTTGACTCTGGTCTCACCTCGGAAAACCACATTATTAAGCTGGCATCAAGTTATCCAAAATAACCTTTCTAATAAGAAATCTATCCAGCTCTGTATCGAGGGAAGTTTTGTTGTTCGCTTATCATGGTTACTTTAGCTCCGTTATGTCATATGCTGTGCTGAACTGGGGTCACTCTACTCATGGGGAGAAGATATCTGGTTTACAGAGCAGGTGCATAAGGGCTATGACTGGTTTGGGGCACCGTGACTGTTGTCGACACTGTTGTTCCGAACTTAGCATTCTCACTTTTCCATGTGTAAATGCAATGTTTGACTTTTATAAAAAATAATCTACCATCATATTTAACACACAGTAATATACATCAGTATTCAACTCGAAACAGTCTAAATATTTTGCCAGAATTTCGCAGGCTTGGAAGAAACCGCAGAGGAACTGTTTATCATGGGATTTGTTTCTATAATGTGTTACCATTGCAGGTTAGCGAACTTAATGAACAAGCTTTTATGAAAAAAATTAAAAACTATTTATTAAAAAAGTCTTTTTATTCATTTGAAGAGTATCTAAATAACAAGTTTAATGACCTAATTTAACTGTTTATAAATATTGTTTGTCTATTATAAGTATTTTTAAATTGAGTGTCTGCAGATTTTAATTATATATAAATTTTAGAATCTTATTGTATATGTGCGTATATAATTTTTATTTATTAATTTTAGTTAATACTTGAGTTTTAAATCATGAAATTGAATTTTATATATTACCGTTTATATTGACTTGTAAAAACACTATGTGTAATATTACGAATAATAAAATAAAATTAAAAACTAAAAAAATTAAATATTCATACTATTTGCCGCTAACTACGTAGAGAAATGTATATCCAGCTAGATGACGCTCCGATCAAGATTACTGTATACTTGTGAGAAGATGGCTCAATGAAAAAATTCAAGATAAATGGATTGGTCGCAATAGCCCTTTTGTAGCATGGCCTTCTAGATCTGGATTTTTTCCAAGAGGGTTCTATCAAAAATAAAGTTTAACCCATTCAGGAATATTAGAGAAATTATTGAAACCTAAGAAAGCTTTTTAAGAACGTAAATTAATTATTACTATGATGTAGATCAGTCGTTTATCTAGTGGCGTCGTAACTGTATACTTTAAAAAAATAGAATATTAATAAAAATTTCTTATTTTAATGAGACTGTGTATTAAAATCTAAATCAATATTTATCAAGCTTAGAATTTAAGTATCTTGGGAAGGAAGATTCCATATAATTTAACAGATTTGAAATAAATAGTGTTCCTAAGGTAGTTTACTCTTGAACCGAAAAATATCAATTCCCATTGAAACGTACATCTATGAGGTATCGCATTTCTTTCCCTCAGAAATGAAAAAGATCGCTAAAAAACAACCAAGCTATTGGCTTGTATCGATCTTAAGTGGGACACCCTGGATGTAACTATCTATTTCCTATAAATTTATTTATTTGGCGTTATACTTGTCTGATTTTTGAATATTGCATAGTAATCGAATCGTTTAACGTTAGTTATTTGCTAGGTATACAAGGTCAAGTCTATGGGGAAATATTACTTTTTGTTTACCAATCCTGTTATTGCAAGTAAATAAATTAAATTTCAGGTTGGTGCTGGCCTGGATCCTCATCTTATTTGGACTTCTACAACCCAGCCACCATGGACTATTATAAAAAACTGTACAGCCTAGAAACTTTCAAAGGTTTAAACTCAAGAAAAATTATTTTTAAATCAATGTTATAAATTTATTGTGAATGTTTTTAGGTACTAGCCATGACGTTTGGATCTGGAACGATATGAACGAGCCCTCAGTTTTTAACGGTCCTGAAATAACCATGCCCAAAGATGTGGTTCATTATGGAGGGTGGGAACATAGAGATATACACAACGAGTATCCTCTTAGTCAGGTATGAAATAATTATAATATATTTCTTTTAAATTACAATAAAGTTTGCATATTCATATTCTGCCAACGTAATACGACTTCGGCTGGATTCGTCCCGTGAGCCGTGAAGCGTTGGCAAATTATGAGTATCGCAACTTGACGTTGGCAATTTATGTCTGTCTAGGCAGCAGATATAATTTGAATAATTTAATTGAATTAGATGCATAATAGACAGTAATTATCTGAAGAAAAAATGAACAAAAAGTGATATAAGAATAATTTAAAACTTCTCAAAATGCACATTTTAACTAAATGAATGACAAAATTTTGTTTTAGATTCCAATTATTTTATATATAGTTAGTATTTTATAGCTAGTTTCAATAAAAAAAGAGTAAAACAAGCAAATAAACAAATAAAATTTATTTAAAAAATAATATATTATTTTTTGAATTTATTAACACCTAAAGCAATATTATTGTCAACACATGCTTGCGCTTAACCAACACTGATTCTGCTTTTCTTCCGGCTGTTAAATTTCTGCGTCCACTCATTGATGTTTTTCTTCTTGCAACAGAAGTTGGCTGCACATCAATTTTCTTCCCTTTTCTGGATACGATTGTCTATTTTTTGTTTTTACATCCTGATATTTGAAAGCTGTGTAAAGCCCTGGCATTAAAGAACCAGAACTTCTACCGTGAACCTGGGAATTATGGAGAAACGTTTTAATTGCTGGATAAAAATTAACTGAGTCATTATTCAAATGGTCCATTTCTTTTTCACTAAATGATTTCCAATATCTCTTGACGTTTTTCACATCCTCTTCGGATATATTGTTAACACTAATAATTGTTTCAGATTCCTGAAACAGATTTTCTTTTTCGTCTTGTTGTATACCATCCATAATTTGTATGTCGGTAGTTTGAGGGGTACAGATAGGATTAATATCAACGTCATCAATTTTCTTCAATTTTTCCAAAATCAGTGGGGCAAATGTTTGCGCAGAAGGTTTCATATTGGTTGCAATTTCATACATAATTTTTTTAGTGGTAGTGGTCAACGTATTCACTACATCAACAACATGAACAAATTTTATAACTGCAGACTGGTGTTTGCACAGTTTTCCAGTTGTTCCTTGTAAACAAGTACAGATGCACGATAACATATCTACAAAATAGTGAAAATCGGAATCTGACGAGCTCTGAACATTATACTCTGTTGCATTTAAACATTTTATTTTACCTAAGGAAACGTTTTTCTCGTCAGGGCCTAAATGCCTTAATCTACTTTGACGTTCTCTATTTAGAATTATATCAAGTATTCTCTGTTTGTAATACGTTTCAAAGTTCGTAATGACAAAATCTGTTAGCTGTGTTAGATTAAAGGCTTTTGTTCTTTCTAATGGAATGTCCTTGAACAACCTGAACATAACCTCTACGTAGTTATTAGTGTCTGAGCCTCGAGTCATTAGTGTTTGTCTATAATAGAAGCACCACGCATGCATTTTCGTATCTATCATATTCTGAATGTATATTGCCAATGGTTGATACTTGCATTCATTGAAGAAACATTCTATGTTTAACTTCACCTGCTGTTCTGACGTTGTCACGTTGACGAAGTCAATATGTCCTTAAAGTTTTTGTACAGCCTTTGCCTATCATCTTTTTTGATCGGATTTTTCGATGCAGTCAGCCATCTCCATACTGCCTTTAACACGTGAAAAGAACGAAGCAGAAGCTCTGCCTGTGGGCAATGTTTTTTTAAAATACTTCTTTCACTGAGGTCATCATCGGTTAATATTATTTTTGGAGAAATTTTTCGAGGCATGATTGCCTTCAAATGCTTAACTGCTTCATCAAATAACTCTTGTTTCTGACTACTAGAGATGACACATCCAACTGGAATGCCTCCTGCTGGAGACTGCGTTGCAAAAGAGTAAATTTTGTGATTTTGCGCGTCGCAGTTTCCTGATGCATCAACAAATAAAATTTCTGAGGCCTGTGTAAGGTACTGATCAGCTCGTTGCATAAACAGACCGCATAATGATCACCAATACGAATAATTTTAGGAAGAGTACTTTTATTTTTCATTAAATTATGTTCTAAAGTTAGGAGCATGCTTTCTCCAGTTCGTTCTCGTTCACGAACGATTTGATTCCTCTTTTATATTTTTGTCTTAAAATCACTTGAATAATTATCTCTTAAATTTATTGTATAGGTATACTTGATAACCACTATGTGTAACACAATCTAACCTCAACGCGCGATCTAACCTCAGAAGCGCCAGGTGCTTAAATAAAAAATTAACAGTACATTGATAATTATATATAACCCTTTAATACCCTTTTAAAGCTCAAAGGACTAAATTTCCAAATAAAGGACTATCCTTTAAAATAAAGGGCGGTTGGCAATTCTAGCTGCAATCTTAATTTGAATTTCTAATAGATAACAACAAAAATTTATCATAAATTAGGCGCCTTTCCTCTGCATTAAAGTCATTTAACTTTGTGCCTCTTTGTTGTAAAATGAACTTTTTATTTTCTGCTCCAACAACCATTATTACATTATCAACCGAAATTTAGTTCATATGTGTATAAAATCAGTACAACATAATATGTTCCTCACCAGTGAGGTTATGTTAAAAATAAAAAACAACTTACATCTAGTTCTTCTTCAGTATTAATGTTAATTTTTAATTCACTTTGGCTGACATCAAAATAATTGTACTCTGGAGGCTTTTGGATAGACATAATGGTCAATTTTTAAACAATTTTTACTAGCCTATAACATTAACCGTTAAATTCTATGTGAATAATACAAACTATCGCATACTTCGGGCGGCATGGAATATAATCTGCCAACGTTAGTCCAATTTAATCATATTTTGCAAACGGTAGGCTCGAACATTTGCGTCTTCAGCCGAAGGGTCTATTACGTTGGCAGAAAATGAATATGCGGCCCGGGTCTAAAAAATTACGGGACCTTAGACAAACATATATTATTATCGTTAATGTTTATCTATGCAACGATTTTTTGTAAATTTTTAGTCAAGGTATATTCTGCCTACAAAAGGGAGAATATTTCGGCATTTAAAAACTTGACCCCGGATTTATATATCTAGTTTATAAACTTGATTACTACACTTCGAATATTTGATGAAATTCGTCTGAAAAATCACTGTTTTTCGTCTATATTATCTAATATAATAACGCTGTTTTTATTAATATATAAAATTATAACGAATCTAAATAACCAGTGTTATTAAATTCAATATTGAATATATATTTTCTGCAATAACATTGTTTTTTCATCAACACAACCCTTACCCCGCCACCTACCCCAAATATTTGCCCAGTAAGAAACTCTTTGAAAAATCACCGTTTTTCGTCTATAAAATCCAATCTAATAGCACTGTTTTTGTATTAAATATTCATTAAAATATAATTATATCAAATTTAAATAAACAAACTACGTTATTAGATTAAATATTAACGACGAAACCAGCTGTTATTGATGCGTATTATTTTGGAAAATAATGGTTTTTGAAAACAATTTCTTACTGGTAAGTTGTGTAAAAATGGGTGGGAGGGGTTAAGGGTAGGGTTATTGAAAAATGTTTTCTTTGCAGAAAATAATTGCCTGAGAAAAAAATGCGTTTTAAAAAAATTATAGGTGATAAAGAAATCTATAGTTTTTGTATCTATACTTTTCTCACATAACCTTAAAGTTTTCGAATAAAACGTGAAAAAAACCTATTTTATTTCTCGAAGGCAATGCGTATTGCTATGAAAATTGCAATAGTTATGCCATTTTTTATCGCAAATAAGTAGAAATTAATTTTTTTTAGAGTAACCCATTAAGTTTTGAAAAATTTTAATGTTTTTTGGTTCTAAACCACTTTTCATTATCTAGGTGCAAAAATACAGTTTTTAAATTAAAACTATTGGTATATTTATCAACCGTACATGGTCAAGGTATATTTATTAACTGTAGAATATACGTATATCATATATGATTATGCTTACACAAGAGAGAAAATTTTGGCATTTAAAAAAATTGACAAGAGATTTACATAGTTTACACTCGATTACTACGCTTCAAATATGTGATAAAATGACTTCAATATCACATATATGGAATATCATACACAAATAAATCTAGAAAATAGTAGGAAATACTTTAACGTGTATGAAACAATAATTATACCAAATAAGATATACAAATAAAAAAAATCCAAGAATATCAATTTGCTCAAAACTAAAAAAGAATTTTAAAAATTCCTTATGGATGCCATTGGTAAAAATTAATTTTTTTTCATTGACAGTCGAAAACTGCGCCTGATGCATAAAACACATCTGCAAATTAAAAAAATATCTACATTGGTAGTAAATATTTTAAAAAATATATCATTCCATCCAAAGATGTTTATAAAAGGCGTTTAATTTTAAAAGCGTCTTTAGATAGTATACAATATACCAACGTTAAACGTTTAACTTTTATGGATTAATAATTTTATATTATTTATATGTAATGAACCTTTTTGTTAAACGTGAATAAAACATAAACATAATATTACATTCCTCAACGTATATCACGCGGACAATTTATCCGATATTTGTAGTTGAATTAAACCAAAAATAAACGTTTATTTAAGCATCGTGTGTTGTTTGAGCATGCCATTTGAAAAAAAAGAAAAAATCACCACCTCAGAATTCCGGGCTTCTCTAAAAACTTCAGGCCCGCGAGAATTCTCCCCATTCTTCGCCTCCCCCTCTCGGTAGGCCTGAACTAGGTATTTAATTCAAGTAAATAAATGTTAACATGTAAGTTCTGAAGTCCTATCATTTTAACTCTTATGTATAAGAGAGCCAAATATGCAAAATAACTATTTTGAAATGTCAAGTTTTTCTTTGAAGTTCGTGTTTTGTAAGCAAATTTATCGTCATTTGAACAAGATTTAAATTTCAGTAACATTTTATTTTTACGAAATCCAATCAACATTTCTGGCATCATTTGACAGATAATCAAACATTTAATGGGTATCCTAACGTAACAGTATGGTTCTTGACTCAGTTATTGCTAATACTGGTCAAGATATTGCACGGTTCTTTTTATGTTTTATTCTATATATAGTTCCCGACTACCAAAAGTTTCATATTCCAATATAATATCACTGCAAGGACTTCAGAGAGACAAGGACAACCTTTAAAGTAATTAAGAAAATAGCAGAACTTCTTTCAAAATTAAAAGTTAGATATACAAAGTTAATACTCCTGTTAACCCTGAACTACTACCGACACATTTTTATTACATATGTACTACTGATGGGTCCTTAGGACCCATAATAATAAAATTGCCATAAAATCAATAAAAAAAAACTTTTATTCAAAAATTTAAAATTACTTGGGTATATTACAGTACATAAACCGAAAAAAACCTAAAATTATTTTTCAGAACACTTAGGGCATAATTTCTTGCAGCATTGATTGCAAATGGGCAACTTACATATGTATGTAACACTGGATAGCAGTTTTCTTATCCTTGTTGGTGGGGCATATGGCACACCTTTTTCTTTTACTTTTTTCAGGAGGTACTTGAGGCTGCTCAGAAACTGGATTCGCAACCCCCAAAAGTTCAGCAATGAGGATTCGTACATTTGAGTGCACCTTCTTGTTGGCCATTCTGAGTCGCAAATGTTCATCTATTAATTGCTTCCCAAGAGTTTTGATAAATGAGTATCGTTTTATTTCTTTACCTTTTGATGCAAATTGGTACAATACTCGAGAATTTACTGAATACACTGAATACTGAATACAACGCACATTTCGCATCTAATGCGTCAACTCCAGATCTCCGGCTTTTTGGTTGTTTCGTTGACAGAATTGTCATGATGCATGCTAGAAAGTAATATAACGCTTTTACTTTTTTTTGGCACATAGCTCACTATAGTGGTTGAAGAAGTAAATCCAAACGTTGATGAATGAATTGCACGTTTTCGGTTCGGTAAATATTCAGGTGGTATAGATTTTTTATTTTTTCGTAAGGTTCCCATGTACGTCAAACTGTTTTTCTCGAGTTCGTCGACGAGTTCCACTGAACTGTACCAGTTGTCCCCGGTGATGTTCCTGTTGCTGCCTTTAACACACTCCACAAGCCTAAGAACCACTCTTGTTGAATTTGATAATGTAGGCTTTTTTGCACCATCACTTTTATTTCGGAACCGGCATAAATCTTTGCATCTACGAGATAATGCGTTTTAGCGTCAGCCAAAATCTGCACTTTAATTCCATATTTGGCAGGTTTGTTCGGAATATACATCCGAAATCCACACCTTCCTTGAAACGGTACAAGCATTTCGTCTACAGTTAGGTTAAATAACATGACTTTGATCTAGCTACAAACTCATTAAATAATTCCGACACAGCGGCCAACTTATCAGTTTTCACTCTTTCTTTTCGGGTTTCTACATTGTCAAATCTGAGACAGCTCAATAAAAACGAAAATCTGGCCAGACTCATAGTAGCACGAAAAATAGGTCTTCCTGTCCCATCTGTTGCCCACATAGAACGGACGTCTTCATGATTAGATTTAAAGATGGGCTGAAGATACAACAACCCAAAAAACGCCTTGATTTCACATATGTTGATATTTTCAGTAAACGAAGGCCAAAATTTAGTTTGTGACTGAGCAAACCTTTTAGACTTTTTATAGTTTTCTCTGGTGGAGGTTATCTTCAAATTGGTAAAATCAACTAACTTTTGTACCATTAGGTATTGTCTTTCCCATACCAACTGTTCCTGATGGGCAACTCTTCTTCTTCCGAATCGGAGTTTTCTTGCTCTGTTTCGGAATTGTGGTCGCTCAGTATTTCATTGTCCTCTTCTTTCTCGTGACTCTCTTCAGCCAATCTTTCTAGTTCCTCTAACACAGCTTCTCTATTTGGAACACCAACGGATACACTTTTCTTACTCGAGCCCATTTGGTTTGAGTCTTCCATACTTTCCCAAAAGTCTTCAGACTCTAAAATATTTCTTAACGCATCTGCTGACAATGCCCTAGAACTGGACGCCATTGCGTTGCATTTACTGAAAGATAGTAAAAAAACACATTTTATATCTATTAACTTATCCCTTATGGCCACTAGTACCTATTCTTGTGAAATAGATAAATACCTTGCAAAAAATAACAACGAAATAGATACTTTCAAACCAATAAGCAGTTATTAACTTGTCGCCTATTTACTTCTGATGGGTCCTCAGGACCCAGTAAACACTGCCTTTGAACCTCGCCGACACGAACGAATATTGAAGTATGAATCTATGCCGGCGAAATCACGCGTATGGTATTGCGGAGGAGAACCGAGACAGCGAGTATCCAATGTTGCCAAACTTAAAAAATATACCCTATTTAAAAATAGGATGGGTCCTCAGGACCCATCAGTAGTAGCTACGGGTTAATAATATTCAAAATGTGCAGTAAAAAAGTTAGCTTGGCATCGAAAGGAACACCTTAATATTTCACTGTATTATCTGACCTTATTATTATTGATTGTATGCTGATAATTAATAATTTTATTAGAACGACTAAACGAATTTCATACTCACTTCTTTACATTGAGTTCCAAACTATTCCTACTATAGCCCCTAGCAATATTATTTATATCCAGTTGAAGCAACTCAGCATTAAGATAAGACTTTGTGGGTTTATACAGTTTATAATTATCAGCAAAAGCAAGATGCTTTAAATGAACAATTACATAATTCAAATCTCTTATGAAGAAGTTAAAACACATAGGGCCAATATTCAAACCCTGAGGCACACACGCATAATTAATACCATCAGAAATATAATTATTTGTCCATAAACCTTCAAGAAAAATTAAACCAAAGTTTCACCAAAACCCATAGCCTGCCTAACCAGAAGGCTGTATACATTATATCAACTTGTACAGACCTTTCAAAAGCACATATCAAATCATACTGGTAAGTCAACAAGTTGGTCCCCCTGGGTCTACCCCAAGTAAAACTATGTTGATGATCACTAAGCAGTCACTTACAGTTACATGAAATGTGTACAGAAAATAACTTGTCAAACAGCTAAGGATTTACAGACTGAACACATACACATCGATAGTTACGAATATTAGTTCTATTGCCATTTTTATGAATTCGGAGTTAAAAAGCTAATCTTCCAATAGTCAGGAAATTTGCCTAATGTCAAGCAAAGATTGAACAGGTGATGTGAAGCCTTACTTAGAGTACACACACTTTTTAAGAAAAATAGATGGTAAGAAAAACATAGTCGGAAAATTAATAATCCTTACTATTTTTGAATTTTGTATGAGCAATCTTTTTTGGTCAACAAAATTCTGTAATTTTCTACATAATCACATGGGAAAATTGAATTATTTAAATTGTTTAATTGGAACAAACAACTTAATAGCAAAATATAGAGTATTGTAAAAAACATCAATGATTTTCTTATATCTTGCTATTCAAACATATACTATCATGGAATTATTAGTAGCAACAAAATTATAGTTTACATAATCATAATAATAGACATCATTCTTAAGATCTAAATCTTAGTTAATAGGAATACGATATAGATTCTGCCGTCTCATCTCACAGTCAGTTATTTCTGAATGTTTTAGTGTTACTTCGAGTGTCCGCAGAATTCCCACTGTGCCCCCATACAATTTAATTTTTGTTAATTATTTGACGGACACCAGTCAATTATTCTTCTTTTTGTGTTTGCAGATGACTTTATTATATTTAAAGTGTATAGAAACCTTGAATGTAAAGCTGATGCTTCCGGAGTTATCTGAATGAATTATGGGGTTGGTTACTGTCCAATAGCCTTTTTCTATCACTTTCACAGGTGAGTCTGATAAGGGTTCTTCTTGATTTACTCATTTTTTGGCTAGCGAATCGACAATTTCGTTACCTCAGCCTATATGTGCCTTAACCCACATAAATATTAGATTTTTATTCTGATAAGTTATGTATAATTAAATTATTAATTGCCCATATTATAGGATTTACTTTATTTGACCATGTATATCCATTCTCAATCGACTGAAGTGCAGACATGGACTCTGGCAAAATGACGAAATTAGTGGATTTGTATTTTAAACATAAATTAAATGCTTCCCTAATAGCAATAGCTTCAGATGTAAATACGCTGCAATATTTATGAATTTGAAATTGGTATCTATTTTCTAAGGGAGGAATATAATGATTTCCTGCTCCATTACCTTCAGCATTTTTTGAAGCATCTGTATATATTTGTACACTATCAGAGTGATTTCTTAATTCTAATTTAAGCAGGTTTTCATTAATCATCGGACTATTGTGGTTTGTAAGGAGCTTAAATAGTAAATTGTAAACATAGAGGTGGAGATTGTTTAGGACGCCAATATTTATTGGTTAAGTCATATGTGCTGAATTTAGAAACTTTGCATAATAGTTCTGTATTTACATATTTTTGTTTTACAAGAAACTTGGAGCACAGCATGTTGCGACTTAATTCCAAGGAAGGCTCTAATGCTTCAACTAAAAGTGCTTTAACAGGTGTGGAGCGCGTAGCACCAAGGCTAATACGTAAGGCTCTATAATGAATTCTATCTACCTTTAATAGTAAGCTATTGGAGGCAGATACATAAAAATAACATCCATAATCAATTATAGATCTTATGTAAGACTTATAAAAAATTAATGCCTTCGTTAGCTCCCATCCCCACCAAGTGTTTGTGACGTATTTTAGAAAGATAGCGCTTTCCAAATGGTTTTTTGTATTATAAGATAATCTGATATTTTGTGTTACATAAACATGGAAAATTCTAGGGGTATTGTGTCTTGGAAATATATATGTATTTGATTTGTCTATAGAAATCTCAAAACCATTTGCTAATGACCAATTTGAAATTTTCTTATACATTTTTCGTAACCTATTTATACAATGTGCATATTTTTTACGAGAATTATATATGCAGATGTCATTAGCATATTGAGTAATACTATAGGAACTTATATTATGCACATCAGCAGTGTACATATTAAAGACGAGACCCTGAGGTAGACCCATATACGTGAATTTGGGGCCAATTTTTGAATTTTTCCGATTTCTAATGTAAATTTTTCTCATCGAATATAAGGATATAATGGATATATGTAATATTGTCCAGTAAATAAAACTGAAGAATGAATTTTTCTTGAAATATGTTTAAATATATGGCATCATAAGTACCTTGGATATCCAGAAATAGGGAAGTAACGTAATCATTTTCTGAGAAACAGATTTGAATATCGGTTGTTATTTGTGCTACTCCATCCGTAGAGCCAAATCGTTTTTTATAACCATTAAGATTGGTGGATAACAGATTTTTATTTTTCAATCAAAACTAATCTATTTTTAATAAGTCTTTCCAAGGTTTTAATCACACATAAAAAAGTGATATTGGTCTAGAAGAGCTCTCTATATCCGGAATTTTTCCAGGGTTTTTTTTTATAGGAATTACTATAACACTTTCAAATTCTACTATTTTATGACTATGTAAATAGATTTCATTATAAATTAAGTTTTTAAAAGCATTATTCATAAGCAACTGAAAGGGCATCTCAAGCATATCATTAAGTGGACATGCAGTGTCCAGTTTTTTATTACTACATTTTTAAGATTAATTAGCAGAACGGAAATATTAAATCAATATTTATACAGACTCTCATAATCTTTAATATAACCATCACATTAATTACAATCTTGCTCTAATCACTCTTAATTTAAAAACAATCCAGTCTAGCAGATCATTATATTTTCTTTTATTTTCTTATAACCTAGTGCATGTATTTGTAGACAGCCATGCATTGTTAGCAAGTTTAAATTTTATGGCTAGTCGTCAAACCAGAAGTACTAATTTATTTTATGTTCCGACTCATTCTAAAATGGTTTGCACATCCATTTCTCACTCGAGGGGATGTCTTCTCTGTATAATGAGTGCCACGAAATCCATATATTTCATATAAGCAATTTAGAAATCTTACAATAAGAACCTTTTAAAGTCAAATATATGCTGTTTGATAAATATATTATATTGTCATAAATAAATAAATATGAATAAAATAATTTAACTCATAACTATGGGTCCTTTTCTTTTTTGACTCAGTATCCATACTTTGACTTACTTTATTTTTAGGTAATTGGTACTTATCGAGGATTAATCGACCGCTCCCCCCATAGAAGACCTTTTATCCTAACCAGAGGGCATTTTTCTGGTACCCAACGTTACGCCGCCATATGGACGGGCGACAACGATGCCAAATGGTCCCATTTAGCCGCTAGTTTCCCCATGTGTCTTTCAGAAGCTTTGGGAGGTTAGATATATTTCCTTTAGAACCTAATTATTCTCGTACCAATTAAATGTAAATAGGAATCTGTATCCTTTTAGGTATAAGTTTCTGTGGAGCGGACGTAGGAGGATTTTTCAATAATCCAGACGTCGAATTACTGCAAAGGTGGTATCAGGTGAGTCATAAAATCACTTGAGTATAATAAATAATTACAATGAACATTCTGTTTTCTAGGGTGCGATTTGGCTTCCGTTCTTCCGCGCGCACGCTCACATCGACACCAGGCGTCGCGAACCCTTTTTATTCCCTGAAGATGTAATGGCTCGCATCCGAAACGCTTTGAGGCTCCGTTATGCTCATTTGCCTTTGTGGTATACTTTGTTTTGGGAACACGAAACCCAAGGGGAACCCGTTATTCGGCCATTGTTCTATCACTACCCGCAGGATGACAATGTTCTTGATATTGATGATACGGTCTTAGTTGGTAAGTGAAATTAAGACATACATTTTACTATATTACAAAGTCATAACTTAAATTTAAATCCCACAAAATCTTGCATATTGCTGTTTGGTAATAATAATATTAATTATAATCATATTAAAAATACCACTAAAATTCAAACTCAAAATAATGTGTTGCCTATTGTTAAAGAATCAAAAAATCTTGACCTAATTTTAGACTCATCATTTGAGTCACATATTGCTGCTAAACTTCGTATTACTTACATGCGGTTAAAGAGTTTAAATAAATTTTAAAACTTTTTATCATCTAAAGTAAAATATAGCTTATGGGAAAGTCTTGTGTTGTCATTGATTGATTATGGAGATACAAGCAATAATTTCATTAAATTTAAAACACTTTGAGTATCTGCACCTTCCTCGGAGCATTTTTTTCCCTTCGACTTCTTCTGGGCTTCGACACATATGACACGCGATCACTCTTTTTTTAATTAAATATACTTAAACATAAGTCAGTATTAGTCAAAGAAGCTATTGATGTTAACCAACATGGCTTTTTCCAAAAAAGATCGGTAATAACCAACTTAATACCAGTTATTCAGAGTATAAACGAAAGTATGGATAGTGGTCTGGAAACTTGTGCCGTGTACACCGACTTTTTCGAGGCTTTTGATAAGGTACATCATCCTACACTTTTCGTGTTCAAGTTGGAGAATTTCGATGTGCACGGAGCCCTAATCAAACTCATTAAAAGTTATCTAACAAATCGCTCTCAGTACGTTGTCATAAATGGAGTCTTCTTGTACAACCGTAACTTCAGGAGTAGCGCAAGGTTCTCATTTGGGACCGATTTTGTTCTCAATTTTTTTAAATAACATTGGTCAATGTTTCTCTACCTGTAAATATCTTGCATATGCAGATGACCTAAAAATCTTTACAACAACTAAGAAGGTATCAGATTTTCGTGCCCTGCACTCTGATCTTGCAAATTTTGAAAGGTACTGTACCTTAAATAAATTATTTATTAATCCAGAAAAATGTCATTCTATACTTTTTAACAGAAAACCATCTCAGACACAAAACAAATGTGATGTCTATCTCGGGGGCACTATCTTGAAGTATGTAGTAGAGTTTATTAAGGATTTAGGTGTGACGTTGAATTTCAGATTGCTCTTCGACTTTCATATAGAAAAAATTGTTCAGAAAGCTCCAAAAAATCTCGGTTTTATATCTCGAATTACAAAGGGTTTTCGGAATCTAACATTAATATTACTATATAATGCACTCGTTAAACCTACTATAGAATATGCGACAGTGGCTTGGAATCCGATGTATGAGAAATATATTGACCAAATTGAAAGAGTTCAACGCAAGTTTGTAAATATAGTAAATTTCCGCTTTAATAGACAAAGACATTTTTTTACTTACTATGATAACTTAGTTTTATGGTATGAAACCCTTAGAGAGTCATAGAAACAATTTTGATTTAATATTGATTTATAAAATTATTAATAATTTAATAAATGCACTTTCTGTCTGGAAAATTTACATATCAACGTTAATCCTTATATTTTGCGTAATAGATCGACCTTTAGCATCTGAAGATATCCTTCAAACTATTTGTCTAACACTCCATTGTTCAGATGCGCCCGTAGTTTTAATAATTTTCAAGAAACTAATTTGAATAATGATATATTTTTCTCCAGTATGGCTTCATTTAAGCGATACTTAAGAAATTCTACCTAATTTCGCAAAGAACGATAAATATATACAGGCAATTAAAGAATTATACTAAACACGCAATTAATCGCGAAAAAATTACTTTTTTTAAGCAAATGTCTATAGAAAAGGGTAAAGAATTTTGGAACAAAGCAAAAAAACTTAATTTTACTAAAAAAAAGATTGACTCTATTCTTGAAAATCTCAATTTACCCGAGGACTTAAATAATTTTTTCGAACACCGTGGGCCCTACTAATTCAACATCATTAGAAAAACTTAACTTTTATAATTCAAATACATTTAGTCACTTTGAGACGGAATTTAATATAAGTCCTATAACTGAAAATAAAACTGTCGATATTATAAATAAAATAGGGTCAAATACAGTCCGTTAGAGATCTTAAACTATGTCTTCCTTTTTGTCTTAAGCCATTAGTCAATATTTTAAATTCCTGCATCTTAGAAAACCAATTCCAAAAACCAAAATAGATTTTTCGGACTATAAATGAGAAACATTATTTTTAAGTAGTCATTTCATTTATTTGAATTTTTTTGCATTTCAGGCCATTCAGTGCTAGCTCGTCCTGTGACAGACCCTGGTGAATCGTCTGTAAAAGTATATCTTCCTGGCGAATCGAAAGCAATCTGGTACGATTTAGAAGACTTTAGAGCCTACCAAGGAGGAATACACACGATTCCTGTCACTTTAGATAGGGTAAATGATCTTAAATCTACTCTAAAATAATTTTAAATATACAGATGACTCTGTTAGTGAATTAAGAATTAAGTAGAGAACAATGAATTAGCTCTATTTACTAATTTTACAGTTTTTTTAGAGAACACATTAGGAATTTCTTAAAAAAGTGTCTGAATTCCCTTATTATCCGAAGTCATTCGGAATCTTGTCCAGGATTTCGACACCATGAAATCTTTTTAGAAACCTATAAACCCTATGGCCAGAGCTTTAATTTTATATTTAGTGGGCATGTTATATTCAATTTGGTACAGACCCTTGAGATTCTGAGATAAAAAAGTAGAAAATTCTGAAATTGAAAATTTTCTTCAGTTGTAGCCTAAAGACTAACTTTCCTTTGATGGGAAAATGGGTGACAACGAATTATATGGAAGGAAAAAAGCTATTGTGGCAAATCAAATAAGAACCCAAAACTTTTCGTTTCGTCATAATTATTATGCCAGGATTCATATTAAACTCTACGAAAAAAATACCACAATCACGCCTAACGAATTTTTTTAAAAGTGGTTTATTATGAAATCAAATAAAAAGTGCCAAAGAAAATTATTACAACAAATTATTAGTATGTCGAGAAGTAGATTGTCTCTCCTTGACAACTTTAAAACTGTCTGGAAAAATGATTGACTTTTATTTATATTCCAGGCAATTAATGGAGTCATTATTTTCATTCATTGTGAAATTACCACAGTAGATAATGTCTTCCAGGTAATTGCTATTGATATAGAATTACTTTAAAGATAGGGTTATCTCTCTGTTTCAAATACCTGTAAGAAAGACAGTTTTTGGCTTCATTCCGCTGAGATTGTCTGTCTCTCTTTTTTCTAGCAGTTCTAGCTTTTCTCAAATCTGAGGATATCTTGATTTTTTCAATTAATGTATCATATGCCTCAATACATACATATCAACTCAATACATTGTAGCTTATATACGATTTAAGCCTATCTCTCTTTTTCAGCTGTCTGTCATACAGACTTTTCATGTAGCTGTTTTCATGAATAAAAATAGTAATTGTTAAAAATAAACATATTGAGATATTATACATTCCCATCGAAGTACTAAAAGAAATACAAAATAAAGTAAATGACGAATATTTCCAGATTCCGGTTTTAAACAGGTAATAAAATAGTCTGTATCATTACGTTATATCTATTAAACTGCTAAAATATTTAAATTAACTTCGCAACTAAAAAATCAAATTTTCTTAAAAAAAATTAACAGAGTCTATAAAATCTTAGTTAAAATATTTCACATAAAATTAAATCTACGCCTAAAAATAAATTACAAAGTAATACTTAATATTGATTAAAATTTCACTGATCTTATTGAAAACTTTTCAACTAATTTTTAATTCTTAAGTAGTAATCGTTGATTGTTTTAGAGTGAATAAATTTCTGAAGGTTGAATGGTCCTTCAAACTAGAATAGAATTTCTACTTCCTGACGCTTATGAAATAAAGTAAGTGATACATATTGCCTAGATTCCTGCATTAAACATTATTATAATGTATCCATCTAATTTATTTTCGCCAAGCTATTTGAAAGGTACTTATACAGGGTGTTTCAGAACTATGGGATCAAACTTCTAGGGGTTGTTCAGTGCAACAGTAGAATCCATTTGAGTATAGGAACCCATGTCCGGAAATGTGTCACTACGCCACTATGGCCCTAAGACGCGTTTAAATTTAGAAAAAATATTAATTACCTAAATAGGATCTGATGCATTTATTTTTACCTTTTGTATATGATACCATCACAACAATTGTTCAAAATGTCTTCCTCCAACCTCAATACACCGATTTAAATGCCGAACATAACTTCGGCGGACTACACTAAAAATTTGATCCTCGTTTTGAATGATTTCAAATGCTGCTAATATTCGTCCAATTAAGTCTAGCTCTGATTCTACTGGAGTTTCGTAGACTAAAGACTTTACATGTCCCCACAAGAAAAAATCGAGCGACGTTAAATCGGGTGACCTAGGAGGCCAAGAAACTGCTCCACCTCTGGCAATCCAACGGTGCCCAAACCGCTGAGCCAAATATTCGCGTACTTGTATAGCAAAGTGAGCCGGCGCTCCATCATGCTGAAACCACATTTGCTGTCTAACGTTTAGTGGAACATTTTCAAGGAGTTCTGGGAGAACTTCCTCCAAGAAACGTAGATAAATAGGTCCTGTTAACCGTTCCGCTAGAAGGTATGGCCCAATTAAATAATCATCAAAAATGGCTGCCCATACGTTGACAGACCAACGATTCTGATGTTTTCTTGGAAAAATTGCATAAGGATTTTCTTCGTCCCAAACATGGCTATTCCTACTATTAAAAATACCGTCTCTTGTGAAAGAGGCTTCATCGGTCCACAAAATATATCGTAAAAAATTTGGTTGTGCAATGATGTGATCCAGAAGCCATCGACAAAATTGAACTCTAGGATGATAATCGGCTGCAGTCATATCTTGAACTTTCTGCAAGTGGTAAGGATGGAGTTGTTGCTCGTGTAGTACTCGCCAGACAGAAGCGTTACTCGTATTCATATTATTAGCGACGTCACGTGTGCTATTTGATGGTTCATCGGCAACTCGCTGAAGCACCTCTTCTTCAAATTCGACCGTTCTTACGGTTCGAGCAACACCAGTATCATGCATCTTGGTCTTAAACATGCCTGTCTTAATGTTTTTTGTAAATTTTAACGCGTCTTAGGGCCGTCGTACCATACTCAAATGGATTCTTCTGTTGCACTGCACAACCCCCAGAAGTAAGTTCTAGTTCTAGAATCCCATAGTTCTGAAACACCCTGTATACTCAATATATTTATAAATAAATTTGCGTTATAATAAATTTACAATATTTACTAATTTTTCGTTGTTTGGCAACTATAGAAGCTACATCTGATAATACAAAATGTGATTAATTAATCATTAAGCAAATTAAATACTTAATAAAGGGATTTAGAACAAAAATTTTAAATTCCTACTAATATATCATTTACAATTATGGATAAGCGATTTATTATTATTAATTTTTCTTGTTACATCAGGTAAAATACCGATCTTACGACCAAGTTACTTAATTTATTTGAGATTTAAATTTGTCATATATTTGCTATTCTCAGAAGTTTAATTGGTTATAATTAACAAATGTTTATTTTAAATGTTTCTTATTAGGTAAACTTTTCGAATTAACTTTCTATTGTTTGTTAATCTAATAATATATTGTTGCCGATTAAGATTTCTATTAGGGTATTTAATTAATGGTACCTCTTTTATTACGTTTTTAAAATCTAGGTCGGTTTGCACTTGTCAATTTTTTATCCTTGGAAGACCTACAGCAGTTTTTTCTTTTTAACTTCCTCCCAAGTATCACCTACAAAGACTATAGTTATATCATCAGCCTAGAGAACCACCATTACCTTCTTCAATTATTATATCTATTAAAGAATTTATAAAAACTGTAAAAAGTAGGGGTCCTAGAACAGTGCCTTGAGGTATGCTGATAAATAGTCTAATGGTTCACTATCAGTTATTTGTTTCCTAGTCATATAGCTTCTAAATGGTTTTACAATTCAATACAAACCAAATTACATATAATTACTTCATCATTAACTCAATTATAAAATTTATATATAGAGTGCAGGAAGTTAAAGCCTGGCGTATAATCTTTGACGATAAACGTGTTAATTACTTGGTCCAAAAATACTTGCTTATAAATTCTCGGGTTTATTAATAGACAATCTACATATTTCAACATGCTAAATCATATCCTTTTCTCTTTTAGCATTTGTCTATAGTAGATTAAATTTTGTCTCTATTATATATAGTCCTGTTTGCTCACTTACTTACTAAATAGAAAAGTGCAAATTAAATTTTTTTTTTAAGTTTATCTTATCAGCAAAATTTAAATGTAGTAGTACTAATAATATTAATGATATAAAAATTTAGTTAACAAAATATTAACTTTCGAAACTAGGAGGAAACTAGCGGATAGTATATATTTGCATAAAATATTAAATAATAGGGTTGAAGTCGGTGCAACATATATTGTTCAACTTTTTACCTGGACAACTTACGTCACAGATATCTTTCGATAATCACATGCCTTCAAACCAACAGTTCACAATTTTCACCAATTTGCAGAATGCTAAAGTTCGTTAAGAACAATACAAGTACAATACGAACACAATTAGATTTATTTTTTCATTTTCAATGTGACCTAATGGGTATATTGAGGAGGTGTCGTTTATAATTTTAGAGGTTCTTTTTGATTGATTTTTAGTGCTTTGATATTGCACTTTACAAAATAGTGACTTTATCTTTCATTTTTTTAATATGTAAAATGCAGTGGTTGGATGCAATGCAGACAGTGGATACAGTATTGCATTTATCTGTTTGTGCCAAAAACAAAAAATTATAATTGTGATTTGGGGAAAACAGGAGATCCTGAACACAATTTCTTAAAATGTACAAATGAAAGTTTCAAGAAATAAACTTTCTGATGAATTAAAAAAGGATGTATTTGCAATTTCCCATAAGTTTTAATTACTTCTAGTTAAGTTTTTATTACTTGTACCGCTTGATATTTCCGTACTAGCTAACTAGCGACATAAAGTCAGTACCATAAAGCTGTAAACTTTACTACAATTACTACTAATTAGTCTGTGCATAAGAAATTTAATTAGTTAATTTAAAAAGTACGAAATAATTAAAATCCGTGATTACATTATATTTGGGTTAAAAAAATCAATATGTAAATAAAATATAAACTGAATGAAATATTTGACAGTTTACTGCTATGAAATTTCCTTTTTTTTTTAAATATGGTAGAATCTTCATTCCGTTTCTTTCTGAATCGCCTCCGTGGGATCATATAAGAAGGGAGTGATTAAAACAAATATGAAAAGAAATTTCTCTTCTAAGTAGTACCTCAATAATAAATAAATTATTTGATACAGGTTAATTCCAGATTGTCTAAAGATTTTATTATTATTAAAGTATTACATAAATATGGGGACAAATAAATAGTATCGATTTATAGACCCGTCTCTCTTTTTTCATTTTTTTTTTAAATAGAAGAACCTATAATTGTTAGTTTTTTTTTAAAGAAATATAAAATCCTTTCTGATATACAATTTAGGTTTAAAGAGGGAAGATGAACCTAGCAATGCAATTAAATTTTTAATATCTCATATATTTGATGCAAGGGACAACTGTGAAGCTTGCCTATGCCTGTTTGTGGATCTTTCTAAACGTTTGATACAGTTTGCCATAATACACTTCTTAATTAAAGCCTACAGGAATTTTCTCCCGAAATTAAGAAATTGAAAACTGGCAAATTATGAAATTACAGAAAATTTATCTATTACTATGAAAGTTCTGTATTTGTTATTAGTTCAAGACCATTTATCATATGGTATATTCGGTTGGGAAGGAGTCTCTGAAAATTATTCAAAAAAAAGTTTAAATGTGTCCAACAAATGACTTTTGATTTGATGACCTCAGCATGTCCAATAACAACCAATAAAAGTTATGTCAAAGAAGCTTGAAATACTTTTCACCATGATTGTATCACTTAAAGTGAATAGGAAGCCCGAAAACTCTAAAAACTAACGGTAAAGACTGAATATTTTAAAAAAATGCAGAGACGCTTTTAATTATTTATTTAATTTAAAATTCCTGCAATGATTATTGATTCGTTTGGTTTATATAAGTATCAATAGTGCTGCCTAATATGGAGCTAATTATATCCTGGATGTAACTTTTACGCCGGTCGCACACTGCACGCGTTTTCGTACGAAGTTTATACGCAAATACGTACGTACACGCCCGAACGATCCCAACCTTTCAAGTATTATGACAGCGCGCAGACTGGATCCGAATTAATCGTACGTATCCGTACGTCTAGTTCCGATGCCCGAAGTCAATCCAAACTTGTTGGGATTTTTCGTGCGTTTATTACATATATTAAATAAAATATATAGACATGGATGTAGAAAAACTAATTAACTTGGTTTATAATCACAAATGTTTGTGGGATCAGAAAGATTCAAGTTATCAATTACGAGATCTTCAGCGCAAGGCATGGCTAGAAATATCCACAGAAATGAAAATATCTGGTAAGTAAATTTATTAATACGGCTATTAATAATTAACAGATAAATTAACAGTTTTAATGATTAAGTTAATTATATTAGTTTAGTTATTTATATTATAATTAATTCTTTAAGTGTTACGAGCAAAATAATTTTTAAGTGCATCCCTGATTTTGTGGGCTCTCGTTGTGGTTTTGTTCTCTCCTGCAGTCATGAATTTGTTTTTAATTTTATTTTGTGGCAGTGGTGTTTCCATAGGCAAATCATAAAAACCTTCCTTATCAATTATAACGTTATGAAGTAAACATATACATTTTATTATGACATTAGCACGATCGGGATTTACTTCAATTGCTTTTAATAATAATCTCCATTTGCTGCTCAGAATACCAAAGGCACACTTAACAACTTGCCTTGCATTTGTTAAGCGTTTGTGAAATATTTCTTCTTTCGGTGCCAAATTTCTTTGGGGATAGGGACGCATGAGATATGTCTTTAACGGGTAAGCTTCATCACCAACTAAGAAGTGAGGCAAAGCTATGTTAGTACCTGGTAATACTTTTTCCTGGCTTGCGTTGAGAGCACCATTTTTCAATTGTCTTGAGAGATTTGAATGAGAGAATATTCCACCGTCACTCTCTTTGCCATAGGCTCCCACATCTATATTAATAAATCTGTAGTTTGCATCTACAACAGCTTGCAATACAATTGAGAAAAATTATTTGTAATTACGAAACATGCTGCCAGAGTGCGCTGGCGCATTTATCCGTATATGTTTACCGTCAATGCTCCCAGAACAATTAGGAAACCTCCATTTTGTCCAAAAATCATTAGATATTAACCATATTTTCATTTGATGGAAACTTCATATGAATTTCGGAAAGATTTTCCCAAATAACGTTACAAGTTTCATGTACAATACAACCAACAGTATTGTCTGAAATTCTAAATGAATATCCAAGAGTCTTGAAAGATGAACCTGTCGCTAGGTACCTGTAATAAAAGACAAATTTTATTTTATTTTTCAGTTGATAAGCTAAAAAAGAAATGGCGAGGTCTACAAGATACTTTTGGGAAGGAGCTCAAAAAAGTCAGCAACAAAAAATCTGGCCAAGCAAGTACTTCAGATCCCGATTCCAAATGGCCATATTTTCAGCTTCTGCTATTTCTTCGAAGTACAATGTGTAAAAGTGAGCTTAAAAGTAGCGTGCCAGACACTTGTAACAGTTCTGATGGAGAAGATAGTTCAAAGACAAGTAGCAGTTCCCCGGTCAATCTTCGGAACCAAGTAGGGAACAAATTCCAAAGAAGACTTTTAAATCTCCAATTAGAAAAAAAATTAAAACACGTCAGGGAGATGAAATCGATATAAGACTATTACAGATTAAAGAGGAAAAGTTAAAGTGCTTTTAAGAGACTGCAAATGATCCTGATGCCCAATTTCTAATGAGCCTTCTGCCGTTTTTAAAAGATATCCCTAATCATCGCAAATTAATGGTAAGATCAAAATTGAAGCAAGTTCTTATAGACGAACAAAATGCTGTACCTCCTGTGGTAGTGCTTGATCAATCTAGTGTCCCAGCTTAATGTTGATCTCAGTATGTCACAAAATAATTCAGCACAAGGACTATCGCAGGAATATATTTGTCCACAATTCTCAACAGGTGCTCTCTCTCAGTATGCAATTTAATCCAAACACCAGTAATTAATATAATATGTAAGTTATGTTTTGAATAAAGAAGTATGATTAAAAGAACTATATTTTACTTCCTTACCTCAAAGTTACAATCAATCGTTCTTCAGGTGATATTGTGTCGCGAAAGTTACTGTATTTAGTTACCTTAGGTCTGATAATGTTCAGAATGTATTTAAAAGTTTCTTTCTTTATACGTGTATAACCATGATACAGTGATTGGTCATTAGATAAGTTTTCCATAATATAATGAAATTCACCGAATTCCTCTCTTTTCAAATATATTTCACGCACC
Source organism: Anthonomus grandis grandis (assembly GCF_022605725.1). NCBI lineage: Eukaryota > Metazoa > Arthropoda > Insecta > Coleoptera > Curculionidae > Anthonomus > Anthonomus grandis. Next base: position 39,536,092 of record NC_065546.1, on the reverse strand, counting down.
TACTCAGTTCTTCGATAGTGACGACGTCTCCACAGTCTCCGAATTAGAAGAGAATTATCTTGAAGGTATAGGTTCATTACGCTACAAATTCCAAACAAAACAAATAAAAAGTAAGAGGGTTTAATGAATACAATGTCACCGAAACACTGCTTATCCCCTATCCTATTTGATGGGGAACAACGTATTCAGTGTGCGCACTTAATTCGTACGACTAGCATCGTAGCGACCGGCCTTATAATCAGTAATAAAAGTGGCACTTCACACCGAATTTTGATAAAACCCTTAATTTGCCCTCTTATTCGTGTACAAGGGCTTGTGCTTTTGTAAAAAAAAGTTATTGAAACTTTTTTTTATACGTATAATATAATTAAATTTAGATTATGTTTTTGCGACTATCGTATGTTGTAATAAACCTCATTATTATTCTAGTAAGGTCCACAAGTTGTTGGTACCAAAACTCTGACTGTACTATTATTATTAATGCCCATATTGTATAAATAACCTATTTTCTTCTTTTTCAGTTACATTGCGCTAGATATTTGACTAATTTCTTTTCCTTTTTTTGTAGCACGTGGTATTCTACAGGGGGGGCTCAATAGTACCTCGCAAAGACCGCCCAAGACGTTCAGCCACTGTAATGCGTAACGACCCTTTCACTTTATATGTGGCCCTTGATAGCAGCAAGTCCGCCTCTGGAACTTTATATGTGGACGACTATGAGAGTTTCGAGTACAAAAATGACAAAAAATATGTCTATGTCCACTTTAATTATGAAAACAATAAGTTAACTAGCAGGTGAGGGTTAATTTACAGTTTCTTTCGCACGTCTTTCGGTAATCATATCAGTGAATATCTTTAGGAAGAGTTTTTTCTTGCTTCTTTTAGCCTAATCGATAAGACTGATTATCCTACAAAGGAATGGATTGAAAGAGTGGTAGTTTTGGGAGCTCCCAAGGGTATTAAGGGAGCAAGACTTACTAGCAAAAGTAAGTTTTATTTTTTAAGCATTCTTTTGTTAAATGTCTAATGGAACTTTCTAAAATAACATTTTTGCAGGCTTAGGAACAGTCGAGCTGGAAACTTCTTACGATAGTGAGTTCAGGTCACTCACGGTGAGAAAACCGGGAGTTTCCATCAGAGAACCATTTACAATAGAACTTTATTAAAGTTTTAATTAAGATATTTAGATTATAAAGTACATTTTATGGTTTGTGTTCCTATTAAGGGCGTTCATTTTTCTTTTTGTCAGTTTTATAAATTAATTAAAATCAATATGTGAAAGTGATACTATACAGTTAGTCATATCAGACTTTTTTGGGATTTCTCAATAGCCAATTCACAAACAAATAGCCTTTGTGAATTAAAAGTTACGTAAATATAATGTAGTTACATACAATGCTTTTGGTTTTTTTTTTGTTTTGAAGTTTGTAAGAAGGAAAAAGATTGATGATCGTAGCTAAATAAATTATAAACCTGAAACATTCGATTCATAAATCAACGGAATCCTATATTCGTAGATAGAGTTACCAGTCTTCCTGGAATAGGACCAGAAAAGATTAACCACATCAATGTGATGTATTTTATAAAATATAGATCAAGAAATTCGTAAACTTGGACATAAACTTTAAGCAGATTTAAGATATTTAACTGAGAAAATTAATAAGAAAGTATAAGAAATCCGAGAATGTGTCCAGAGATATTAATATATTTTATAGTAAGAAAATAAAGATAAAACAAGCATTGAATGATCCAGTCACTGATAGATATAATTCTTTGAGATAAATCGGACTTGAAGAAAAACCACATTTTAAAGCTTAAACACCAAGTAATAATGAGTTGGTGATAGTTCTTGATCCACGAACATAATGTTATAAATTATAAAGAACCTTTTAATTTTTAAAACATGAATATGATTTTGGGAAATTCGAAAGAAACCGACGACAACGTGAGACGATCGAATTATTTGTTCTATATTTTTGAAGATTTTTTTTTTGTTTCAAACTTTTGGAAGTACAAAGCCAATTTTACTTGATGTCGCAGTCAAATTGGATTACTGTCTGCCTGTAATATGCGAATCCAATGGCAAGTTACAGTCGCGGTCGAAATGAGAGGTTGCTCACAAGTCACCCTTATTCCTAATCTAATCAAGTGACTTAAATCATTCGCAACAAGGGTCCATACATGGCTAATTGTTCTGCAATTTTTGTTTAACACTTTAACTGCCATGCCAAATTCAATGGAAGGGTCACGTGCGCCAAGGTTATTTTTTTATAGAAAACTATTTAAAATGGCTCTGTAATACCCACTCATATGTTATAAATGTTAGTTTTATTATTATTATGCCCTTAGGGCTAGTGTATAAAATATAATATACACGTGGCGTAGAAGTGAAAAAAAATATATATATAGTATATATTTTCTACGCCCCGTGTATACGGCGATATACACGGTTTAGACAGGAAAAATCCTCCGAACCGCAAATATTCATTATTTTCGTCTGGAACGTGGTGCAGTTCTTGTGTCGCATATACCACATACGGTGTTTTTGTTGTTGAAATGAACACATGCGAGGAAGAACAAGCTAGGTTGCGTAGAATGTGGGAGGAAGATTCTGATATGAGTGTGGATGATCCTTATCAAAATGATTCAGAGGATGATTCTGACTATGAGTTGGAAAGTTCCAGTAGCGGAAGTAGTACTGCAGTACCAACTAAACGAGCTCGGAGAGCTAATAAAAGTATGTTCTTGTAACAGTTGAGACGTATCTATATTCTTTTGTTTATATTATGTTTTATTTGCTAGCTTGTTCAAACTTTTGTAATCAGTATTTTATAAACGTAGGAGTAAATATGCAAAACCAAATAAAAAAACCAAAAAAACAATTCAAAATTAATCATAACAGTGTGTCTTCAATGTTTCTAAAACCAACTAATAGGAATGAAATAATTAAACATATTTTTTCGTTAAAAAACAATTCAGCGCCTGGGATAGATACTATTAGCTCAAAATTTATAAAAAAATTTCATATTTACCTTATTGAACCATTGGTTCACATTATCAACCTAATATTTAAAACAGGAACAGTACCTACTCAATTTAAAGTATCAATAATCACTCCAATATATAAATCAGGTGATAAATGTGAAATAGGTAACTATAGTCCTATAAGTGTGATCAATAATTTTTCCAAGCTCTTCGAGAAATGTTTGAAAGATAGACTTATTGACTATTTACAAAAAAATAACATATTAACACAAAATCAGTTTGGTTTCATTGGGGGGCTCAGCGCATCCGATGCTGTCTGCGAATTAACAAAGCGAGTGAATCAGGCTTTTGATGGTGATAGAAAGTGTTTGGCAGTGTTTCTGGACCTAGCAAGGGCCTTTGACACTGTACCGCATGAGCTTTTGCTAGATACTTTAAGATCTTATGGTATTAGAGGTCCAGTGTCAAGGGTCTTTGAAAGTTACTTGGGGGACAGAAAACAGTCTTTAAAAATAAATAATGAGATTAGTGAACCATCTTATATAAAAATTGGAATTCCACAAGGAACAGTTATTGGACCTATACTCTTTATAACTTATATTAACGCTCTTACCAATCTTAAAATTCATGACGGGTCACTGATATCATATGCAGATGACACGGTTGCGGTGTTTCACGGAATTTCTTGGGGAGACACAAAAAAAACTGCAGAACTTGGTCTAGCAACAGTCAAGAACTGGCTGGATTCTTTTAAATTAAGTCTCAATAGTCAAAAAACAAACTATATTGCATTTTCTATAACAGCTGCTAATCGCCCCAGCTTTCAACAAATTAAACTTGAATTAATTGATATCAAGGAAGTTTCATTTACTAAATATCTGGGTATCATTGTGGATAAACATTTAAAATGGGACCAACACATTCTAAAATTAACACAAAACATCCGTAAACTTATTTATCGATTTCATATTTTGAGAAATATCTTAAATGAAAAACTACTAATTTTAATTTATAAATCCTTGGTTGAGTCCTTGTTAAGGTATGGGGTGATTGTCTGGGGAGGTCTATACAAGAATTGTTTAAAACAACTTAATGTAGTACAAAACTTTATTTTAAAAGTTATATACAAAAAACAAAAAAGATTTCCTACACAACAATTATATTCTGAAGAAATTTTTAATATACGCTCAATTTACATATTGTCAACATGCATTTATACACATAAATCAGAAAAAATCAAGAATTATGTTAGTCATTCCTACACAACCCGAAATAATATAAACAGACACCTAAAAATACCAAACATAAAAAAAACTATAGGGCAACGATTTTTAGGATACTTGTCCCCGAAATTTTATAACATCTTACCAAACAGCTTAAAAAATATAAATAATATTAAAAACTTTAGTTAGTAGTTTAAGGTCTGTAGAAAATTTATTTATTCAAATATAGATAAATTTAATTTTTTTAAATAGTTTTGGGAAGGGAAATTTTATTGGAGAATTTTTGTTTAGTTGTAGATTATGGTTAGTTATATTTTATATTATTACTAAAATTTTGTGATTTCTCAGCATACACAAACAGATGTTACAACATCTAGGTGTATGTTAAAAACAATGACTGTTAACTATTATTATTGAATATAATTAAGTTAAAAATTGTTATAATATAACCAAAATGATTAATAAATTTGAATTTGAATTTGAATTTGAATTTAGATAATATGTCTCAGAGTGATATAGAAGGTGCCTCTGATGATGAGAACCATAACAATGGTTTACCTGAGCCTGCGCAGAATATGACTTAGTTATAATAATACTTTTTTACCCAGTGAAATATAAATTTAAAAAAATTAATAAAAATAATAAACGCCGGCAGCGATGCTCTCACGTCTCGCTCCCGCCAACCGACGTAAATTCCTCAAATATTTTGTTTTTAGTTAGGCGGCAAGAGCGCGGCGTTGCCATATCGTACCTTTCTCGTAGAATGTGTATTTTTCATATACTTTTTTAGATGATTTAAATTTTTTTAGATGATGACAATGAAGACCATACAGATGGTTGGGGAATAGTGGTTGGCAATATGCGAAATTTTGGTTTTGAACAAGGTGTAGGCCTAACACCAGAAGTTATAAACTTGAAAAATGAAGATGAATTCGTTTATTTTCGACTTTTTGTGGATCACGAAATTATGCAGATAATTGTCAAACAAACTAATAAATACGCGGATCAGATTATTGTGAAAGGTATTACTGAGGAAACAATCGGTCACTCTTCACGCCTAAATAAATGGAAGGGTTTTTTGGGAATTTTGATATGGATCGGTTTGGACAAAAAACCTAAACTGGCTGATTATTGGAGAAACAGCGATTTAAATTGGTCAAAAGAATCTGGATATATGTCTAGAAATAGGTTTGAAATTTTACTACGAATGTTGCATTTCGCTGACAATGATTCAAATTTCGCCAATATGTAAAAGGGAAACGGCATAAATTTGGTATAAAACTTTTCAAGCTCTGTCTGTCTGGAGGATATACCTATCACTGCAAAATTTATTGTGGTGAAGATAAAACTAAAGAGATGGCAGTGGCAACAAAAGTTGTTTTTGAATTGTTGGGGGATTGTCTGGATAAAGGGGCAACTTTATATACTGACAAATGGTACACAAGCATAGAGTTAGCAGAAAAGCTTTTGGATAGAAACACATCTTGTAGGAACGCGTCGTAAAAATCGAAGAGGTATTCCCAAAGAACTATTGACTACTAAAATAAAAAGGGGGGAAATCATAAGGAGAAGGATGGCATAGTTATTTTTAAATGAATGGATAAAGGCGAAGTGCTTATGCTTCCTGCCAAGCATGAAGCAAATCTGGTAGAGGTTCCTGGAAGAGTCGAAGGTGAAACAAAACCAGAAGCCGTAGGTGACTATAATAATGCAAAAAGTTTTATTGATGTCTCAGACCAGTTATCGTCATATTCAACCTCGGTTTGGCGCAGCATCAAGTGGTATAAAAAAGTAGCTTTTGAATTACTTACTGGAGCTAGTGTGGTAAACGCGCATTATTTATTCAAAAAAAAACAATCCTCAAAAAAAAGGAGGTATGATCGATTTCAAGGAGAAATTGTGCCTAAAGATGTTATCCATGGAAAAAGCTATTGCTTCACCTAATCAGCCATCTGCACCAGTACACAAACTAATTCAGGTAGAAAAAAAAGCCATGGTGTTATATGCTATCAAAAAAATAAAAATAGTCATGACAGAAAATATGCTATAACTAAAACCAAACAAAATACAACTAAATATCAGTCATGCATTGAAAATTTTCTGTGTTTAGAATGTTTTTTTAACAGGCACAATATTTTGCCTAAAATAAATAATTAGGCTCAAAGTAGTGTACTTACGTTTTTCTGTGTTTTTTTTTTCTTGTTTTTTATGTAATGTTTCAAATAAAGTTCCGCTGTCAAAACTAAAAACTGTTTTTTATTTCAAAGCAATAAAAAAATATATAATACAATAATCAAAAAAAAAAAAAATCAAACTCGAAGCTAAGATCATTTTGTCATTGCCCCACGCCACGGTAAACGGTATCCCATAAGAAATGCACGTAAAGCGTGCTACTCGAGGATATACGTGGCAAAAATTTGTTGAATGTATGTGTATACCAGAATATACACGTGGCGATATGGGACAATCTATTGTGTATACTATGGGATACACATGGCAGTTAAAGTGTTAAAAAAACAGTCGATATCTAGTATTAAGTGTTTATTTTAGTTTGGTTTAGTTATGAATCATGCATTTAATTTGATAAATGCTTTCTTGGTTTATTTTATTTACGAGAATATAATCACAGGTCGTATGTGGAACCATATGAAGTACAAAAAAAAAACATATTTATATATTTATTACTCTATTCATCAGCCTGGTGGAAAGTAGGCTTCCCCGAGTCGCCGATTCCTGTAGATCTGGAGCTTGTGCCCAGTTTAAACCGGCGACCTCCCTAATATCATCCAGCATTCTGCTGTCTTTCTCTACTTTTTTCCTCCCGGTTTTTCCGGGGGATTAGTAGATCACTTTCTCACAGCCGACTTTACTCAAGTCGCGAAATGATAACATCGGCAACATCGCTTTTAGATCAGTTTTTATGGGACTTTTGAATTCAATTTGATCGTTTGAATTCCTTTTTAAAATTTGAGTTTTTAAGTGAAATTTCGGAAAGGAAAGTGAATGTAGTTATTATTAAGAACTTACTAAGTCTTAGTAACATCTCCCAGCCTGGGTCGGTGTGTTATATACTATAAAAAAATTGATAAATGGTTATAAAGATAAACACCTTGTTTCTAAACAGGAACATGTGCAGTCGGTCGGCTACTTAAGTGGGTCATTGTGCTATTTATCGATTTTCAAGTTTATTTTACATATCACTTTTAAGATTTTTGTGTTTAGCTCTTATCTGTGTGATTTGGGATTTTTTTGTGAATATTTTGTGTTCCACTAAAACTAGAAAGTTATGCCTAAGACCCAAGGCACAGTATAAAGAACAAGACAGTAGGTTCACTCTCTTGCGGCCGTTTGAAGTAGGGACTTCTAAACAGTGCCGACTTTTTTTACGCGGTCGTAAATCATTATTTAGTTTCGGCGGCAATCCTTTACGATACGAGGGTTAAACATGGGCGCTTCACTATGAGGATAGAAATGTGGCTGGAATAAATCGATACGGGGGGTGTTTAAAACATTTTTAATAAGGAATATTTTCGTACATCGCGGCGGGCGGCGTGTAATATATGGATTTTTTTGAAATTAAAGGCACTTTGTATTATTGTTAAAATGAAATTGAAAGAATATTATTAAGTATCTCTTTTGAGCAAATAACTGTAAAAAAAAACACTTGGTAGATAGCTTTAAAATTAAGTTTATTAGAATGTACACAACCGAATCTTAGCCTTACGTTCCTTTCACGCTCTTTTCTCAACTGACCAAAAAACTACCTACCTAATATTACATACACTTAATTAATAACAACTTCGTTAATATACCCATTTTTTAAATATTTAATAAAATTTACATATTAATGTGATAACAACACTCAGCATATGGAAAAAAAAAATCTTATTAAATGCCTAATTATTTCCTTTTAAAATAGGAGATGAAAGAACAAACCACTAAAATTAAAATAAAACGAAAATAGTATATATAGTATATAGTAAAATACTTATCCATTTTTATTTAAAAAAAAATGTATATCCCCTTTTACTCCTACAGCCATCTACGCAACATATCGCCGGGATTTTTAAAGTCCAAAATTTCCGCACAGCGCTATTATAGTTCTAATATTGAAGACGCCCCTGTATAACTAACCACCAAAAACCTTAGAGTGATCCTTCTATTCTAGTTTATGTTCGGTGGTGTAAGGGTATTGTTCCTGAATTTCGTTACAATATACAGGGTTACTGGTAATTCGATACATTCCTTTGGAGATGTGATAGGGGAGGGGGTAAGAAGTAAATTGAACCCTAATATGTATTATGCAAAAGTTGATAGTTTGCGACATATTTAATTTTTTCTGTTTTTCTTCAAAATGTAGACCTTAGTGGTTTAAAAGGCAGTTTCCAGAAAATCCGCTGTATATTTTTTTAACTTTTCAGGCAAAATACATGCTCAACACAATAGTGTTACGTTTGTAATGGCAAAAGTCCCGCAAATAGTTGTAACCATAGGTAAATTCTCGATGCAAAGTGTAATTTTTTTTTCTTAAATAAAATACACTTTCTAGTGGATATTTTTTGAAAAAAAATTATGCTACATTCTTCAAAATTTCCTTAAAACTTCCTTATTACCTAAGCTAGCTCACAGGATACAAATGCTTAAAAGTTAGGTGACATGGTTTTGTATTTTTATTATAAATTGTAAAGTAACGCATTTATCAGTATTTACCTTCACAAATCTTGTTCAAAATGAGAGCCTCTATTGCGAATACAGGCTCGGCAGCGCCTTCTCATTTCAGTCTTTGTTGTTCTAGTTGTTATGGTATTCCTGATCTGCTGGGCAGCGTTGGTTATTCTTTGGATAAGATCTTCCCGGGTAATTATTGGGGTTGCATAAACCAGTGCTTTCATTTGACCCCATATGCTATAATCAAGCGGGGTTAAGTCAGGGCTTCGTGCTGGCCAAGCTTTTGGACCTGACCTACCAATCCAACGATTCGGGAAACGTTCATCCAGGAACTGCCGAACTGACCGCCGAAAATGAGCTGGACAGCCGTCATGTTGAAATATCATTCGTCCTCTAACGGCGAGAGGAATATCGTCAAAAAGATCTTGTAGGTCATGTCGTAAAAAATTTTCATAAATATCCCCGTTTAAATGGTCTGGGAAAAAATGTGGTCCTATTACATCCCGGCCAATAAGTCCCATCCACACATTTACAGAAAACTTTCTTTGAAAACTGGTTTTTCTTGTTAAACGGGGATTTTCTTCGGCCCAAAAATGAAGGTTATGAAAATTTGTAATGCCCTCATGACTAAACTTTGACTCGTCCGTCCACAAAATGTCGGTTAAAAAAGTTCTATTGTCTGCATCAGAATTTATAATAAATCTGCAGAATTCTACCCTTCTTATCGGGTCCCCTTCTTTCAATCCTTATACAGGCGTATAATGGTAAGGATGGCTTCCCATTTGCCGAATCGTGGAGCAAACTTTCCATTGCGATGATCCTGTTTGCTGCGCTACGGCATTAGTGGATGTGGTTGGATCGTCTTCAAAATGTCTTAATATTTCCTCCTCATCTTCTGCTCGATATACGCGAGGAGCGCCAGCGTCACCTCTTCTTGGTTTTACGGATCCAGTTTCAGCGATAGCTCGGTAGGTCGAAGCAAAAACACGGACATTTGGAATGCGGCGGTTCGGAAAGCGACGTTGGTATTCTCGGCGAGACTCCGCGGCATTACCATTGCAAAACCCATAAACAAACATAATATCTGCATATTCAGCGTTAGTAAACGTGGCCATAGCGCAGAAACTAATAGAATACCTTCTTTGAAAACACGAGAAAAATAAACTCGAAACTCGTAATTTAACTACTTTCCACAACAATTATTGCTGTCAGACTATCTACACATCAAATTTTTAACAATAAAATTAAAAAAACAAATTGTTGCTATAGTACTTAAATACCATAGAAGTAAATACCACTTGGCATTTTTTAAGTGCGTTCTTACTATTAATAATAAAAATACAAAATTCTGTTAAAATTTTTGGTAGCATTTATAGCCTATGAGTTAGCTTAGATAATAAGAAAGTTTTACGTAAGTTTTGAAGAATGTAGCATAATTTTTTTTCAAAAAATATCCTTTAGAAAGTGTAGTATTTTATTTAAGAAAAAAAAATTACACTTTGCATCGAGAATTTACCTATGGTTACAACTATTTGCGGGACTTTTGCCATTACAAACGTAACACTATTGTGTTGAGCATGTATTTTGCCTAAAAAATTTAAAAAATATACAGCGGATTTTCTGGAAACTGCCTTTTAAACCACTAAGGTCTACATTTTGAAGAAAAACAGAAAAAATTAAATATGTCGAAAACTATCAACTTTTGCATAATACATATTAGGGTTCAATTTACTTCTTACCCCCTCCCCTATCACATCTCCAAAGGAATGTATCGAATTACCAGTAACCCTGTATAATATAGACATATTTGTTTCAAAGAATGCATGAGACCAAGAAAGAGAAAGCCGATTAAATAAACACATAATATACCTCAATTTGATCTGACGTAATTTTTAGGCCAGGAATTGGAAATGACTCTATTGGAACAAATTGTAAGTTTTTTTGGGCAATTTAAATAATTTTTCTTTTGTTCCAAGTATTTAAAATTGCGTCTCATAAAATTTTGTTTAAATCCATTTTTTTTTCGCCAAAAATTACCTATATAAATTAATAATGTAATAGATACATTTACAAGATTTTCCATAAGAATTTTCATTGCTAATCCTCTAATTTGAGGAGTGATGCATTTCGGCAAGTGTTCTTGCCATCATCAGACTCTAAAATATATTACAAACAGTTCAAAAAAACATATACGAATATTTTTTTCTTGACAGGTGACATAAAAAATACAGATAAAATTATGAAATTGTAAAATACTTACTGAGTTACTTAACACATACACAAATTCTAAACAATAACTAACAATACTTGAATGGTATATTGCACGACATCTAGTGAACAGTTAAAATGATAACAAAATTGAACAATATGAGATTAGCAGATTTCTACTGAGTACTGGGAGCGAGTGAGAGACACCCATCGGACTGTAGTGTTATAGGGTGTGAACAAATAAATGTGTGTTAATAACTCAGATCAAATCAAATGTCAGTGTTACTGTTAGGACCCAAGGAATTAAAGAAAGTGTTGCTCTGAAATTGAGTTTGCTCATTAATACAAGTGTAAACCGGTGATTTGATGGCTTTATTTATTTCCAGGATTTCCAAAAGATCCAACCTCAACCCCTTCTGACAAACATGCAGCACCTCGGTATCCGCCCCAGGCTCGAACCCATGTCCGGTCTCAATAATATGATTGGCGAAAGGAGAAGAGGTTGAACTGGTTATAAATCGGTTTCTATTCTTTTCAATGAGTTTATTATGTTTTTTGACTCTCGTTTCGATTCTCCTTCCGCTTTGTCCGATGTAGCACACATTGCAGTCAGAATGAGAACATTTTAGTCTGTAAACACCAGATCTGTGTGTGACGGGAATTTTATCTTTGGTGTTGACTAGAGATTTAGACAAATTATTCGAAGTTCTGAAACAAACACACAACCGCTCATCGGAGTCCCTCGACAAACTCTTGGCAACCTAATGGGATATGTTTCCAAAATATGATATGCTTCTGTACACGCCATCGGTTTTGTATATATGTGGCTTATTCAAATGTTTGCAAACATCTTTAGTTTAAAATAAAGAGAATTTATAATCTTGTCAGGATAACCATTGTTCCGAACAATTTGAAAAATTATATTGAATTCCTTTTTAAAATGTTTTTCAGAAAGAGGGATATTAAAAAGACGGTGGAGAAGTGAGTTAAATGCGGAAAGCTTTTGATTAACTGGATGGTTTGAAAAAAAGTGTATAACGTTATTCGTAGCAGTTGGTTTTCTATAAATTACAAATTCGAGTTTTATGTTGTTTGTTCTTTTAATAATTAAGAGGTCTAAAAAAAGGTAGATTGCCTGATTGTTCCTGTTCGAGAGTGAAATGAACAGAAGGATTGATAGAGTTTAGAAATGCCTGAAATTCCAGTAAGTCCTCCGTGGAACCAGTGAAAACTGTAAATATGTCATCGACGTACCTATACCAACATCTTATATGTTTTTTAAAAATCTCGCAATTTGAGATTTCTCTTTAAAGAAAAAACATAAATACTTCTGCCAGAAAAGGTGACAAGTTGGAATCTATTGCAAGACCAGACTTTTGACAATATAATTTATTATCAACTTGAACGAAGTTTTGCTTCAGTACACTGTCGATAAGAGAACAAATTTCTAATATGATATGAGTAGATAGATTGCTTTGTGAAAAGAGAAGTTCTTGGGTGTATAATAAACAATCTTCTGGTGGCATGCTTGGAAATAGGTTAGAGACATCGAAGAAAACAAGAAATCAGTTAGGGGGTATTTCTGTTTTCATTAAATTTTTGGAAAGTTCATATGAGTTTTTTATTGAGAGTGGGTTAGAAATTGGTGAGTTGAGGGAGGATAGACGTTAACCAGGAGGAAAGTTTTGAGGCGAGAGAATCGATATAGGAAACTACGGGTCTCACAGGATACTTTTGTTTATGTATTTTAGGTAGACAATAAAGAAGTGGAGTAACTGGATTCATTGGGAGGAGTTTGTACGGTGAAATAGAAAAATGATCGAAGGTAGCTGTACAGCTTTTAAATAATTGTTTGAGGTGAAGAATAAATCTAGAAGTAGGATTGTAAGGCAAAATCTTAAAATCATCACTGTTAAGAAAGTCACTGACTTTTTTGTAATTGTTAGGAATTCCCGTAATTATGTAGGTATTATTGCTTAAAATATGGGACAACCCAGCATTATATATATCAATTATTAAGTTTATCTCCTTTTGATATTTGATATTGTTGTGTCTTTAGTGCCTATCAGTAATGACAGTAATACAATCGTCGCCCTGTTATACCGGCGTTTATATTTTTTGTTTAGCTTTGGGTTACGGTTGATCGTCGACCGCCGCCAGGAATAATTAAGATTAGAGTAAAATAAGAGTTCCCCGGGATAACCACTGTATTCGGTCAGTTTTTTAACCTTAAACGTGAACGTGATTTTTGTAATTTGTAATTTGAGTACGGTATAGATTCAAGTGTCGAAATTTTCTAAGCTTTATTTCAGTTCATTAAACGGTTTTCTTGTAGTCCGGAAAAATAACTGTTTTATTTTCCCTTCTTGCAAATCAACTTATTTGCGAACGAACCGACGTAGCCTTTTAAGCGGATAGCTTACTAGGGCGCGATACAACAGTAATATCCAGTTCTGGGCATAAGTACGATGCAGTTACCCTTATCGGCTTTTGTTAGAATAAGGTCATTTTCGTTGATTTTAACTTTAAGATCATTGAGTTTGTTTATGAGTTGACCTGGGAAGTTTTTACGATTTTCATTTATTCCTTTTCAATTTAGAAATTTGTTAACCTTCAAAAAGATGTCAGCTCTAACTAGATCTGGATTAGGTAAGTTGGTGGACTTCAACACTCTTTCGCAGTCTACCAGAGTTTGCTCAGACACCGCTGGTCTATCAGAATGGTCAAAGTTGAACTTAAGTCCTAAATTTAATATTTCTTCGTCGTTTTTGGAAAGCTGTATGTTACTTAAATTTATAAAACGGGGATGAAATTGATGTAGAGAAGTTCTATCAGATGTAACAGAGTAGCCACTGTCGTCTAAAGGTTTTTGTTTTAATTTTAAGTATAATTGCTTGATACAGTACGATGTTTCTCGCTCTCTCGGTTTACAAAGTCTTCAATATAGGTCAGTAAAAAATAAATAAATTTTAGTTTCTGGCTAGTGACATTTAAGTTGCTGTTATTCCTTATCTCGTGTTGTACCCATTTTCTTCTAACTAGTTTAAGGGCCTTTTTGGAAAGCTTTTGATTAACTGGATGGTTTGAAAAAAAAGGGTATAACGTTATCCGTAGCAGTTGATTTTCTATAAATTTCAAATTCGAGTTTAATGTTGTTTGTTCTTTTAATTAAGAGGTCAAAAAAAGGTAGATTGCCTGATTGTTCCTGTTCGAGAGTGAAATGAACAGAAGGATTGATAGAGCTTAGAAATGCCTGAAATTCCAGTAAGTCCTCCGTGGAACCAGTGAACAGTTCACACCCTATAACACTACAGTCCGATGGTTCTCTCTCACTCGCTCCCAGTAGTCAATAGAAATCTGCTAATCTCATATTGTTCAATTTTGTTATAATTTTAACTGTTCACTAGATGTCGTGCAATGTACCATTCAAGTATTGTTTGTTATTGTTTAGAATTTGTGTATGTGTTAACTGTTAAGTAACTCAGTAAGTATTTTACAATTTCATAATTTTATCTGTATTTTTTATGTCACCTGTCAAGAAAAAAATTATTTATATATTATATATCCTACTTTAGTATCAAAATTTATTTTTCTAAACGCAAGACCTTATATATTTATTGTTTCAGGTACATATTTACTTTTGGTTCTCAAATAACGATACTAATTAAGACATAATAGCAGGCTTTAATAAATTTATTTATTTAGAAAGACAGAATCAGGTGAAAATACAGTAATTTACCTAATGTCCCTAGAAAGGCAATGCAATAATGCACCTGCTTTCTCTCAAATAAATATATTTCATTTTAATTAATAAGAATTCAGTTTTATTTTTTTATCATTTTACTTATTTAACATAAAAAGAAGTGTGCTTTCGTTGGTTAAGGTAAGTATGATAAGTTGTTTTATTTTTTTTAAGATTATATAATAAAAGAGTGTAGTCCATTATGTTTTTCCTTTATACATAATATATAACAATTATTACTTTAGGATCAGAAATGTACATTCACAACAAGAAGAATACTATAGCATAACTTTGTTTTAGGCTCCTTATTGGTCCACTTTTCTGACAATTACATTATTTTGTATTTTATTTAAATTCCTTCATTTTATCCTGTATGGGTCCCTCCCAATAAAAAAAACATTATTATAACTTATAAATAATTATATATTTTATATTTAAAATTGCGATATAAAATATTATTTACAATTAACACCAACATAATTATATAATAAGCTTATTAACTGATTTCTTAAAATTAAGAAAATTTTATCTGTAAAATTCACGATACTCTCCTTACACAATAACTCTTCTAAATTCACCTTGTCACAGTCTTAAGTTTTCTTCTCTTATTTTTACAACAAAATAAAAAGAGACAACGTTATACTTTATAGATTCTGATGTGTTATATGCGATAAATAATTATTTTTATAAAGTGTCAAGCCAGCTTACAATTTTAGACGAGGTGCAAAAGCATGATATATTAAGCAAAACTATTCTAAACAGTGTATTTTTACTAGTATATAATACTGCTAAATGGTGAATATGAATGTATAAATAAAAAAAATGATAAACAGATGATGAAAGTAATTAAAAAAAAAACTATTAAACCTCCCTGGTAAAATAAATTTAATGCTATTTAAAGGGCCGGCGGTACCTTACGTAATCCTAATACGTTACGTAAGCGATTGACTTAAGAAGGCTACAACGTTCGAAACTCGAACAGCAAGCAGTCGGTTCATTTACATACTGACCCAGATTTACTTCTTGTAATAGCTGATTATTTTATTAACTTGTGTAGCTAATTTTCTTTTTATTATAAACTTTCAAAATATGGTGATAAATGATGAAAATATACAGTGCGTTCGTTACAAAAAAACTCTCCATTTCTTTTGGAAAAGGAACATGGAAAGCCTCTTTAGGAGCACTAACTCCCCAGATATACAAAAACTTATCTATAATTGTAAACTGGCGCTATATAAAATATTTTCCAAAATAAAAACATATACAATTTGTACAAGTTTACTTAAAAAAATATGGTTTGGGCACCTCTCGCGTCTTAAGTGTTGCTGAGGTAGTTTTTGGGTTTTATCATCATCACTGATTTTTTTAGGGTGTAGTCCCAGCCTCTCCAACGGAACCACACGATTCCTGAAAAAAAAATTATATCAAAAAAATTATTTAACAATTTTTCAAAGTTTTTTTTATAAATGTGTATGGGTGTAAAAGATTCCTGGGAAAGGTTTTATAGGTAATAACATAAAAACATGTCATCTCAACATATCAATCAAGCAGGATCTAAGCAACTTCTAAATGCTAACATATCTTAGGAAACCCTAATATCATTCAGTTAATATAGATATTTCTGGAATATTTTATATGGAAGTTCTTATATGGTGATCTTTAATACTGCTTTAGGGTACTCTGGGATTCTCGTGAAATCAAAATATATGTACGCATATGTACATATGCGTTATTAATTAATTTTGTTGGAAATACTTCACTTCTTTTTTATTTTCCTAATTAGCTAAAATTATTAAATACATTAATAGATTTATAATTTAAATTAAAGTTCACATTTATTTAAAAATATATTTTTCTTTCATAAGACTTATTTATTGGAATGACGTTGGCAACGCCGCGAATATCAGCTGTTCTTCATCAAGCGGGTACACCATACGACATCTCTGGAGACGCGTTGAAGGTTAGCGAATCTTTCGGAACCATGGTCTGTTAAATATATAAGGAACCCACGCCGCCGGGAGGCAAGTTCAAGTCGGAATATTGGCGTGGTTTTTGAATCGAGGTAAATAGTAGGAAATAAATAGTGTGGACATAAAATTCATGGAAAAATCTGCAACGATGAAAGAAAATGCCGCCAACCTGGCAGCTAAATTGTTGGAAAATTCTGCACGACTAGCAAAAAATTCTGCCTTACTAATAGAGATAATATATCAATGTTAATTTAAAAAGTGGGCTTGCGAAAAAACTAGGAGAGAATTCTACTACTAGAATTAAAAGAGAAAAAAATCTTCAGTAAAAAAATAGAGTCTTTTATTGGTGGAGGACAAGATCTAGGAAGTTCCAAACAGAATCGCAGCATTGGTCATTAACTCTTTCGAAGAGCTACCCTATAGACCTTCAGCAGTGGACCACAAGAACGAAGTTTGTGACAATACGAAATCTGTCGGGATAATACGCCTCAAAATGCCTCAATTTGATGGTACTACATGGTAGAATATTTATCAGTATCAGTTTGACGTGGTTGCAAAAGAAATAGTTGACTATCCAGGGAGAATGCCACTGCCCTTACATTGGCCTTAAGAGGAGATGGTGCTGCTATCGTGTAAAGAATGTCCCTTGAAGAACATGAAGTGTACAGGGCGAAATAAAGTCAGGCATTTGGAGATGCGTTATGCCCGTTACACCTGGACGGGCATAACGTATCATGGATGCATCATCATGGATCATCAAGGATCATGGAACGTTTGGCAGTTTAAGCATTCCTGAACGGATGACGGATAAACGAACTTTGCGATGGTAAAATGAGGCAGCACTTATTACTTAGCATATCCACCTAAACTAGTAAATACATTAACACGAGCCCTTGACTTTGAAGCTGCCAAAAACACGAAAATTGGGTTATACGGCAAGGGATTTAAGGGGTCGGAAATTGAAATTTTGGAATTGGAAATGCGACAAAAGCACGTCACAGGTGATAGCTTCACTCCCGTAAAACTAAGGTATGTCGATGTGAAGAGGCGATCGTCGACCCGTATTCAACCAGACTTGGTAATTACACTCTGTCCGTAGGACTAGCATTATCAGCGGGCAGAGGAGAAAGATGATCAGTTGTTAAAAACAACCATCGTCAATAATATTTGGCAAATTGAGGATGTTAAAGATTATAAGAGATCATAAAGAAGATCATGATGTATAGTCCCAACCTAAATAAAGAAAGGGAAGAAGCGAATTTGGAATGAGGTTGTCAAGTATTCCCCTAATGTCGGGGGAACATCTGCACATGGAGGATATCCTCACTTTTCACAGAGCTTGTTTTAAGCTCTGTGACAAGTGAGAAAAAAATTTTGCTCGGTAGGCAGATTTAAGGTACTGGTACAGAAAATGCGTTGTATGTGCGGCAGGTAATAAGCTGCAAAGAACGCAGAAAGCTTTGATGCGGATTTGGATACCCCTCTCACATACCCAGTATTAATAAATTCACAAAACTATATAAATAGAGAGGTAATATAAATAGAGAAAATATATGGATAGGTAATATAAATAGAGAAAATATATAACAGATTAGTACAATAATGTTTAATCACAGGAGGTTCCCATCCTATTTGCATAAAATAAAAATTTTAGATATCCCAAAGTATTCTTGCGGGAAATATGTTCATATTAATCACAATCTTATTCAGTACTCTGTCAACGTTCTGCGCACAAACAATCTATTTAAATTCCTTCATAGCAAAAATATTCCGGCTTCATTGTATAACATTTCACAATTTCTACTGGCACTTAATGATAAATCAATATTTACTGAAATTCACAAATTTTATACAGATGCAAAATTATCAATTTAAAACACCCATAAATAAATTAAGAAAACTAATATGTATTTTACCTGCTCCTTGGTTTACCATAGCGTTTTTTCCATTTTATTTAGAGCCTTCTGTGGTGTTAAAAATATATAAAAATGCCTTAGAAGTCCTTTTGGCGAGAAGGGAATGACTCTGTATTACGAGTTTTCCTACCTCCCTTTAAATATGAAATACCAATTAATATAAAATATTCATAAAGTGTGAGTTACCCAAGAAAAAAAAAGTACTACATACACATGTACATAATGTGTTCATCCTTAAAACAATAGAAAGTAGGTACTTGGTTCCGGTAATGTTTATTTTACTAACAAGCCCATCCCACAGTCTTATATACGAGTACCGAAAAATTATTGTAATTAGCCGAGGCAGTCATGTCAAAACTTTTCCTTTTATCAATAATTATGTATAAATTGTGTTGTTTCTGGTTACGGTTATATAAGCCTAATGACCGAAGAACCATTAACAAAATATGTTTAATATGAAATAATAAATTGATTATTATAATTACCTTGTCGTGCTGTAAGATCTTGTGGGTCATTTAAATATAGTCCGTTCAATCCCCTTCCACAAGATTTCCACCACCAACCGCCTTTTAACATTGAGGCACAATTTAAGCTGGATCTATCATTATCTCTGGAAAAAATTAATTATTTATATTTCCTTCGTTTTTTTGAGCATCTAATAAAATTAAGATTTGGTGTTTATATTTTTAGTGTTCAGAAAAATTTATTATAAGCTATTTTCACCTTTTTTTAGAAATCTATTCTTCACATATAAAATCGCTTTGTTTTTCAGGATATCATATTTTGTTGCTTCTGAAAAAACCACGGCCTCTAAATTCACCTTTTTCTTATATTATTGACTAGACTTTTAAAAAAATATCAATAATTCATTTTTAACAGCTTTTATAATTTGAACGTATATTTTAGCAAATCCAGTGATCCTCAAGGATCTCTTTTTTGTTAATTTCATGCTAATAGTTTCAGTATTAACATATAAAGATTCGTGGTTTTGGATGTCATCAGTTAAAGGTCTTCTGGTACATTTGTAATGCTAATTATATTTTAGGAATATTTTTTATTATGTTCATTATTCATTATTAAGGCTTTTTGTTTATTTTGCTATTATAATTACATTCGTTGTTGGTACATTTGACATATCTCATTTTATTTACTTTTTTAGTAAAATTATTTTACAGGGTATGGAAATTTTTCTGAAGATCTGATTGTATTTCAGTATTGCTATGTCGAACAAAATAAGTTTTCATATATAGTTTTTATTGATCTTATTTTTGTTGACCAGTTATCATTTTTACAGCTTAAAATTTTATGAATAATAAATTTAGTGAATTTCAAAACAAATACAATTAAAATGATATAGAACATTGAAAAAGACAATAACAAAAAATTGAAATGAGAAAATTTGCAAAAATGTGAAAGAATTATATTTGAATTAAAAACTATTAATTTTAACAAAACAAAATTACATAATTTGTTTTTCCACAAAATTTTTTAATTTTAACATTGTCTTTGTTTTTAGTGTTTTTTGAGCAATATCTGCTTTTCGTTTATTTTATTTTTCAACATTAGTTTTTAGTTTTATTTAATTCTTTTGTAAATTTCTTTAAATTTAGTTCAATCCAGAAATATTAAACTATAGATATTATACATCAAATTATTGAATACATATCTTTTAATGGAGGACCTTTTCTCTTAAATAATAAATAGAAACCAATTTTCAAATTTTATATAGTATTTCAGGCATATGCTTAATAGCTTTTTTATTAACCTGTTTATAGATTGGATATATTTTTAAATTACTTATACAAAATTTATTACAATCAAATGATAATTTATTATTTAAAATATATTTTTGTAAAATTTAAGGAACACAGATGTTGGAAAATTTGCATAGTGATTTTATTATATTGTCTTCCAAAAAAAATATATACATTTTTTGAAATATACACTATCAGACAAAAGTAGAGTAACACTTTCAGAAATATTTGCAAATACCGATTTTAAAATTATAAATGCATGATAATGTATACAAATCCACTAATTTTTAAAACTACAACGTAGGCTATGATTATCAATGTCAACAAAAAATTTCGCAATCAAAACAAATGATTTTATTTTGACGTTTAAGTTTAAATGCTTCATAGTAACGCGTCAAAAGTAAAGCAACATTCAAATAATTTATTCAAAAGAAGGGTTTTAGCATAAGTAGAGGGATAAAATAATTGTGTAAGGTGATTTTCATGTTTTTTTGAACATTTCTGTGTAAGATTAATCATGCCGAGAGAAATTCCAATTTCAAAAGACTTGAAGCAAAGAGTTGTGAATGGATTCATGGAAGGTAACAAACAAGCCGATATTTCAGTTTGAGTTACCCCGGTACACTGTGTCCAAAATAATATCATCCTATAATGAGAGGGGACATTTAGAGAAGTTGCCAAAATCGGGAAGGCCAAGGAAAACATCAGTCATGACTGACAGACGCATCAAAAGGATTTCCCAAAATGATCCTTGGAAGTCCGCACCTCGAATTATTGCCGAAATTCCAGAAATTACGGTTGGTATACCAACAGTACAAAGAAGGTTAGTAGACGCAAAGTTATTTAGTAGACGTCCAGCTAAAAAGCCGTTAGTTTCAATAAGAAATAGAGCAGCAAGGTTGGCATTTGCACGCCGGCATTTAAACTGGACCGTCAATGACTGGAAAAAAGTTCTATTCAGTGATGAAACACTGTTTAGTCACAGATTTACAGAATACCAGATGCGAAAGATCGCGGATATATAAGCTTCCGATATTCGATGCCCTTGAAAAGGATGGTTTGGACTGGCCGCACCAATGCATTTTTAAGTTTTTTTTTGTAGGGATAGATGTTCTGCACTATAATTTCGCTGGGATATTATAATGCATTTATAATGTCAACATAGAAATAGGCTTAAATAAAACAGAATGTAAGGGTTCTTGAGTACATTTTTATTTCATTTAACAGATTTAAGGATCCTATTTAATAAAACATTAAAGAGGAAACAAAATTTTTAATTTTCTTTAGTTTTATCGGCTTTTTTGGCAGATGATAAATCTCTGTTGGCGAATTTTAAAGTATAAAATATTTTAGTCGTATAAATAATTTTATTAAATACTGGAAAGGAAAGTTATCATATGGGTGAGTAAAATTAATGCTTTTCATTATCTCGAAATATTTTTGTGAAATTCCTTCTGTATTGCAATTTGTTTCAAATAATTTAACAAAAACATTTTCCAATTTATATATTAGGCATATAAATTGTTCATTTGGCGACTTCAGACCCCTATCAATGTTTTCGATAACACTGTCACTGTCATTATGGTACTGTTTAAGTCTAGTAAATAAGTTGTTGTCTAAAACATTAGCATCGCTGGCAAATTTTAAACAAATATCACATTTATGAATTTTTAGAGTTTTATTAATTAAGTACCCACAGACGTAAATAAATGCATTTTGCGTTGGCAAGTTTTTCTTATTGTAATTGCTTTAATTTTTTGCTCTGGAATAATTTTTTTTTGCAAAGTCGCACGTTTTGTATTATAATATAATATATAATAAGCCTTTATTTCCAACAGGCAACTTGCCCAATAACAGGAAACAGTTGCAAAACAATGAAAAATATAGTTAAAAAAAAACACACACAAACAAACCTAAAAGAATGAAAAGAAAAGGAAAAGAGTAAAGTAAAGTCACATTCTCAAAATTTATCCAAAAAATTAGAACAAATAACTATTAATATGATATAAAAACCCAATTATAAAAGTTTAACAAGATAATCACATATTCAACAAAATTAAATTAAATTAACTGCAATACACCTACTAACTATAACTTAAACACATGGGCCCTAATCCCAAGAGTAATGATCCACCAAGATATCGATAATCACATGAACCGGAGAGAAATTTATATCGCACATGTGACAGATCCGATTAAATATAGCGCATATTGTATATAGTGGCGATTTCAACAGGATGTTAGCATGAGGCCTTGGCAGAAAGAATGTTAGGGCATGTCTAGCATTAAGCCTAGGCACCATGAAACGTACACCAGAAAGAAGTACAGGACTATCAATGAATCCATTCAGTAACCCATGCAGGAATTTTACAGAGAAGATCATTCTTCTGAGATGTAATGGATGTAGATTGAAGCGTTCCAATAGTTGCCGATGATCAAACCCTCTTACCGGATATATGCCATCCTGCCTGAAGGCCAAAAACTTAGCAAATCTACGCTGAACAGATTCAAGGAGACCAACATGCATCTGATAGAGCGGGTTCCATATAATGCAGCCAAACTCCAGTTTTGATCTCACAAAGCAACAGAAAAGCAGTTTTAATGTAGACCATAGTATTATTCAAATGCTCCAAGAGAATTCCTAAGTCGTCAGCACAATTCATGTGATTTGAATGCAAAAAAGTTTGACAAAAAAGTTTTCTGAAAGCCCTTTCAAATTCTATTGGAGTTGGATTAATGGAATTGCCTTATTGTTGTCTAGTACTGTCAAAAAATTTCTAAACAATCTTGGTTGATTCTTCTCAATTTAATATAGCTAAAGCCCAAACTAGAAAGTTGCTGGCAAAGGGCTAGTACAGCCTTTATTGTTATCATATAGCAAGTACGAAATTTACATTTTAAAGTTACATCTTGTTTTTTTTTGTTAAACATTTTCAAGTTTTCTAAAAATATCCACATAACATTTAAATATCGTATTTGAAAATCTAATCCTTTAAATGCAATTTTGTACTGGTTGGGATGAGTAACATTGACTGAATTTAATAAATCAAATAATTTATCGAATTTTTCCAATACTTCAATGACAGCTTCAGCTGGCAAAATGCCCAAAGTCATCTGAGTTTGCATGCCAAAAGCTACCGTTCGACTAAGCACTTGAGCCGCTAGCTTGACCTTCATTTTTTGAAAATTGGATGGAAAAATATGAGCATCACTAAGCTTGGGCCCATATCTGTAGGATTGCTTTTTATCTTCTATATAGAATTTTTCAATATGGTCCCAGGATGTTCATTTGTTTTCAAAACAAAATGTATTTTGCATTAAATTATTTCTTGTTGCTTTTTGTAAATGAGGAGTATCAAAAAAATATATAATATTAAAATCACCTGAGGTAAAGTTTGGATTTTCTGGTGTAACATTTAGTAAATTAGCAAGCTGGATAAAATTTGAGCCCATATCTGTAACAAGTCCATTCACATATAATCCAATTTCCGATAGTTTATGTACGCATTTATTTAGAATTATTTTAATATCCGGAGCCTTAAGTCGCGTATTTATAAAAAAATAAGCTATTGGTTGTTTCCATTTAAAAAACAAACCTCTAGCCATAGTGACAGCGACATTTTGAGCTACATGGGAGTCATTTGCATCGCTTCCTGTATCTTCTAATCCAATAATTTTATCCCTACTAATATCAAAGCATAAATTGGATTTAATGTCTCATCAATACAAATATTACAATATTTATCCAATTCAGACATTGCTTTTACTTTCAGTTTTAAAGAATGAATATGTGATTATTTTCCAATCCAGGCCTACAAATAAATTGTTTAGTCATTAACTCCAAAGTACGTTTAGATGTTAAAATAAAAACTTTTTCTAAAAATCTATAACTTTTTGGACTCAAAAAATATAGAGTAAGTGCTTATAAAATATTTAAAAAAAAATACAAATATATTATTTCAATTTAATTATTAATCATAAACACGCGTACTATGCAAAGAAAATCAGAAGCACGCGGCGCGGAGGCTTGCAGCTAATTAAACCCCTTGCCACCGTACTAGGCGGGTGATGGATATCCATCACCCAGGAGGCGTGTCTGAAGTCTGGCGCTCGCACGCGTATTTTCGATCAGTTTTGCATCTGTATTCTGTAAATCTGTGGTTCAGTTCTATTCAGTGAGGCGACCAATCAATACAAGGTTTAATCCTAAATACGTAACACCTACAATTAAGCATGGTAAAGGTAGTGTATTTTTATGGGGTTGTTTTTCATGGAATGGGGTAGGCCCTATGCGCTTTATTAAATGATACGATGGACCGATTTGTTTATAGGGATATCTTGCAGAATGTTATGCTTCCTTATGCAGAATGGGAAATGACATTGCGTTTTATTTTTCAACAGGGCAACGATCCAAAATATTCTTCACAAGTTGTTCAATAGTGGTTTCGGGAAAATAATGTTCGTGTTTTACAGTGGCCAGCACAATCCCCAGATCTTAACCTCATTGAGAATCTCTGAGAAGAAGTAGAACGTCGTATTCATACCCAAATGTTTCCAAATAAACAATCTTTAATAAATAAAATTAGTGAAGTTTGGACAAGTCTTCCCGAAAATGTCATTCAGAAGTTGATTGCTTCAATGCCGCGCCGTTGTCAGCAAGTAATTAATAATAATGGATATTCTATCAATCACTAATGTATTACTTTCAATTGTTTTTGTTGTTAAATGTGTTAAATATTTCATGTTGAACTAAAGTAAAATAAAATACTGTTAAATACAATTTGTTGCTCTACTTTTGTCGCCCCCATTCTTATGAATTTTTATAATCATTAATATTTACCGTTCTTAAAATGATTAAAAGTACACCAAAATGTACTGAAATATTACTTTCAGTGTAAGGATAGTGTGACATTAAGCTTAGCGAAAAATCACAACCCAATATTTTTTTTTATTCAAACATGAATAAAATTTAACTTTGTTCCTCTACTTTTGTCCGATAGTGTATATAATGAAATAAAAGAGCAATATAGGCAATTGGGAAAAAAGATAATTCTATTTTCAATTAGTAAGAAGGAAATTACCTGTTGTATGTGGAGAACGGACTATTATTACTTCCATACCAAGGATCATTGAGGGAATCCCCAGCGTTTCCTTCGTAGCCATCAATCTCCAACTTATAGTATTCAGCTTCTGAGTAGATTTTGAAGTGAGAGTATTGAGCATAACTAAACAAAAAAAATTAAAAATAGAAAAATAAAAAAAAATATATAGAAAAAACAACATTAAATTTATGCAAAAAAAATAGGAATTTTTCATCATATTACAATTTTCAGCCACAATCATAAGCAAACGGAGTATATTTAAAAATTATATGTTTACTGGTGTTAAAACCATACTTTAAGCCCATACACTGAGAGACATGTAAAAAAATCATGTATATAATGAATAATAATATAATCACATATTCAGTATATGAAGAACTTAAATTCGGTGTATGGTGTAATTCAACCAGTCTTACCTTTAAAATTTTTAAGTCTAAATTGTTGGTAAAGTGATATCTGAAAGAAAGTTCTTTATCTCAGGTATGCAATTTTTTTAAAAAAGAACTATGTGGCACATTAAAAAATAAACTAAATAGTTGCCTTTTGAGTGTTATGCTTTAAGAATGAGCGCTACCAACCTAAGCTTCTTCGAGTCTTCTTCGTATTTATATTACAAAAAAAAGGGGAATTAGGTCTGTGTGTTGGGCTACAAGTTGTTTTCACTAGCATATATTAATTGCATATATAAATACAAACTTTTATGCTGCCTGGCCTCATCTTAAATTTCAATCAGACAAAAATATCTATTAGCTTTAATGACTAAAATATCTATAACCTCTTTATCTCCTCTTAAGGTTAGGGCAGCAGCAGTGTGGGAGAAAAGCCAAGGAATAACTTAAGGAAAGGCTTATTGTTTCTTAGAGGAATAGTTAGTGTTAGAACTCCAGATATATTTAAATTGGCCGACGTTAGCTAGCTACCTTAAAATAAATTAAGAATTTTTGCCTTACAGGCCATTCACAACTAAATGCCTATATATAAACAAACCTTCATCTCCTCTAACTGCAACGCACTGTAAAATGCGTTACCTGCAGCTGAGAAAGCATATTTATTTAGGTGTATGATATAGATAAAAGTGCATTTTTAATTAAGAATGCATAATCTTAATGGACATGACGATTTTGTTGTTAATTTTTCTCAAAAACAGGCTAAAAATATAAATTATTCCCTAACTTTGCACTACTATTGAAACAAAAAGCGTTATTTTAATTTGTCATCACTGTTTATACTCCTAGCAGAAAAGTTCAAATAATCCAGTGGTATTACTGTTGCATTTTGGTTTTAGAGAGTAGAGATTTATTTTAGGAAGTCGCATTTGAGGGTAGACTGATTTCTTGTGCAAAATCATTAAAAAAAAACTTTTCTGCTTGTATTGACTTAAATAAATGCCACAATAAACAAGAACGCCTTGTCGAATGGATTCAGAAATAAGAACAGCTGAATAAAATGCCTTGTAATGCCTTAGAATTGGACCAAACACGAAATAGCACGATCATTGAGCAGAAGTGCGATATCTTAAATATAATATAACTCAATCCAATTTGAATAAAATCCAGGATATATTTCCGATGATTAATGGCAATAAAATAGAATGGCTTCATATACTGAAAATCTGTACTGAAGATGTGAAAAAATGCATTGTAAATATTATGAGCTAATGAAAAAAGAAAGCGAAACTTTTCAGTCATGCATAAAAAACTTAGCCGGATTATGTATGACTTATTAGTTTAATATAGAATAATTAAATAAAATATTTAAAGAATATCACCTTATAACAACTGTGCCAAAGTGATTTAAAATGCATAACAGCGCATCACAAGACTTAAAAGTACATAAACATAATTAACAAATCTTCAATTAGTACGAGCAAAAAACGGATTGCAACAGAGAGATACGTGCTGTTTGACCCCGTAACCTCCAGATTGAGTTAGGCGAACGATGAAGGAAAATAAGGACAGCGCTTATTATATACGAAATAAAATGAAAAGATCAGATCAAAAGATTAATTTTTTAATTGATCTGTTTTACTCTTATCTGTTAATATTATTGGATTTTCACATACGTTTTTTTATGACTGGTTGGGTTTGAAGTTTACCGGGTGGATACCGTGCTCCTGTGGTAAAATTTCCGTTAATTGACTTTACTTCAATATTTTTCGAACGATTTGAGCGGTTTTCATTAGGACACTTTTTTGTAGACTTAATAGATGGTGCTTTTTTGTCGGGTTTTCTTTGATAGTTTAGTGTGTGAACTGTGAAATAAGAAAATAATAACATCTTCTCTACTTCTATCTCTAGGTTCTTCTATTTCTGCCTGTTGTCTGCCCTTGTCGCTGTAATGCTATAATAGTTTTTACGATTTTTGTCTTGACATAATCAATTTCAGGTCTCATCTTTTTCACTTTTTTTGTTTTAGCCGTATTTGTAGTTCTTGATGGTACTCTTGATATAGCATGTTCACGTTATTTTCTCGCTTTACGCCTGTAAACGAAATATTTCTCATGTTGCTTGAGTTCTAGATATCGTACTATGAATGAAGTTCTAGATGTCGTACTATGAATTGCAGGGTCGTGTCTGACTTCCTTATTATTGATTTTTCTCTCTGGATTTCTTCTTAGGACATAGAGTCTGTCTGCATCGGATCTTGGGTGTAGCGAGCTATGGATATTCAGGTGCTTTCGTATTTTCCTGTCTATGGCTTTTTCTACGGAATACCCTGGCATAAAAGAGCAAAGCCTATGGTACTCGAGTACTACGAGTAGCATCAGTGATATGAAAGTGAGGATATTTTTTTCTAGAAGTTCTTTAAAGGAAAGACGTACTTTGGGAGTTGATTTTACAGAATTTCTCTATAAAAAGAATTGCCGATATAGCGGCTATAGCGATATAGCGCTTTATTTTTGAAAATCTGCATTAGTTATTCATATTGCTTTTAACATCCAAACCTAAGAAGCGAACTGATGAAGACAGCGGCAAAGTTAGTCCAGACATATTAAGGTTTGGGGTGGGGGGAGGCAAAGGCACCCTTATTTGTAAATACAGCAGCCTAAGTCTTACCTGCTTAAACTCAATAAGATTGGACTCACCTCATTCAAAAATGATGTTAAGGTCGGAATTAATAGTTGTTACTTAGCAATGCCTATGGCTGTCGGCTAAAGTCATTAATTACTGTCATCAACAGATTTAAATCGTATTGGAAGTCTTATCAAGAAGAAAGCACAAGTACAAGATGCATCCTTGACAGATACTAGCGTTAATTTGAAATCTCTGCGAGGTGTGTCCATCAACGACAACCTGGATGGATCGGTTCTTAAGTAAGTTTCCAAGTTAAACAATGAGAGTTGATGGGGAACCATAATAATACAATTTGTTTAAGAGGTTTTCATGTCATGAGATTCACAACATGCGTGATATAGTCTAGCAGATCACCATAGACCTGTGTTCTCGAAAACTATACTGATAATCACTAATGATGTTGATGAACTCAAGGTATTTTAAAAGTTGCTGGTTATTAATGTTTCTATATTACCTTGATGATTGCCGGGACCAACTTTTTTCTTTTTTAGGCTTCGGCTAAATTCGAGTAAATTCCAGTCTTCAGCTAAGAGACTTCTTTTGTATGGAACAGAAAAGAATTTGCACCACGGTAGTGTCAGCACACCCCACACATTTTCAATAATACTGGCGGTTTTCCAACATGGCTGGTGGCCTTACTAGTATTCAATCCATTGAGTAGCTTTTTCTTCAAAATCGCTGTGACAAAATACTATCTCTGACATCAAAGAAGTATTTTTTAGCAAAGTTGATGGTGCTTTATTTTGTGAGTCTGCGCTAGAATTTGATGCAAACATCTGACTCAGCAAGACTGACTCTGCCTTTTCTATTGTCGTTACCGCGATTGAACCATTTTCCCTAGTCAATGGTGACATTTTTGATCTATAGAAACTTTGGTCAACTGCTTTTTCTACAGTCCGGAACGATCTTAATCCATTAAGGCAATTGTAAAGTTTGTTCATCGCTCTCTCATTATATTTTTCTTCGTAGGTATCAATTTTCTGCTTCCACGGATTTCTCAAGGGAACAAATTGACACGATTTGTAGAGCTGGGAACCAATTGCGATAGACAGTATTTTGTCATTGACTGCTTTGGTGCAAGGTTTATCGAAACACGGTTTACTCACTAAAGAGCCAAGTGTTCGGAATAAAAAACTCCATACCTGCCAAAATCACCTCTGAAACCTCGCTCGCACACGCTGAGGCTGAAACAGACATCAATCCAAGAAAATCAAGAGAGGAACTGTTTTAAATGTTTCCAGTTGGCTGATCTACTAAACTTTACGCGTACAAATTCATAAATGGATCCTGAGCTTTCATTTCTATTTTGTTTCTACTGGCGCATGTAAGGTAATATTATACAAGTCAGGGTCTATTGCAAAAAAAGATAGGGAAGGCAAGCAAAATTTCCCTGTCTGTCACTAATTGCAAAATCTTCTGCTTGTCCTCAGCAATCCTGTTAGAATACGTCGCCTCGTTGATATTGTGGACGTTAGAGTCTCTCGCAATAACAATTCTACACTTGGATGATTTGCTTGCAGGCCGTCGATTTTATCAGCAAGGTTAGTAAAAAGCCGTTGTCTGTAGAGACAGCAGAAATACTTTGTGAATCTTTTGTTTCTTATTTTAAACCATATAACATCGAAACCTAGAAGATCTAGAGCTTCCTCCCGCTGCCAAGATATATCGCTTCTAATGAAGATGTACCTGAGTCGCTTGTGGAGGTCGTATCCAGGATACAACATATAAACCTTGGTTGTTTCCGAATTCACTGTGGTCTCCGCTAGAACTTAATTGTGCCTTTACAAGTGCCATCAGGGAAATATTAATATTGATATTTCCGTTAGTCTATAATAATATATAAAACTACACACAACCGCAATGTCTAGGGATAATTTAGAATTTTCTTAATTTTTTTTTTAATTTGTTAAATTTTTATTTACTTGCTATAAATATAAAAATATCTAGACTTTATCCTTATTTTAGACTGCTTAAACCACACTGTACATTTTTCTACTTAATTTATTTATCTCAAATAAATAAACAAATACACATATCGTTATTTATTGTCTTGAATTCTTTTACCAAAAAAAAGTGTTTGCGTTTTTTTGGAAAAAAGTTTGTTCATAGAGCTCAGTATAGTTCTTGCTAACCATGCAGCGCAGACATTTAACGAGAGAAGAAATGATACGAGCGGTGGGCCTTTTAGATGGTGGTATGACGCAAGCACAGGTTGCAGTGAACATGGGCACTACTCAAAGCGTAATTTCACGCTTATATGCACGGTATCGAGAAGAAGGCGATGTGGCGGAAAGGCATAGAGGTCGCTTACGTATTACAACCCCTCTACAGGACCGCTTTTTACACTTAAATGCTCGAAGACGCCCCACTGTAACAGCACCAGAATTGCAAATCATGCTACAGCAAGTGCATAACGTTGAGGTTTCAGCCGATACTGTACGCCGACGTTTGCATGAAAACAACCTACGTAGTCGTCGGCATTTAAGGGTGCAACCGTTGTCCTGGGGTAATCGAGGAGTACGACTTTTGTGGGCGGAAGAACATTTGTTGTGTCAAAATGAAAGTTGGGCAAATGTGCTGTTCACTGATGAGTCTCGGTTTGGAATTTACCCCGACTCAAGAAGAGTTCGCATGTGGAGAGAGCCTGGAAACGCAAACCGCCTGTGCAATGTCCAGGAAGTGCATTCTTTTCGTGGCGGAACCATCATGGTTTGGGGAGGCATTAGTATTGGAGGAAGAACAGACCTCATTTTATTAGAAAACTTTTTAACTGGCAGATTATACGTGGATCAGATACTGGCACCTGTTGTTATTCCGTATGCAGCAGCAATTGGTCAAACCTTTGTTTACATGCACGACAATGCCAGACCACACACTTCAAGGGTTGCTAGAGAGTTTCTAGAAATGAATAATATCGATGTCTTACCATGGCCACCTCAATCCCCGGACCTAAACCCCATTGAACACATGTGGGATATGCTTCAAAGAAGAGTTCTTCGTATGGAAAGACCAAGAGACAATAGAAGAACTTTGTTTCTGACACTTCAAGAAGCCTGGAATGAGATACCCCAAGATGATATTGATCATTTAATTCTAAGCATGCCCAGACGATGTCAAGCAGTTGTGAACAGTCGTGGAGGTCATACAAGTTATTGAATATTGTTTTTGTTTATTTTTTGTTAATTTAAAATTAAGAATTAAATTTTTGTAAAACCTAGTTTCTCAACAACTTTAATTTTTTTGCATTTTTTTAGAAAAAATATAAATTATTTAAAATTTTTTGGGTTTTTTTATTACCTTATAAACTACTCTTAAACTTGCAAATAAATTTAAAAAAAAAGATCATATTAAAAAATATATATACAAATTTATTCAAAATATCCCTAGACATTGCGGTTGTGTGTATATTGCAACGCATGAACTGCTAGTGTTGTGATGGCTAATTTTGGCCATGAGCTCAAGCTTGAGGAATCCTTCCATTTTCCTTGTCAAATGTCCCTGGTTAAGTTTATTTTTCGTTTGCTTGTGATTAATATTCTCACGATCTTCCATTTCCTGATATTTATATATTTCGGTTTTGTTGAGAGATTTGATGACTGTTCTTTCCTCAATTTTTATATTTGTCGTTTTTATTGTCTTAATATTTTTAATTGTTATTTTAGCACATTTTTCACTTCTAAACTCCATATATATGTCATTGACGAATTCTTTTACTATACAAGTTGAGTTTGCAGCTTAGTGTCATCTTTGGCTATTAGCTTCAAGTCATCGACACAGTAGATTTTTAACATTTTTAGATTTTTACATATAGTAGGCTTTTCTCTTTTGCAATGGTATCTGATATACATTTTATGTAAAAAAGCATATAATAATAACAACGAGACAAACGTATTTTTTAAATTTTTCATAGAAGGCTATTTGATTATTAAGGAAAGTATACAATTTTAGAGTTTACGTAATAATTTAAAGTAAAAGGTGAAATCGTAGATTTCAATACAATAAAATATATAAATAAAACCACAATAAAAATGTTATTATATATCAAAAAGCATTTTAAATTTGAAATAATATATGCAGGTGATGATATCGAAAATTTATTTGCAAAAATAATATGTAACAAGTTTTTTTCTGTATTTGGTATCGTTTATAAGGCCGCTTGTCTTAACTATCAAATCTTTGTAGACCGGTTAGAAACGTCACATAGGTCAAATGTGTTATATATGGGAGATGTTAATATTAACTTTCTTGATGCAAACACAACTCAAATTAATACTTTAAATTATGTTGATTTTATGCTTTACTTGGTTGAAATGGAGCAATTAATTGCTATTGCTACACAATATTCTCAATCTTTCTAATTAATATTTTATAAAGTAACAACAAAGATATCATTGAATCTACTTCTATTACTAACTCCAACTTTTCATACCTTGACTGTGTAAAATTAAGGGTGACAAGCCCAAATTTGAGCCAAGCCTACATACAAAGAGAAATTTAAAAAAATTAAACGCTACAAATTTTACAGTGTTCTTTTTCATTCTAATATTAATCAATTTTTTTATGAATACCAAATTGACGATAAAATAAAAATGTTTAACAATTTCATAATTAGTCTCTTCGCACCACTAAAAACTGCAAGAATAACCAAGAAGAAAGCTGATTGGTTGACTCAAGAAATTTATAACTTATGAAATTAACAGAAAAAGCTAAAACGAAATTTAAAAAATATCAAACTCCAGAGAATTGTGAACAGTTTAAAAGCTTAAGGAACAGTACCAACCATACGACCACCTAACATAAAAGAAAGTTTTTAAATTTTATTTCTAGAAACAAAAGCAGTAAGGACTTATGGAAAGAATTGAAAACTGAATAAATTAAATAATATTTCTTCTTGTTTTCAAATCCCAAATGCTATAAATAATTTTTATATTGATAATATACCAAAAAAAACTGTTCAAATAATATTTACTACCACAATAATATATGCTAAAATGAATTTCGCTTTAGGCTAATATCAGAGAAAACGGTACAAGAAACCCTTGTAAAGATAAGAAATACATCCCCTGGTTCTGATGACTTAAGTATCTCACTCATTAAAAGGTAATGTCCCTATATACTTCCTCATCTCGGAACTGTTATCAACACTATTTTGTTTTCATCACAATTTCCAAAAATTTGGAAACATGCTCAAACAAGTCACACCAATGCCTAAAAACAATTTTTCTTTGACAATGACATTAGAAACAGGAATAGCTTTGGTTCAGCAATTCTTCAATATTGTTGTGACAAGGCATTGTTGATGATCAATGATCAATGCAAGTTGTTATGATGCGAAAATTTTCTATAGTGAACATATCTCACGTTTATCCCAGGTATTTCAGGCAATTGTAAACAAATAGTGATGAATAAAGTAAATGAGAGATTATTTTGGTTCACAGTATTCGTTCAGTTATCAAGTATTTGACTATTTTGTTGAGTGACTATGGAATGCCTAACAATAAATAAAAAAGGTGAAATGGTCCTTATCTATGGTGAATCTGAACGGAATATTAATAGAGCCATTGAACTGTATACCATGCGACATCCTCAACGGCGACTTCCATCGCAAGCATCATTTTATCGTGTAGTGAACCACTTTATAGAAGATGGAGTGTAAGAACGATAAACCGATCACGAAAGAGAAGCATTATCAGTCAAAATAATGAAATTGCCGTATTAGCTGCAGTTGCCCATAATCCTGGAGACAGCTCACGATCAATTTTTTCTGCTTCTGGAATCTCCAAAACAAGGGTCCTGAGAATTTTGAAACCCCACAAGTTTCATCCGTATCACTTGTCGTTACATCAAGAGCTTCACGGGAATGATTTCCAAAATCGAGTGTTGTTTTGTGAATGGGCCCAAAATCAGTTGCATGAAAATAACAATTTCTTTCTGCGCGTCTCATTCACCGATGAAGCTTAATTTACAAATTATAGTGTAGTTAATCGTCATAGCATGCATTACTGGGCAATTGAAAATCCCAGGTGGTTTCGAGCGATAGAACATCAGCGGCCATTGTCTGTGAATGTCTGGTGTGGCATCATCAATGATAAAGTCATAGGACCTTATTTTAATGATTGTGTCCTTACAGGCCAAAAATACCGTAATTTTTTGCTGGAGATTCTACCAGTATTTTTAGAAGATGTGTGTTTTAAAGTGAGACTAAATATGCGGTACCAGCATGATGGTTGTCCTGCACATTATTTACGCGTTGCGCGTCAAGTGTTGGATCGTGACTTCAATGGACGTTGGATAGGTCGCGGTGGAGCAGTCCACTGGCCGCCACGGTCACGTGATTTGACGCCCTTAGATATTTTTCTATGGGGTTATTTGAAGGAGATCGTATATCGCGATCCACCAACGATACCCGAAAATATGATGAAGCTGCGAATTACGGAGGTTTGCGGGCAGATAACTCCACAGATGCTGCACTCTGTTCATCGATCATTTAGAAAGCGAGTCGAAAAATGTATAGAAGTGGAAGGTCAACACTTTGAATATTTATTGAAATAATTTTCTGACTTTTTTTGTTTCAATTTCTTTTATTTGAACTTTGTACGTTTTATTTTCAAGTTTTCGATTCTGTTTTGATAATGAAATTCTATCATAAGATACTTTCACTCCTTTTGATAGATCGTCAAATACTACCTACAAGGGCAAATGTCATTGTCAAGGAAAAAATCGTAAAAGAATCAAGAATTAATATCTTGAAAAATAGAGGTTTCTATGCAAAAAAGTGAAGTTGACCTTCATTTGAACTTGTAGACGTCCACTCAAGGTCAAACCAATGGCGTCATTTTATGGCCCCCTGGAAACGATTCAAACTTCACATGAAACATTTTCTGGATACACGTTTAGTTTTCGAGATATTGCGATGTCTCAAGTTAAATGGACCACCCTCTTTAATAGGTAATCATTTCGAACAGATATGCATAATATTAACATAAAAAGAAAAAAATATCTTAGCACCTCCTATATGCATAAAACTGTTTTTTTTTTAAAGAAGTTTTCATTATATCAGAGAATTTAAAAATCTTCGAATTAATAAAGAAATTAGATGTTTGTTAATTTGTTAAATAATATTATATAACTTACAAGACGGTTTGTTTGTGCAACTTAAAATTAATAAAATCAAAATAAAAGTAGTTTGTAAGTTAATTGCAGTTAAAAAAAATAATTATTCTTATTATTTTTCTGAACACAAGAATTTTTGTGGAAGTGCACCATTCCAGGTGAACTACTCCTTGGAATTTTCTGTAATTATAAAGCAGTCTATTTGTTTTTCTGAAACGTATAAAATTATTTTAAAAAATGTATACATTTTTGGTGATTCACTAGAACAATCTTGGTTCTAGATGTATACAAATATTTTTCTAAATACCATAAATTAAAGTATTCATCAGTGTTATTTTTATTATATGTATTTGTTTAACTTAATATACCAGAATATGTACGCAATTTTATTATATACACTTAAATATTCTGTCACCATTTTTATAATTTCTTTACTTATTAAAACCATTAACCTTTTGCTTTCTGGTAAGACAGTTTTTGACCATTTCGACCACGTAACAGTCAATTTCTTAATATATAAAAAAAGTTCTTCACTTTATATATGCCTTGGGTCATCCTTTAGCAAGTCGTTGACCAAAAAAAAAAATCTTCGCACATATTTCCAAGGTAAACGGCTCATCTTCGATGTGCTCGTGCCGCGACAGATCACATTATGGTATCCCCAAATAGAACGAACAGTAGTACCACTTTCCAGCAATAAGCGCAAACTGATCATTAAATATAAACAAATGCGATGACAAATATAATGCGACGACACCGTTTCGCAATCGCCGATCGATAGGTCAATTGATATTGTGCTGTGATTTCTGTCATTTTGGAAAGGTCGATATTTGTTTTGGCAATTTTTTTCAACTTTGATTTTTTTATGATTTGATGAACACTGATTATATCATACGAGACGAGGGGAAAGTATTTCTCATCTTATTACAAGAGATGGTATCGAGGAGCAATAGAATACATTTAAAGGTAAATGAGTTATAGTAGAGTAATAAAGACATATCTTTGCATACATGTCTTTTTCCAGCCCATTGAGATGTGGATATAAAAGAAAATTAATTGCTTCAACTTTAGTTGGATAAACACCAACTCACTAATATATACTTTCAGATATGTTTAATTTAAAAGATAAATTTAATTAAGCTTTTTCTCAGTCGTGCCAAAAAAACAGTATTAAACTCTCCTGGGTTAGTGACTTTTCTTACGTGGTTAACTTACAAATAAAAATCAATTTCTTGGCAATTGCTTGATTTATTTGCTTTCAAAAAGTAAAAGGTGCCCATTTTAATTAACATATCATCGCAATCTGACATAGAAATCTTAACAATACACACGTCTGCCTAAAGAAATATATGTAAATGCCATATTATTAGATCCTATAATCGATAAAATCTCTAAACAATATCGACGATAATAACAGTAATCGTATATGACATATTATATGTTTTTCATTTTAAGCGGAAAATACGCAATAAAGCCGCGAGTAAAAGTAGAAAAACTTGACTAAATGGTTTGATCAATTGACGTGTTATGAAATACGTTAAGATTTTATGTCCAAAAATAGGCGAAGATTCAAGGTAAACTCAAATTAAACTTTTTCCATTATCATGTTTATGGGAATGTAAATTTATGTTAACAGAATGGGTATTATAGAGATTTGAAAAATAAACAACCTTTTGCGAGGAATTTGACATACCGTGTATTATAATTTTTTAATTAATATTGATTATATGATTTTTAAAATTTAAACTGTTTATTTAATGCGACACTATTAGCTTGGTTTACATGAAAGGTCTTAGATCGGAAATTTATAACGATCAATAAGATGATGATATTATTGATAATTTGTTTATGTTTTTCCTATAATCCAGATTCGGCTATTTTTACTCACAAAATGGTGTATTTGAAAATGTTATCGATTTGTAAAATCATTTTTTTCTTTTTCCTATAACTATATTATATAAACATGATTTAAAATAGTTCATGATTTTATTATTTTTACATATTAAAATATTTTTTTTCTACATATCATCGTTTGATCGTTGAAAGTTTTGTTTTTTTGTGAACTTGTTTTTAAATATAAATTATGTAATTCATTAAAAAATTACATTCTTAAAATCTAGCGTTAAGAAGTTTCATAATAATCATTGGAATTAATATAAAAATACATTTTGTGTTTACATGTATCTTTTAAATAATAATAATTTTGCTCAGTAATTTTGAATAGAAATCGCATTTCAATTATTTGGCTTAATAAGAAACTTAATTCTTATAATTATTATTATACAGTGCGAATCTGTAACTTGGAATAAAGGATGCAGTTAAAAGAATTGAATTTTGTGAACAATTTATGGAATTAATGCAGAAAAATAATCTTATTACAGAAAACATTCTCTTTTCTGATGAGTCGACATTTATGCTGAACGAAGAAGTAAATCGTCAAAATTGCCGTTATTGGGAACAAGTCCATTTTGGATGAGGCAAGGCCACACTCAGAAAAAATAAATGTTTGGACAGTAATTCTACGTCATCAAGTTATAGGCCCAATTTTCTTCGAAGAAAATTTAAATGGAACAAGGTACTTACAAGAAGAACTAATTCCAAATCTAGCTGTTCTATTCCCTGATCCAATAGAAGGTGATATGCCAAATAGAAACATCTGGTTTCAGCAAGATGATGCGCCTCCCCATTTTGCAAGACCTGTTCGAAACTATCTGGATACTATTTTTCCAGGCAGATGGATTGGCAGGAGAGGACCTTTTGAATGGCCACCAAGATCACCCGATTTGACCCCGCTGGATTTTTTTTCCTATGGGGATATTCGAAATCCAAAGTTTATGTGACCAAGCCGGCCAATATTGAGGAGTTGAACACTAGAATAAGGCAAGAGTGTCGAAACATTTCTCCAGAAGGCATAAGACACATTCAAAATGAATTTGTAGTACGTTTAGGGCATTGCCAAATAGTAAATGGCTTACATTTTGAACACATATTAAAGAAAAAGATTTAAAAGAACCCTCTTTAAGTTTATGAAATACGTTTTCTTTAACGCTCTGTATCTTAAAAAAAATCGAATAAAGGTATGGCATATGATACATCAAAATGTTTGGAATTTTGTGGGGAATCCAAAAATACATGGCACATCCTATATAAAAAGTTTTTATTGTAAAAAATGCACAACTTACAATCTCAATTGGCGTGTCCGAGCGTTTTTCCGAACACACCCCTATTTATTTATTATCGAATTTATTCCAAGTTACAGATTCGCACTGCATACAGGGTGATTCAAAATTGAGTGCAAAGCTTTCAAGGGCGTATTTACCAGCCAAAAATAAGAACTTTTTTTTCATATAAACGCATGTCCTAACTTGCGTCCTAATATGAAAAAAAGTTCCTATTTTTGGCTGGTAAATACGCCCTTGAAATCTTTGCACTCAATTTTGAATCACCCGCTAGATCTTTATATCTCTACAATAATTATAACTTTGGTCAATGCTTATTACAAAACAATTAAATTTTTATGAATTATTTTTTTAAATTATTTTTTCATAAATTTGATCATGATTTGACATTTTTCTATTTATTCATTAAAAACTGAAGTTTTTATGCATCATCACTATTTTAATTTTTTTTTCTGTAATAATTTAAAAATACACCTGTTTATTGTATGCCAATTCATAGCATGACTTTATATAAAACCACATTTTTAGCATTTGACATATTTTTACTTAAATTATTACAGTTATTATATGTTACAGTTATTATATATAGTTATCATATTATATTAATATTAATCCTACATGTTTCAGACATATAACATGTCCATCATCAGGGATAGTATAAAAGAAACAAATTAAGGGGTTCTGTCAATACATCTATGAGATCTGTAAGATGTATTATATATAAAACGAATTTCAGATCTTGATCTATATATCAGCCCAGGATTTTTTACTTCAGCCTTAAATTCAACACGATCATTATTAATGGATATTAAGTGAGAATAATAGGTTTCAATTTTTTTTCTATTTGCTTTACTCCCAAATATTATGAACTACTGTTTTATTATTTAGTTTTAAACAATTTATTTGAGAAATCGGCGATTTTGCTAAGGTCATAATTAATAGCTGCAACGGCCTGCTCGCTTTCCCCACAACTAAATGATAAGTACCCTTGTATATCATTAGCGAAGCTGTGATTTGAGCATGATGTTAGTGCAGACGAAAACTTAAAGGTGTAAATTAAAAATAATTTCGATGCCAAAACAGAACCTTGAGCCACGCCTTTTGTTATTTTTAAAAAAAATGACATAACGCCCGCATTTTCCATCGCTTGATCCCTGCCAGTAAGATAATTGCTAAGTAATTCTTACGACCCCTGTCATAATCCTATGTAACTTAATATAGATAACATTAAATCATGATTCAAGGTATCAAATGCCCTCGAATAATCCAGTAAAAAGGGAGCAGTTATTAACCCTTTATCAGTTGATTTTATTATGTCATCTGTAATGCTCAACAATGCAGTGTTACAACTCCTAAAACCCGACTGATTCTGGGGCAAAATCTTTGTCGCATCAAGAAAAGAATTGGAGCTGTTTATCTAAAATTTTTTCAAATATTTTCGAAAGGGTGGGGAGTATTCTAATTGGTCTGATGTCATTTAAAGAGAATGGATTGGAGTTCTTAGGCAAAGGAATAATTTTTGCTTTTTTCCACATACTTGGGAATACTGAATTTTTAATGCAGTGGTTCATAATATTTGTTTATTTATTTATTTATTTACTTACATCACTCAACAGAGAAACTCCAATAATAGAGTGGAAACGATGTATATAAACATGAAATCATCTTATTAAAATAAAATTAATATTACAGATATGATAAATTATTATTAAATATATAAAAAGAAGAAAACAAGATTATCTAAACTAAGCGAATTCTTTTAATTTCGGCTAGGCTACAGTTAAATATATCGCATTGATTCTGTATAGAGTTATATGTATTGCAAGCCCTACGTATAGGCGAAAATTTTGTAATATTGGTTCGAGGTATTGAAAGGTAAAAAGTTTGAGAACTGCGAGCTGATAGCCGAGGAGTGTGTAAATTTAGAACTTGATCTCTTGCGAGTCAGTTACGCCATTAATTAATTTATGTAAGAACTGTAAATCTGCCGAATCCCTTTTTTCCTGTAAAGATTTTACCTGAAATCTTTCAAGTAAACGATCATGTGAGAAGCCGATTTCCGGGTACACTCTTTCGCATTTAAACCAAAGGAATTTAAGAAATTTTCGCTGTATATTTTCAAGCTCTTGAATATGGTTTTGATAATGTGGCGACCAGAGTTGGGAAGAATATTCCAAAATTGAACGAACATAGGTAAAGTACAGGAGTTTAATGCTAGAGATATTCTCAAAGAATGGAGAGTTCCTGATAACAAAACCCAGCATTTTATAACATCTTTTTATGATATCTTCGATATAAAAACTAAATGAAAGTGAGCTATCAAAAATGACTCCCAAGTCTTTGAAGTGGGTTGATCTTGGTAGTATCACTTTATCAATTTTGTACTGGTAAGTAACACAGTTCTTTTTTAAGGAGTAGGAGACTACACAGCATTTAGAGGCAAGTTGTTATTCTTGCACCATTCATTCACTGCGTTAATGGCTGCTTGGAGATTAATGCAGTCCTTAATAGTATCAATTCTACAGTATAATTAATTATAATCACAGTATAATAAGCTGTTTACTTCTAGGTCCTTAGAAATGGTATTAATAAATGAGTTGAAAAGTAGAGGTCCCAATATGGAACCTTGTGGTACGCCTGAGGGAGCGACTATTTCAGGTGAGCTGTGTCCAAAGCATTCAACATGTTGAGGACGTTTAGTGAGATAAGAAGAGATCACAGAAGTTAAACGAGATGAAAACCCAAATTGGTCAGAAAGATTTGATATAAAAGTGGAATGGTCAAAACGGTCAAAAGCTTTAGAGAAATCTGTATAGACTACATCAACTTGAGAATTATCATTTAGAGATTCAGAAATAAATTCCGTGATCGTAATCGTAATAAGATTGCACAAGACATGGCAGTAAAAATGGCATACATAAGTTGATGGTACGGATATTTATCCCATCGATTCCCGTGGCTTTAATTTTTACACTTTTTATAGCGTTTACCAATATCCGTTTCATTAATACAAGCAAAGCTAAAATTGAAGTATTCTTGAATTGAATCTGTTATTTGGATAAAAGTTCATTTATTCTTGATCGGGTTGTAGGTCGAGAATTGATTTGATTAAATTGTTATTTATTTAGCTAACATCATTCAAAGAATCTGCAAGATTTGAGGCGCATTTTTTCGTATTACCAACATTTAAGAGTTTTAATTTAGCCCAAAGGTCTTTAGAGTTTTTATTATAATTTAAGGAAAAAATATGCTATTTTTTCTTGTCTTATTGCCACTGTGACCACATTTCTAAGACATTTATAATTATTTCAGTTTGCTTGA
This sequence comes from Anthonomus grandis grandis, assembly GCF_022605725.1. Lineage (NCBI taxonomy): Eukaryota > Metazoa > Arthropoda > Insecta > Coleoptera > Curculionidae > Anthonomus > Anthonomus grandis. Next base: position 39,493,837 of record NC_065546.1, on the reverse strand, counting down.
TCAGGATATTTTCTGTGAGGTGTCGGTAAGCCATGGTGAGTAGAATTGTTCCATCAATATTGTTAATAGAAAATACAGGGTGTTTCAGAACTATGGGATCAAACTTCTGGGGCCTGTTTAGTGCAACAGAAGAATCCATTTGCGTATAGGAACCCATGTCCGGAAATGCGTCACTACGCCACTACGGCCCTAAGACGCGTTAAAATTTATAAAAAAACATTAATTACCTAAATAGGATCTGCTGCATTTCTTTTTTCCTTTTGTACATGATACCATAACAACAATTGTTTAAAATCAACGCTTATCAATGTCAATTCTCAATGTCATGTTTAAAAATTTTATAGCGTACAATTTTTAAACATTTATTGCTAATGGAAATATTTACCAATCAAGAATTGGCGGATATGCATTTGGCATACGGAGCAACAAACTGCAATGCACGAGCAGCTTCGCGGTTGTATCATGAATTTTAACCCGAACGACAGCATCCTGGATACAAAAAGTTTATTGCGGTTCATCGGCGGCTCGCTAAGACAGGCATGCTTAAGACCAAGATGCATGATACTGGTGTTGCTCGAACCGTAAGAACGGTCGAATTTGAAGAAGAGGTGCTTCAGCGAGTTGCCGATGAACCATCAAATAGCACACGTGACGTCGCTAAAAATATGAATACGAGTAACGCTTCTGTCTGGCGGGTACTACACGAGCAACAACTCCATCCTTACCACTTTCAGAAAGTTCAAGGCATGTCTGCAGCCGATTATCATTCTAGAGTTCAATTTTGTCGATGGCTTCTGGATCACATCATTGCACAACCAAATTTTTTACGATATGTTTTGTGGACCAATGAAGCCTCTTTCACAAGAGATGATATTTTTAATAGTAGGAATAGCCATGTTTGGGACGAAGAAAATCCTTATGCAATTTTTCCAAGAAAACATCAGAATCGTTGGTCTGTCAACGTATGGGCAGGCATTGTTGATGATTATTTAATTGGGCCATACCTTCTACCGGAACGGTTAACAGGACCTATTTATCTGCGTTTCTTGGAGGAAGTTCTCCCAGAACTCCTTGAAAATGTTCCACTAAACGTTAGACAGCAAATGTGGTTTCAGCATGATGGAGCGCCGGCTCACTTTGCTGTACAAGTACGCGAGTATTTGGCTCAGCAGTTTGGGCACCGTTGGAATGCCAGAGGTGGAGTAGTTTCTTGGCCTCCTAGGTCACCCGATTTAACGTCGCTCGATTTTTTCTTGTGGAGACATGTAAAGTCTTCTAAATGTAGTCTACAAAACTCCAGTAGAATCAGAGCTAGACTTAATTGGACGAATAACAGCAGCATTTGAAATCATTCAAAACGAGGATCAAATTTTTAGTGTAGTCCGCCGAAATCATATTTGGAGTTTAAATCGGTGTATTGAGGTTGGAGGAAGACATTTTGAACAATTGTTGTTATGGTTAAAAATAAATGCATTCGGTTAAAAATAAATGCATCAGATCCTATTTAGGTAATTAATATTTTTTCTAAATTTAATCGCGTCTTAGGGCCGTAGTGGCGTAGTGACACATTTCCGGACATGGGTTCCCATACTCAAATGGATTCTACTGTTGCACTGAACAACCCCTAGAAGTTTGATTCTATAATTCTGAAACACCCTGTATATTATTCCAAGATATTGACCTCAGTTCAGCCGAAAAATTATAATTGAACAATTTAAAATTTCTCACAGTTTTAAAATAAAATTTATTTTTTTCTCTTTTAATGTTTGAATATTTAAAATTAACTGATGGTCACTCCGACCCTCATGCAGCACCTCAAATTTTAAGACTAGATGATGAATGTTTGTGACAAACTAATCCAAAGTCTTTCGTTATTCTAGTTGGTTGGTTAACTAATTGATAAAGTCCGAGCCCCTCAAAAAAATTGAAGACAAACTTTGAGTTATGCTTAAGAAGATCTACATTGTAATCTTTAAGAAACTCCAAGTTTTTTAAGTCTTTAAGAAACTCCAAATATTCATGCCTTAATAATTCCATGTTAAAAAATATATTCCTTGTTAAAAAAAAACTAATTTTTATCCACAACTTCTTAATATCCTTAGCCGTTTGCAGCACCAAACAGGGTATGGATTTTATAACGTAGACACCACCATTCATACCCCTATCCCAACGAAATAAATTTTACCCCTCAACGTAAGCCTGCTCGTTAGGGTTTTGTCGAGTTTTCTTGAGAGAATGCAACTTTTAAAATGACAAAAATGCAAGTGTGCAAAACTTATTTTATTTGACATATTTGGTAAGCCGATTATAATACATTATATAGTACTGAAAAAAAATGTAAATAGCTTTTTTTTAACTTCTAGTTAAAGGAAAAATTTGCCTATGGAGCAATAAACAAATAAATAAATATTTAATATTATAGGTGTCGCACTTAAATTTAATATATTTTTTTTTAAATATAAAATACTGATAAAAATGAATGATTTGCAATGCCAATAAGATGAATGTTCAGGGAAATAAGCTACCTATCAACAATTAAAAAAGCAGTCTATGAGATATTTACCTATGGGGTATTTTGTGCGTGTAATCCGCATTTCTTCAATCAATTTTGACAATATTTTTTTCTATGATCATATCTTAGCATTATTGATATTTTAATAGTGCTTTCCTCTAATTATTATGAAAACTTATTTTTGTATTACTCATGTTGATAAAAACAACATATTTTCATGATTTAACTCAAAATTAATTCTGTAATGATTTCTGTAATCTCATATTTTTTCTACAATAGGATTTCATTTATTAAAACATTCTACTTAAGAAAGATAATTTATGTTTTGATTGAAATTTTGACTTAAAACGTCCTCTACTTAGACGTAAAAAATCTTACAAATCTTAAATTTCTCGACTTAAATAAGCAAAATGATTATACACTTACTATATCCAATATTTTGCGTACTAATTCATTTTGTTATATAACGAAGCATGTCAGATATAAATTGAAGATACACATATTTTTAATTAGCCTAAGTAATAATTACATTTTATACTTAAAAAAATAATAAGTTTGAAGTAACGTAACGGCAATATGCACTTTAATGCATAATTCCAATTTTCGAATTCCGTGAAACCATTTCTCGCGGTATTACCTCACCTCTCTTTTTCGAGTATATCCACTTCCTGTCATAATATAATTATTTTTAATTTTTCTGCAAACTAGACCGCGGCTCTTAAGCTGGTAATGGACGGTACTTTTACTCGCTATTACTTCATTTGTACAAAATGCCACCCACTTTAAAGCGTTTGTTTACTTAAGCTAAATGTACCTTTTTCTCTCAGTGGTGCCGTGATTTAATATTCTAAACAAAAGTGTTTTTGTAGTTAACGTTTCGGCATAATTATGATTTCTTCAGGGTCAGTATTTTAGTTAAAGATGTACAAATTGATTTTGAAATGCTCAGAACAATAGTTGTTATTATTTTATTTATGAAACGTTGATACAAATATATTTTAATGTTAAATACGAGACGACACTTACCGTTTATTTCCCTCAAAGTCCTCAAGCTCAACTCTCAAAGAATATTCCTCGTTATTAGTCAGCATGTAAATATTCTCATTTCCCAGCCAAAACTCCTTTGCGGGATCTCCAAATCCGTTTTTGTAATCGTTCCAGTCTCTATTAAAGTTTTCCCGTGGTATTCCAAAGTCGTTTCTCCTTTGAATAACCTTGGGATAAATAAATAGGTGTATAAAATAACGAACTGTAATCCATTTTGGTAATAAAGTCCCATACATTTCTTACAAAAAAACAAACGACAACCAGAAGTGGAACTGGCACTATTACGTTATAGTAAACGCTAACTGGTCTAAAGCGTGAAAATACTAAAAATGTGGTAAATATGGTAAAAACATGTTCTGATTCTCGGTCTGAAATCGATAAATTACTCTTGTGTTACATTTTTTTCCCATTCGTATGACAGCTTAACCGACGTGGATATATTGGCGAAATAATATTACGACTGTTAACTAATTTATCGCGGTTTGCGGTTTCTTAATTTGAATGCGTGCATTTTTTATCGTTAATTGACATGAAAGCATTTAAAATAGTTAAATTAGTGCCAATAAATTTTCATATTAAACTCGATAAGACACTTTAAAAATTTTCTATATTATAACTGTTACAATGTTTCGTCAATACTTAATAATTACACTTTCACACGTTCCTTTATGTTATTCAATTTTACTGTTAAAAACTGACGCATTTTCGGTTTTCTTTAAATTAAATTTTCAGATATTTTTTTCTTAAACTTAGTATTTATTCATTAATTTTACCATGATATACTATGTTTATAAGCACGAGCCATAATTATATTCCTAAACATGCTTAGATGAAGTTTTTTTTTGTGAGAAATTTATCCGTTAATGTTGTTTGAAATTAAAATTAATTTTTATTGATATTACAGAAGTGCAATAAATTTTTCACAAAAGCTAAGAGTTTTTTTATGAATAATATTAGTTATTCATAAGATAAAAATTGTAAAAATAAAATAATATTTAATATTGGGGAATTGTTACTCCTTACACACTTCTATATTAATTTTATTAATTTTTGATCTCGAGATTTTAGGAAATTTACTTTTTAAATTTCTCTTATTTATTCATTATATTTTTTAAAGCAACTTATTCTAGTTTTACACTTTTTCTTACATAAGTCAGTTTTACAGTTGGAAGCTGAAGATTTTTTTCGGGATTTATTTATTAAATTCACATTTAAATTGTTACAGTGTTATATTTTAATTGTTACTTTTACCATAATACATAATTTTATAATATTAATAATAATAATAATAATAATAATAATCTTTATTTAGCATAAATAGCTACATACAAAAACAACAAATTTCCCAAAAACTAATAATAATTAAAATAAAAATACATATAATATTAATATTAATGTTCATAAACCTAATTCAACAACATATTTAGTCAGTAAGAGTACCATAAATGTAAGGAATAAATATCAAATGCTGGGTATCGCGATCCCCGACATTTGCAACGCCCCGGTTTTACCAGGAACAGCAGCATACCGGTTATCCAAAGAATACCGCATTATTCCGGTCCGACTAAACATTGTCATGTCGGCGACCTAAGCACCCCGCCACCAAAACTGGTTCAGAAGTTATTAAAAATTATCACATACATAACCCTCTTACTAATTTTACAATAATATTATTAATTAATTAATATACCCTTATAAATTAATTAATATACGCTTATTGTGTTTGCAGTGCTCGCAAATAACCATAAAATGTTACGCCAATAGGTGAATCTCGGTCATGAGATTAATTTACCTATGGGCTGGTGAAATAGATCGAATACAGGGTGTCCTGGTTTTTTTGGAGAGACCATGTCAAATTCCGGTTAATTCATGAATACTTTTTCAGTATCACGGTTGTTCCATGGATAGCAAACACAGCTCTTCTGCCACCCACAAACACCTCATCATTGTTCTCACTTCACTACAATATTTATCTGCACATATATTAACTATAATAATTCAAGCCACATACTAAAATTAAACTTAAAATAAGTGTTAAACTAAAATAGTGATCCTAAACAACATACTATAAAAAAAAACCAAATGAAATAAAAAAAAAACAATTAGGCAAAGGTAACAAAAATCCTAGGACAATATATGTGCCCTAACCAGCCTTTTAAAATTATTTACCGAATCACAGTCTCTTATGCTTGTTGGTAATCTATTAAAATCTTGTAAGCCTCTCTGTAGGACAGAATTTAACATCTGGTTAGAGTTACACCTATCGATCAGTATGAAATTGTTACAGTTTCGAGTTTGATAATGATGAACATCTCTAAAAAAACTTCACCTTCTTACAAATATATGATGGTAACATATTACTTTTAACTTTATACCAAAAAACATAGATGCTAAACATAATTTTTTGCTTAACAGACATCATATTCAGGACGTTATGCATCATTACGATTGGTGTATATCTATTGCATTTCAAAATAGTTCTCATTGCTCTGTTCTGTACAAGCTGCAACTGTTCAATTTTAAAGTTTGATAAATTGTATAAAATTGTTGAGCAAAATTCAAGATGCGGAGCTGCAATGCTATTATACAGTAATAGTTTTGTAGCCATTGATAATTGTTTTCCTACTCTTGCAATGAAACCAATTTTTTTGGAAAATTTTTTAGTTATGTAATCAGCGTGTGCATAAAAATTTAAGTTACAATCAAATATTACTCCCAAGTATTTAATTTGACTCTCATATTCTATCTTTTCATTATTTACCACAATGTTAATATCTTTCACATCGATGTGCATTAATTTGCTCTTTTTCCCAAATAAACAAAATTTCGATTTTGATGTATTTAAACAAAGACTATTACTGCAAAGCCATTTAAATAAATTAGATAAATCATTATTAAGAATTATTTGCATTTCATTTAGATCCCTCCTGATTAAATAAATCATAGTATCATCAGCAAAAAGCTCTATTTTACAACCACTTATAACATTGACGATATCATTAATATATAACAGAAATAACAGGGGACCTAAAACAGTTCCCTGAGGTACTTCATATTCGTTTATTAGTAATTCTGACACACTGTTTTTAAACTTGACTTTTTGCGACCTGTTTTGTAAGTAAGATTTAAACCACATTAAAACTTTATGTTTAATACCCATCTTTGCCAATTTTTTTAACAGATTAGCTCTATTTACCATCTCGAATGCTCTCTTAAAATCGAGAAATACAGCCAGAACAAATTTGCCCTTATCCAGTTCTTTCAAGAAGGTATCGCATATATTAATTACAGCAGATTCACATGAGTGACGCTCACGAAAACCTGATTGATTTATCACGAAAATATCGTTAGAATCACAGTATTCTTGTAGTTGTTCTTTCACAGCAATTTCTAACACTTTCTCATTAACCTCCACGGTATTTATTGGTCTAAACTCATTGTGGGAAATAGTATTTAGTACTCTTGGTACAGGGATTATTGTTGACACTTGCCAAGCCTCTGGAAATACTCCGCTCGAGAGTGATGTATTTACTATATTTAAAAGTCGATTTCCAGCCACACTACATACATCACACAAAACCTTTTTTGAAATTCCATTTTCTCCGCCTCCGACATTCCTCTTGTTTTTCAGAATTTTCTTTAATTCAGTTAGGGATATTTCTTTAAAATTTGAGTACTCCGGATATTAAATATTAGGGGGATTGACAAAGGTGTCATAGGAGAGAGAATAGTTTGGAATATTATTGATAATATCAATAATACTATTTATAAAATATTTATTCAACTTTGTTGCAATTTGTAATTCATTTGAAATCATTTGGTCATCAAATTTAATTTCGTTTGGTAATAAAGTATTTTTTCTAGGAAGTAACTTTTTGAGGTTTTTCCACATTTCTCGCGGATTTTTTTTATTTTCATCAATAACTTCTCTAAAATATTTATCTTTTTCATTTTTAATTTGATTAGCAATTAAGTTTGGAAACTCTTTTGTATGACCCATCATCTTTTTCTACAACAGACCTAACATATAACTTATCTCTTACATTCATTCTCTCATGGATATCAAACGTAATCCAATCTTTTTGCAAATATTTCTGTTTAAGAACAATGGTTTTATTTGGGCACATAGAATTTAATATATTTGTGATACTATCAACAAAAATATTTGCCAAAATATTCACATCCGCATTATTATTTGGCGATTCAGTATCATAAAGATAATCATGGAATTGGTTAACATTGTAGCTCTTCATACACCTACGATTAACAATCACATCACGGTTTTCATTTATTTTCAGAGCAGGATGTACAGCCAGAATACAATGATCACTTATCTTGGGTGTTAAATGAACCTTAAATGACAAATTCGCATTATTGGTCACAATATAATCAATTAATGTCTGCCTTTTATCTGTGATACGAGTAGGGGAGTCGACAATTTGAAAAAAAACCATAAAACGAAGGTTTAAGTAAATCAAAATTAAAGTCTCCTACAATAATGTTGACACCCTCAAACGCACTAACCTGATCAAGATACTCATTAAAAAACTCCACATACTTTGCATTTTCAGTTTGATGGATGTTATAAAACAGAACAAAGATATTTGACTCTTGATATTGAAAATCCTAGCGATAGACACGATACATAATTTTGAACATACTGTACATATTTTAATTTATATTTGAGATCACTTCTTATTAATGCCATGACTCCTCCAGTTCTTTTATTATCTGTCAAGCACTGTTCAATATGGTAACCATCGACATTCAACCCACACAAATCAATATCTGCACCAACATGAGTTTCGGATAAAAGCAAAAGCTGAGGCTGTCAATCGCTTACAAATACATTAATATTATCTTTATTATTTAAGGATCCCTGGCACACTTGAACCTAAGATTTCAGAATCTAATTGCTATTTAATAAATTTACCCTTTTGAATATTTTCGATTCTTTTAAGAGTTTCACAATTAGTTCTATCCCAAACCACATGATTAATATTAAGAGAAGCCATATTTTTATTCGACAACATACAATTTGAACATTTAACAAGAATACTACTACATTCTTTACTGTCATGATTTTCACTACATTTTGGACAAACTTGCTTGCAAAACTGCTTTGTGTGTAGTCTTTACTAACATGACCATATTAACAACACTTGTAACACATAATAATGCCACATTCATCGAACACAGGACAGCGATTCCATCCTATATTCATTCTTTCTTTTCCTATAATCAAACTGTATGTATTTTCATCCACCTCAAATATTAAATTAAATCTATTTCTAACAATATTTGTTCGCCGTATTACCCTCATATTAAAATTGTTTGAACTATTATTTAAATCATTTTGCTTAATTACCTTTGTTATTATATGACTGTCACTATTCACATTTTCATTTTCATTTACACCTACCACTTTAATACGTCTTTGTAACATTTTAGGTCTATCAACACTATAGCTTTCACCAAGTTTACTTTGAATTTCCGATTGGATGTTGGTAATTTCTTTTTCCGTGCCATAGTTTAAGATTAATCCACCTTTCTTTGTCGCTCTCCCCAGTGTTACTCCGATTCCGATGTCTGTCGGATTTACTTTTGTTTTTAAATCTTCCGTTATTTTTTTAATATCCTTTGGAATCGCGCCTTTCTGATTAACAACTAAGACCTTACTTTGAGTGACCGTTGCATATGATGCTTTCTCAGACACCCGTTTTTCAACAATATTATTTTTTAATTGCATACTTTTTAAATATGCAATTTCTTCTTTAAGGCTGATGTTTTCAGCCAACAGTATATCAACTTTTTCATTAAGTGCATTAGTTTTACTGACTAATAGGTCTAAGGTACAATTCATATAATCTATCAAGTTTTGGTCGATGCATACAACTCGGCTTCTTTTCCTCGATCTCTCGGCTCTGTTACTACTGTCAGTACATGTTTTACATTTCCAACTTGTTTTCTTTAAGTGGAATCCTCTTAGATCAACATTTTCACACTTTTCATGGAAAAACTCGTTACACTCCGTACACTCGATAATTCCCTTAATATCATCAAAACCTTGTTTACACTTGTAACACGTAGAACGGTGACACTCGCGTGATGCACCTCCGGTCTCCGCCATGGTCGGTGACCTTCATAGATTGAAATATTTAAGTATAACTTTTATTATTTTAACATTTATTCCATAAATTTCTTTTCAATTAAACATTATTTTTATTGAGAATTTCATTTATTAAAAGTGTAACTAAAAATAGATTCTTTATAAAAACAAAGAATTTTTGGAAATATTATTCAATTTTTTTACAGTACTTAATTTTCTAATTTGTTATTCCAGATATTCATTCGTTATACTTTCTTATTAACTTACTTTACTTTTACAAGTTTCTTTACATTAGTCAGTTTTTTAGTTGGAAGCTGAAGATTTTTTGCAGGATTTATTTATTAAATTTATATTTAAATCAAATTTTGAAGAATTTTTTTGAAATTTTGTATTTATTCGTTCATTTTACTATGACGTATAATTATACTCCTCGATATGGGTAGATTAATATGTTTATGTATTACTTTTATTATTTTTGGAAATTCGTTTGTCGAATTTAGGTCTCCATTAAAATTTATTTTTATAAGTAATTTAATAAGGACTAAATTCTTCGTAAAAATCAAGAGTTAATTCAAGTTATGTATGAGTTTTTTGTAAATTAGATCAATTATAAATTTGATCGAAATTTTTAAAGGAATTTATTCATTACCGTCATATTACCAAATTGTAAAAATAAAATATTTTTCAATATCTGGAAATTGTTAATACTAATCCATAAGTAAAATTTTATACTTTGCCGACTTACATTTCGACTTTTATTTTGAGGAATTTTGTCTTCACATTTAGTGTTTATTTATTAAATACTAAATCCAAATTTAATTTTTTTAGGTGTTTTATTTATAAAAGTATAATTGAAACTAGATTCTTCATGAAGTCTTAGAGTTTCTTGCAATTATTTTAACTTTCTTTTATATTATTATTATTATTTTCTTTTGGTAAAGTACTCTACTTAGACCAAATTAAAAAAAGCTTCTTGCTTTTAAACTACCAAATTGCAAAAACTAATTATTTTTTTATTAATAATTTTTTTTAAAATTAAATGTATACTACCATAGGTTTGTAATTATTTAATTTATTGGTTTTTTATTCACAAAATTTATTTACTTATTGATTTTATTTTCATTTAATTATAAAGAATTCATTAAATTTTTGTAAATTATATTTTTTTCTAAATTATTCAAATCATAAAGATCGTTGAATATTCAACCATAATTTCTTAGGATTAAATTCATATAGTCAAAATTGTGTTTGTATTTTTATTTTCATCTTATTTATCTGTTTTTAATTCATAGCAAATTTATTCATTAATATTGGTGATGTTATGCAGTCAATTATTCGTTAAATTAAGAAGGTCAAAATATTGAAAATTAAGGAATAATGAATTTTCGGCTAATTTATAAATGAATATAATTTTTTGAACTATAGAAAATTTATCCATCAACTTAATATAATCAAATCTTTAGAAATAAATAAATAAATATATTTTTCAATTTTTTCGAGACATATTCGAGAGGAATAACAATGAGAGATGTTTTCTTAAAAAGTAATTTTTCCCACAAAATAAATGTCCACAATCTTGTTTTAAGAGTTATACATTTCGATGAGTAATTAATTTTATTATATAATTAATTTTGATGATTAAATTATTGACTAAAAAAGTTTCCAAATCCTATAAGGCTTTCATTTTTAAAAATTACTTTTCATATTTGTGGAAATTATTAATTCAGTTTATTTGTAATTAAGATTTATTCTTATTAATATTCATTAAATTTATAATTAAAACTAGATTCTTGGAAAAATCTAAAAGTTTCTTGTAATAATTACTTTTTTAAAAGTTTTTCCTATTTAAAATTATTATTTAAAAACTAGCCATTTTAATATTGTACAATTTTCAAAAAAAAAAAATATTCTTAAATGTTGAATATCGAGTTATAAAAAAATATTGATTTTTTTTATCACACAGATTACCTTATATATTATTTTCTATAATTTTCTTAGATATATAAAAAAAAGTTCTTTATATTAAATGTATATTCTGAAAATAATGTGAAATAAGTTCCTTGACAAGAAATTTATCAATATTATTTTTATAAAATTTTTCTTCTCAATTTTAGGTAATTTTTTCGATAATATTTTCGTTAAGTTTACATAAACAAATTCATAAAAATATATTCATATTTTTTTTAATGAACACAATTTTATCTTATTAATAGACAATTTATTCATTAAATTTTGAAAATGTATAATGCATAAAAGGTATAATTTTTATTTCCATTTATTCGTTAAATTGAAAAGATCTTAAAATCGCTTGCAATGGTTAATTTTTTTGCAAATAAGGTATTAGATAACAACAATGTTAACCATGAATTATAATTTGAAATTAATAACCGCGTTAATCTTTTTAAAAAATGTAATATATCTCGTTCATTGCTAAAATTATATTTTATTCATTCGTTTTGAATTATCGAAAATTTAAATTTTTTGAATCTTTTTCAAAGATTCAATAATAAATTTTGAAGTGGCTTTATAAACTTATTTATAGCAAAAAATAAATCATATTCATTTAGACTATGTATAGGATTAAATTATCGCCAATACAGATTATATTTCTAAAGCGTGAGGTATGAGTGTATATATCGCAGAGAATTTTTTAAATTGAATTTCGGTTTTAAGACTATGTACCATTCCTGCGTCACAGCAACTATATCATCTTACAGCAGAGTAGAATGCATGGTTTGGTGACAAAAACAAAACCTTACAATGGTTGCAAAAAATGCAACATGAACACATTTTCATACATTGGCTTAGTAGGTCGCGCGTGCCATATATGCGTTACGAAAAATTAATTTTAATGAATAATTCTTTACTTACTGTCCATCCTCCGTCAGCAACTTCCTGTTCGCAATAAACCTTCAAAAACCAAAAAGTCGTTCCTCTAATTTGCAGATGATACACCCCAGAAGTTCTCATACCGGCCGTAAGGAGGTCAGCACAAGAGTAGCCCTACGAAAAGAAAAATCTTTAAACTCGGTATCTCAATCGTTTAACTCTGAGCGATTACGGTGAAATCTGTAACCGATAATACACTTACTAGAAAACGTTCGATAAATAACAAAAGACATGTATTAAGTGCAATAATTCATAATTTAACGGGAAAAATTAGATTATTAGAAACGTGCGTGTAGAAAGCTCGCGATCTCTACTTCCTCGGCAGATAATATATTATGACATTTGTGACCGTATGGTGTTACATTGTTGATCGAGAAACCATTTTATTTGTATAAATTTTGCATAGGTTGGGTTCTTTAATAGGTGGTGCACCTGCAGAGATTCATTTTTACTTTTACATAACTTGATTACCATTTCGCTTTTGGGCTATTATTACATCTGTAATAAAACGTTAGTATACAAGCAGTAAAGTAAATTATATGTAATTGAAGCTGATCTTATATTTGCAGGGCGTTTCATAATTGTTTCACATTAAATTGCAGTTTAAGTGTAAAAAAATAATTCATGGAAGTTTACTGTCTTACTTAACTGTTTGTGTCATTTTACATTTATTTATTAAAATTTCTGTTTTTTTATGAGTTTCTTAATAGTTGTTTTTTTTAATTTTATATTTTCAAAACTCATTTATCCAGTATTTCTTCTGACTTGCACCTGCAATGATTTATTTTAATCTTTACGTAACATGATTACTATTTAGCTTTTGGTTAACTGTTATTACTTCCTGCAATAAAACGTTTCTGTATGAATAGTAAATTATAGGCAATTAAAGTTGATCTAATATTTACAAGATATCTTGAAGTCTTTAAAACGTCAAATTGCAGTTGAACCATATGTTTTCTTAATTAAATGAGTTAGTCTTTTGACTTACTTAATTATTCATGTTTTTTTAATTTTTCCCTTTTAAATACAGTTTATTCATATATTTTAAGTAATATTAAGACAATATAACTAAATATTATAGTATTTTCGGTTAGTAAACAACATGTACAATAATTAATGAAAATATGTTAATTTTGTTCATTAAGTCAGACAGTTTTCTTACCTTTATGTTCATTAATTCCTTTTACATATTATTAAGAAAATTTTAATCAAAAAAAATTTTGAAAGTCTTAAATAATGAAATAATCTAAAAAATAAGCATTTTTAGATTTTAAATTCAATTTCCTATTTTTTATGATGTCCGCAAATTGCATTACCGATGTAAAATACTTCTTCTACGAATATATTATAAAATCATGCAAAAGGAGTGGTGGTAGAATTTAACATATAATTTCATGTTCTTGGTAGGTGCCAGTATTTATTCCTTAAAATCCTCCTTCTCATAAGATTACTTTTTTAATAATTATTTCTCATTTTATTTCATAAGCAAATTTATTCGTTAAAATAATATATTTTTATGATATTTGTTATCCATTTAAGCATTTAAGTTTTTCTAAATTTTATCTTTTATCTAGTTTTATTATTTAGGACTATTCAATAAATACATGTGTAGTCTAATTCCGGATATATTTTATAAAAATAATTTTTTTTTCGATATTGTTATAAGCCTTGCAAATGTAATAATTATCCAATAATTTATGGTTTTGTTAATTTAAAGTTTAATATTTAATGTATTCTTTTATTGAATTCATCCATTAATATAATGAGTAATTCAGTTCTTTTTTTTTGAGAAAACTTGTGTTGGTCATTATTTTTTAATTATTAACTAAAAGTTTTAAATCTAGCAATAATAATGTTTACCTTTTTCAGGAAATTTATTCTTTTAGTTGTTACAATTTTAGGTTTCCAAATTTTCTTATGGATGGATGGATAATCCTTTTGCAGAATCTTTTTTTTTTCCAAAATTTATTCATTATCTGCCTATTAATTACATATTAATTACATAATAATTTTTGTTGCCATTTTTGTGATATTTAAAATTTATTTACAATAAAATATATAATACAATACAATAAATTTATATATAGTAAAAAATTTTGAATTTTTTTTTAAGAGATTGCAATAAAATTAATGCAGTCAAATTTATTTAAGTTATGAAGATTTTGTTATTAGTTACAACCACTATTTTCAAAAGGCATAAAATATCTTTTTTTATTTATTTCTATTTCTTTCTTTTCTCCAGAAAATTTATTCGGATTTCAAGAAAATCTATTTAAAATAATAACACCCTATATATTATAACATTTATTTATAAGTTACTTAAGTTACTGGAGAATTTATTTATAAATTTGTATAACTGAAATATTTTTGACTATTTAATATGTGATTTAATTGTTGTAATTATTTATTTTAACTTGCTGCAAAGCCCCTTAGTTTACAGGATGAATTTCCTACTTGTTTCAAATTCACATAAGGACATCAGCAGCTATCATCTGTCATCCTAAACTCCCATGAAGGATACCACCAGTATCGTAAAACACTAGATAAAAGTAGCAAAAAGTAGTATTTCCTTTTTTAGTACATTTTACTGCCATTATTTCGCTCTTTGTTTTTTTTTCGACATTATTGCGGTCGTGCTGTTTGCTTTGATGTACTACTATTACCAAGTACTTACCATTTTTTACTTTATTGTTTATTACTATAAAGAACCACTTTCGATTTGACATTTTTTCCTTCATACCGTGAGAATAGCGGTCTGTGATTTTGGTTTTGCGGTGAATTATGTCTCGGTATATTTATAAAAAAACTATTGTCATATTTCTACTAAATTGTATCAAATGCCAACATAATTGTATGAAGTTATTATTAACAGAATTTTCTTATAATAATTTTTTTTCATTTTAAAATTATGTTAAAACCCGAGATGGTTAATAGGGGAAGGACTCCCACTGAATTCCAACATGGCGACCTCAATTATAGGTTTTATACCATTATCTGATCGATGAATGCCTATGCAACTATCTGGAAAGTAGGTAAATATTAACTTAATTCAGGTATATGCTCCGACCGGCGATAAACCACTGGGTGAGCTTGAGGAATGATGTAGTGACCTCAAGGAGTTGCTAAGGTATACCAGGTAACTTGTTCCTTAAGTTACTTTTGTTCTTGGTTGCCTAAATGCAAAGGTCGGAAAGATCGGCCCAAATAAACTGACAGAGAGGCAGGCTGATAAAGTTCTGTCAGGAAAATAAATTATACTTGGATAAACCAACACCCGCGACAACAATAATGACAGCACAGTGTAAAACCAAATTTACTGTATCATGGCAAATCAGAGATTCTGCAGCTAATTCAAAAACGAAATATCTAACATCCTAAAGGAAGTCACAAATAAATACCTTAAATCAGAAATTAAGAAGAAGAAACAATGGATGAACAGAGAAATTCTCAAGTGAATGCACAAATGCCAAGAATGGATAAATAAAAACCCAACAAAATTTAGATGCAGCTATAAAATTGGTCAGCGAAAAAATATAGAAGTGAAAGAGGACTGAATGAGGAAAAGGTATAAGGAATTTAAAGACTTACAGCGAAAACATGATGGTTTCGATCTGCATAAAATAATAAAGGAAATATCTGTAGAAATTAAGCGACAAGTATTATGTAGAATATTTAATAATAACCACCAACAAGCAAAATACATCTCCAATGAAATAGTTATATAGGAAAATTACAACCGAGACTAAATTTGCCGACTTACGAGAAGTGCCATCTACGGGCAATAATAACGAAGATCCTACCATAATTAAATTTGAACTTAAACATGAAGAATAATAAGAACCCAGGACCTTAATCCTAGAAGATTAAATTAACTTTTTATTGTGTAAGCAACAAAAATAATCCTTATTTTTGTTGCTTACACACCAGCAGTTTGATATCCTCGAAATCTAATAAACCAAATGGCACCACCAAAAAAATATTGCTATGTTTCACTTTTTACAGTCTAATGAAAAGCTTTAATTTTTCTGTTCGCTCTAAAGAAAGCCTTATATAGGCCGAAAAGTTGGTATTAAAAGAAAAAAAAAATTGAACCATTTAGATTTTAATTGATTCCACATTCAACTTAATCCATAAAAGTTAACACACTTGAACTGGGTCACGAAGACAAAACATTAAATAAGTAAATTATTATATTCATTGATGAAGAAAATTTGGATCGCTTCCTAAAGCTGTTACTCCAAATATATTATTCTGGTCACATTCCAACAGAATCGTTAGAGTTTATATTCGTTTCCATTCCAAAATCCGAATCCTCGTCAATGCAATAACTTTAAGTTGATTAGTCTAATGAGGAATGCCCTGAACACGAGAGACACTTGTGAAGTACTTTTTAGTCTACAAATTCTGGCTCAGAAATGCATAGACCAAAAAAACATATACATGTGCTTTGCTGACGTCCAAAAGGCATTCGACAGAGTTCCACATACAGGGCTTTTAAACCTGCCAACGTGGCAATCTATAAAAGGGATATCCAATTAATGAGGAATCTTTAATGTCATTGTAAGTCGGCATGATGAATGGACTGGAAGCGTTTGAACTCTAGTGCTACAGACGTATGCTGAGGATTCCTTGGACGAAGACAATTACGAATTATGATGTACTTCAGAGAATAGCTGCTTTTATAACTTTAAGTTGATTAGTCGGAAGAGGAACGCCCTAAACATCCTTCTTAAAACTATCCACAATCGAATTTAGGAGAGATGCAAACAGGTGATCTCGAGAAAACAGTTTGTATTCAAGAGAGGCACTCGTGAAGGAGTGTTTAGCCTACAAATTCTGGCTCAGAAATGCATAGACTAAAAAAACATATACATGTGCTTTGCTGACGTCGAAAACGCATTCGACAGAGTTCCACATACAGGGCTTTTAAACCTGCCAACGTGGCAATCTATAAAAGAGATATCCAATTAATGAGGAATCTTTAATGTCATTGTCGGCATGATGAATGGACTGGAAGCGTTTGAACTCTAGTGCTACAGACGAATGCTGAGGATTCCTTGGACGAAGACAATTGCGAATTATAAAGTACTTCAGAGAATAGTTGCTTTTATAACTTTAAGTTGATTAGTCTGAAGAGGAACGCCCTAAACATCCTTCTTAGAACTATCCACAATCGAATTTGGGAGAGATGCGAACAGGTGATCTCGAGAGAACAGTTTGGATTCAAGAGAGGCAATCGTGAAGGTTTGTTTAGTCTACAAATTCTGGCTGAGAAATGGATAGACCAAAAAAACCTATACATGTGTTTTGCTGACGTCGAAAAGGCATTCGACAGAGTTCCACATACAGGGCTTTTAAAATTGCCAACGTGGCAATCTATAAAAGGGATATCCCATTAATGAGGAATCTTTAATGTAGTTGTAAGTGGGTATGATGAATGGACTGGAACCGTTTGAACTCTAATGCTACAGACGAATGCTAAGAATTCCTTGGACGAAGATAATTACGAATTATGAAGTACTTCAGAGATTAGGTGGTGAACGAGAGCTACTATGTATCATAAAAGTAAGAAAAACAGCTTACTTCGAATACCTACTCAGGCAATGCACGATTTTTCCCCAGATAATAAATGAGGGAAAGTTAGAAGGAAAAAAGGATTTGGGAAGAAAGCGACTGTCCTGCATGTGAAACATCAGATACTGGACCAGCCTGAATGAGAAAGTGTTTAAAACGACACAATTAAAAAGACACACATTTACCAATGTGATCGCCAACCTTCATTGAAGACGGTACAAAAAGAAAAAGATAGGTGTGGAGTAGACAATCCAAGTCTAAGTTTGAATTACTTAATTACCCCCTACTGTTAAAAGTTTCCTACTGAAATTACTTATTAGAAATTTGATACTTACATACAGTATAACGATCTGATAATGAACATGAAACATGCCTATATAACATCTGGTTTATTATAACTAAAAGATAAATTTCTAAAAAAATTAAATCAAACATTATGTTCCGGGTACCCAGTACTATCTTGCAACTAAAATTACGCAATCCGTACGCAATTCGCAAAATTGAACACATATAAATTCTGGGGTTTGCCATATTTGACGTGAAAGTCACAACGCCGATCGCTAAAAAACGTTCAATTTTTTAAATTGTTCTTTTATTTATGTTTTTACTTGAAAAGGCGGTTCGTTTCGTGTGTATTTCTTATGTGACTTTTTCCATAAAATTCAATGTTTTTCCCGTACACTGTATATCCTTGATATAATGCTCTTAAAAACCAAATTTATGCTAAAAAAATCTTACCAAACAAGAGAAATGTCTGTAAACAATCTCGAAAAATCAATCTCACGTTTCGGTCGTAAAAAAGTTGGGCTCAAGAGCCGATTAAGAAAAAATATATTGGAAATACACTATAAAAGTAATAATATTGGCGAAATTAGCCGCGTTGACAGTCACGAAATTCTAGGCTATAAATTTTTATTTTCTTGCTTTAATATTTCGTTATGATGCATATCAAGACCAGTGGCGTACAAGAGTTTTTTTAAGCTGTTACCCGACAGTTCATTAATTAGAAATTTAATGTTTTATAAAACCTTGTTATCTATAATAATTGTAGATAAAAACTTCTACTTAGCATTTATCTAAAGGCAAATATTCTTAAAAAAAATAAGTAAATGAAAAATAATAAAATAAATTTAATGTTTTATAAAACCTTGTTATCTATAATAATTGTAGATAAAAACTTCTACTTAGCATTTATCTAAAGGCAAATATTCTTAAAAAAAATATATCTTAGCACAATGGCGGAAAGTATTACTTTCTGGGTTAAAACAATGAATGGAATCAGATATGGTGTTAACAGTAGTGTAGAAAATAGAATTTTATAAATGTTAAATACTGTAACGGTAAAATGGTCAGTACAGCTAGTAGAAAATATACATTTTTGGCATATTTTGGATAAAATATTTCACTTTCAGCACCTCTTTTGAAAGAGAAAAGCTCTTATTATTGAGAATTGGCAACCGAAGATTGTAAATTACAAGTGGTGTTTTATAGAAAAATATTCAAGTTTTTTTCAGAATCATTTGTCGTTAGCCAACGTTTCGAATTATATTTAATTTATTTTTAGGGCTCTACAATAGATTGAAAGAAAGGCTGTGCAAAGTTCATATTTACGTATGTAAATGATAATATGCATGTAAGAGTTTTAAAAAGGGGGAAGGAAAAACTATAAAATACTTTTAATAGTCTTAGAGTTTTGAAAATTAATCAAATAAAATTTGAAACATTGGCCAGGAACAAATAGTTGCTTTATCCACAAGACATTCACTTTTACTGTATTGTAAATAATTTAATAACCCTGCTTTTGGAATCAATTAATAAGAACATTTTACCTAATTCTGTGCTTATTGTTTTCGAAAAATATATTGGCAAAATAGTTAAAAAAATTCGACAACCTTGTTTCAAAATATATTTTTTATTTAATTTAGAGAAAATTGACAATTTTTAATTTAAAAAATATTTTAAAAAATTTTCAGATTTTCCGTCATATTTTTTTTACACAAGACATTTTAAATATTTAAATAACTCGACAACTTTAAAATTTCTTACTTAATTAGTTTTAAAAAATTCTCCAGTTTTTTTATCTCCTTTTTTAAAGTGTCATAAATATTTAAAAAACTGACAAAAAATCTGAGATTTCTCAATTTTTTTGTTCCTCCAGCAAAAATTTTAAGGTTGTATGTAGGCCGATAACACAAAAAGGAATATCATTATTTTTTCAATATATACAGTGTGTCCCACTTAAGGGTTAGCCACCCCTCTAAAATTTTTGTTTCTTGACCAATTTTCAAAAACTTTTTTTTGTTGGATAGATGGTCAAAAATGGCACTTATGAGCCAAGTTCGACATTTAGAGAAAGCAGGTCATGTAGGCCTACTGTATTCAAGTTTAAAGTGCGAAAAATCGAGAAGTAGTGTTAGCGATATTTATTTTTGAAAAATGGTACTAGTTTATTGTTCAGGACCACTTAAAACATAAGTGTACCAAATTTGGTTATGATAGTATACAGGGTGTTGAAATAAATTGGAGTCAAATTTTTAAAAGGCTCAATAACATTCTTAATCTAATACGAATATTTTTAAAATTTTTGACTAATTGGCACGCGTCTTGAGAACAACATTGAAACAGTCCATTAATTCAGTGGCCAGTACGTTCCTCCGACCTTTCTCTCTTAGATTTTTTTCTTTGGGGAACCCTTAAAAACAAAGTGTACAAATCAAGACCGCAAACTCTACATGATCTTTGTGAGCGCATTAGACAAGAGTGTAATGAAATAAGCAGGGTACAGTTAAGAAGGGTGGTAGTAAACAACAGAAGACGCATAGAAAAATATAGAAGAATTAATGGAGGACATATTGAAGGAACTAATATTTAGTTTTTTGTCATTAATTTTTAAATTTGAATTTTAGCAAAGATAAAATACTAGTAGTATTATTATCTTTGGTGTTAGGTAATACCTTAAGGTAATTATTTTCAGTTTTTGCTGCTTAGCCTACATTACTATTATTATATCTACTATGTCTGATCTAATTAATTTATGGAAAAATTTAAAACTTTACGATTTTTTCTTAAAATATCCGAATAATTTAAAAAAACAACGTAAGCTCAACTCGCTTTAAATTTGAAAGTTCTTTACCTTATATAAGACATTTCTTAGATTTTTCTCAGGTTGTTATCATTTCTCTTAATGTTATCCATATATTTAATTAGGTTGAGAAAACTGCTTTCAAACAAAAAATATCTCTTTTAATTAATTGAAAATTCAAGAAATCTTTCAGATTTCTCTATTTTTTTTGCCAAAATTTGTCAAATACTTAAGCAATTTGATAACATTGATTTAAAGTCTTTTGATTGATTTAAAGAAGACTTAAGAAGGTTTTTCTGAAAATCCATGAAAAACTTCTGAAAAGTCGACTCAAAAAATTAAACATGTCTAAATAAAACCAACAAACAAAAAGACTGATCACTGTTAAAAGCTATTGACTAAAAACAGAATATTTATTGAATTCACCTAAGAATGGGATAGTAGAGCATGGTACAATAAAACAATATTGATCAGGCTGCAGGTTCACAATTCATGCTAAACTAATCAAATGTGGGTCAGAAAAACTATTTTAACAGGTTACGTGATGCAACAACCAATACCTAAATGGAGACCCTGTCCTTGCAGAATAGAAAGAGGCATATATAATATCGTCAATCCATAAGAAAGGGAATAAACTTGAATACTTGAATGTTGCATCTAAAGAAGTATATCTGTAACCAGTACCATGAGTCGTCTGTATGGGACAATTTCATTAAATAGAAATATGTAAATAAAAAAGAAAAAGAACAATCAGGATTTCGAGCTAGAAGAACGTGTACTGCTAACATCTTCTGCTTAACCTTCGTCTTCCCGGGTGGGGTACAAATGTACCCACCCCATACATCTCTTTTCTTGCATATTTGCCCAAAAAAAGCTTATTTTTTTGTGAAGAATTTTATTTTCTGTTAATAAAAGCTTTGTAAATATTTACTCCCTTTTAAACCACATTTTTTCTCGGTTTTTCAAAAATAAAGTTGTTTGAATAGCCTGGGGTACATTTATACCCCACGTGGGAATGCACGCCTACTGGCTTGGCGGTGCTTTGTACTTCGATCCGGCGCGCGCTGCTTCTTAAAATAGACCATTAGTTGATTAGAGTAGTCGTTGCAGTATGCGCAGACTTATTTACTGTTTTATTTATTTCAAAGCCATTGAAGTGTTTTGTTTTAGCAGTTAGTTTTGCGAGTTTTATGGTATTTTCGGCTTTTTTAAAATTTAATCAAAAATGTCGAAAGGCCCTAGTGATGCCGAATTAGAACGGCTATTATATGCAGACTCCGATGATGAAATAGGGGAATTTGACGTAATTTTGTCTGACGATGAGGAAAGTGACGGGGAACCGGAAATAAATGACGAGGAGTCGGATCTTATTAAATGCGATAGTGACAGTCAAGGCACATCTGTGGAGCAGGAACAGCAAGAGTCTATGGACGGTGGAAATCTTATAAATTATCTTTATAAATCTAAAGATGGTACCCAGTAGTCAAAAGTTCCCTATCCTCAGACACGCAGAGGAGCTAAAGATATAATAAAGAATAAACAAGGTCTTACTCCGTATAGTTCAAATTTTACCACTGAAATTGAAGCTTTTTTACTGTTCATGTCAGACAATATATTGAATACATTAGTAGTTCAAACGAATAGAAAAGCTGAAGAGGTAAGTTTCCTTTTTCATTGACCTTATTTAAAATTTTATTTGATATTATTTATTAGTATTATTAGTTTTCTTTATTTTACTGTTACTTATTAAGAATTATTTTGTTATAGGTAATAAGACAATGGAATGAAAAATATCCACACAAATTGCAACGAACTTGGCAGCTTACCGATTCTACGGAAATCAAGGCGTACCTAGGAATCCTGCTGATCCAAGGAGCGCTTCAAGCAACCAAGGAGCCCCAAAAAAATGTTTTGGTGTACAGATAAGAAATATGCCAGGCCTATTATTCCGGCAAGTATGTCACGTAATCGATTTCAGTTGCTTACAGCATTTATTCGATTTGACGACTATTCTACTAGACCTCAGCGTAAGATAAACTATAAATTGGCGCCAATTAGAGAAGTTTTTGATTTGTTTGTTCAGAATTGTATAATGACCTATTCACCTGGGTCACATGTTACTATAGATGAGCAACTTGTTTCCTTCAGAGGGAGATGTCCTTTTCCAGTTTACATGAAAAGTAAGCCCGATAAATATGGCCTTAAAATTTGGGCAATGGCCGATAGTAAAAATTCGTACAGTATAAATGTACAGGTTTATCTTGGTAAAATAAATAACAAACCAGAAAAAAATCAGGGTGAGAGAGTGGTTCTGGATCTTGTTGAACCCCTTGGCACTGGATATGGAGTAACCACTGATAATTTTTTTACAAGTCTACCACTGGCAGATAAGCTTGCTGAAAAAAACTTACCCTGTGTGGAACCCTCAGAAAAAATAAGTCATACATTCCAAACGAGTTGCAACCCAAATTATTTATGCCTGAATTTTCTAGTATGTTTGCATTCACAAAAGAACATACCTACTATTGTGTCGTATACACCTAGCAAAGGCAAATCAATTATTTTACTGTCTACGGAACATCATGATAATACTGTTACAGATGAAAAATATAAGAATAAACCTTATATTATACTTCATTATAATGATACAAAGGTGCTGTAGACACCACAGATAAAATGGTAAAGCAATACTCTGCTCGCAGAATTTGCAATCGGTGGCCAATGGCAATTTTTAGCCAATTATTAGATATTGCGGCACTAAACTCTTTTATTTTATGGGATATCAAGTATCCAAAAATCTAAGAACAACCGACGATATTTTTTGCTTCAGTTAGAAGAATCTTTGGTAAAAGAATATATTGTACGAAGATATAATAACTCAGGACGCTTGAGCAAGACGCTAAGACAGATGTTGTTCCAGACTTGGCGTCTCCTCCAGTTGAAAACCAAAATGAAAGACTTGGACGTTGTTATCTCTGTGATCGAAATAGAGCTAGCAAATCTAGACAACTTTGCAAGGAGTGTCAAAATTTCGTATGCGCGGAACACCATGTAAAAAAAGTGAAGTGTGTTAAGTGCAAAGAAAATTAACTATGTTTTTTTTATAATTTGATTAGTTACAAGTTTATTTTATGTATTTGTATAAATTAAAAACATGTAAATGTATCAGTAGTATCATTTGCATGATGGGGTACAAATGTACCCCACTTGGAACTTTTACGTAACTTTTCTAACATGGGAAGACGAAGGTTAAAACAAGATATAGAAAAGAAAAAAGGTTATCAACCAAGAAATCCAATTTATGTTCATAGATCTCCAGGAAAAAGACGTAGAAAGTTTTACAGGAACCCATCTCAGTCACTCTATTATAAAAGCTTTTAAAACCTGTCCAATGAAATATCGTCAAAAGTAAAAACTGGTAATAACTTGTCAAAGGTATCTCCGGTAGATAAAAGTTTATGCGAAGGCTGCTGTTTATCACTTTAATTGCTTAAGATCTATGTAGCATGACTTCCACCAATGAAAGAAAAAGTATGACAGGATGGGCATCGACATCAGAGACACTTGCTTTTATACTCTACAATTTGCTGACGACATAGCGAACGCTAAAGACGACTTACAATATATAGCGCGAAACTTGCAGAAAGAGTATAATAACCGAAGGCTGAAAATCAATACACAGGAAACAAAATACCTCCCCATAGCAGCAGAGATATCTTATATCCAATTAGGTATAGACGAAGTAACTACTGTAACGTTTGAAGAAACTCGTATCTTAGTGTGGAGTTTGACTCGTCTGGAAAAGACGAGAGAGAAATAAAGAAAAGTGTTAAATTGGGTTTAGTTTGTTTACTTTTGCAATAACACAAGTCAAAAGAATTATAGGATATCTAAATGGTGTACTATAGAGTAATAAAATTAGTAAACAAAATAAGTACAACATACATGAAATATTTATTTTAAAAGCAGTTAAACTTAAGAAGGTTTTTCTGAAAATCCATGAAAAACATCCGAAAAGTCGACTCAAAAAATAAAACATGTCTAAATAAAACCAACAAACAAAAAGACTGATCACTGTTAAAAGCTATTGACTAAAAACATAATATTTATTGAATTCACCTAAGAATGGGATAGTAGAGCATGGTACAATAAAACAATATTGGTCAGGCTGCAGGTTCAATTCATGCTAAACTAATCAAAAGTGGGAAAACTAGAAAAACTATTTTAACAGCTCACGTGATGCATCAACCAATACCTAAATGGAGATCCTGTCCCTGCAGAATAAAAGAGGCATATACAGTGCTTTTCTTTGAAGTCACCCCCCCCATTTATTTTTTGAACGGGTCAAAAAAAATTTTTGAAACTTGGTATAAGTAAATTAGTCTACAGATACTATTTTTCACTGTAAACTAGGTAGTTGTAAATTCCAAGATGGCGGCTGGACGACATCTTGAGAAAAAAATTTAAATAGAAAGGGGGGTCGTGTAGTACCTCATTTTAAAGGTCTCAATGAGTACTTTATAACCCTGAAATATTAGACCCATATCTTAACTCGTTTCAAAATGGCGGCCTAATAAAAAAGTATTTTTTTTTATTTTAACGTTTTACATTTTTATGATTTTTGAATAGGTAAAAATCAGTGTACGAAAATAAATGCGTCACTATTTTGTTTTGACATAAAAACGACAGTTCTAAATGTCAAAATAACACATAAGCGCCATCTTGAATAAATGGATTAAATAGAAATCTTGTGTTACGTCATTTAAAAGGTTTTATTGAGTACTTTTAATATTTATTACATGGACTCGGTGGACTCCGTTTTGACCTGTCTAAAAGTAACAGCCAAAAAAATACACTGTTGCGATTTTATTAACGTTTTTAATAGAATATAATGAAATACTAATTTACAATTAGCAAATAAACAATTTATCAAAAGAAAAACAATATTTAATTTAAAAGATGCTGGAAATGATTTCCTTGTACCTCTTGACACATAAATAACCTATCTGAAAATTCACGTCGAACATTTTCAAATACATCTGCCCCAATATTTTGACAAATGTTAGTGATTCTTTGTCGTAGCTCAAAAATTGAGGCAGGTTCTGTTTCGTATACCTTTTGCTTTAGGTATCCCCACAAAAAAAAGTCTAGCGGCGTTAAATATGGTGACCGAGCTGGCCATTCAATAGGGCCCCGACGACCTATCTAACGACCAAAATAATTATCATTTAAATAATTTCTCACATTCCTGGCAAAATGCGGAGGAGCACCATCTTGTTAAAATGTAATTTCCATGTCAAATTCATGTACATTAGCCTCAACAATTTCTGTTATGAGAGGATCGATAGCATTTTCCAGCATATTTAAGTACAATTCACCTGTTAAATTTTCTTCTAAAAACAGCGGCCCTACGATATGATTCCCTAATATTCCTGCCCATACATTGATTTTTTGCGGATACTGAGATCGGGTTTCACGAAAAATGTGTGGATTGGTATCACTCCAATATCGACAATTTTGTCTGTGGACATTACCATTTAAAAAAAAAGTACATTCGTCGCTAAAACAAATGTTGCACACGTACGTGGGTTGCCTTTTTACTCTCTCTGCCATAATTTCACAGAATTGCACTCTTCGGTCAGGATCATCTTCAGTCAGTTGATGGACCATTTGGATCTTGTATGGGTGAAACTTATTTTTTTTTAAAACTCTCCATGCCGTCGAAGTTAAAACTTCACAGATATCAGCAACAGTTGGAGTAGAATGTTGGAGATTTTCTATTATTTCGCCAATTATTTGAACTTGCTTTTTTTCTGAAATAGGCCTGGGCGTTTTTTATCCTGGACAGTACCAGTAGTTGTAAATTTATTTACAAGTTCCCTTAAATATTTACGGCAAATAGGACGATTAGGAAAACGTTCGTTGAAAACCCTTTCAGTCTCATGAAAATTACGCGTTGCTCCATAAATAAAAATTGCTTCTACTTTTTCCTCCAATGGACGAGAATTAACCATTTTGAAAAAAACAATAAATTCAAACTGCCAAACACACTAAACAATATCTAACAATGACCGATACAAGAGTAATTTACCGGTTAAGGAAAAATATCTTAAATTTTTTTTTCGAGTTTTTTTAATAGCTATTTGGTTTTTGGAATGTCTAAATAATGTTCAATAATCTTTAACGTGAAATGTGACATACGAGGGCGGTTCAGTAAGTCTTTAGAAACCCAAAAGTTAATCTTTAAATCCAAAATTCAAAAATTATAAATTATTTGTATATTATTATTAAAAACATTAATAAAATCGCAACAGTGTATTTTTTTGGCTGTTACTTTTAGACAGGTCAAAACGGAGTCCATCGAGTCCATGTAATAAATATTAAAAGTACTCAATAAAACCTTTTAAATGAGGTAACACAAGATTTCTATTTAATGCATTTATTCAAGATGGCGCTTATGTGTTATTTTGACATTTAGAACTGTCGTTTTTATGTCAAAATAAAATAGTGACGCATTTATTTTCGTACACTGATTTTTACCTATTCAAAAATCATAAAAATGTAAAACGTAAAAAATAAAAAAAAATACTTTTTTATTAGGCCGCTATTTTGAAACGAGTTAAGATATGGGTCTAATATTTCAGGGTTATAAAGTACTCATTGAGACCTTTAAAATGAGGTACCACATGACCCCCCTTTCTATTTAAAATTTTTTCTCAAGATGTCGCCTAGCCGCCATCTTGGAATTTACAACTACCTAGTTTACAGTGAAAAATAGTATCTATAGACCAATTTACTTATGACAAGTTTCAAAAATTTTTTTTGGCCCGTTCAAA
Organism: Anthonomus grandis grandis; assembly: GCF_022605725.1. Taxonomy (NCBI): domain Eukaryota; kingdom Metazoa; phylum Arthropoda; class Insecta; order Coleoptera; family Curculionidae; genus Anthonomus; species Anthonomus grandis. Next base: position 39,465,788 of record NC_065546.1, on the reverse strand, counting down.
AAATAAATGGAGGGGGGACTTCAAAGAAAAGCACTCTATAATATCGTCAATCCATAAGAAAGGGAATAAACTTGAATGTTGCATCTAAAGAAGTATATATGTAACCAGTACCATGAGTCGTCTGTATAGGACAATTACACTAAACAGGAATATGTAAATAAAAAAGAAAAAGAACAATCAGGATTTCGAGCTGGAAGAACGTGTACTGATAACACCTTCTGCTTAAAACAAGTTATAGAAAAGAAAATAGGCCATCAACCAAGAAATCCAATTTATATTCATACATCTCCAGGAAAAAGTCGTAGAAAGTTTTACAGGAAACCATCTCATTCACTCTATTATAGAAGCTTTTAAAACCTGTCCGATGAAACATCGTCAAAAGTAAAAACCGGTAATAACTTGTCAAAGGTATCTCCGGTAAATCAAAGTTTATGAGAAGGCTGCTGTGCATCACTTATCTACAATTTGCTGACGATTAAGTTATCATAGCGAACGCTAAAGACGACTTACAATATATAGCGCGAAACTTGCAGAAAGAGTATAATAACCGAAGGCGGGAAATCAATACACAGGAAACAAAATACCTCCCCATAGCAGCAGAGATATCTTAATACCAATTAGGTATAGATAAAGTAACTACTGTAACTTTTGAAATAACTCGTATCTTAGTGTGGAGTTTGACTCATCTGGAAAAGACGATAGGTGTTAAATTGTACTTAGTTTGTTTACTTGTGCAATAACACAAGTCAAAAAAATTATAGGATATCTAAATAGTGTATTATGGAGTAATAAAATTAGGAAAAAATATAAGTACAACATACATGAAACACTTATTTTAAAAACAGTTAAACTTATGAAGCAGTTTTTCAGATTTCTCATAATTTCCCCAAAATATCCTAAATACACATACAATCTGACAACCCTATTTTGTTTCTAATAAATAAAAAAAATATCTTACCCTAATATCCCTCACACTAGTAACCGCATCGGTCACAAAAGTGGAATTATTCAATAGCGGCTTATTTTTCACACTCGGAAAAATCACACCGCCTTTCCTCTTTTCCGCCCTTTTTTCCGTCGTACTGGCAACGTTACTATTATTTGACACGTTACTAAAGTTACCACTCTGAACGACATACGATGATTGGTTACTGGTAGATGGCGGTGGTAAGGTCGTATACTGGGCATTTACGGTGAAATCTTCTTCGTCGAATCGAGGTTGATCGTAGTCTAAAATCACAAATAAGATTTTATTGAAAACATTATATTAGTTATAAAACGTACCAGGGATGTCGAGACTTGGTTCTGACAAAAGAATATCGGCTGGCACAGGTCGTTGGGCCAACGTGGCAACATCATCTTCTTGTTTTTTTAGTCGCATTTCAACTTTATCCAAGTTTGCGATGATTTTGTTAGTTTTTGATCGTAAATCATTATGGATTTCTCCTATGGCCCGTTCTTGACGTTGCGTTTGGGTTAGGAGCTCATCCGACTTAGGTACCAAGTCATCTACGGAGCTTTTGGTACCCACTACTACATTCCACACCTAAGAATACTTACATTACATAGAGAAATATTGAAAAAAAAACACTCTTACCTCATCCATTTTTTCAGAAACAGATATCATAGGTTTCATCTGTTGCACCAGACTATCAATTTTACTAGACCTAGTGACTTCTGGTTTACTGGTGGTGGTGGTAGTGCTGCCATTTCTCTGAAACCTTTCTTCGTGATAACCTTTTGTTTCTTCTACAATCGCTTGATGAATATCTGAGATCATATTGATGATCTTTCCCATGTTTTCTGTTGCGTAGTTAATGTGGTATTGTAACTTCTTGTCCATAGTACTGGTGGTCTCTCTCACTTGCCCAAGCTCCTTAGTAATATGATTCAGAACTTCTGTGTTTAATGCCTTAGATATTTCAACCACGTTCATGCTAACTGGTCGTTTCTCACTTGCTTCCACATTAATATCTTCATTTTGTAAGTAATTGTTATCCAGTTGGTTTTTTAAACCGTTGAGTTTTGAATCAATATCACTCACCTTTTGATCCAAGGACACCAGTTTTTTATTTAAAGTTACTGAGTCATCAAAGATTAGTTTTCTATCCACGCCAGCAGCTGTTTCAAATAGTTTTGTGTCCAGGTTTCGTAGCTTTAAGATAACCGAGTCGGTTTTGTCGATATTGTTGTTCACACGTGAGTCAAGGGTTTCCACTCTTCTCATTAGATGTTCTACCGCTTTGTCGAGGTTCTCAATTCTTTGGAGTTTGGTTTCTAATGTGGATATGATTGATTCGAAGACTCCGAAAAGGTGTTGCTCTCTGAAAGTGAAAACGGTAAGGTGAGTATATGGGGAGTTTATGTAAGAGATCTTGATTAATTATGAACACAATTGCGAAGATGAGAGAGTGATAGAACTAGAGGGTATATATATATTACTTAGGTGGAAAGTGTAAATTGCCAGAATTGTCATTCAAAGAATTTTAAAAATCTTTAGTAAGATATGAGTTTATTTTTAATTTATGAAAAGTTTTGGTACTGTCAAATATTTAATGAACTAAATCTTTTTTTTTTTGACTTTACGACTTTTTTTTCTTTTTTCTTTAAACTCAATGAAAATTTAAAAAAAAATCAATGTTTCTTGGGTTATAAGAATATAGCAAAAATAAATTAAATAAAGAAAATTAATTAAATAAGTTCTTGAAAATATTTTTTTTCTTTGTGTCTTGGAAATTTGATGATTTTTGAAAACTTATCTCAAATCTCATTCATGAATACCATTTTTGCTTATTGGCTAAACAATAATAGAATATTTATTTCAGCAATGACTTTAAAGGCTTACTAATATGGCAAAAACTATTTCTTTATCTAAGTTTTACTTGGGTAAGCATAGTATTTTTGACTTACAGTTATTAGTGACATACATATATTATTAAGGTTAAAACTATATAAGTTAAAATAAAATAGCATAAGGTTGGGGTTGGCATATAAATTTTACCCAAAAGTAGTTAAATGACTGTAATAAGTATTCCGTTTCTGACTTTTGCAGTTTTCAGTGACATATAGGTACAGGGTATTCAGGATGATCTTAAAGATGAAGATCACGGTACCTGTTGGAGATAAAGCTTAGATTTAATTACAAAAAACGTGTTGCTCTATGCGATTTTATAACGTATTTACAAGCCGCTGAAAAAGTGTCGTTTCGTTCTCCAAAAATCCATCATCAAGTTTATTTTTTGATATGCGTCGAAATAAAAAATGCACCCTATGTTTATCATTTTTTTCTATGTTTATCATCTTAATAAAAAGATTAAATGTCTTAACAGTTGTTAACCAATATAGGGAACGTAGCCGTTGTCGGTATTGTTATCATATACGTCTGCCTTTCTTGTCTAAGTTTTGCACTTTTTATAGCTTTTAAATCATTTTTTTCTATGTATGGTGTTGTGACAGTTACAATGGATCATCAGTGTTGCTTGTGAATCTTAAATCGCATTATTAAGGAATAAAACGTGAAAAATACCATAGTATATTCCTTACCGCCAATTCTGTTATCAACAATATCGGGAGGTATTTAGGCGACTGCGTTCCAATATCCTGTTAGTAAAATAATATGGCAGGCAGTAGCAAAACTTTCGATGGAGATCCTGCAAGTAGCTGTTCTGTGTAAGGTGGTGTTTGATGATGTAAGGTCCATTATCCAGTGTACTGTGTGTAATCGGTATTTCCATGGAAAATATTGCAATGTGGATATGCGTGGTTCTCATATGAAGAAATCGATTTGGAAACGTGAGACTTGCGATACAACATCTACTAGTGGTTAAAATTTAGTGCAAGAACCACGCCTGCGAAAAAGAAGCCGTATAGATGATGTCGTAGATCAGGAGATAGATGTTGGTGCTACATTATTATTTTTAGTAGAGAAAATCAAAGAATTAACTCAGAAAGTATTGGTAGAAAACAGCAGCCTTAAAGCTGAAATCGCCAGCTTAAAGGAACCGAAACATCCGACAGCAGTGGAACCTAGGGGTGGTGTTGTTACTTATGCTTCAATGGTCCAGAAGAAAAATGACAACAAAGTGTTAGTAGTTAAACAAAAGTGCCCACAAAAAGATGTCCAACAAGTTAAGGAAGACCTGCGCAAAAACGTAAACCCTACTGTTATAGGTGCTGGTTTATCTTTGGGTAAACCCACTAAGAATGGAGGTATAATTGTAAAATATGGCAATGAGAAGGATCTATCCAACATTCAGGCACAAATACTAAAGAAAATGGGTGACTCATATAGTGTGGATGTCCCGAAACTGTTAGAACATCGAGTCAAAGTAGTAGGAGTTAGTGAGACGGAATATACTTCAAGTGATAATGATGTTGTTTCAAAAATTGTGAGTCAAAATAGCGTTTCAAATGCCCCAGAAAAGAAAATTAAAATTCTACGTAGAACGAAAGTGGTAAATCGTAAGTTTACTTTGGTGCTGGAGGTTGGATGCTACCACATACGGAAAACTAATGGAAAGCAAGAGGATGAACATTGGCTGGAATCGCTGTCTAGTGTTCAACGACTATGGAATAAGGAGGTGTTTTAGGTGTTGCCTATATGGCCATGTTGTGAATGAGTGCAAGGAGGACAAGGTATGTGCAAAGTGTAGTGGAAATCACGATTTCAAAGAGTGTAGCGTTGATTTTGTTAAATGTGCAAGCTGTGCTGTGTCCAATAAGAGATATGGTCTTAATCTGGATGTGAGCCATGTTTCTTGGGATGATTGGAGGCCTAGAATAGTATTTTTAAGCGAGATACATGTTAGTCCAGAAATGAATTATGTGAATTGCATGTAGATGGGTACAAATTAGAGAAATGTACCACTAACAACAACAGAACAGGAGGTGTTATGGCTCTGGTTAGGTGTGATATTAGATATAAGATTAAAACCGTTCAGTGTGTTGATAATTATGTTTGGTTATTGTCTCTTGAAATGTCTTCGTCTGATGTTAAATATTTGTGTACTGTTTTATATCACCGTTCCCAAAAACAGGATGGTAAATTCTTAGAATACTTTAATGAGTATCTTGATCTTGTAAGTGATTTTATCGGCATTAATATTATAATGGGAGATTTTAATTTTGAACTTTTAAAAGATACATTTTACGGCAATAAAATGGGTAATATTATTTACACGGGTGGGTTTCACCAGATTGTTAAAACAGCTACCAGAATTGCCCCTAATAGCCAAACTCTTATAGATTATATAATAACCAATCATAAACAGCTCCCACACAGAGTCCATTTAACATCCAAAACTAGCGATCACTTTATCCATAGATTTAAATAAAGAAAAAGAGCAAGATGCAGATATAATATATTATCAAAGGTCTTTTAAAAATTATAAAAATGATGAGTTACAGCAAGACCTCTTAAGCATTGAGTGGAACAGGGATATATCTGATGTAAATGTTTTGACTGATTCTTTTGTCACTGAAATAAATAATATTATAAATCGCATGTATCCTAAAATTAAATTTGTCCAAAAATAGAAATATTTAGATAAAAAAGGGATCAGTGTTGAGATTAGGGAACTAATGCAGGATAGAGGTATACGAAAGGGCAGTTATCGATAAGAGTGAAAAAACCTGGGGTGAGTATAAAGCTAAAAGAAATTTCATTGTAAATAAAATTCGGGTTGAGAAAGAAAAATATTACGCTGAAACTATTGATTTATATAGAAAAAATCCAAAAGAACTGTGGAAAAACCTTAAAACTCTACTACCAGGAAAAAAGCAATTACTGCCACATAAGTATTTTGTTAATAGTATTGAACATATAATCCTAAATATACCACAGCCCGCCAATATACCGAACTTTAACAATGGAACCACAGTGACTAATAATACACTATCCAAATTTGAATAAATATCAATGAGTCGAATGAAATAATTTCTTAAAAGTTTAAAAAATGTTGAAGGTGGAGACAGTGGTATTTCTAAACAGGTTCTTTGTGACGTTACTTCTGCCATTGGATATCGACTATTGGATATAATCAATACATCACTTGGATCAGGTGTATTCGTGGAAATTGTCTACTGTAATTCCTGTTCCAAAAGTCCACAATACTAATCTTCACAATGAATTTAGACCAATAAATACAGTGCCGGTTTATGAAAAGCTATTAAAAATTTGTGTAAAAGAACAGCTACTTGAGTTCTGTGTTAGTAATAATGTTATTGTCCCGAATCAGATTGTTTTCGTGAAAAAGAGCCTTAAGAGTAATTTTGCGTTGTAATCGTAATACCCCTATAGAAACCATGTTAACTATCCTAAATGTGTTGTCAGTTAAGCAAAGAGTCGCGTATAATGTTCATATATTTGTATTTAAATCGAAACATAACATGCACCCAAAATATATCTGTGATAAAGTTTTTAGTGATGTCCACACATATAACACCAAAAATCATAATGATTTTATATTACTCGACAGATGCCAGACAGCGCAAATGTATAATTCAGTGTTACATAAGGGTATTATTGAATTTAACAAGTTATCAGTAAATATTAAAAACTGTGATAACTTAAACCAGTTCAAACGGCTCTTGAGGGAATATGTTCAAAATAACCGTTAACTGTTAACTGTATATTTTTTTTAGCTTTATTTTTTAGGTTTAAGTTTTATGTTCTGTATCATGCGGTGATTGTTATTGTTATTCTTATTGTTGGTTTTATTTATTTTTACAATTTTAATAATTTTTTAAATTTAGCTTTATTTTTTAGGTTTAGGTTTTATGATTTTTATCATGGTAATTGTTATTTTTTACATTTTATTTATTGATATGACTGTTTTTTTCTGATTTTTATTAAAATTTTATTTTAGAATTAAGTTTTTATCTTATTTTTATGTTTAATATTAAGGATATTTTATTTAATTTTTTAGGTTTTATTTTTACAATTTTTAATTTATTTAAGTTTGGGTCTAAGGTTTATCTACTGTTTATACAATGCACCTTTATCGTATAACATTTATTTTTATTTTGATCTGTGTCCCCGTTAGCTAGGCCTCCTTTTCGATTCGACATTTGTACATACGTAGATTGATTTTTTTAGTTATTAATTATTAATCAAACATTTTTGTATATTTTTTTTTTGTATGTAGCACTCTTTGCTAAATAAAGAAAGACTTTCATTCCTATACTTATGAAGTCATCATTCTTGACCAAACCAAAGACTAATAGGCATGACTTTACACAGCTATAGAACAAGTAGGATTTTTTTTAATTACCTAAACTTAAAAAGAATAAACTTCACTTTTTTAAATTTATTATTTATATATAAATCAAACTGATATTTATCATTTTCTAGACTATGGACATTAAAGTAAAGAAGCATTGCAAGGGAACAGTCCTTAGATCTTTCAAAGGCTTTTGATACTATAGACCACTTAATACTTCTGAAAAAAATTAAAAGCTATTAATGATGCTGTTTTTAGCTTTTTGGAGAGCGTCTATGTGTCCTTGAATTCTGGAGAGTCATCGGCGGCAGTGTTTTGTGATCTATCCAAGGCATTTGACTGTGTGGATCATGGAATACTGTTATCTAAGCTCGATAAATATGGTTTTAGAGGCGTAGCGTTGCAATGGCTTGAGTCCTATCTATCAAATCGTACTCAGAAGGTTACAGTGTCTGGGCGTTTGTCTGCTTCTAGATCCCTAAAATGCGGCGTTCCCCAGGGTTCAGTGTTGGGACCACTGTTATTTTTACTGTATGTGGATGACTTGAGTTCATTGAAACTGCAGGGCAAGGTGGTTCAGTTTGCTGATGATACCACCATACTATGGAGCCATAAAAATTCTGATTATATTAAGACTTGTATCCTTGAAGACCTTCAGATTTTATCAGGGTGGTGTGCTTCCAACAGGCTCGTGTTTAATGTAAGAAAGACATCTATTATGGGGTTTAAGTGCGATGTTCAGGGTCTGATGTTTGACGAAAATTCCCTCTTGCAGAATAAAGAGTGCTGCAAGTTCCTAGGAATTACCATTGATGGTCGCCTTCGGTTTGAAGATCATATTTTACATTTAGCTGGGAAATTATCTTCTGGATGTTTTGCAGTAAGAATGGCAAAACAAGAGCTGGGAGGGGTGGTTGCACGTTCAGTGTACTTTTCACTTATTGAATCTCATATTCGGTGGGGCTTGCCTTTTTGGGGTTTAACCAATAAGGGACTACTTAACATTATCTTTGTTATTCAAAAAAAAGCAGTTAGATACCTGTGTTCTGCTAAGTTAAGAGATTCTTGCAAACCCCTCTTCATTTCTGAAAAAATCCTAACTCTTTTTTCACTCTTTATCTTAGAAACAGCTGCTCTTATTCACAAAATTCACAAACTACCCTCTGACACTGGCCATTTGACTCGTCGTGTAAATTATGTTCCCCTACCTATTCCTACGTCTTCCCTTACCAAAAACTCATTAATTTACATAAGTAAAAAAATTTACAATCATGTTCCTCTGTGTGTTAGACATATATCGGATGTTAAGAAATTTAAAAGAGAATTAAAGTCGCTTTTATTGGCTAAGGCATATTATAACCTGGATGACTTTTTTAATGATAGGTTTTAACCTTGGACATGCTGGAAAATTTTCTTTTTTTCCTTTTTTCTTCTCTAGTTTTGTCAACAAGTTTACCTTTATTTAGTAATTGATTGTTTTATTTAGTTATCTTTAATTCAAGTATGTTCAAAAAGTTTTGTCTTCTTGTGTTTAATTTTGTTCATTGTTTTGTCAATTTTTGAAATTGTATTTGTGTTTTGTTTTTTTAGCTTGTAGGATGCTTGTACACAAGATTATTCTTACGTAATATAGCACATTTTCTTTCTTTCTTTCTTTCTTTCTATAAGCTTGTTTTAGAGAAGAGGAATAAAGAAAAAAAATTGAATTGTTTTTCAACGGCATGATTGATAAAAATATGCTTCGAAGACTACAATTTATTCCTAAGTCAACCTAAGCTATATCTTCAATAAGTACCGACATTCCCAAGTATATATAACTACAAATTTGACAAAAACTCTACAAAAATTATTATCTTTTATTTTCTATCAGACTTTAGATCATATATATCTTAAAATTTTTCGTACACACATAAAAATAATTCCTTAAAACAAGGAAAAAGGTTCTTTTGTATATTTCATTTTGGGTTTTTTAAAATAATTTAGCAATGGATGATCTGTTGAAAACTTGGGGCATGGATGAAAATATTACTAAAGCATTCAGAGGTAAGTTAAACAATCCTGTTAAATCATATTACTGTTTGATAATAATGGCGGCACTAAGGCATCCTGTGAACTTTGATATTGCAAGATCGCGTACGCGTAGTCAGCCCAATTTTTAAGTTTTTTATGACCCAAATCATTTTTAATGTACAATTTGAGTACTACCTATTTACTATAGGTCACATATTATTTTTTTGTCAAATTAATACTCAATAAGTGAAAAATTTAGGTCTTAGGTTTGGTAAGGTCAGTTTATTTTCATGTTGGTTATTATATGATGCATATGTCATTCATGTTAAGGAAATAAACTAGCTTCAATGAATTATATTCTGTTTAAATTGTATAGCCGTACCCGGTTCGATTCAATTCCTTCGAGATTTTTATTTATATTAGATATTTAGATAAAACTACAGTGCACTATAGGTTTCACTTTGGTATATTTCTTTCTTTATTGGTATTTTGTATCTTCGATTCTTGTGTCATTTTTGACAATAATAATTTGTATTTTTCACTTGGCCATTATAGTTTAAAAGAAATATTTTATTTTAGAACAATTTACAGGGTGACAATTGAGAGTCGGATATTTTTACTACGAAGCGTGGGGCGATTATAGTGAGTGCAAAGTTCCTACCTATATAGTGATGTGCCACTTCAGTAAAGATGGAGCAGTGGATGATAGAATAACGCATATTTGTATACGATACGTTTATCGGAAGACTTAGTGATCACTACGAAGCGGTTTTTTTGCACTTACTTTAATATTGAGAGGGGTTCCATCTCGCAACAAAATCTTAAGATGGATAGAAAATTTGAGAGCAACAGGCAGTGTCATAAAAAAAAGCAACAAGGTCCAAAAAGAATGATAAGAACTGCTGAAAACATAGAGCAAGTAAAAGAAGCGATTATCGGAATCCCTACACGTCTGCCAGAAAACATGAAATTGAGCTAAATATTAATCCGGAATCAGTTAAAAGCATTTTGCATAAGGACCTAAAATTTCATCCCTACAAATTACAGATCGTCCAGCAATTAAAGAAAAGAGATTTTGAACATTTAAGGATCATTCCCTTTGATACTTGAGTATCTGGGATAAGTGAATGTTCCCCTCTGAGGAAATGCGAGCCATTTTGGCTGAAAATCATAATAATAATAACTATGATCATAATAATAATAACTATAAAGTCACAAAAACAATATTTTTTCAACTTTATTTAGATACAAAATTAGTTTTTTTTTCACATTTTTAAATAATGTTTTAGTTTAATAACCTCTGATTGTAATGATAATATGTAACCTGTTTATGCCGCTGACAAAGTGATACTGCCACAGTTTCCCATTAAAACACATGGTACGACCGTCTATATGGCGGTATCTTTGTCTCAAACATCTCGGGAACTTTAAACGGCTCGACCGAGTGATTTTTTATTCTCAGAAAAGGAGAAACCACCCAAATTAATACGGTACAGCTTTTTAAGGCATTTGCTTTAATTTCACTTCATAATTGGGGTACCGGGGTCCGCGGCGGCACCTCTATTACGCATGCTTTATATCCGCATCCTTAATCATTCTTTGAAATTTTGCTTTTTCTTTTAAGAACGATTTGTAAGATTTGTTTAGCTTGTTTTAAGCTTAAATTCAGGCAGTAAGCAGTTAATTTTAAAACCTTGATATTGGGAGTTAGCCATGATGGCTCTTTGTAATAGGACTCGTTATGTGGTCCGGATTTTATAAAATTGTCTACATTTGAATACTCTGGTTTACAGTATAACCCATACTCTTTCTGAAGGAGTTTTAAAGAGTACCTTAATTATGATCTTCTTTTAAGATTTATTGCATCTTTGTAAAACGCAATTGATTGCTAAGCCACGATATCGTGAATAAATGATGACGAATAGTGTAAAATCGTGATGATGTTATAAGACTCTTGCTTAATAAATGTTCGCTACTTGAATAAAAATTTTCTTAAAAAAACTTGATAACAGTAAAGTTTTCTTGATTTTAGCACGTAAAATTGTTCTGTTATTTTGTCTCGCCCAATGTAAATTTTTATTGGCCATATTAGCTAACGAGCACCTGTCCAGTTGATGTGTGTAAGAGGAGTGATATATCGATTCAACGTCAATAGCTAATTTGCATTTTTTTTTCTTTAACGTAACAGAAGTGAAAACACATCAGACAATGGGACGTAGTATGATCTTGTTGTTAAGTTAAGTTTATGATGGGTATATTCAAAATGGAAAATTTGCATTGAATGCTTTTGATGAATTAAAAAATGTCATATATTTAAATATTTTTTATATTAATTCAAAATTGAATCTTCTATAGTAATAAGAGGTAACAGATCCAAAGATCCTTCATCTGTTTTCAAACAATGGGGTTTAGATCAGCGAATGATGCACTTCTTGCACAACCGCTTATAAAAAGAAAATTATAGGCTACGGTAATATTGCAATTTATATTTCGTATTGTTTCCGATTGGGCGATGGGATCTTATTAACCATATTTTTTAATGAATCATTAAGTTTTACTATTGCAGGATTCATGCTGATTTATTTAGAGGTTATTAAGATAATTATCTATTGGTTTTATTAGAAAATTTATCGGTCAAAGACGTGAGTTAGAAAATGGTATAAATTAATTTACCAAGGTCCAAATTTTCTCTTGAGAATGGTGAGACATCCTATACTTTTGTTTTGTTCGCTAACACAAATTTTACATGTTTACATTAAATCCATAAAGAAATCCTCTTATGTGTATAGAAATTTCAATTTATCAATTGATTATCATAAGATAATCAAAGGAAAATAGCTAATATTCCATGAATGTATGCTGAGTAAGTTTGAGAATGTTCTATTAAACATGTTTTAAATAACAAATTTAAAACGTAGGATCGATGAAAATTATCGAATATCGCTATAGGTTCATTCATGATTACAAATTATCTAATACCAGGAGAAATCTATATTCTATAAACAAACGATTTTTTAAATTGACTCTTATTCAAATCCCATTATCAGGACCAATGTATAGTTCCAGTAGTATCCATAATCAAGAGCAAATTATAGTAGACATAATTCACTGGATTCTTTCCAATTTTATTTTTAATCATAAACTACCAATCATCGGGACAAACCAAGAATTCACAAAACACTTGTTTTTTTTAATTATCTAGCGTTATAATGAAATATGTGGTTTTTGGGTTTGAATTTCATTTATCATCCAATAATATTCTTAAAATACATTATTAGGAAGAAATTATTGCAAGGACGTACGTTCGACCTAATTAACTTTTACCAAGTTGATTCATCATCATGAATTATCGTTTATCAGGACCAACTTATAAAGACTTTTTAATTTTTTTTTAATTACCTTAAGTTATAATAATATAAAATGTGCTTTTTGGTTTAATTATACTCGTCATCTATTTTTTAACATCGTCAAAATCCTTTATCAGGATCATACTATTAATTGGTCATAATAACTGGACTAAAATCACTGTTTTATTTCCAATTTAACAAATCATCTTAAACTATGATTTAGTAGTAAATATCCATAAATACAAAGACTTTATCCATTTTTTTTTAATTAATTTAAGTTAAACTGAAAAATGTAATTTTTGGAATGAAATTTATTTATCATCTAAAAGTTGTTTCAATAAGAGCGTAAGTTTTCTGTAGCAAAGTATTGAAATATTTATTGATTTAGATAAAATACATTTTATTTCTTAAATAAAATATCTTGTAAATGGCCGCTACGGCTTCGCTGACACATGCGTACCCCTCCACGAAATTTTAAATAACGTTATTATATGCCTGTGATGATATTTTATTAATATATCATCTAATTTCTGCTTTGAATGCTTCGATGGTTGCAGAATGATTAGCGTAAACCAATAACTCCAGATATCTTCACAGCCAGAAGTCTAAATGCATTAAATCGCAAAAGGGTGTTGGCCAATTCTGGTCACATAATCGGGAGATGACATGACCAGGAGCAAATTCGCGAAAGATCGTCAATGTTTTACGGCGGTATATTAAGTGGCACCGTCCTGCTGAAATCACGTGTCGTCAAGATCAATAGCATCCAAATAAGATACAAGAAACTGTGTTATCACATCACTATAACATTCGCCATTCATCGTTAAAGCATTAGCTTCTTCATTTTCGAAGGAAAGCGGTCATACCAAACAGGTTTCTGATGAAGCATTCGTGGATTTTCTAAGCCCCAAATGCTACAGTTTTGTCTACAAACAAAGCCATCGAGGTGAAAATGGGCCTCATTACTGAAAATGATTCTGTCTGCAAATTCACCAGGTTGGTCAAGGATCGAATTATCTTTGCTGTTAATGGTCATGCATTAATAGGCATGCAACTGTAAATCTTTAGTAGGAATTTGCTGAAGAGCCTGTTGAGATGTTCAATTCTTGTGCCCGATGAATAATTGACGTCTCTGACCTCTCGATCACACTTTTGCAAACTGCCATGATGTTTTGTTCTAAACGATCTCTACAAGTTCGTATCGTACATTTTACATTAGTAACCAAACCAGTACTTTGGAATTTTCTGCTCCTCGTTTTACGGAGTATCCAGATAAATCTTTTTTTTTTTCATTTAAGTCTCCATGCTAGCTTTTATTCTTTGAAAATAATCAAATTGGTTTATCTGGATGCGTCATAAAACGGGAAGCAGAACAATTAAAGACGGTACGACACGTAGTTTTACTTTTTGCCTTCTTCCAAACCAAAAGTGAACAAAAAAAAACAAGCGATTATGAATAGGAGCAAACAACCAATTTATGTAATTAGCTCTAGTAACTACTGTTTTGGAGAAAAATACAGCACCCCACTAAGATTTTTTTCTTTATTTGTCCTTTGGTTGTCTGATTGCCCTACTCTGGAGAAGTCAAAAAGAAGAAATACAGCAGTGTCAGCAGGTGCCTTTAATCTTTACTTGTTCTGCTTCCCGTCTTACGGACTATCCCGATAAACCTATTATTTTTTTGATGGTAAATGCTTTATGAGCATTGCTTTCTTCCTGGGCCTCGACGTCTCTATTTTTCCTTGTAGCATTAGTTTGAGAATGCAATATTTGCCTCGTTAGTAATTCTCGTTGGTAGTCTGCAGTTCTTAAAAATCCTTCATTGGTGGCATGTACGGTCCATGGCACAAGCAACGGTCTTCGGAGGGTCCAATTTTAAATACCTGGATGTAGTTCAGGGTTATAACTTTCAAAAACCACGTTTCTGAATCGAAAATTATGAGAGCCTTATAATTAAGATGAGCCAACACTTTACTACCCGTGTGTTAGCGGATGACTGCGAGCTAAAGAGATAGACTTTAAATTTTAAGAATGTTTGCTTAATTTGCATAATTTCTTGGAGATCCTCTTAATTGGTGCTAGAATTACCGTGTATCATCTCGTCATAATTCCGTTATTCTTAATTTCTCCACTTTCCCCTTTCAGGACGATTTAAAAGAGCTTTTCCACGTATACAGTTGTGATTCATATCCATTAATAGTACCAATTTATAGTGTATGGTTTTTGACCAATTTTATTCATTATTATAAATTATCATTTGTCGGTATCAATACATTTTCAATTAATTCAAGAGACTTGGATTTGTTGGGTTAAATTTTAATTTGCCATCTACTATTAAAATCCATTATTAGAATCAATTTATCGTGTATGTACATAAGTCCCCAAATTTTCTTAATTTTATTCATGATTTATCATTTGAAAGATCTTTTCGATTTTTTTTAAATGAATTGAAAATAAAATAGAAAATGTACCTACATTTTAGATTGAATTTTATATGTCATCGATCATCTTTTTCTTCTTCTGCTGCTATCCATTAATAGATATTTGCAATCACTTCTGAACATTTTTCCTTATCTTTGGTAATGTGTATTAATTATTTTGTGGTTCCTGTTTCTTTCAAATATTTGGTATTTTCGAACCACAACATCCTCTGTCTACCAAAGCCCCTTCTTAACTCTATTTTTTCTTTTTATTAATAGTAAATAGTTTTGTTGCGTAACTCAAGTGCCAGGTATGCTGTTTGTCTTCTCTTCTTATTGTCCTTAAAATGTTCTCATTGGTATTTCTTGCTATTCTTGATACCAGATTTTTTGATAGATTCATATTTCAAATGCTTCCAGCCTATTTATTGTACTAACTGCCAATGTTGATCCTTCCATACGATACAGTACATATGATACGTAACATTTTGTCAATCTTATTTTGAAGTTAATGTCAAAGTCTGGATTAGCAAAGCCATTCTTAAATCTCCTGAATAAATTTCTTGCTTTTTATAACCGGGATTTCATTTCTACGTGTTTTCACTATCGTATGCGAGTTTCGTATTCTAGAATTTATCTAATTCCCGGATTATTACTATAAAATTTATCTTTTTTACGTAGATGTTAATTTCTGTAATGGAGTCGTGCATTCCAACTATGTCCAGTAGTCTTGGCTCCAGTTTAAATTTTTAATATAGCGTATATCTTTTTGATATCAGTATTTGAACGAGTTTATGATAGTGTTCTATCAAATGCATCTTTACTCTGATGGTAACAGATTTAAACTAACACTTGTATTAGTGTTTCTCTTGTACCGAATGCTCTTCTAAATTGAAATTGCGAGAATCCAACAGCGCATTCGTATTTTGTGGAAATTTTGTAGAGAAAGACCTTCAGAAACACTTTCATAGTATTACTCAATAAGCTAATCAATCTGTCATCTTCTTATGGCGTTGTTATTTTTTTGGAAGTGGGATAAAAAGAGATGCAAGCCATTTGGTTGGGAATTTTCCTGTCTTAACCAAGTTTATAAAGGGCTGAAAAGCGTTTGTAGCCTTCTAATACTTTCGTTATCTAGTAGTTCATCAGGCATTAAGTCTATTAAATCGTTGTCTTATCTGCATAACTTCTTATTGCTCTAGCAATCTTGTCTATTGCAAGTCACCTTCCAGATTTTCTTTTAACTGAGTACTATTATCTGCAAAGAGATTGCTAATACATTGGTCCTAACTAGCTTTTCTCTGTGCATTATCTTGTACCAATTGTCGCTGTTAATGTTAACTTTGTATGTTTCTAGTCTATTGCCTATATACTCCAATTATTTCTTTTACTTTCTTGTATAGATTATACTTGTCGTGTTGAGTATACTTGTCGTTTACCAGGACCAATAAATATTTCATTGATACAAGAGCCGATGTTTTTTTCCCACTTGTCGCCATTATTTAAAATGGAAAATGTATATTCGTGTACATTCATAAATTATTACGATTTTATCTTTGAGTTTTAAGATAAGCTTTTCTTAAGCAAATTCCAAAAAGAAAAAAAAATCATTAAGTCATCGAATAAAACCTTTATTTACAATCCAATATCCATGATCAAATTGATATAATTTCGCACATAAAGTCTCAAAGATCACGTCACGCTCGGGGGCGTCATAAAGCGCGTGGTACCCTAGCGTTAAACTATTTAAATTAGCAGTTACGGTTTCGTAAGAAAAATGATTTGACATTTTGCATCTGGTGATTTGTATTTCTAATATTTTAATTAATGATGTATCAGGAATAAATGGCGGCACATGTTTACATCCAGAAGCGATGCCTATAAACCTCGCAATTTTATTTAGAATGTAACATAGAAGTGAATTTAATTGCACCGGCTGCATAAAAACTACGTTACGCTCTGTTTAGCGCAGGATAGTGTACTATTAAATAATAACAAATTTCATCTTCATAGGATTTTATGATTTAGTTATTTTTTAGTCATACGGCCACTAATTGATAGCAAACATACGATTAGTATGATAATTTTGACGGTAAATGTCAATTTCTGATTATAATGAATGGCCTGTTGATTGTGCTATTGCAAAAGGTTCTTGTAACACGATGCTGTACGCTTTTGATGTGGCGCATCTTCACTTCCTGGTCTTTTGAATGTTATTATTCTAGTGGGGATATTTTTATTATTTTAAATGTCGATGTACGCCGATTTGGTTACAATTGCGCAGTATCTTCCTTATTATTAAATATAGAATCTGAAGGTTTTTCATTAATTTTTGAAAATTTTTCATCTATCTTTTAATTTAATAAGCAAAAGCTATCTTCTTTTATTTTTTAGATACAAGGAAAAAATGAAAAGGGTTACTTTTAAGGGTAATATTATTTTTTAGGGTTTGTATAGCTAGGGAAAATGAAAAAAATATTATAAATAGATGTTCCTACTTAAACTAATTTCATCTCATTGTCAGATGCCTTATGAAGTAAAGTGAAAAATGCTGAAGTTTCCTATATTATTTTCGTAGTAAGAAAAATTCTTCGCTACTCGTCATATTTCAAGATCGTACCTTTATAAATTTTTGAGATCATAAGTAATTTTAGGTAAATAAGAGAATTTTGAGTGATTGAAGATTGGTTGAGTATAAATTTCAAAAATGGCATTTTCTGAAATTTTCAATGTGCAATAATTCATAAGGTATTATTCAAATACCCTTATAGTCCGAAATTTTTGCAATTTATAGACGGATACGAGGCTGCTGGTATAATTATAAGATAATAAAAAAAAACTGTTCTCAAAAATCTTCAATTCTTGAAAAACCACTGTGGAAAAACTAAGCGCTCAATCTACAGAATTTTTCATATTCTCGCACTTCTAACTTCAATGATACGATTTACAAAATCGTACTCTGTTATTTTCTGCGATAGTTTTTTAATTAAGTTTTCTGGAGTTTCTCTGGAGATATAATTCAAATATTTTTTTAATCGAACATTAACTACAAAAAACATCATAAAATTAATAATGTTGAAAAAATTTTGGAAATTTAAAATAAAATAAGTTTTTGGGTGCTGATATCAATAACAATGTCACATTTGATATCATTTTCTGAATTCTAATTAGTACAATTTTAATATAAAATTGGGTGAAAACTAGTAAAAAAATAATATAAGAACTTTATAAAAAAGCTTTATGCATGGCCAGAGGCCTCATACCATCTTTCTGTTCCTTCATAGATCCTTTTCACTGGTGGATGTATATTAAGATGATATTTAAAATAAACAAGTGCTTCTCGAGTTGTAGCAATGGAGCTGATATCTCTTCTCATAATAAAATTAAATTTTGTAGGAAAAATAGATATGACAAAGTGACAAATTACCTTTTTACATCATTATAAGACGAAATAAGGCTGTTAAAAATTGCAAATTCTATAAAATTAAAATAAAATTTTAATGCGAGCAAAGTGCGTTTTCTATTTTCGAAAAAATCTTTTTTAAACCTAATTAATAATTGAAAACGTTTTAAAAATAATTAATCTTAGAAAACGTATTTATGTAAGAGATTTAAAGACCAATTAGGATCTTAACCGCAGTTTCAAAAACGTTAGAAAAAATATGTCTAATCAATTAACTTTCTTTTTTAACCAATCTTCAATTAATTCCTAATTGTCAGGCATACTGAAAATTTAAGAGTGTTTGTCAGTCAAGTCATTGTCAGTAAAATAAACTGAAAAAAGTAATAGTGATAGAATTGGACCCTCAGGAATGCCATTTTCTATTTTATTAAACTTTAGTTTTAAAATACTCTACTAAATATTATTTTTAATAACGACACTGTTGACCAATTTTGTTGATCGGTCGGAAAGGTGACTTCAAAATAATTTAATGGTATTTCTCGAAAAGCCAAATGTAATTTGGAAAGCAATAAATATTCCTTTCCTTTTTTTGATCGGTAAGTCTAATGTTATTGGAAATTTTGATAAGACATGCAGAGGTGCTAAATTTTTTCCTAAAACTAGAATGACTATCAGAAATTTGGAACTTATCGGTATATACAGATCGTGTTTTCGTTCGTTACTTATAGGAAACCGCATAGAGGCGAAATTTTGCAACGTCGCGCGTGTACGAGTGCCTGCGACAGAGCACCGCATCGGCCGGCCCGAGGACGAGGACGGGATTAATAAACATCTGACTTTCGTGGGAGCTGCGTCGTTTGGCGACAAAATGTCCCAAAATATTACGCGAAAATCCAGGCATTTTTAAAATATTTATTCTAATGCGGGTTTTACAGACATGACAATGTATTAAACCCGCATAGAATTGTAATCTTAAAATGTTTAATATGCTGTGTTTTGCATAATGAAAATTAAAGCGTTATTCTAATAAAAAATCAGAAATAAAACTCTAATAAACAAACTTAACAACATATCATTTTTTTAATAAAAGGCTCAAATAAACCGCCTTCTTTCGCTAAACAAAAACTTAACCTATCGTAAAAGCTATTTCCCACCTCCAAAAGAGTTTCAGGTAAAATGGAATTTGCACCTTCGACAATTTTATTTCGCAACTCCTCTAAATTTGTTGGCCTACTAAATTCATGCTTGTAAATGGTCTGCTTAAGGTAACCCCACAGATAAAAGTCATTTGGAGACAAATCTGGAGATCTAGGAGGCCATTTATTATCGTCAGTCCCACTAATAAGGCGGTTAGGAAAAGTATTTGTTAAAAATTCTTTTACCCTAGCCGCGTTATGAGCAGGACAGCCATCTCGTTGAAAATAAACCGATCCCAGGTCTACATCAGGTAGGATTTGAATGGCAGGCAGAACTTGGTTTTGCAGCAACTCAAGGTAATTTTGGGCGTTTTAAGTGCCATCAATAAAAAATAGCCCTATAACATTGTCGCCCAAAATACCTGCCCAAACATTCAATTTCTGAGGATACTGGGTACGAAACTGAAAACTTCTGTGCTCGTTTTTCTGAGACCAATAACGAACAATGGAAGGATTGTGTTTGCCATGTAATGGAAACGAAGATTCATCAGAAAACAAAATATTTCTTAAAAAATATTTGTTTTCATTTGCCTTTTCCATCATGGTTTCACAAAATTCCATTCTTCGCCACTGGTCTTCAAAAAATATTTCCTGAGTTTTTGAATACTTGAAACATTTGTACCCATATTTTTTCCAGATACGAGCAACAGTTTTATTGCTCATTCCCAGTTCCTCTCCAACACTTCTAGTGGACCGTGTCGAATTAAGTTCTAGGGTACTGCAAACCATTTCTTCCCATCGTTCTATATGCTGGACCACTTCAACAGGTGGTTCTTGACGTTTTGTGTGGCATTTTTTACAATCTTGAAGACAAAATTTGTAACCACATTTAAAACCGTTTTTGCACAAGGAATCGGTCTATTCTCAAATGTCACTGAAAACAAATCACCAAGCGGTGTTGCAATTATTTTGGGTAATGCGTAGCTCACGATAATACGATCTGTATAGCTATTTGGTTGTAAAAAACCGCTCTATTATTTGTGCTAATATTGGCAGAATAGTTATTGACCTAAGATGGGCTTGATAACAGCCTTTTTCCAAATATCGAGAAAAGACCCCTTAAGGATGCACCAATGTTTGTCAGAGGATCAATACGATAGGACAAGCATAATCCTTAATCTTGTATTGAAATCTTATCTCCCTCTACTGCATTTGGTTTTATTTTATTCACTAAATCGATTATTATAGTTTTATTTATAAGAGAAAATTACAATTTATATGTAACAGGCCTTAAATTTTCATGTATAGCTGATTTGAGTATACTGACATGAGTATGTAATTTTATAGGGAGGTGCAGATGTCCCTGTGTTGATTGAGCTTATAAACAAAGTTATTAATTCTTTCTGGATCCTTAAAGGAAGTTAATATTTAAACTCATTTTAATCTTTTCCCGAAGATACTAACATTGTTATCGAAACACGTATCGAGAGTAAAAATAAAGAGTTTTGGTAAGTGGTAAAACTGCCTCGTAATTTCAGTGCCACACCAGAGGTTTTAAGCATAGGACTTTAACTACAATATAAAAATATTAAAAAATACAATAGTTGAAGACTAGACCCCTGTGGAACACCTGACTTAAGATTCACTGCATTCGAACAGAAAAGACTTTTTGGTAACGATTAAGAAAATAGGATTTAACTAGGTTATTTTTTGTCCAAATGGTAAACAAAACTAATATTTCATTTGTTTACCATCAGCAAGAATTTACTTTTATTCACGTTTATGACTGCCATATTGGGTGATTTTTTATTGCAGCATCGAGGTTGAATTCTGTGCATTGCTTGCGTCATTTTTAGAGTTTGCAACGAAAAAGATACGAGCTTTTAAAAAGCGTTTATTCTTTTTAAAAAAATTTGGTTTCTATTGGATTTTGTACTTAAAAAATATTGTAATAAAAACGCTTTGTGCGTGGCTACTTAAATATTTCTCAAGTTGCTCAATGCAGAAATTATGATACTTTTAAATATGAAACATTTTCATTTGTTGAATTCCTCTAGCTAAACATTTTTCATCTTAAACCGAGATAGTTAATTTAAGTTTAAAAAAGTTTAATCGCAGAAATTAGTTTTATTCATGCTAGGCCTCTGGTCACGTCTGCGATCTTTTTTACCTGAAACTTTTTACCCAGTTTTATCTGGGCCAACACAAATAAAATGACAACATTTTTGTAATTCAATGGAATATTAATTGATCCTGGTAAACGACAATTCACAATAATAAATACGTACTTTGCTTAATAGACAAAACCGCATTTCTCTCTTTTAACCTATGGCAATTTAATAAAACGAGTCGGAAATAGTTCGAGTCCATTATGTCTATAGACTATTGATCGCCTTCGATAATCGGTAATTAATTTTAAAAACTCCGATGTGTGCGTCAGAAGAGTTTGAATACGTTTTTTTTAATGAGGGAATCAATCAACGGCTTTCATCGTATATTCCGTTTTAAATGTGAGGCGCCTTAAAACATTATTTAATAGAGATGCTTAGCAACTATGTCTTAATCTATTTTTTACCAAGTACATTTCTATACAAATGAAATATTATATTATAAGGAAAAGAAATAAATTAAAAGAGACAGAACAAGTTAGCATCCTCAAGATGAAAAAAAAATCCAAAAAAGAGATGTAGGTATTACTAATTAGCAAATAAGATGGATAGAAGTACTTTATATGCTTATATTAACTAATATTCAAATTATACCTGGAGGGAGTAAAATCAGTAGCTTTTTAAAACATCTGTCACTATCTAAAATGTTTATAACATATTATATGTTTGTGATAGGTTATTGATACTTTGATTGGGGTAGAGGCATATACAGTAGCGGCCAAAAGTAGAGAAACTTTTGATTATTTTTAAAAAAATATTGATAGATTACTTTTTAAAAATATATTTTATTGTTTTAGGTGGAACACAAATACAACATAAAAAATAAATAACTAGTGTATAAGAAAATTATTTATAAACCCACAAAAAATTTTTTTTTTATTTTTTAAGCGGTCAAAAGTAGAGAAACTTAAGCAAAATATTACAAATACTTAAAATAAACCTAATATTTGGTAGCAAAACCTTTGTTTTTAATAACTTCTGCACATCTTCTGGGCATCGACTCCAACAATTTTACAATTTTTTCTTCTGGTATTTCCTGCCAGGCCTGCGATAATGCGCAAAACAGTTCTTCTTTGTTTTTAAATTTTTCGGGATATTTACGCCTAACATCTAACTCCAATTGTTCCCATAGGTTTTCAATGGGATTTAAGTCGGGGCTTTGTGGAGGCCAGGCTAAAACGTTGAGCTGTTCCTCCGCAAAAAAATCTTTAACAATTTTAGCTGTATGTTTAGGATCATTATCCTGTTGAAATTTCCAAATTAGTGGAAGGTTTTCTTCGGCGTAAGGTATCATATGATTCTTGAGGATCTGTATATATTGATATCTGTCCATAATACCCTCAACTTTTATTAGCGGACCTAGTCCATGCCCAGAAAAAGAACCCCATACCATGACATTACCTCCACCATGTTTTATGGTTGGCCTAGTGTATTTAGGATTGAATCTTTGATGTGGGGGACCCAAATAAATTAAATTTACTTTCATCGGACCAAAGTATGTTTTTCCATTGGTTATAAGTCCAAGTGGAATGTTCTCTAGCAAATTTTAAACGAGCATGCCGATTTTTCTTGGAAATGAATGGTTTCTTTGCCGGTCGTCTGGCTTGGAGGTTTCCTTCGCCTAAGCGTCTTCTTATGGAACGGATGGATAGTGAAATGGAAGGGTTTCCTTTCTTAATATCCACGGCAGTAAAGAAAGGATTTTTTTGGGAACATCTTCTTATTACTTTATCATCTGAAGGAGTAGTCTTTCGCGGCCTTCCGGTCTTAGGTTTAATTAAAGAACCTCCACGTTCTTTGTACATCTTGATTTGTTTAGATATAACACTTTTATTAAGCTTTAAATCAATTGCAATTTGATTTTGTTTCAATCCATCTTGATATTTTTTTATAATTAGTTCTTTTAACTGAACTGACAAATGAATACCTCGTGGCATCTTACTCGACTAATACTAACACACGACTAAAATATTATTCTCTTTATTCAAAAACTGTTTGTTTAGGAATGATCGGAAAAAAAGTTTCTCTACTTATGGCCGCAAAAAAATGAAAAATATTTTGGTATTTTCGTCATGTGTTAAAGAATGTGTTTATTTTTATATCATTATAAGTAACTTAAGGTACCCAATGATTTAGTGATGAAATTAAAACTTTTTATTTAACCTATTAATTAATTTTTTAAAAAATTAAAAGTTTCTCTACATTTGGCCGCTACTGTATATAAAAATATATAATTTATATGTTTTTCTTTTTATATTGATAAAGAATATGTTTATCAATATTATTAGTAACAACTATTATTAAATTTGTGTGTGTCATCATGTACATAATAAATACATACATTTACGTTATATTATTAATTTATTTATTTACGCATTTTGACAATACTTACTGATTTGTTGATTTTAAATGCAACTTTTTAACGTTTAATTAAACAAAACTAATTCCAAAATTTAGTGTTTTAATTAAATAATGTAATAATTTTTTACCATATTTATACTATTTATTGCCTTATTTCTGTCCTTCTCCCGTGAAATACCTAATCCTAATAACGAACTGTGGAATGACCTTAACATAACTCTTAAAAACTTTCAGGGCTAGAACTCTTACACCATATTATCTTAAAGAGTTAAGCAATTGGTCGTAAGAAATAGTATCAAATGCCTCTGAGAAGTCGAGGAAAATGGTCAGGCATTTTCTGTGTTTATTAAAGGTGTTAATAATTCATAATTAATTAAAGATTGGTCTGTCTACGTCATTAGTTCTACTGCATTCTCAATAAACCCAAACTGTTTACGATTTTAAGGGCCTTATAAAAATAAACTAATATAGCTTTTAAATATTTTTCTCGAAGTTCTGCAAAAATAATATTACTAATAATTTAAGTTAAAATAATATTTCTTGACTGTGTTTAGCTTGTCAACGGAAACAATTTGGGATTGTTTTAATAAATTGAGAACCACACTTGTTTTAGAAATTAAATTGACAATATGCGCTGCAATGGTAACTAATAAAATATTTGCTTTTGATAATTTAAATGTTGAAACATAAAGTCGAAATTATACCCATTTGTAATGACGTCATTTTTGTTTATCTTTGTTTAGCATATTCCAAACAGTGGCGACAACAAACTTTTGAAAAAAATTGGTGTCTGATGATTGTTCATCTTTTATATACTAGGTTATGTGAAATATCAGTCACTGTCAATCAAAAATATTGGTTTGTCAACTTGTTCTTGAAAGTTATTTCAAAAAGTGTTAGATAATGCTTAAAAAAAAGATATAATAGGTATAATAATAATAGGTATAGGCTTCAAGTGGAAAAAATCAAATAACAGAAAATATTTGATGGACTTGCCAAATATTGTTCATAAAAGAATCAATTTTTTAAGGGAGTATATCAAAAATAGAAATGTAAGGTTTCACTCCAGTTTTCATTGACGAGATGTGGATTTTTAGCAAGGGATCATTTCGTAGCTGGCAAGATGACACCAAGCACACGGATTTAAGGAAAAACAGTAAAGGTAAAAATTATCTGGTTATCTTTTTAGATTTTTTTTTTAATAAAAACTATTGCCCTTATAAGGGCCCTTTAACTTCATAATAAGATATCGTGGTCCACGCCGGAACCAAAGATGGCTTCATCAAGGGTGCAAATTTAATATTCAAGAGTGGATTAAAGACTGGAGATTATCATGACAATATGAATAGGAAAATCTTCAAAAACTGGTTTAAAACTCAGCTAGTTCCAAATCTTCCCCCAAAGTCATTTATAATCATGGACAATGCAAGTTACCATTCTGGTTTATTAGAAGAAATCGCGAGAAAATCTTGGACAAAGCAGAGACTGACTGAATGGTTGAAGAAAAAGAATATTGGCTTTCTAGAAAAAGCCATGAAAGATAAAATATGAAGTATTGCACGCAGAAACTGCCCTAGTGAAAAAAAGTACTTGATGAATATGTTAAACCTTTAGGACACAAAATTTTGCGACTGCCACCATATCATTGTCGGTTTAATGCAATTGAAATGGTATGGTCGGAATGTAAACGAAAATATGATCAATATATTTCCAATTTTAAGGGGTCACCTTCAGAAGTTCTGACTACATGAGAAAGGGTAATAAACGAAATTTCTATAGATCATTGGTAAAAATATGTTTTTCATACAGAAAACGTAATTGAAAAGGCTTGGGAGGCAATACAAGTGTGTGATGCCTATGACATTTTGCCACTTGTGATTACGACTGACGAAGACGACGATGACGAAGACAATATCTCTGATTTCAGTTCTGACACTGACAATACTGACGAGATTGATTAAGCTTTTTTTGTTCTAGCAAATTTTATTTTATGATCGTCGTTTAAGTATTCAATCATATCGTTGAAATTTCATTAACTTAGTAATGAAATATGGCGTGTTTTTTTTGGGCTTGTATGTTTTATTTTTTGGAATGGTATTTTCATTTTCATGTGTTAACATATTCCTTCAAGCAGCATTTTTTCATGAACAAGTAAATTAAATTGTTAGTATTTAAATTTTTCCCAGTAAGTTAAAATAATTTTATACCAATATTCATAATTTTTGTAAGCTCGGTTTTGTTACGTCTACTGCTCGTGCTGAATTCTACTTTTCAAATATGTTGTAGATTTGGTTTTTGCGGTTTTTTGCTTGGAAAATATATAAGCAGCGTAATCCTGATCTGATTTTATCCCATTCTTCTTTATATTTGCGATCGTTGTTGTGCTCAATTTTGTTGCATCTGCGGCTCGCTCTATCACATTCTCAATTTGAAGTGCAATTCCGTTTCGGACTTGTTGTTTATGTCCCATTATTTATGATTAATTATAATAATATTTGTTAATTGTTAAGTTTGTTAATAATACAATAAATACTACAAGATTTTTTAACATTTTTTGGGAATGAAAGTATATACACGAATATAAAAATATAATAATATGCTGCTAAAATAAATCATGTGTACATTTCTGAACGTATAAAAATACATAGAAGACTATTAATTTCTGAAGGCGATGGTAAAGTTTCTAACCTAATATTGATTGGCAAAAATATCTACGCCATACGTTTTTTCTCACCTGGATGACGTTACTACAACTGGGTATAATTTCGACTATATCAGCCATTCTTTCTCCAAGAGACCACTCAAAAAAAAAATAAAACAGAAGTAAAAAACTCCAAGTCATTAAACATATGTACATATAATTCTTTAAAAAGCTACACGTCTTTCGCTCCTATCGGAGCATCATTAGGCCTAAAAGTAAATAAAAATAGTACAAAAAGAACGCTTATAAAATATGCTAAAAAACTTTTTACCTAGACATACACCTACACAGATCACATTACAACTAACAACAAATCTAAAGCTGGGTTACGTTAACAATACTCACCTTAGATAGAAATAAACAAATAAAAACGTAAAATGTCACAAATGGGGAATGATCCCGCAACCTTAAGATTCGAAGGGGCGCGTTTAACTCATAGGCCACCAAGTCACACGACACACCATGAAAATAATTCTAACTATATCTTTAATGTTTATAATATTTTATTTCAACAAAAAAAATTTTAAGAAAAATACTTAAATTTAAACAGAGAGGTTGTTATAGATGAGGTGATGGAGCTTTTCTTAGCTTTAGTAATTTCCATTGTTTCTAACAGTTATTGCCTTTTGAGCATTCGTGTAAATCTGCTCCCTGTGTTAAAGAAAAACCATGTGAGGAGGCCAATAAATGATTTGCAAACGTCGATTTAGTTTCGATAATGTCAGTATCTCTGTACTTGTCCACCAACGCCGGGTGTTCTTTAATTCTGGTGGAAATTTTACGCCCCGATTGTCCTATGTAAATGGCATTACAGTCATTACATTTAAAAGATATACCCCTAATTTTGAATCAGCCTTATCTATCACACTAACTAAATGTCTTTTTAAATTGTTCGTTGTTTTGAACACAAGAGAGAGTTTTGAAAATTTGAAGACTTAAAACACTTTGCAAGCTGATAACAAATGTTACCAAAAAAGAATATTGATCTATAAAAGTGGCTATTATTATTGAGATGAATTAAGCTGTAGGTGAGTTTATATTTATTATAAAATTTATAATAAAGGCGATTAATAATGTCAAGCGGAAAACCATTATTAAAAGCGATATGTTTGATTAAGTTTAACTCAGCAAAGAAAAGCTCCTTTAAAAAGGGGGAAGTTAAAAAGGCGATAGAAAAAGATAATTAAAAGTGGCAAATTTGTTGTTGTATTTGTAGTGTTAAATTTTTCTTTAAGTTTTTTAGCATATTTTATAAGCGTTCTTTTTGTACTATTTTTTTTATTTACTTTCAGTCCTGATGATGCTCCGATAGGAGCGAAACACGTGTAGCTTTTTAAAAAATTATATACCGGGTGACAGAGACAAGAGGGAATACTTTTTTACTTTTCAAGATAAACAATTGAAATTTGGTACAGCGATAGAATAGTTATAAGAGCATCTTTTGAAATATTCTATTATTTTCAATCATTTCCGGTTTAACAGGAAGTAATACTAACTTTCTTATTTTAAATGGGACACTTGGTATATTTTTACGTATATCGATAAAAAATAATATTCTAAAAACAATAATACTATATTTTCCACTTTCTGTTTTATACTCATAGAAATAATCACTTTTTTAAATTTTAAAATAGGGTGCCAGGAATGCGTTAAAAGTTTTAATTTTTTTTCAAGTAATCACGGAAAAATAGTTTTCGTTACATTTTATGACTTAAATCTTTCACACGCCTATTTAAAATGTCTAAACCACTAATTTTGGCATTTACTTATTTCTTTTTAAATAGCGCATTATTGGGAACAACCACTTTTGAGTGTTTACTCTTTTCTGTGTCACCCGGTATACATATGTTTAATGAAACCCTGATTTGGAATTTTTTTACTTTTGTTTATTTAAATATGTTATGTTGTATCTTACTTTTTTTTAGGAGAAAGACGCTGAGAAATTGTAAATTCAGTTTTTGTGCTGTAGATTCGATACAGGTGGCAATAGTTGTTTGAATTCT
This sequence comes from Anthonomus grandis grandis, assembly GCF_022605725.1. Classification (NCBI taxonomy): domain Eukaryota; kingdom Metazoa; phylum Arthropoda; class Insecta; order Coleoptera; family Curculionidae; genus Anthonomus; species Anthonomus grandis. Next base: position 39,437,019 of record NC_065546.1, on the reverse strand, counting down.
ATACAGCTTAAGGCATTGATTGCAGTTCACGTAATACCTCTTTGATTTTTCGTTATTTTCGGAAAACAGGAAGTATTTTCTTTCGCGCCTAGAAAAGGTAAACAATTAAGGATTCTTTACCACTTCTGTGAGCTTAGTCTCAGGTCACTCTCATCGAGAAATACGACTTTTATTTAGCCTTTATTTGAAGAGCTATTATTTTTCAGGAGGAAATAAAAAAGTCATTTGTTTACATAAAATTTTATTAATGAGAAAAATTGTAAAAAATCATTAGGATTTAAATAAAGTTGCATAACGACGTATCAAAGTTAAGCTGTCGTTTGTACATCATGGGTAATAATTATTTAAAAATATATAATTTTTTACAGGGCATATTATTTATTTCAAATAACTTTTTAGTAGTGCTATTTGTTGCTGAAAGGCCATGCACGATTTATAGCTCGTATTAAGAAACTTCTTTTTTTCCATATTAACCATATAAGTAGGTTATATAATTCTGCGCATCCTGATTGTCACATATTAACCAAAAATAATTAACAAAATATACTCAACGCTAATTTTTTCACAATTATTATAAATGTATAAAAATAATATATTTCCAAAAAAGTTTTCACCGTCAAAAATTCTCTGTAAACTAGTGTTTTTTTCTAACCCGTTTTTTAGCCTCTCTTTAAATTTTATTATTAAGAGTTAATATTAAACTATATTTTATCAAAAATGGATGAAGTAAAATCCGCTTTAAAATTAATGAAGTCGCTTAGTTTCGCTTTTCAAGGAAAGGCTTTGTACGGGATGCGCTGATAAAAATAAGGCACAACTCTTGAGGTACACTTTAATAAACTTCTCTTAAATTGTAATACACAAATCGTGAAATTAAAGGAGAAAATACAAAAATGAAACGTTCTGCTTTTTAGTCTAAAGCCGTCTGATCTCACTCGGACGGAGTGGGGCGCTTATGAAGTACGTTTATGAAATCTAAGATGGCGCTACAGGTATAAGTATAATAAATAAAATAAATTTATGGCGCACATTTCTAATATTACACTTTTGGATATAGCTGCTCGTACATACCGCCGACCTTGAAACATAAAGTTGTTTTAACCTTAAATCTAACAAATACTTAATTTTCAAAAAGTTAACACAAATTTCAAATCTCAAATTCCAAAAAAAATTAAATTTAAGCTTAAAACGAATTAAAATAGACTAAATCTAACACAAACATCTAACACGGACATAAATCAAAAGAACTTACAAACTAAGTTTATGTCCATTGGTTTCCTGTAAATTGTCACAATCGGGAAGAGGACAAATCTTAGTTAGCGGGCGCTTGGAACAAGTTCCGTCACCAAACCGCACCGAAACCACTCTTACTATTTCGTCACGTCCGGGATATAATTCAGTCACTCTAGCCATCTTCCATTGAAGAGGTGGCATATTATCATCTTTCACAATAACTAGATCACCAGTAGACACAACTCTAGCAGCATTTTGACACCATTTTTGTCGGTTCTGGAGCTCGGACAAATATTCAAAATACCAGCGTTTCCAAAAATGCTGAGTAATCTGCTGGATTCTTCTAAAATGGGTCAGACGATTCTGTTTCACTTCAATGACATCAGGATCGGGAACGGATACCAGAGGTCTTCCAATCAAAAAATGGCCTGGTGTTAATGGCAATACATCATCAGGACTGGATGACATTGGACTAATCGGCCTTGAGTTAAGGATCGCTTCAATTTGCTGAAGTACAGTAGTAAAGTCTTCGTAGTCTAGTATTGTGTCACCGATCACGCGTTTCAAATGCGTCTTAAAACTCTTGACTCCGGCCTCCCACAAGCCACCAAAATTTGGTGCACGCGGTGGAATAAATTTCCAATTTATACCGTCATTAGCCAAACTTGTTTGAATAGATGTCGATTGATCTTTAAAAAATCTTTTTAATTCCGAATTAGCACCTGTAAAATTGGTACCATTGTCCGAAAAAATGTTCAATGGTTTACCTCTTCTAGAGACAAATCGTCGTAAACACGCCAAAAACGCATCACTGGACAGGCTAGTTATCAGCTCTAAATGTATCGCCTTCGTTGCCATACAAACAAAGACACATACGTAAGCTTTAATAGGCTTATAATTCCGCGTTTTTCTGTCCCTTAATAGAAAATAACCAGCATAGTCACAGCCAGTATTTAAAAAAGGAGAACATTGTTTAAGGCGCTCAGGAGGTAAATTACCCATTAAATAAGCGTATGGTTTAGGTTTAGTCTTAAAACATATAATACATCTATGTACAATTCGTCTGGCTAAATTTCTACCTGCAATGGGCCAGAAATTTTCCCTAACTGCGTATAAAAGTTGTTGGGGACCGCAATGAAAAAGACGATTATGTTCATTTACTAAAATTAACTCGGATAATTTATGCTTGTTATGAAGAAGGATCGGGTGTTTTTTAGAAAACAATACGTCAGATTGTTGCAGTCTGCCTCCAACACGCAAAATATCATTGTCTAATATTGGCGACAAAGAAAGTATTTTACTAGAATTACTGATAGAGCCCTTATTTTTTAAATCATTTAATTCTGTCCGAAATGACTGTAATTGGGAAATTTTTATTAATGTATTCATAGCTTCACCTAATTCTTTACATTGTAATTCACCGGTTACACGATTACTCCCTTTATTTCTTGAATTAAAAATAAATCGTTTGCAATATGCTATAACACGTTGCAGTTTTGTTAAGCTCGAAAATTTATCAAAAATGTCCCAATTATTTTTTGACACATTAAAATGGACTAAAGTCTTTTGTTCAGGAATGTCTTCATCCACGGATAAACAATTCTGTGGCCACGCAGATTTTTTTAATTTTAGCCAAGAAGGACCTTCAAACCAAAAATCATTGTTAATTAATGATTCCGCAGAGACACCACGGGAAATCAAATCTGCCGGGTTATCAAAGGACCTAACATGGAACCAGTCGTCGGGATTTGTTTTTTCTTGGATAAAACTCACCCTATTTGCCACAAACTTTTTCCATCGATCGGTGGAGCCTTTAATCCAACATAAAGTTATAGTTGAATCGCTCCAATAAAAAACTTTATGAAAATCAATTTTTAAAGATTCCTTTATTTTTTCACCTAGCTTACACCCTATAACTGCACCAGCTAATTTTAATCTAGGTAACGTAACTGGTTTTACTGGGGCCACTTTACTTTTAGCTGTCAATAACTTACTCGTACATTGATTTACGGATTCACAACGGATGTATGCGCATGCGCCATATGAACTTTCAGACGCATCAGAAAAAATATGAAGCTCTATGGAAATAGAATGAACATTAAAAACATGTCTCGGGATTTTTATTTTGTTGAGAAACTGAAGATCTTTGCAAAACACAATCCACTTATCACGAATAGGGTCTGAAACTTGTTCATCCCAAGAAAATTTAGATTTCCAAAGCATCTGCATTATTAATTTTGCACGAATTATTATTGGACCTAAAAGTCCTAAGATATCAAATATTTGACCTATTGTTGATAAGATTATTCTTTTCGTGATACTCGAAAAATCAGGAAAATGTGAAACTTGATATTCGATGGTGTCGGAATGCGAATTCCAATAAATACCCAAGGTTTTATTGTTTTCACCCTCACCTAGATGCAGAATGCTAACATCTAAAGAAGAATCTATGTTTAATTGATCCAACAATTCTATTTTATTTGACAAGTACTTGCGTAACTGAAATCCTGCACTTTCTAAAATTTTACTAACATCTCTTTGAATCGCAAGTAATTCAGATTCTGAATCAGCTCCGTAAAGCAAATCATCAATGTAAAAACAATTTTTAATAATATTAGATGCCACGGGATATTTTTTCTCATTTTCAATAGCAAGTTGTTCTAAACAACGAGTCGCTAAATATGGAGATGACGCTAAACCGTAAGTAATAACATTTAATTCATAACATTTTAGAACATCGGTTGGTTGTTCTCTCCAGAAAATTTTCTGATATTGCCGATCAGCCTTATCAATAATTACTTGTCGATACATTTTCGATATATCAGCGTTAAGAACGTAAGCGTGTCTCCTAAAATTTAAAATAATGGTTAACAAATCATTTTGTACTGTAGGTCCTACATGTTGAATATCGTTTAAAGACAATCCGCTACTAGTACAAGCTGATCCATTAAAAACTACTCGTAAACGAGTGGTTAAACTAGTCGTTTTTATTACCTCATGATGGTTCAAAAAATAACCAACATTTTCGCACTTATCAATATTTTTTGAAATTAAAGACATATGTCCCAGCATTTCATACTCTCTCATAAAGTCAATATACTGGTTTTTAAGATTATTATCTCTTGATAAACGTCTCTCTAAACAATGAAAAGCTCTAATCGCATTTTGCTTGGAATCGCCAAGCTGTTCCTTATTTTCCCTAAACGGAATTTTAACTACAAAACGACCCTCACAATTTCGAGAAAAATTTTCTTTAAAATGTAAATCACAAATATCATTATTTTTACAAGTATTCTCACACTGTTCAATTTCCCAAAATCGCGTCAAATTTTTATGTATTTCTTCCTCTACTGTCGAAAATAAAGAAACGCTTTTATCACAAATCAAAGAAAAATTTAACTCACCACCCAAAATCCAGCCTAATTTAGTAGATTGTAAAGTTAAATTTTTGCATAACTTAATCTGGCCTGATTGTAAGATTTGATAAAATAAACTAACCCCACATAAAATATCTATTTCCTTTTTTATATTAAACTCAGGGTCTGCGAGCTTTATATCTGAAGGAATATTTAAAAAACTATAATCAAAACTCATTATAGGCATAGGTCGTGTAATTTTAGGTAATATTAAACACGAAATTTCCTGCGAAAAATCACCCAAGTTTGAACGTAAAATTAAACTTGTTTTATAATTTGAAAAAACCGTTTCGCTATTACCCACCCCGGTAATAGATACATTAGTTTTTTGTTTATTTAAAACCAGTTTATTAAAAAATGATTCGGTTACAAAATTCGATTGTGAACCGGGATCCAATAAAACTCTTGCCTTGACACAGTGGTTGTTTTTATTTAGAATTAACACTTCTGCTGTGGATAATAAAGCATATTTATTAGATTGTTGGCCTAACAATGACAATCTTTGAATTGGCTCTACATCGTGGTCAGCCAAAAATTGTTGATCGTGAACGTCGCACGAAGTTAAATCGTCGGTCGTTGCTTGCGTCGAGGTTAAAATCAGCTGTTCCTCTGTTTCACCGGTCATCTTCGCGTCGGAATCGGTGTTGTCGCTACTACTCTGCAAAATATCTCGATCGGGCCTACTATGTTGACTAACGACCAAGGTAGGACGCGGATCAGAATGTAAAATCGAATTAATATGTTTCGAACAATTTCTACATGGAGATTTTTGACATTCTTCCACTGTATGATTGGGATTTAGACAATTCACGCATAATTTTAATCGTTTTACTTCCGAATTTCTTTTCGCAATGTCAAATTTACTGAATGTAATACACTTAAAAATGGAATGGGACCCTCTACAATAAAAACACATAAACCTTTTATTATCTGTCGCTACAAAAGAATTGACAACGGGTTTATTTTTCTTATAATCGTATTTAAACGACTGCCGATTATTATCACCCTTTACAACTTGTAATTTTTCTAAGAGTTCACATTTCTCTTTCAAAAAATCATTGACGTTTGACATTGTGGGAAGTGCTTCGCTATATTTATATGCTTCCCAGTCGCGCCTAGTACGACTATCAAACTTACTGGTTAACAAATAAACTAGCAAAATTGACCATTCGTCAGTATTTTGCCCTAAAGAATTTAAACTACGCAAATTTTTCGTAAACGTATCAAACAAATTGCGCAAGTCAGTGTAAGATTCCCTATTAAGAGACGGTGCATCGAAAAGTGCTTTAACATAATTAAAAATTATCAATTTATTATTTTCGTATCTCTGTTTGAGCAACGAAAACGCTACATCATAATTTTGCTCAGTAACTTGTATGGATTCGATTAACTGTGCTGCTTCACCTGTTATATGCGCACGCAAATAATAAAATTTTTGAACACTGTCCAGTGATTCGTTCTTGTCAATTATTGAATAAAACGCATCTCTAAATTCCAACCATTTGTCGTAGGAACCAGAGAACTTTGGTAATTTTAACTCAGGGAGTTTTACCGAAATTTTACATTCCCGAGTACTATTTCTAGAAACATTACTGTCACCAGAAACGTGACTATTGGTACCATTTCTACCGGCACTAAACTTTGAAACAAGTACTGTGGCTCGCGAGATGGCATTAAAATACTCATTTTCAAACAAATTTAACTGTTCTTTTTCGGTCTCTGACTTATCACTAAGTGGGACAAGCATTTTAATCTCATCATGACACGCTAAAAATTGATCATAAATGGGTTGAACTTTATCCAACCTGGCACCAACTTCTGTGGATTTTTCCTCAGTGAGATTTTCAGAGTCAATAGTTTCAAGATAGTTTCGAAACCTAGTTAATGTAGCCTTTATTTGGCCTCTTTTTACTTTTAATTTAGCTAATTCTTCTGACATTTTGATTTAAAAGGTATAAAAAATACTAAAAATAAATGTAAATAAGTAACAAAGTAAAATGAAGAAATCGAAGAAGACGAATCGTGTCAGATAAGTCTGTCAAAAAGTCTGTACAGCAAATCAAATATTCCTACTCACAGTTTTCCGGCCTGGAAGTGAGCTTATAGAAATTCCTAGATATCAGGAAAATATGTGATCGTCGTCACAAGCCGGCAACGTTGCGTCGAACGCCGCTCGATCGCTTCGAACTCCGTCGTCGTCGGGCGGAGCCGCTCGCCTTGCCCAAAAAAAATGGACGCGGTCGAATTTGCCTTCAAGATAATTTACCTTATTTCTCTTGCCATGTGGCTCGAAAAGGACCAAAATGTACGGGATGCGCTGATAAAAATAAGGCACAACTCTTGAGGTACACTTTAATAAACTTCTCTTAAATTGTAATACACAAATCGTGAAATTAAAGGAGAAAATACAAAAATGAAACGTTCTGCTTTTTAGTCTAAAGCCCTCTGATCTCACTCGGACGGAGTGGGGCGCTTATGAAGTACGTTTATGAAATCTAAGATGGCGCTACAGGTATAAGTATAATAAATAAAATAAATTTATGGCGCACATTTCTAATATTACACTTTTGGATATAGCTGCTCGTACAGGCTTACCATTCTGTTTTGTGCTAGTATATCGAAGCAAAAAGAACAATTGTTGGTGATCAAAAAAGCGACTCTTTCTAGGGCTTTTCAAAATTTTACAAAGAGAGACTTACTGGCAATCTGAAAGTTTAACAAAAAAGCATGGGATGACATAAGACAATATAAATAAAAAATAGATGAAGTAAAATCCGCTTCAGAGTTAACGAATTCGATAAATATTTTAGAAGCACTTTGAAACATTAAAACTGCCTGAAATAAAGCCTCAACAGCAATCATACAAAATTGTTTGGTATATTATTCAAATAGGATCCACATGATTTCTTCCTTTATCTACAATATTTCAAAACGAATAGTATACCAGTGAAATGAACATAGCCCAAAATAATCTTAAGAGTTATGTTGGAATCGACAATATTGCAGCAGGAAAAGAAACAAGTTCAAACATTGACCCAACCATTGGTAATATGACCATGATCATGCAAAAGAAGAGCAAAAAGACAACGATATCGAGCTTGAAAGCACTTGAACGCAGTGTTAGTCAACACAATGACTACTAGTAGAGCCGCATAGGGCGAAAAAAAGTGGTTCGCGTGCCAAACGGTGATGAAAGCAAACAACATTAGTTAGTATTAAGTTACTGATTACAAAAAATAATGTTGCCCTCCCCTACCCCCGCGTCTCTCATCCCCCAACCCCTAAAATGTATTTTTTTTAATTGTTAATATCTCGGATATCAATAGAGATAGAATTAAAAAAAATTCTCTGTTATTTTCACAAGTACAAGGGGCATAACAAATGTTATATTGACTAAATCAATATCACGAAAACTAAATGAGATATATAAAAATATAGTGTATGATTATTTATTACATTTTTCTTTTGTAAATATTTTGAAAACAAGTGACCTTTTCGGAAATAAGGTTAAAATAAAAGTTTTTGCAAATTTCATAAGCTTTTTAGAAATGTATATTAATGGGGGTCAAATCACTTCCTCCCCTAAAAATTTTAAAAATATAAATTTGCGCTGTTGGTCGGTAAAAGGGGTGTTACATAAAGGTGGCACAAACAATATATTATACCTGCCTAATTATATAATGGCTAACAAATTAAAAACCTTTTTTAACCCCACCCCTCGCTCCAACCCCCAACTCCCAGCCCCAACTTGAATTTTTTTTGCAAGTAAGAACAAAGAAAAAAGCTCGTATTTCGCGAATACGAGCAGGTCTCTATTTTTAATTTCATAATAAAAATATGATCAAAGAAAAATAATTATTAGAAAATCTAGGCACCGTACAAATAACTCATAGTAGTTTCATTTTCCCTAAACACATTACATTTTTCACATCAGCAGCACAAACAGCAGCTGGAAAGTGAGCAGCTCCCTCCAACCCAAAGTTCACTATTACCAGCTTTACGAAGAGCCCGATTACAGGCATATATTTGGATAAATGCCCATAAAAAAACTCATGTAGAATTAGAACCAACCGAGTATGGCTGGCGAAAAGAAGAGAATGTGTTTCTACAGTTCTCTCTGATCTACCAAATGTTGCGCCAAATGAAATTTTAAATTTTATCTCATGTGCCTGCAAAAAAAATAGATGCACCACAAAACAGTGCAAGTGTATTCAAAATAAACATCAATGCACGGAGAGTTTTATGTGTGTGGACGAACTCTGTGAGAACTACTCTTTTAAAAATGAGAGTTCTGATGATGAATAATTTTTTTTTACCTGTAAAGTAATTTTTAGTTTTTTATGTGCAATTTATTATACCAATCTGTACTTATTAAAGTAATAAATAAATGTGTTTTTTTTATTAAAAAAAAAGAGTCGGAGGGAGGTGGTATTAGTTTGGATTAAAGGGGAGTTAGGTTTCTTGGTTTCTAATTCAACCACAAAAAAATTAAATCGCTAACATCAATAGTTTACGAGATTTAAAAAGTTTACCCCTTAGGAGGGAGTGGAAGTGACTCAAACCTGGATGGAGGGGAAAATATGTATTAATTATTATATTTTTACTATCCTAAATCATAAATAAACGAAATTTCTATAAAAAGGTCGGTACATTATACTAAGTATTTTGTTAAATCTAGTGTGTGAATATATTTTTTTTAGTTTTATGATTGATTTTATTTTTTTTTTGAGGGGAAGGGTTAACGTAATCCTATAAATTTGCATAATAAAATAGTTGAAAGTTTTTTTTGTAGGATGAAATATTAAAAAAATTTTTGAAAAAAACTAATATTTCCAACAAAAAAACATACAAATTTGAATATAGCTCCTCTAGTTTTTGAGATATGAAAATATTTCTAATGACCTTTTTCTTTCTACAAGTACTTGTGAATATAACAGTAAAAAAAGTGGACCGCTAGCATTATTAGTTTTCGAGATACAGCGATTTAAAAATTTTACCCTTTCAAGAGGGGTTGGCGGTGACTGACGCGGGGTAGGGGGGGGCAACATCGATTTTCGTAATCAGTAACTTAATACCATCTAACCTATATAGGTTGTTTGCTTTCATCACAGTTTGGCACGCGAAATGCCCTATGCGGCTCTACTATACATACAGGAAATCGTTTCGAAATATAGGGTGTTAAAGTTTTAAGTAAACATGTTTTTGAATCATCACTTTTTTATGATTTAAAATATTTATATGAAATTTACACACGCCTTTGGCGTAACAAAACACATTTCTTGATTTAAAAGACTTTTTATTTTTATCAGTATTCTCCGTACGGTAATTTTATTTAATTCTAGAAGAAGCTTATAATAGCCTTTGCTTTTCATCATCTTTACTTAAAACTAAATTATTGACTTTTAAAATAGTAAACTGTTGAGTGTAGTTGACTTAAAAATATTCATGAGGTAATCTTAATGTCTCAAATTGGTTTACCAAATACTATGAAATGTTGTTAGTTGAAGATCTTATAGTAAAGATAATTAGTCACACTTTATTGTCAAGCTTATGGATTTTTGGTAAGTAATATAATTTTGGAGTTGTTGGGTTCAAAAATTGTAACCTGAAGTTATCTTAAGAGTAGACAAGGTTTTTGCAATTATCATTAAATAATGCTATCTTAACCTACGCGATCATTTTTGATAAAGGGTTCTTAAAAATCTTTTTATATGGCCGATTTTCAATACTGTAATCAACTCGTTTAAAATATTATTTTATAAGTCTATTTTATAGTTTAAAATAGCAACCGTGATTCTTTTGTCATTTTTTAAATAGAAACAATCTTTTTATCTCAGTCGTTTAATAATTTTAGAACTTGAAGTTTTTTCCATTTTGGTAAGATTCCTTGATATTTGGTTGCGGATCGTTTCTCTAGCAAATTTATTTGAAAAATATTTTATTATCAATACCTACAATAATCACCTCCAGGTTGCTTCTGTAGTTTAAAGCTAGTACAAAGTTAAGACTCTTATTAAAATTACCAAGTCCTTTCTCATTAATAAACTGACAGGGCTGATTTTCAAGGATATAAGATACTTTCTAAAAAGGAAGTATTTTCTCCACAAAATAAAATTTAAGAAGGAAACCCTTCCTTATAAGGGTTGTACACTATAAACAATTAGGTTATACAAATAAGCTGTGCCAGTCATAATTTAATAGTTTTTATTCATATATAAGGAAATCAGCAATACAATTAGCAGCACTTTTCTTTCCTATAAAATCTAATAAACTGCATCTTTATATTAAATACTCTCGATTTTATGCAAATCATGATATATTAAAAAAAAGGCCAGAACCGAACGCACTTACACATAAATATAACCGTTCTTACGGTTAACATGTCTACATTATTTAATGCAATATAAATAAGTATTGCACTTTAACAAGCGGTCCGATTACATAATTCCAATTGCCGCTACAGTTTTTATTTTTCTTATGCCGGGTGTGGTTCATATAATATACCGTACTCTCGTAACTTATTCTAGGACCGAATAAATAATCTAAATAAATGACAACATTTAGTTCTATAGTCACCTGTTTTTTTTTTCTTGCATATCTGCTATAATCACGCTTTTAATCTCGAAACAAATTACAATTTATTTCGCTAATCTCACATTTATGGACCATCTTATTAGAATATCGGGGCTCCGTCAACATTTGTCAAACGAAATTGTCGATCGCGATGTCAGATTACAAACCATATTAAATCGCCCGTCTACTTAAGCAGACGTAGATTTTTCATTATCAACCGCATTAACATCGATGAATGTTAACTAATTTTTATTTATTTTTATCTTTTTGATATGTGACATTTTGTTAATAGAATTACTACAGATAAATAGGCACAGCCTGTCATGGAAATTGATTTGCTTCTCTGCAGCTTTTTCTTCTTAGGACGATTTTTAATTATAGTTATATTTTGCAATAGGTTTTATTGATTAAGATAATTTAGATATTAATTAAAAAATTTATATTGTTTGTTTTCTTCGTGGCTATATAAATGGAATCTGTGGCAAAATCAAAAAAGTGGCTTGATTTTTTCCAAATAGTTGTCGAACTTTTTATTTCTTAACCCCTCTATAAATTCTTTCAATTAGTTGAAGAACTATCAATTATATTTTGATTTTTACCTCTCAGCTGAAGAATCTTAAATTCTTTATTCATTTCTTGTAGGCAATTGAACAAGTTTGAATTTTTCTTGATTGCTCTTAGGCAGTTCAAGAACATTGATTTTGTTCAAAACAGTTAAAAAAGTATTTATTTTTCTTTCATTCCATCCAAGCAGTTGAAGAATTTTAAATTCATTTTTAATTTCTACTAGATAATTCAAAAAGCTTAAATTCTACTTATTATTCTTCGATTTCTAACAATTAGTTGAAGAACTTTAAATTATTTTTTATGTCTACCAAGCAGTTGAAGAGCTTCGAATTTTTCATTGATTTCTTCCTAGCTTCGATCTTTTCTATAACTTCTTTCTGGCAATTGAAAAACTTTAAATCCAATTTTTTTAGGCAGTTAAAAAATATTAAATTATTCTTCGATTTTTCGATTTTTCGTCAGTTAAAGAACTTATTTTTTTATGTTTACCAGGCAGCTAAAGAGTCTTCAATTTCTTATTGATTCATTTAATTTCTTTCAAATAATTGAAAAAATGTTTTTTTTTCAGACAGTTGCAGAACTTTGTATTCATCCATTAGTTTTTTAAGGACTTCAAAATACTCTTTGATTCCTAGCAGGTGAATAAAAAAGGGTAGATTTCATTTTGTCTTATTCTAGCCAGTAGAATATATAACTAAATTATCTTTTGAACAGCCAATTAAAGAGTCTCAAATTCTGAATGGATTTGTTCTAGACAGATAAAATCGAATTGAATTTTTTCTTGATTTTTTCCAGCAAGTCTTATTTCTTTTATAATTATTTCCAGGCAGCTACAGGAGTATAAGTTTATTAAAAAAATTGAGAGATTTCTTCCAGGAACTTGAAACTTTAAATTCTTTTTTATTTTTTAACAAGCAATTGACAAGTTTGAATTTTTTCTTTATCTTTATTTCTGTGAATAATAATATTAATAATAATAATAATAATAATAAAGAAATTTATTTAGCATCATAGCTACATACATTACAATAATTATAATTTTAATATAATACAGTACTAAAGTCTACAAAGAAAATAAACTACAATAATAATAATAAACCAATAAAAGTTCATTACATACAGGGCTATATTAGGTATAATAGAGTGGTGATCAGCGGAATAAAAGAAAACGTACACAACAATTATTGGTATAAATAAAACCTAACCCAGGACAACACAAATGGTATAAAACAAATGGTGTTACACCTATCCACTATGGCGAAATCTTGAGGATGTCTAGTATTGTATGTGTGTACATCCTCAAACGATTTTAACTTATCACAGATATAGCTGGTAACAACCGATGTTTCAATTTAAATATAAACAAATAGACATTAAACTTTATACGTTCAGTCACAGACATCATATTTAGGACACTTAACATACATTTAATTGGTGTATATCGATCGCATTTTAAAATCCGTTTCATAGCTCTTTTCTGTATTATTTTTAACTAGTGTATTTTATATTGTGGCAGATTAAACAACAACGTGGAGCAATACTACAAATGCGGAAGTCCACTGCTATTAAACAAAACCAACTTTGTGCTCATGGAGAGGTTTCTTCCCATCGTGATAAATCGAACTTTTTTGGAAAATTTTCGCATGACGTAGTCTGTATGTGCACAAAAGTTTAAATTGGCATCTAGAATAGTACCCAAATACTTAATTTCACTCTCATAAAGAATGCTATTCCCATTTACAGTAATGCTCACACTATCCATGTCTATTTGATTAAGTCGTGACTTTTTGACAAATATGCAAAACTTCGATTTAACTGTATTTAAACACAATTTGTTAGTGCAAAGCCAGACAAATAAACTATTCAATTCATTTTTTAGATCGATTTGCATTTGCTGTAAGTTTTTGCCTATAATATACACTATTGTATCATTTGCAAATAATACCACTCTACACTTTTCAAAAACTTTTACCATATCATGTACAGTAGAAATAACAATGGTCCTAAAACAGTTCCTTGAGGCACACCATAATTAACAAAAACACACTGAGATATACTATTTTTAAACATTACACGTTGGACTCTGTTGGACACATACGACTTAAACCAACTCAAAGCATTATCCCTAATTCCTTATTGCTGTAGTTTGGTAATTAAACTTTGTCTATCTGTCGTTTCAAAGGCTCTCTTAAAATCTAAAAATACCGCTAAAACAAGATTATCACAGTCGATAGCTTTGAGAAAATCATCACAAATACTTATTAACGACAACGGATTCACAAGAATGATGCTCACGAAATCCCGACTGTCCAGGAACAATTATTTTGCCTTTATCACAAAACTCAACAAGTTGTTCCTTAACACAACTCTCAAGGAGCTTTTCATAGACAGGTACCGTGTTAATGGGTCTAAATTCATTATGCAAATTTGTGTTTTGTACTTTGGGAACAGGAATAACAGTAGATAGTTTCCAATCATCTGGGAAAACGAACGCCGTTAGACAAAGAAGTATTAATAATATCTAACAATCTATTACCAACCACAAGAGAGACATCACAGAGGACATGTTTTGATATACCAGATTCACCACCACCGACATTTTTTAAGTTTTTTAGAGTATTTTTCATTTTTAACATAGAGACAGGTTTGAATTTAGAAAAAATGTTAAACACGGGGGGACATACAATAATATTTAATCTGTTTCCGCTTTGTGGTATATTATTTATAATATCCTCCACACTCTCAACAAAATATTTATTAAATCTGTGGGATATAACTTCTTCATCTTGGAGTATTTCTAAATTAAAATTAATTTATTCCGGTAGTGTGCTATTTTTACTCGGCAACAGTGTTTTCAAATTCCTCCATAGTTCTTTCGGGTTCTTTTTATTAAAATCTATACATTCAAAAAAATAATTTTCCTTCTCTACTCTGATTTTGTTAACTGTAAAATTTCTTTTAGCCATATATTGATTCCAAGTATTTTCACTTTTTTCAATTATCGCCCTCTTATATAAATTACCTCTTTCATGCATAAGTTCTCTTATCTCCTCGGTTATCCATTTTTTATCCCTATATTTTAATATTTGTAAACATTTAGTCCTCAGACACATTTTATCTAAAATACTCTTTATGTCATGCACAAAAGAATTAGCCAATCTATTTACATCAGAGATACTGTTATTCCACTCAAATGCAAGAAGTTCTTCTTGTAATTTTACAGAATTATAGTTCTTAAATGATCTTTGATATGATACAAGTTCTATATTCCACCAACAATTACATTTGTTCCATTAAAGTCACTAACTTCATCTAGGTATTGATCAAAAAATTCCAAAAATTTCGCATCATCTTTATTAGGTGGATGATATAAAACAGAACACAAATACTTATCACGAGACACAGACATTTCAAAAGACAGTAACCAGACATAACTTTCAACATATACAACTTTTCTAATTCTATATTTAATATCACGCCTAATTAATGCTAAGACCCCTCTTGTTCTCCTGTTATTACTTGTACATTGCTCTAATTTATACCGATCTATGACCAGCTCACATGACTCAATATCGGGAGTTACGTAAGTCCCGCTTAAAAGAATGATCTTTGGTTACCAATCGTTAATTAAAAGATTAATGTGATCCTTGTCGTTAGTGTACCCTTGAAAGTTAAAATAAATCATGTTTGCATTAAATACAATAGTTTTATCTAATTGCTATACAGGGTGTCATTGAAATGGTGTAAAAAAATTCGGGGGGTGATAGTACTCCTAAAAATTTAAAAAAAAGTTCCTATAACTATAGGGTGGAAAATGCATATTAAGGGAGTTAGGGGCACTGAAAGGGTAAATTTAAAAAACGGTTTTTTGAAATTGTAGGTTTAAAAAACGAGATAAAATTTCGAAAAAAAATCCTCTGCCATAAATTTTGACCCAAAATCAAATGGTGATACTGAAAAATAATTTGGAAAATCGGAAAGGGTAGTTTTTGCAAGGGTAGGGGGTTAATTCGTGAATAACTTTTTTTAGGTTATTTTCTTCGCAACGTGGGTTCATTTTTTAAAAACTACATACTTTTTCCTACAAAAAAGGTACTCTTGTTGCACATCGCCCAGAACGATGGTTTTCGAGAAAATTGAAGGCAAAAAGTTTGCTCTGATGGGTTGCTAACTGGTTAAACAACATAAACTTATGAAAGTTATGGGGTTTCAAAAGTAAACAAGTAGTTATTAAATAATTAATTGAAAAATCTAAATTTCATAATTTTTAAAACATCGTATTGCTTTTAAAAAACGAAATAAACCAATTACCAAAATTCCTTATTAAATGCATACTTATTTGATTCATTAGCCTAGTTTACACCGCGAGTACCAAATATTCAATACGCGGACCCAATCCCCTATTCTCAAACTCAACGTGCGCGAGTTGACAAGTTTACACGTAAATTATTCCAAATTGTGACTTAATAGGTTTGAGAATATGTAGAGGTTTTAGTCCGCGTACTGAATATTTGGTACTCGCGGGGTAAACGTAGCTGTTGAAGGTATGCAATAATAAACATTTTAGGCTAAATGGTCAAAGTTACCTTAATTTTCTAATACATGATCTACCAGCACTTTTGGAGGAAGTTCCCATAGCACAGAGGCAGATCACGTATTTTATGCATGATGGTGCACCAGCTCATTTTCCGCTAGCGGTGAGGAATCATTTAAACCAAGTTTTTGAGAGGCGTTGGATAGGACGTGGTGGTCCACAAGCTTGGCCAGCAAGATCACCAGATCTTAATCCATTAGATTTCTACTTCTGGGGCCACTTGAAAACTTTGGTTTACTCAGTGCCGATTAATACTGAAGAGCAACTACGTCAACGCATTATCGACTGTTCCAATTAAATTCGTACAACCCCAGGGATATTCCACAGGGTACGCAGATCATGGAGAAGAAGAGCAGATGTCTGCATTGAAATGAATGGTGGTCACTTTGAACATTTACTATGAATGAATTAAGAAATGCATTATTTTAATAAGGAATTTTGGTAATTGGTTTATTTCGTTTTTTAAAGCAATAAGATGTTTTAAAAATCATAAAATTTAGATTTTTCAATTAATTATTTAATAACTACGTGTTTACTTTTGAAACCCCATAACTTTCATAGGTTTATGTTGTTTAACCAGTTAGCAACCCATCAGAGCAAACTTTTTGCCTTCAATTTTCTCGAAAACCATCGTTCTGGGCGATGTGCAACAAGAGTACCTTTTTTGTAGGAAAAAGTATGTAGTTTTTAAAAAATGAACCCACGTTGCGAAAAAAATAACCTAAAAAAAGTTATTCACGAATTAACCCCCTACCCTTGCAAAAACTACCCTTTCCGATTTTCCAAATTATTTTTCAGTATCACCATTTGATTTTGGGTCAAAATTTATGGCAGAGGATTTTTTTTCGAAATTTTATCTCGTTTTTTAAGCCTACAATTTCAAAAAACCGTTTTTTAAATTTACCCTTTCAGTGCCCCTAACTCCCTTAATATGCATTTTCCACCCTATAGTTATAGGAACTTTTTTTTAAATTTTTAGGAGTACTATCACCCCCCGAATTTTTTTACACCATTTCAATGACACCCTGTATGTTGTACCTGTTCCTTTGTTTGTCTTCAACCTTTTTATACGATTCACACTTGTTCAACTTCCATACAGTATGACCAACATCCAAATTAAGGCCATATCTTTGATTAGACATAACACAATTAACACATTTAACAACATTTTCATTACACTCCTTAACGTCATGATCACCACTACATTTTGCACATGTTTTACTGCCTTTACACTTAATATGCCATGTGTCCATAACGGCAACACTTAAAACACCGTTTAATAAAACGACACAACGGTTCCACCCAATATTCATTCTTTCTCTCTCAATAAAATGGTTATATGTTAGGGAGTCCATTCCAACTTTGAATTCTTTCTTGATTTCTTCAAGATAGTTAACGAACTAAATTTTTCTTTGATTTTTATTAGGAAGTTGAACAAGTTTAAATTTTTTCTTTGGTATTTCTAATTTTCCCTTTATTTCTTTCAGGTAGTTAAAAGAGTGTAATTTCTTTTAAATAATTAAAGAAATAATATTTCTTAAAGTCTTGCTTTGTTTCTTTATGGCAGTTAAACAAGTCTAATATCTTTCTTAATTTCTTCCAGGCAATTGAAAAAGTTTAAATTTTACTTTAATTTTTTGCTAATTAGTTGAAAAATAATTAGGGGAAAGGTCCCTATTTTGGACCGGCTCTTAAATTGGACCATCGCCTTTATTCGAATAAAAACTGTGCCAGGCGCCATTTGTTGGCCATTAGATATAGCTTAAATATTTGCTAGCCGCAGCCCGAAACAAGAGATCTGTATAGTTCGGATAATTCGGAAAATAACATGTGTTATGTTTTCGTGCTGGCTAATGTAATTTTGCTGTTAGCTTCTTAGGGCTTTATTTTTTTACTGGTAAGTAACTTTGTCATTTGCCTATGTACACATTTTAAACATGTTGTCACCTATTATTTCGCCTAATAGTTTACCTGTTTTTCACAACAAAACCGTTTTAAAAACGACTATTTTAAAGTGAGGTTATAGTATCCTAAATTGAACCACTTAATAATCTAAATTGAACCACTTAATAATTCTTATTTTGGATCGGTCCAAATTAAGCAACTTTTTTTTTCTTCAAGGTAAATATGTCACAACATGGAAAATATGGAAAATGGAACGAGGAAGATATGAAACAAGCCTTAATTGCCCATCAAAATGGAGGTATAGGTTGAAACGAAATAGCTAGAAGGTATAAAATACCGAAGGCAACTTTAAAACGCAGAATTGACGACAAAAACAAACATGTTCATGGAAGTGAAAAAAAATTTGGACGAGCCGCAGATCTTCCACCAGAAATTGAGAAAGAGATAGTAAAGCATGTTCTAGAGCTTGAGAGAAGTCTGATTGGAATCACTCGTAGTGATTTAAGGAAACTCGCATACGATGTCGCCGAAGCGAATGGAATTCCGCACAGGTCTAAAAATGGACAAGCGGGCAAAAAGTGGTATTATTGTTTTATGGACAGAAGGGTAAGCATCAAATAGGATCTCTTACAAGCGAAGAACGTGAAGTAAACATGACATGTGTTTGCTGCATTAATGCTGCTGGTATGTACATACGCTGCATCCCACTGATGACAGAATTTGCTTGCTCAGAATTGGGGTGGATAACGAGTGAATTATTCGCAAAATGGCTAAGGCATTTCATTAATTTTGCGAAATCTAAAAATAAGAAAGTACTTTTGATAATGGATGGACATACCACCCATACAAACAATTTAGAAGCCATAATTTTAGCAAGAGATAGTGGAATCATCATGTTGTCACTACCAGCACACACTACCCACAGGTTGCAACCCTGTGACATCTCATTCTTTAAGCCCCTTAGTTCATATTGCAATCAAGCAGCAGATAAATGGCTTCTTGCGCACCCTACCCAAAATAATACGCAATTTCAGGTATCAAGATTACTGGGAGGAGCATATGCAAAAGCTGCATCAGTGGGAAATGCTATAAGCGGACTTGCGAAATGCGGCATACGGTCTTTAGATCAAAATGTGTTTGATGACAGTGATTTCGTTTGCCTTTCCAATGTGAACATCGAGCCTATAAATGCGCCAAAAGACAACATTACCTCTTCAGTAAACGAAATGTCCTACTAACATCAACAGCCTTTCCCAACATGCCTCCACATCCTCAGATATATCGGTAGAACTCGCATGCTCCAAGCCATCGCCATCGCCCCAAAAAAGAAAATCTATTTCTGAAATATCTCCTCTACCAATTTTAAAGCGAAAATCGCGCACAGCAGCTTCCAGTTCTACGACAATAATAACTAGTATACCCTACAAGGATGCCCCTGAAGAAAAACAACATAAGAAAGTGGCACCTCCTCAAACCGCTAAAAAGGTATTTTCTTCTTCAAAGCCGACCTTCAAGGGACAGTCCTCTGCATCTAAATCTGATAAGGGAAAACGCCGTTTGCCGCAAAAGTCATCAAGTGAATCGGAATCGAAAGACGAAGAGTGCCTTGGCCTCGTTTGCCTATCTCCCTTTTTGCTATCTGGTCCAGGGGAAGAGTGGATACGCTGTGTTTTGTGCAAGAAGTGGGCACACTTAAAGTGCACCACTGGTCGCAATACTGAGTTCTATGAATGTATAAATTGCGAGTCTGACAGTGACTGATTTTTTTCTTTTATATACCCAATACTTTAGGCTTATATGTATATTAGTAAATTAATCTCAGAATTACATTTAGTTTTGTACTGTATTTGAATAGTTTAATAAACGTTTTTTCATTAAAAATATAAAAACATAGACATGGTCCCATCTAGGGAACACCCGGTTTAAAATAGGAAAGCAGTATCCTAAATTAGACCAATGACTCTATTTTGATTTGTTTTTTTGCTAACTATAGGAACAGGTTTTAGCCTGTTTTGTAAGCTCTATACATTTATAACAGGCCTAAAGTTATGTACATTTTTTTTGTTACAATTTGAACAGAACAGACTGAAACAGAGGTATTTTGTTAGGTGGTCCAATATAGGGACCTTTCCCCTAATTATTCTTCGATTTCTAACAATTAGTTAAATTATTTTTTTATGTCTACCAAGCAGTTGAAGAGCTTCGAATTCTTCATTGATTTTCTTTCTAGTAGTTGGAGGGCTTTGATTTTTTTCATAATAACTTTTTTCTAGCAATTAAAGAATTTCAAATTCTACTTTGTAGCAAAAGCAATTGATAAATATTAAATTATTCTTACAGTCAGTTGAAGAACTTTCAATTATCTTTTTTATACCTGAGAGGATTTGTTTTGAATAAATGTTGAAATATTGTGAAATTTATTTCATTCTTGTCTTCGTCAGTGTTGTTGTAATATTTTGTAGCCATTGTATACATAAAATTTTAACTTTCATTTTAAGCTTATAATTCTATCTTTACTATTTTATATTTATAATTTTAACTTTACCATTTTATATTAGCTTTTAATTTTAATCTTGGAATTGTATTTACAATTTTAAACTTTTTTATCTTTACCATTTATAGGATAGTTTTTATCACATTTTAATATTTAGTTTTTCGTGCTTCTTAAGTTTTTTTGTAATGCTTTCTCCTTGTAGCAATATTTTGTAGTTTGTATATTTTATATACTTTTTTGATACTAGTTTTTTGTATGTAACTAGTATAAGAGAAAAAATAAAAACTCTAAGTCTCAGTCTCAAAATATCTTTTTAATTAATCAGGTAACATGTTTCGCTAATAAAGCATCATCAGACCTACAATAAACAGAAAAACACACGTAACTACAATAAAACCTTACACTAAAACAAAATCAAATATTAAAAATTAGTTAAAATTACCTTATAGCTAGATGACCTGCTAAGTACTGAGAAATAAAATTTAAATCTGAGAATACCCACATTTACTGAAAATTTGGTTCCTACAAAGTTGCCTAAAATCATGTTTAACGCTGAAGTTCGTTAACATCAGATGCGGCTCACACATTCCATCTTCACAGAGAGCTTTAAACATGAGAAGACGGATAGGAATTAAGGAGGAAATAAGACAAGATTACAAAGCACTTAACAGAGTCAACTCTAAACTCAAGTACTTATATTTTACATTAACGTTAACGTTGTCCTTTGCGGAGTTTCTATCCTTGGATTCAAAATTGAGAGAAGATGTAGAAGATTTTGGTGCCAATATATACCGTAGGCTTAGTAAGAAATTGTACAACTTAAGAATTTCACAAAGACCAAAGAGTCCTGACCATATAGAGCAGAAGCGGGAGCTGGGTAAGAGCAATAGCAGTGGAGGCTGAGAGCCTCATTCAGTCTGTTAATATTCCTAATAAAAACATTTTAGGATCAAAAATATATAATTTTCTTAACTCTGAGAGACATAACTCTGTCCCTAATAATTACAACAAACAACATCTTAATTCTGTTAAAAACAAAATTGAAAAGCATGATCTTCTAATTTCCAGAGCAGACAAAGGCTCTTGTTTGGTAGTCATGAATAGACTCGACTATGTGGCTAAAGTGACGAAATTTCTATCAACTGACGACTTCATGGCTATTACTAGGAATCCAACGATTAGTTTTTTCTCAAAACTTAAGAATTCTCTAGATCGATGTCTTATAACTCTGGAATATTTTAACACCACTAAATCTAATCTATACCCTATGAACCCACGTACTCCTGTGCTCTATGGCTTACCTAAGATTCATAAGGAGGGGAACCCGATAAGACCAGTAGTTTCCGTCGTAAATTCTTCTTGCTACAAATTATCGTCTTGGCTTAACAATACTTTAAGAGAAGTAACTGGTTTTCGGAACGAATTCTTCAATAAAAACTCAATTGAATTTGCCAATTATCTAAAGCAAATAGATGTTCCAAACAATGTTATTTTGCTTTCCTTAGATATAAAGAACTTGTTCCCTAGCATACCCTCGTCAGATTGTTTAACATTGGTTGAAAACCTGCTAAACAATAATAGTACTTTGCCGAAACTGGTGGTAGATAATCTTATCCACCTTTTATCATTAGTTTTGGAACAAAATTTCTTCAAATTTAATGATCAATTCTTTAGGCAAAAATCTGTTCTCGCCATGGGTTCTTGTCTTTCCCAATTTTTGAGCGAGGTCTTCATGAGTCACTTGGAGGAGAAAATCATGAAAAGTCGTTTTGCGGGCTTTTTGAGAGCTTATAAAAGGTACATGGACGATGTGTGCGTGTTGAGGGTTGGTGACGAGAATGATTTATTGGATTTCTTGTCATTTATTAACTCCCTTCATAATCAATCTCTTTTACGCTGGAAAGAGAGACAAGCGGAAAATTACCCTTTTTAGATCTTCTTTTATACCGAAATAATAACAGTATTTCTTTTGAAGTATATCGCAAACCTTCTGCAATAGATAGTATAATCCAATTTAACTCCAATTCCCCTTATCAACACAAATATGCAGCCTTTAATTCAATGTTCTACCGTTTATTTAAATTACCTCTGTCCAAAGACGCTTTTCAAAAAGAACATAATATTTAAAAAAATAATTGCTGTAAACAATAATTTCTCACGTTACAGCTTGAACAAATTATATTACAAATTTTATAATAAATATAAACTGTCCTATCACATCGTCCACCCACCGAACAACATCACCAACAATAATAATTTTAGATGCCTTAGTTATTTCGGCGGCATTCCTCAACAACTTGCAAACTTTTTTAAGCCTTTCAGCCTTTCCATAGCTTTCAAAACGACTAACTCGCTAAGAAAGAACCTAGTATAAAGACGTTGGATAAAAGTCTTCCTCTATCTAAATCGGGTGTATATTGTCTTAATTGTAAGGATTGCCCTGCTGTTTATGTGGGACAATCAGGAAGGAGAGTATCCATAAGGGTACAGGAACACCTAAGCCTCGTTAATAAGTTCAGGGACACCAACACCACAGAAACTAAGTCAGCATTTGCCAACCATTTATTATCAACGGGTCATAGTTTTTCCGTCCCTGAAAATGTTTCCATTGTTCACGAGTGCCCTAAGGGTAGAAAGTTGGATCTCTTGGAGAAAATGGAAGTCACCAAAGCCAAAAAGAGTCCAATTTTAACATGCGTTAATGATGTTTTCACCTTTGAGCCAGGACTTATCTTTAATAATCTTATCTAACCTCTTGTTTCTGCTCACGATACGCATATATGCCTTTGACTCTAATATTCATAAGCAGGGCTGGCCGAGTGGTTAACGGTCTGGTGTTTCACCGAGATCAACGATTTTATATGTTTTGTTCAATTTTTGTGCCGTGTTATTGTTTTTATTACAAAATATGTGGGTATTCTCAGATTTAAATTTTATTTGTCATCTAGCTATAAGGTACTTTTAAATAATTTTTAATATTTGATTTTGTTTTAGTGTAAAGTTTTATTGTAGTTACGTGTGTTTTTCTGTTTATTGTAGGTCTGATGATGCTTTATTAGCGAAACCTGATTAATTTACCTGGCAGTTTATGGCTAATTTATATCATTTACCTGGCAGTTAAAGAGTCTTCAATTTTTTATTGATTTCTTTTAGGCAATTGACTTTGATTTCTACCAGGCGAATAAAAAAGGGTAAATTCTATTTTCACCTATTCTAGCCAGTAGAAGAACATTAAATTATCTTTTGAACTGTCAATTAAAGAGTCACAAATTCTGAATTTTTTCAGCAAATCTTTATTTTTCGCTTATTTCTTACAAGCAATTAAAGAAACAATTAATTTTTTCCAAACAGTTAAGGAAATAAAAATTTGTGAACATATTTTGATGTCTTCAAGACAGTTAAAGAACTTACAATTTTTTTTGATTTTTAACAGGCAGTTGAACAAATTTAATTTTTTTCTGATTTTTTCTAGGTATTTCTTATTTTCCCTTTATTTATTTCAGGCAGTTAAAAGAGTGTAATTGTTTTGAAACAATTAGAGAAATAATAATTCTTAAATTCTTGCTTTGTTTCTTTCAGGCAAATGAAAAAGTTTAAATTTTACTTTGCTTTCTTGCTAGTAAGATGAAAAATATTAAATTATTCTTCGATTTCTTACAGTCAATTACTTTAAATTCTTCTATGATTTCAACAGTCAGTTAAAAAGCCTCAAATACTTTATTGATTTATTCCAGGCAATTAAACAAGTTAAATTTTTTTCTGATTTTTTTAAGGAAGTCCTACAAAAAAGTTTGGTTAAAGTGTCGAGCTTATATTACGATAAATAATTAATTGGTAACGCTGTGTGTGTTAACGCTGTATGTGTTTCGCCCCTAAACGCATTATCAACCTGATCAAGAGTTTTTAAGCACTTTGCATCATTTTTTTATGTCGACTGTTCAGTTGAAGAACTTCATATTCTTCATTCATATTTTTTAGGTGGAGGGTGTGATTGACTATTCCAAATAATTAAAGAAGTATTAATTTTTCTTCTATTTTTTTCAGGCAGTTAAAAAATTTTAAATTCTACTTTAATTTCTTTTTTTTCTTAATTTTTTTTAGGCAGTTAAGCGACTTTAACTTTTATTTTTTGACGTTTAGGTAGCAAAATAGCTTTGAATTGTTTGTTAATTTCTTCCAGTAACATAAAAAAATTAGTATTCATTCTTAATTTCTTTTTATTAGTTTCTTTAAAAGGCATTTAGTTTTTTTAAACCATTGGATAATTTGACGTGAATAATAATTCTTCTCTTATTTTTTCCAGTCAGTTCAAATTCTTTAATTACAAATGGATCTATCTTCTTTCCAAGTTTTTTTAACTTCTTAGAGCCCATTTGCTGTGAGATAAATATCAGTTTACTCTATAACATAGATGAATATTACTATTCCGGGAAATTAAAATAATATTACCTTCTAGGAAGTAGAATTGCTGTAGTATTAAATTATTCACCTAAACTGAGCTTTTAAGGTAAATATATTCTATATCTATTTCAGAATGATCTACAGTTTTTTAGAACGCCTTGAATATTAAGAAAACCTTTAATATCTTATAACAATAATTGACTAACCAGGTAATAAAAATGTCTTATATAGCAACCATACACATTCGATTCTTTCAAGGTCGAAACCACATACATAAGAAAAACTTAAATAACAGTCACCGGTCATAGATCAGTTCCACATGATATAATATTATTATGAGGGCGATAAAAAAGTACTACAGAAAACAGTTAATAAATTAGCATTGAAAATGAATTTATTTCAATAATGTGGAATCTAGTAAGAGAACATTTACCCCTGATGGTGTTTCTCAATGTTTATATATGACCTTTCAAATAATTATGTAACGTTATATGGATATTTGCACAGCTGATATTTTAACTAATTATGTGGCAGTTTTCACGCGGCCCGGCTCGAAAATTTGAATTTTTCATCGCGGCATTTTCTCACTTATTCAGTTGGCTGGTGAGCTGTAGACCTCGAGTTAACTTAAAATTTATACCGTCATTATTAAGGACAAAAGAAGCCGCCGTTCGATGGTTTTCTTAAACCTCTTATTATACGCTAATAACTCTTATTAAAACAACTTTTACAAAAAATAAATCCCGCGTAAAAAAGCGACTTAATTGGCTTTAGGTTGTACATAAGCAAGTGAACCGAGTTCGCGAGATCGAATACATTTTTTCTTCTTCGTAATTTTTTTTCCTGGTTAATTTTGGTTTTATGCACTTTCAGGACTAAAAGTATGAGTTTATTCCTTTTATTTATGTTAAAAAAACATTTTAAATTAGATATTAAAAAGTAACAAGACGTAAGTAAACAATCGGAAGCTTACCAATATCTAGGGCAATTAGAACATATAAAACACTGCCCTCCAATATTAAAAACATACAACATTTTAATTTATGCAAGAGAACAACCGAATCAATTTTAATTTAGGTATATGCATGGATATGATTTAGGTATATGCATGGTTTTAATTTAGATATATGCTATACTCGTATGACCTTTTTAATCCAATTGACAATTGTAAGTCTTGTTACACTAAGTTTTCCATTTTTTCTTTTTCTCTAGCTTAGTCTAACTCTGTTTTGTCATATTTTATCATACCTTTTGTTTAATTGTATCTGTTTTTAGTTTAATTCAACGCATTTTTGGCAATGCCTTTATATCTAATGTTTGATTTGTCTATTAATTTCTTGATAATTTTAGCTTAAATTGTAAGTATAGAATTTTAGAACTACGTTTTATTGTACTATAGCCCTTACAGTACCGAAATAAAAAAAAATTGGGAGTTTGGGGTTTATATTTATTTTACGCCGATACAGTTGGGTCAAAAGGTACGGAAAATTATTTTAAAAAATATTCGAAAGGGTTAAGGGAGGGATTTAGGGAGTACACAATTGTGTGTCTAGGGAGCTAACATTAGGAAAGCACAATTGTGGCACAAAATTTAATACTTTGAATGGAATGAAATAAAACAGTTTTTATCTTTGTTAAAACAAAGAAAAACATTACATTTTAGGCAACGCATTCTGGACCGACTTTTGCACCCTTCTAACCTGCATTTAACTGGGTTCTTCATTTCTTCATTCTTTGGCCAGTGTTCAAAACCATCAAAGCGTTTGTCTGCACAGGGCAAACTGGAAGGCAGTCTTCTCTTTTTTATTTTATTTTCTTCAACGCTAGTCTGTTCCTCTATATTTTCTTGGCATTCTGTTTCCTCCAATACACGCTTCTAAATTCCAAAAGATCCATAATATCTTTGCTTCGAAGGTTTTAACTATAACAATCTCTTCGATACTCCATCCAGCTGTTTACTATTGTTAAGTCGAACAAATGTAGGATGGCTTTAAGAGTCCATTTCCGCGTTCGAAAGAAAGATCGATAGTATTCCATCATTTGGTCGCAAACATCTACACCACCCATATTTTCGTTGTATGATTTAACAACAGCTGGGCATGCTATGCCTGAACGTTTTTTTCTCTTTTATTCTATCTTTGCACCTCAGTTTCCGGCTGTCTTCCAAAAGCTGTGGATATCATTAAAACAGATTTATTATCTTTCCACTTTGTAATGCAAAGTTTATTATCGGTTCTAACAACTTCTTCTGACTCTCCCCTATTCATTAAACTGTCTTTTATAAAATCAAACCCTTTCACTCTATTGGACATAATTGTAGCAGTTGCATCTATATTCAAACTCGTCAATTTGTTCATCAAAGCAATCGTTGAAAAGTATCTGTCAAAACACAGGTAACTATTTTGAAGTAATGTTTCTGCTAGACCCAATATTACTAAGGGTCCCAAGCCTAAATCCCTATCTTTTAGTAGGGTAGTATTGCCCTGGTAGATTTTAAAATCCAATACCAGTCCGTCGGATGTCGTAAGAATGGAATTCTTCAGTCACAATGCTCTTGGTTTATTTTTAACAAATTTTCGAACTGGACATCTTCCCAAAAAAGGAATCATTTGTTCGTCAATAGAAAAAGCTGTCTTTTCTTTTCTTTCAATGGCTTTAAATATATTGCGAACCAAACCAATTACCGGCTGTATTCTCCACAATCTATTCTTTTTTTGTTCCTCTTCTGATACGCTAAGATTGTCAACGACATGTAAATTTACACGTATCATGTAAAGCCTTTGTCGGGTCATGACCCCATCAATTAATGGGAACTTATATTTTCCATTCCAATACATATGTATCCTTGGAAGATGAATACATCCCATCAAAGCATTCATTCCGAAAAATTTCTTTATTTCTTGAGAGGTAAAGTTGTTTTCTTTTGTATTTTGTTCCAAGAAATACTGGGAAGTGAAATGAAAGCAAAATATTCGTTTGGAGTTTTTATGATGGATGGAGTATAGTCCTCTTTTACAGGAAAATCCTTGCTTCTAAAGTTTCCATGCTTCCACTGGAGAGTTTGGAAATGTATGAGGGGTAAATCATCTTCTGAATCTGAAGAGCTATCAGCTTCATTGGGTGCTACAATTGGGATCTTTTCGTGAATTTCACACTTATCTTCTTCATCCTTGGACTCTAAATCCGACCCAACTTCATCTAGAAGTTGGAACAATGCCTCCTCGTCATCCCTTAGATGGTCCAAATCAATAATTTCCTTACTTCTTCCTGTAACAAAGAATTAATGTATCCAACTTAATTAAAACCAAACCACGTTAACTCTTGTGGCTCACAATTGTAATATTCATAACAAAACCATTCTTGGAATCAACAATTTTAAAGATATTTTCAATCTCTAAAAACAATACACTTAATTGAAGTTTATTATACCTATTTAATATTAAGCACTTCTTTTTTCCCCTAAATTCTATAAATAAATAATAACTTACCTGCACGAGCCATTGTTAAAAATAATCTGAAACTTTTCAGGTTATGACAAAAATGCACTCTCGGCAAAATAAACGATTTGCGCATGCATACCTATAAAATGCACTATTCACAATTATGTCGCACGGTTCTCGACCCAGATTAAACATTTTTTGATCCTTATAACACTAGTAAATAAGGAAGTCACAATTGTGACATCGGGTAGTGTAAGGGTTATAGCACCCCATACAATTAAGATATATTACAATATTGTAGTAGATATATCTTACGGCTAAGTGTTTAGAAATAGATGAGATTTTAGTAGCAAGTTACACTATGACAAATTAGTAATCAATTCAATAGAAAGACGATCAAAAATCAAATTTAATTAAATTAATTAGAATCAACAAATTTCCCTTACTACAGTCTTACTTCTTACTGTGTTATTGGGTAAGCTATTCGATATTTTAAAGGTAATCAATAAACTATTTGTTGATTGTCTTTACGCGGTTAAAGAACTATGTTTTTATTTTTTTTTCTTTAGGATAGCTGAAGAAGTTTAGATTCTTTAATTTGTTTCAAGTAATTAAAAAACTGAAACTTTTAATTGCTCATTGATCTTTTTTAGGTAATTAAAAAACTGTAAACTCTCTTCCTTCCAGGCAGTTGAATTTCGTTTTTTTTTTTAAATTATTTTCAGGTTAACTGCTTAGAAAGAAAATAAGAATTTGAATTTTTTTATTTCTTACAGATACCTGAATAAGTATAATAACAGTTGGGACTTAAACAAGTGGAAATCCTATAAAAGAATTAAGGAAATATAAAGGTGTAAATATGTACATCACATAGCAATTAGAGATTAAATATTATTTTATTAATTGATGACTGGAGTCCCAAAATAATATTTTTGAGTAAATCCTTAGAACATTGGAAGGCTAGAATTAGCATTGCCATGGAACTATGAGCAGTTTGTTTGCTTGCAACATCTCTGATGCAACGATGCCAAATGCTTATATAGAAATGGCAAAAAAAAACACGCTTTATAATATCATAAAAATTTGTCACTTGTTTTGACAGCAGAAAAAGTTCCTCTTTAATAAAATATGAATAATTTTTTTTTCATAAAATATGATAAGATACTCTATAAAGAAGTCAAAATTCAAAGTTAATGAATGTAGATTAGAAAAAAAGGCAACAACATCGCAACGCCGCTTAATCGCATTGTTGATTCCACCAACACAAGTTATTTATCCACCAGTGACGTCGCCAAAACATATTTACGTTATCAACATTTGTTATTAATAGATTATGCTTTAAATTATAAATAATATTACCGTTTATGAACTCTTTATGCGTTTTTTTAACGTATTTTATTAGGGTAAAGGTACTTATCTAATAAAAAGTATTTTTATGGCAATTAAATATTTTATAATTAGTATAGATTTCTTAATTTATTATTCATTCAATTCGTTTTATTATTCTACGTTTATGACGACGGTTGTTGCTTGATATCGGTATTTACTTGTTTAAAGATCGGCTTAAGTCGCCTTTTTTCCATGGTGCGGAACAAATGGCACAAGTTTGTACTATCGTAACAATTCACAAGAACACTAAAGTGAATCAATCTTTTTCCTTTTTCAACCAAAAACTAAAGAAAACACACAGAACTTCACAAATGCCGAATGTAAACACAAACCCGTTTGTCAAGATGACATTTCGCAAGGTGACATCAGCTTTTGCCTGCGGTATTGCCATTTCAAATTTTTTAGAAGGGGTTTTAGGAATAAGAATGTTAATAATTTTTTTTTTAAAGAGGTAATCGATGAATATGTTTGTAAAAGAAAACCCCTTCCCTTGCCCCTGTGCACATGTTGAACTTAAACAAAGTTGTCGTTTACTAATTCTAGCATTTCAATGTTCTCAGAGTAAATCACATACACCATCTGAAATAAATATTGAGGGGTATAAGTTAGAGCAATGCGCTACCAATCCAATAATAGCAGAACATGGCTTGTAATCGCCCTAATAAGGTGTAATATTAAATATATGGTTTGAACCGTTAAAAGTGTGAAAATGATGTGTGGTTCTTTTCTCTTAAAATCTTATTATCTAGTTTGAAATATATGTGTTCTGTGTTATATCATCCATCTCAAAAAGTTGATAGTAAATTGATTGACTTCTTGAATTATTATTTGGGTCAAATTAGTAACTTTAAAGGTATAACTAATATAGTAAGTTATTTGAATTTTCACTTTGAAATTCTTTTTATGGAAACACTTTCCAACATAATATATAGGGTGTCTCTTTTTTCATAGGGACAGTATTGCTATCTCCTATACTATAAAAGATACGAGGGCGGTTAAATCAGAAAAAAGTTGCGGCATTTTATTCTGATTAAAAAAGTGTATTTAGATTTTCTATGCGACGTTTCGTTTTTTAGATATCATCATCAACTTTTTTTTAAATACGGACCTGATTGTATTTACAAAATTAAAATACCTTTTGAATGCATATTTACCTATTTATCTTCAATATCAAACATAAAATTTTAAGACTACAGTGCCCTTTTTCTTGTGGGTAAGAAAAAAAAATCGAAAATTTGGTATGTTTCTTTTAATTCCAATGGAAGGGAAAGGCATCTTCTCCTAATTGCATCATGTAATGGACGCACCTTTCAAAATCTGTCACTGTTGTCCGGTTTTTCGTGAATATTCACGAAGTGAATATGTTGTCGCAATTTATAAAACCTGGTCAAATTATTGGAAATCAGTGGAATTTGTAATTTATGGTCCCAGTATAACTTAATTCTTGGGTAATGTAGATTACCCATGATGATATGTATTCCTACAAACATGTTTAGTTCTTTAACCGTCGTTAACACCTCCATATTATTTATTTCATGTATAATTGACTTTATTTTTTTAAAATCCCCATAAGAAGTAATCCAGAGGATTAAGGCATGGGGAACGAGGAGGCCACCTTACAGAACCGTTTGTTCCTACCCAGCAATTAGGAAAATTTGTGTCGAGAAAATCTTGGGCAACAGCGGAATTGTGAGCGGCACAGCCATCCTGTAAACCACTGAATACTTCTTAATGTTTCCAATGGAATTTCATCCATAACTTCCGTCAATAGGTTAACGTACCTTTCACCATTTAAATTTCCATCAATAATTTTGGGACCTATTAGCCTATTACCGATGATTCCGCACCACATATTAAGACTAAATCCATTTTGAGGCTTAGTTTCTTCTACTAAATGTGGGTTATTTTGCGCATAGAAATGCTTATTTTTTCGGTTAAAAATGCCACTATTAGTGAATGTATTTTCGTCGGTCCATAAAATGGTCGTAGAGAACATCGGGTCTGCATTTAACATCTCTTAATACCAACGGCAGAAAACAAGTCTGCGTTCTGAATCACCTGGATGCAGTTTCAGAACCGGTTGGAACTTGTAGTCATGATACCTATGTTTCTTTAAAATTTTTCCGACCGCTGAAGGATGTATCCCATATTCAGAACCTATAATTCTAAATGAAGAATCTGGATAAAAATGAATTTGAGCTAAAACATTAACATCGTTGTGTGTATTCTTGGCACGGTATTTTCCCCGTTTTTTTGATACACATCCAAATTTGGTGAGGTTTCTTGAAACCAAATAAAAAGTTTTTCGCGCTGGAGCAGTTCTGTTTGGATATAATCTAGCATACTCCCTTACTGCATCATCAACCTTTCGATAACATCTTATTAAAACATCGTACATGTCCTTTTTTTCACTATCACTATACCGTACCATTTTACAACTTGTATTTATTTTGTTAATATTGAACTAAGAAATTGCTAAGGAAACAACCAAAGCTTTTAAACTAATTTAAGAAACTAACTTACGGCAAAACGTTAAAATATCAAAGTAATATTTTAATAATTTTGTTGTAATTAATAATAATAATTATTGTCGTAGCTACGACATATTTTGGTTTTCATGGCCTACCTAAATAAGTCACAGCCGTAATAAATCTGACATTGTTATAAAGTTTGAACCATTCGGCAAGCACGGTTCCATTTTCATTAAAGGTGGCTCTCCATGCAGCTTTGAAAATAGATTTTCGTTATCGAATATTAATATCGAACAAATCACATATCGTAATTTTTTTCCTAACCACATAAAAAAATATCAGCCGCAATTGATGTTAGTGAATAATATTAGTAGCTAACCCAACTCAACCCAAATCTGCCGTATTTTAATTTTGTAAATACTAATCAGGTCCGTATTAAAGAAAAAAGCTTGAAAACTGCTATTTTTATACTGAAACGTCGAGACAGACATTTAAGTTATACATTGTTGAAAAGGAAAATGAAAATTCTTTTCAAATATAAAATAAAAAATACAGGTCCGTATTTAAAAAAAAAAGTTGATGATGATATCTAAAAAACGAAACGTCGCATAAAAAATCTAAATACACTTTTTTAATCAGAATAAAATGCCGCAACTTTTTTCTAATTTAACCGCCCTCGTATCTTTTATAGTATAGGAGATAGCAATATTGTCCCTATAAAAAATGAGACACCCTGTATACAAATGGATTTTATGAATAAGTGAAAACATCTACAAGAATAGTCGCCAGACACTAAACAATAATTGATTACAACGTAACTTATAATAAGGATCTTCAATCATACATACACAAACATAAATCCACCTTACATCCAAAATAAGTGACCATTCACTTCTATCAATTATACTACCTCAAAAAATAAAATAATAAGCTTTCAGAGGTCCTTTAAAAATTATGATTCAAATAAATTACAACAAATATTAGTCGATATTGCTTATTCAGACTATAATTATTGTTGTTATTAACTGATCTGATACTCCTACGAATCTGTTGTTAAATGCATATTTATGATGATTTTTTCAGGGCCGTCAGCTAATATAATGTTTAAGGAAAGCATTTAAAATAGTAGATCGCGATATATTATTAAACAAATTAGAGCAATTGGGGATTGGACATAATGTTTTAAATTTTATTTAAGCGAAAGAGTTTGTTTCGTTTAAGGGTGGTTCGTCTGAGTCTGTAAGTGTTAAATATGGAGTAAAGTAATAACAAAAAAGGAACAGTTTTAAGGCCGCTTTTACAATTGTTTTATATTAATGATCTGGCGAAGGTGAAAAATTAAATATTGTTCTGTTTACAAAATATTGTATATTATAGGCAAAAACTTACAAACGATGCAAGTACATTTAAATTATGAACTAGTCAGTCTATTTAAATGGCTGTGTTTTAATAAACTTAGTTTGTATAGTGGCAAGTCTATATTTAGTAAAAAATAAAAATTTCATTAAGTAGTAATCAAAAATAAGCACATTAATATAAGTGGGAAAAAATAATGTTTATAATGCGGAAATTAAAATATCAAAGAACATGAATAAAATATTTAAAAAATATACATTTTAATCTCTAAGAATAATTAACATGAATATTTAAATCTTGGAGAATATCAATTTTATTCTGTAATGGTGATAAAAAAACAAAAGGCAAAAAGATCAAAATTACATTAAAAGAAATAAAACCCAGGACAAACATAAAAATCAATATTCGAAATAATAGAGATTATAACATTTGAATTAATTCTGAAAATTGCTTTGAAAAATTAATTACAGAATATTATTAAAATGTGAATTTAAATTGCTACAGATAATACCATTTTAATTAATAATAAAGGAAAATAATCAATTCTTATTCAAAGGATAACATTATATAAGAAGAATAAATTAAAGTCGATTTTTTTAATTTTGGAAAATTTGATTGAAAAGCGAAATTTCAACATACATTTTAATCTGCAATAATATTAATAAAAAAACAATATCCAACAATTACAGATTTTAAAACTACGACACCAAACTAAGAAAATAGAATATATATAAGAATTCATTCTAAAAAAACATAAAAAATATTAGAGCCAGTCAAATTAAAAAAAAATATACATATATATAAGATAAATGATACACAATATTTAAACAAAAAGCAACTATTTTATATTTAGGAAAAAATATTTATTTATGAGTCGTTAAATCCATAAATAACCAGTCAACTTAATAAACCGTAGCACTGAAAACGCCATAAAACATCTCACAAACGAGCGTATAACAATAAATAAAAAAATCTGTTTATGCCCTTTTAACGGCAATTCAGGCCAATGAAACGCCTGCCAAAAATTTAATTTTATTATTTATGCGCAAACTGGTATATAGGCAGGACAGTTCACGTATGTATATTAAAAGCAGGTTGTTGACATAAGTTTGTTAATGCATATTTATAAAGAAATTTATGCAATAATTTAATGATATATATATAGTTGGTTGTATACAGGATGCCAAATTAAAAAATTATATGATTTAATTGTTATGTAAGTTTTTTAAATGCTAAAAATCAGTGGGCAAGAATAAGTGCAAAAATTATAAGTTCTACATTTCGAAAAATTAGCTTAATAATTATAGGATCTCAAATAACCAGACAAAATGCCGATGTTTCAATGTTTATTTAGATCATCTTCAGAGCTATTCAAAAAAGCAACATACGTCCAATGTTTTTCCTAAATAAAAACCAAAGCGACGTTTTTTTTTTTGGAATAAAATGAGTTTTACTAGGCATCTTAAGTTTACTACATTTTCTCTTCATTCAACACTAAGGAATAGAAAGAAAGTTAAATCTTATTAATATAAAAAAAGATAAAACCAAATTTATCAATAATTATTTTGATGAAACATAAACCTAACTGTTTTTGAAAATCCTCTATTGTAGTACCTAATAAAGCATGTTAGGTTCACGATAATGTTTATAACGGGATTCATATTCTTCAAACTTTCCCTTTAATTAATTACATATGATCATTATTACAACATGAAGGTAATCAATACAAACCTTATTCATAGATTAAAGTGTCTGAAAAGTAATATTACTGCTATAAAAGCGCAATTAAAGCTAAATTCAATCACTTAATTTAATAGTAATGGGCCTAAAATTACTCGTACGTTATCTTAAGAATGTGGGAAAAAATCGTAAAGTGACACTTAAAATTCGACTGTTACGAATAAAATCGGTTCTCTACATGCAAATGTTGATAGAGTGGGCAGTTACATAAACGTTATATCTAAGTGTATCAAACTAGGAAGCCCTAGATTCATCTGAAATCGAAAGTGGATCTACGTTTCAGCATTTATGCTACTGTATTTTATCGGTTTTTATGAAATTATAATTTTGCCTATACGTCAGTTATGGTCTTGGTAAAGGGTGTGTCACTGGAACGAAAAAAAGTCACGATCACGCACGATCTAGAACGCGTTCAGATCACTTTCCTTATTCCGTTTTGTCAGGTCGGGTGTAACGTATGGCTTTGAAACAGATATGGCAAATTACTTTTCCTGATTTGTTTTAGGTCACCGTTAAGGTTCGATATATTTTAAATATATGTTTCGTATATTTTGTTTAAAATAGTTATATATTTCGTATAAAAAATTTGTGGGTTTTATTTCTTTTGTTTAAAGATTTTATTTGCTGTTTTGTCGCCCTATTTGAACTCTTTAAGTGAGGCAAGGTTTCCCTGAGAAGCTTTTTGATTAAGACCACACAATCAGCCGGTGGAATGCTTGGAAATAAGTTTTTTTATGTCTAGCGATATAAGCTGAGCTGTATCTGAACATTCTAAATGTTCTTGGCAAAATTCACCGAATTTGTTATAGAATATGGCGCTTTAAACTTTGAAACATTTCTAAGAACGTTATTAAGCCAAGATGATAACTGGTAACAAGGGGAGTCAACAAAGGAAACTACAGGTCTAATTGGCATGCTAGTTTTATGGACGTTTGGCAGCCCATACAATAGAGGTGCTTTAGAGTTCATGGTCATATCTAAGACTTTTTTTAAGTTTATTAAAGATTAGAATGTTCCCTAACACGTCGGACGGTTCTAGTAGATTATTAGTAGTAGATAAAATTTTAAGTTATTGTTGAGAAATTTTAAATCAACTTCGGAAAAATAAACACCACTAAGGTTCATAAATCTAGCGTGAAAAACATGACTGAAATTACTTCTGAGATATTCGTGGATATCATCGAGTCTAAGTGAAGTTATATATTTGTTTTTAAGATTACTAAGTTTCTTGTGTAGTCTATTAAGAGTAGGAAAGCCAAAAGTTATTACTTTATGTCTGAATTTACAATCCAAAGAAATAAATTCTGCATAATGTAATACATTGTTAAGTTTGAAAAATAAAAACTTTAATTTTACATTCTGTAGTGGTCTTTGATTTCTTCTTTCTAAGGCTTTTCTACCTGCATTGGTCCTTGTTCTGCATCGCAAAGAAACGAAATCTGGAGTAAGGTGAAAATGTAAGCATTGTTGAATAAACCATATCTTCAGTAATTCTTCCTTGAGATAATACTAATAACAGATAACCTGAGATAACACTATAATTCTCAAACATTACAAAATATCTTGTCTAACAGGTCATGGAACAATAATTTAACAGATTTAAATATATTGGCAAATTCTTTTATTTTAGATCTAAAAAATAGTTTAAATTTAATGTGTCCAAAGTTAAAAATATCTGTTAGCCTAAAATATAAAAATAAAAAATGGATAACTTATGATATTTTACAGTTAATGGAAGATAGGGACAAATTATATGTAAGCGCAATTCATGAGGGCACTCCAGATCTATGGAATAGCTATAAAAGAGATAGAAACCCAATAGTTAATAAAATAAGAATAGAAAAAGATAAATATTTTCGAGAAGTTATCGATAACAATAGAAATAATTCATCTATGCTTTGGAAAAATCTTAAATCACTTCTACCGGGTAAAAATTTCATTTTACCAAATGCGGTTGTATTTGAGGGGCAAATATTTACTAATGAGTTTGATATAGCAGATAAATTTAATAAATATTTTATTAATTTATTTTAGAAAAATATTTAAATATTTTATTATTTCTTTTATTTTATTTTATTAATAGTATAGATCAAATTATAGATATTTTACCCGAATTTTCAGGGTTAAATAATACAGTTCAAAATATATTAAGATATAATATATGGGATAAATTTGAAAATACGACTATAAGTGATACAAGATCTCTGTTAAAAAATATGGAAAATTTTAAAGGAGGAGAAAGTGGTATCTCTTGAAAAGTGCTTCTTGATGTGTTTGAAGTTGTGGGTAGATATAATTAATACATCGCTTCAGTATGGTGAATTCCCCGAAAATTGGAAGGTCTCAACAGTCTTACCGGTTCCTAAGTTCTCAGGCACAAAGCTGGCGAGTGAGTTTAGGCCTATTAATACTGTACCAGTTTACGAAAAACTTTTAGAATTAACTGTAAAAACCCAACTTCAAACTTACTGCGATAAAAATAATATTTTAACAACAAATCAGTCAGGGTTTAGACCTCATTATTCTTGCGAAACTGTGATAGTTAACATCTGTGATAATTTTAATAGAGAAATAGATAAGGGTAATTTTGTTTTGGCAATTTTCTTGGATTTTAGCAGAGCGTTTGAGATGGTTAATCGCAATATTTTGCTTCTTAAAATCGAAAAAATGGGGATAGGTGGTACAGTTAAGTTGGTTTAAATCGTATTTGCATAACTGGAAACAAGTGGTAAAATTAAAAAATAATTTATCTGTTGCTGAAGATATTAATCATGGTGTTCCCCAAGGTACTGTGTTGGGTCCAATTCTGTTCCTTATGTATATTAATGATATTGTCAATATTATTAGTAGAAGTAACTACTCAGCATTATTGGCAGATGATATTATGCTGTATGTTGTGGGAAAGGATATTGAAAAAATGCAAGAAGATCCAAACTTTGATTTGGATAATATATACAAAAGGCTGTGTAATAATACCTTGAGTATTAATGCAGCTAAAACAAAATTTTCTCTGTTTGGGAGTAAAATTAGGTTAACCCAAGTAAATTTGAATGTAATAAAAATAGAGATAAATAATGAAACAATATCCTACCAGAATGAAATTAAATATTTGGGTAATATTCTAGATCCACATTTGAATTTTGATTCTAATATTGACAGAATAACACGCAAAATTGCTAATTTATAATAGTATTATTTTGCCGCATTTGGATTTTTGTTCTACACTTTTGTTTGGTATTCCGGATTATAGGGTCAATAGACTTCAAATCGTACAGAACAGAGCCATGAGAATAATACTAAAATGTAAATAAAATAAATAAATTAGGCCTTTATTTTATACTCGGCGAAGGGCAGCGAATGCTGTTAACTTAACCGAATACACATAAAATTACGTTATTATTATAACTACTTTTAAAAAAACAAATAAAACATACAGAAAATATTTAACTAACTTAATATACAAAAAAACGAACAAAAATTTAGACTTAAAAAAAGGAAAAAAACATACCTAGCGCATGACCGACTTGACTTAACAATACAAATACTTAAAAATAAATAAATTATACATTCTACAATAATACAATAAATAAAATAAAAGTAGAAGAACTATCCATAAACAAATAAATTGATAAAATAAAATTCAAATTGCTCCTAAGTGGAACACAGTCATTAAGTACTCTATTTTATTATTGACTTTCAACCAATACTGTTTTTAATCTATTTTTGAAGCTTTGAAAAGACTTGTTAACATAGTCACTGATATTATATGTATTTATTAGCTTTGATGCACAGAAAGAAAAAGACCTTTGAAAAATTGCAGTGCTGTGACGGGGTATATCAACCGTGCGTGTTGTTCGGTTATGTCTAGAGATTCCTGGTTTAAGTTTATTACGTAAGTAGACTGGATAATTGTTTTTTAAAAGTTTAAACAAGAAACAACAATAATAAAGTTTTTCTCATTTTTGCACATTGAGCCAGTTTAATTCTTTCAGCTTACAAGTTACGTGATCCCGTCTTCTTAACCCATAAACAAAGCGAAAGCAAGAATTTTGTATTTTTTGCAGTTTGTACCTACTGTAAACATCAAGACATGGTCCATATACAAAATTATACTAATTACAATGCGATAAGACGAAAGCATCACAAAGTTGCTTCTTTAGAGTAACACTTAAGAGAGCTTAAAGTTTCTCAGAGACATATATGCTCTTTGAATTACTTTAGATACCTGCGTTTTAAATATTTTAAATCTTAAATTTGTGTCAAAAACAATACCTAAGTTTTTATGTTCTCTTAAATTCAAAACGTTTTCACCGTCTTTCATGAGATCACAGTTCATCCGACACCATGATGCCAAGGGGCCAATATAGATGACACCCGATTTTTTAGGATTTAATTTTAAACCATTTTGTTTTGAATAATTATGCACTGCATCCAAGCACCGACCCAATGATTCCATGGATTAAAAAACATTATCCTTGGTAAACCATATATAAATTTGTGTAATTGTGTAGTATTGAGCCATACGACAGCTTCGAATTTAATTTTTTAGGTCATTTATATAAAGTATAAAAAGTAAAGGGCCTAGAATGGATCCTTGGAAAACACCTCTTGTTAAATCGGCTGGCGCAGAGAATGAGTTACCCACCCTTGTTATCTGTGATCTATTCGCCAGTTAATTACTAAAAAAACGCACAGCTTTCGGTAAGAAACCATAAGAAAAGAGCTTCGCCAAAAGCAAATTATGATGAAGAGTGTCGAAGGCTTTGCTGAAATCGAACAAAACTAAAGTTGTTGTCTCGCCCTTATCGTAAGCATCAATAATATCATCCTAGACTCCGAGGCAGTACTAAAACTACGACGAAATCCTGATTGCGATTCCGATAGCAAATTATTTTTATCAATGTATTTAGTCACCTGCTTGTATATAATCTTCTCAAAAATCTTGGACAATACAGACAGTAGGCTGATTTGTCGTAAATCAGAACAATCATTCGGGTTAGAGATCTTAGGTAGTGGTAACACTATTACCTTTTTCCATAAAGAGGAAAATTCACCTTTCTCGATGCAAGTATTAAAAAGGTGAGTTAACACCGGTATAATACTGGGACAGCACATCTTAACCATCTCTAATGACAAACTATCAATGCTACTTGCATTTGATTTTATTTTCGAAATAGCTTCAGATACGCTACCAGTATCAACCAGTTCTAAATCAAACCTTTGATCTGTGACTTTGCCACCCAGATATTCCCAAATGGTCTCTCCTGTAACTGGTGTAGACAACTGATGCACCAATTCGACAAAAAACTGGTTAATTGCTTCCGGATTTTTTAAGCTGTCCGGTAGGTTTGAAGTAGAATTGCTCTTTGCTTTACTATAAATATTAAGATTGTCCAAACCATGCAAAAAATTAATATAAGCCTTCTTTTCATTTCTCATTGCATATGTAAACATGTTACGAACATTTTTATAAGCTTTCCAACCACCAGCCTGTTTAGTTTTTTTATATTTTGAAACCAGTAAATTTCTGTATTTTTCCATTTCTTTTAAAGTGTTTGTAAGCCAAGGTGCTTTCGGCTTTGTTACTCTAACCATGGTGAAAGGTGCATGCCTATCAAAAAGTTGCGTAAGAGTATGCGTAAAACACTGTACTTCTATCATCTAGTTCCGTCAAACTAAACACCTCACCCCAATCTACTGCGTTAAGATCGGAATGAAAAGCAGCCTTATCTAAACCCTCAAAATTTCTAGATATACACTGGTAGATAATATGTTAAATGTACTAAATATCTTAGCAGTAAAACAAAAAATACTATTTAGTACCTATATGTTTATTTTTAAATTAAAAAATTAATTGCTTCCAAACTATATTTGTGAAAAAATTACAGTCTTTAGTGATCTGCATAACTATGCTACCAGACAACATAAGGATTTTGTATTGACGGGTGTAAACATACTTCAAACAGAATGACGAACACTATTCTACACAAAGGTCTTGAATATTTTAATGAACTACCCATTAATATAAAGAACTGTAAAACCCTAATTATGTTTAGAAAAACATTGAAAAGACTGTGCATATATTTTATGTTTAAATTGTCTTGCTTTGTCCTTTAATTTTTATTTTTACACTTCTAAGTATAGTTTTAATTTTATATTAATTTAATCTTTTTACACTTTTAGCACACTAGTTTTAGGTTTTATATTGTTAATTGTGAGTTTGTAGTTTCTCGAATCTTGCCTTATTACCATGTATGTAACAAATATGCTAAATAAACATATTATTATTATTATTATAGATGCTATTCTAGCGTAATGATGAATTCTATTATTTATAAATTGTTAATCGAAATTAATCAGTTACCAAATAATATTAAGGAATGTAGCTATATAAGAGAATTTAAACGGTTGTTAGGAGGGTATATCTAATTTTAATATTTGTGTAGTTTAACGTTGTATTTTACTCTTTTATTACTTATTCGCCTACTTTTATTTTTACTTTTTATATTTACTAGTTTTATCAAGATATTGTAAATATGTTTTAAAAAAATATAATATATATTATTGTACTTGTATGTAGCAATATGCTAAATAAATAAACATTATTATTAAATAGGGTTTTTCTGGTAGAGGCGTATGAGTAAAGCTTGATTAACATTATTTAACTCGAAAAATTCATTAATTTTCCCAAAGATGGTGGTCATTTGTTTTTATAAAAAGTAAAAAGAATTTGTTTGATTGTTAGGTTTAGAAACAAATTATAACATTTCTGGAATGTATTCAATTATTTGATTGTTTAGTTAAGTTCTTTGTACATAGTAAGTTTATTGTAAGCTTTGTTTATTTACATGTTAGGTGTTTTGTGTATGTTATGGTAAGTTTTTCTTAAATTTCCTATCTTCGGGTTACATTATCTTACATCGGGCGAAACATGTAACCTTCGTCGTTTTATTAAATGTATTTGTGATGCTGTAGATTTTCTGTTTTGTGTTTTAACCTTTTATAAAAACGTATGACTAGCATATTTGGGAAAATGGATGAACTTTTCGAGTTCAACCTTAAATGAACTTGAAGCATGATTTATATACCGAAAGGTTCAAATTATATATTCTATATACGAATTTAGAGTTAAATACTTCACAACTGACGTCTGAAGACCAGGACTTGACTTAAATTTGAATCGAATTTGGGATGTAAGCAACGTCTCAATGATCCGACTCTGACTATAAAGCATCAATGTGTCGATAATTTTGTATTACAACGTGTGCTGTGTACTCCTAATTAAATTATTAATATCGTTTTGCTCAATTTATAGCTATTGCTTTTGCAAAGTCAAAGGATTTCACAGGCCGTGGCTATTAATATTATGCTGCTCCGAAAAGGTTCTAGCGGTTCTTGTAGAAGTGCGTTTTGATGTTTAAATTTTTACCTAACATTTTTACGAAATCATATTTATCTGCATCATTTAGGTGAACAATGGGTTCCAGAATTTGATCTTTCTATTCGTTTTCTGATAAAAGCCCTTCAGATGAGTCCGAAAACCTATTAAAACTCTAGCCCCAACTATTAAATTACGCCTTGGATCTCAATAACATTTGGTTGGAATGGTTTGTAAGCAAAATCATAGCCAGGTGTTCGCTACATCCTCAGCCTTTTTAAAAAAAACTGAGGACGTAAGCCAGTTCTTGATTCATTGATAAACAGAACGCATGTCTATTTACGCTCTTGCAACTTCTGACATCAAGATTTCATAAAAGCTATTCCTTATTGTTTGAACAGTGACACTAGCGCCATGACCGTTTTGAAGCTTACTTCCTAGCTGAATTGCAGAAATACCGGGGCTTTGCAATGCCCCATTTACGCCTACCGTCCTTTTAAAAGGATTTCAAAAAGAAACCTGTATTTTTCTGATTCAGCTGACGGTACAAAGATGTCGCCAGTGTCACATTATATTTAGTTAACATCTTAAACAAGGTCAATTGCGATCGTTAGGATTTTGTTTTTTTGGATCGATAGTGATCAATAAAACGCGCTGTGTTTCTAGTGATTTTTTAATGAGTAACTCAGGGTAAGATATGTTAAAACTCGTTTATTTTTTCGTTCTTGTTTTGATTGTTTTTAACAAATAACATAACATACTGACCTTTTTATATATTTGTGATTATGTTTCACACTTCTTGATCAATCCAGGAGCGTTCAATTTAACGAGTCCTTTTAAAAGGATGGTAAGATTATATACTACTATGTGGTTTTTTACAGGTATTGGAAAAAGCCACTAACCATGGCAGAAATCTTAGAGGAATTGGAGAATGACTCTACGTCGGACATTCCTACAGGCATTATAATTTTTCCACCCGAAAATGCCAACGAAAACTGCGATACCGATGAAGATTCTGGGGCTGAAGACGATGT
Organism: Anthonomus grandis grandis; assembly: GCF_022605725.1. Lineage (NCBI taxonomy): Eukaryota > Metazoa > Arthropoda > Insecta > Coleoptera > Curculionidae > Anthonomus > Anthonomus grandis. Next base: position 39,393,028 of record NC_065546.1, on the reverse strand, counting down.
AGTACCAAATAATTTACCCGGAGTGCAACTAAGGGCCCCGGCGGAAATTGAATTTGACGTAGAAGGTGAAGACGACTGGGACAGTGATGACGATCTACCACTGTCCACTTTCGTTGGAAGGCGACCTAAACACATAAAGACTAAAGACGTTTGACTATATTCTCAATAAAGATTTAGAGTCTACGTTTATGCAATGGCAATCAGTTCAAACTGCACAAAGCAATCGTTCCCCTGGAAATATTTTCGAGCTGTTCTTTGATGAGAACTTATATATAGTAGGAGAAATTGTCAATTTTACCAATATTTATGCACAGCAAAAAAAACGCCCCGGTAACGTTACTGCAGACGAGAGATGTACTGCTTCATAGGGGTGTTACTTGTCAGTGGATATGCAACTGTTCCAAGGCGACATATGTATTGGCAAAATTGCAACGATACCCAGAATAAACTTATATTAGCCGCTATTTCCAGAGATAGATTTCAATTCATAATGAGTAATCTTCACTGCAGTGATAAAACTTCCCTTGATAAAAAAGACAAGTAATCTAAACTGCGTCCTCTTTTCAAGAGCCTAAATAAAAAAAATTTTGATTATGCCCCAGTTGAAGAGAATCACAGCCTTGATGAGACCATGATACCATATTTTGGGAGACATAGCGGTAAACAATTTATTCGAGGCAAGCCTATAAGGTGGGGGTATAAATTTTGGGTAGGTACCCTACGCCTTGGTTACATTGTTTATTTTGATCCCTACCAAGGTGCGTCGACAACAATTCCGGACTAATATAAACATCTGGGTTTGGGAGCGTCAGTGGTTCTCCAATATGCAGATGTTTTACAGAAAATGCCTTACCAGCCTTTTCACATATTTTTTGACAATTTTTTCACATCTTTGTCACTTCTAAAAGAGCTAAAATTGAGGAACATTAAGGCAACTGGTACTATACGTGAAAACCGGATCCCACAATCTCCATTTAGCAATGCGGCAGTTCTGAAGAAAAAGACACGAGGTACATTTGAATGGGGTGTTGCCGATAATGAAATCGCATTATGCAAATGGAATGACAACAGCGTTGTTACTTTAGCCACCAATGCATGTTCAGTTTTGCCAGTAAATAAGGTCAAACGATTTTCACAGGCTGAAAAAAAGCATGTTTATATAGATCAGCCTCAATTGATCAAGGCATACAACGAAAATATGGGAGGTGTAGACCAAAACATAAGCCAATATAGAGTTTCAGTACGAGGTAAAAAGTAGTATTTTCCGTTATTTTCCCACTGTGTAGACATGGCCTCACAAAACTCATGGCAACTCCATAGGAATAATGGTGGTACTCGTGACCAACTTCAGTTTAGAAGGGACCTAGGGACACAGCTGCTGGAAACGTACAGGACAACAACTAAGAGAGGACCTTCGAAATTGCCAAAAACTGCATTCCAATTCTCACGTTACGATAGACTAGATCATTTGGTTACATATCACGAGAGTCAGCGGAAATGTGCTGTGTGCCACAAAAAAGCAAATTTTGTGTGCCAAAAATGTGAAGTTGGTCTTCACCCAAAAAACTGTTTTAGTCCACAAAACAGTGATTACATCATATAGTGAACACATCATACAAATTAGTTTTTAAGTTTAAGTTTTAAGTATTTTGCTAAGCATTTTGTAAGATATATAAACATATTTTTAAGTCTTTACTTATTTTTCTAATAGTAGCCCTTTATTCCTACCGTCCTTTTAAAAGGACCGCCGTTTTTTCCAAACTGGAAATTGAAAAAAAAATCATGATTTTTTCTCGACTTATGGGACATTCTATTGACCGTTTTTAAGAAAAAAATATACAAATTCGGAAAAATAAAGTTTCAGGGTCAAATGGGTTAAAGAAAAATAAACCTATTATGTATGGATTCTGTTACTCTAATTGGATCAGTATATGTTTCTCTCATATCACCAGTTGTGCTCCTAGAACAAATTACAGCTTCTTCGATATCACCGATGTCCATACCTTTCTGTATCATACCAAAAGCTCGTGACTGTATTTCGGGATCGAAATATTGTCTTTGCCTATTGACAATGTTGCACACACAAATTAAAACAAATTTTTACCACACTGGCTATTGTACTAAATATATTTTTAAGTTTATCAAATACGCCCCGAACACGTTAAATCATTTATTTAATATCAACAAGAATAACGTCATATTATGATGAAATTTAAAAAAAAATATCTTGGAAACACTTTTTTTTTGTCTAAAAATAAATTGGCTTACTTTTCTTGTCTCCTAGACTATTTTTGATATGTTTATAATAAAAAAAAGCAAAAAATCTTGAATATTAAAGAAATCTTAGCGAAACTAAAATAAATTAAAAATCAAGTCCAAACTTCTTGTCATATTACAACAATTGAAAATGGATAATTTTACCCTCATTATAAAATATAAACTAATCAAATTCCGATGCAAAAAAAAGGGTATAAGAAACACAAAAAAATGAGTTAAATATATACATTTCATCTTGCGGCAAACTGCATATTACATATTAAGACTCATCTGATAAAATATAATCTTTCTCCAGTACCGAATGAATATTTATACGTTCTTCGCGGGCAAACCTTGTCTTCTCCGAGTGCAAATTAACACGTTGAAAAAAGAAGAAAAGCCGTATGTGCGTGTCGGCGGTCCTTCTGTGTGGTCCGTGGAAAAAAGAAACGAAGATATACTAATTTGGACTTCACCTTTCTCGCATCTGGGCACCTGTTTTGGGTACTACAAGATAAAAGGGTTACATAATGGTTTGTGAGTAAATACGATTTCCTACACGCGGCTTATAGTACTATTAAGACAACTAATAATAAAAATTACTATGACTTCCTAATAAAATAACTATTAATTATAAAATGTGTATACGCAACCTTGCTTTTTAGTATACTGTCAATGGGCTATTTCTCATGTTTAATGAATGTCCATTTATTATATGACTCTTTCATTAGAGACAGAATGATTTCTTATCGTTTTTTGTGGTTTTAATTGATATATCTATAAATGTTTCCGATATAAGTTTGATTTATTAAAAGAGCTTTCTTGCATTAGAAACGTATTAGTAAAGAATGTAATGAGGATATACTACAAAAAAAATAAGTGGCTGATTAAATCATATTTATCCAATAGATATCAAAAAGTTCGGTACCATAATGAGTCTTCTAGCAAGCTGGATATTTTATCTGGTGTTCCACAAGGGTCTATTTTGGGACCCTTGCTTTTCATAATTTACACTGCTGATATTTTATTGTCCTTAAAAAACTGTCATGTAATGGCTTATGCTGATGACACGCAGCTTTACATTTCTTTTCATCCCAATGAGCTTAACGCTGCATCTGCTCACTTAAATGAAGACTTAGAATTGCTAAGTAAGATCTCGTTTGAACATAACCTTAACTTAAATTCAAAAAAATCAAACCTTATGGTCTTTGGTAACAAGAACGCGGTAGAAATAGTCAAATTAAATATGAATATTTGCGTAAATAACAACAAACTGCCCTTTGTAGAGGTAGCCCGTAATCTTGGTATTATTATTGATTCCCAATTACGTTTTAGTTCTCATGTGGAGATGTTAAGACGTAAGGCTTTCTCGAGGCTAAAGATTCTGTTTACAAATAGACACTTTTTAAATTTTAAACTTAGAAAAATGTTAACCGAATCTCTTGTTCTTTCAAATTTTAATTATTGTGATTTTATCTATTTTCCATGCCTTGACTCGCTTCACAAAAATATGCTTCAAGTAATGCAAAATGCTTGCGCTCGTCTAATTTTTGATCTTAAAAAACGCGATCACATCTCTCAAAAAATAATCGATTTAAAATGGTTAAGAATGGATAATATTTGGAAACATCACTTAAGTAATTTTACATATAAACTTTTATCTAATCAAGATCGAAATTTTAATATCTTGCGTACCATTTTTAAAACAAGACGTTCTGCTCACTCTGTCAATATAAGATATAAGTTAAAGTTTTCAATGCCACAATTTCGAACTGCTCTCTATACTAGATCTTTTTCTTATAATGCAATCAGCTTGATTAACTCACTTCCTGACGAATTTCGACTTTTCAATTTTAATAAATTTAAAACTTGCTTATTCATCAGCTTATTCTTTCATTTTCAAGTTGTAGTTTTGAATCTAGTTTTATCATTTTGGAAAGCGTACATGTTGGTAAATTCAGCCATTTCTTGAAATTGAACATCGTCTATATATTTACCAAAATATTGTAATGGATCTTGAACCTCAGACTCAACAGACGTATTGATTGATATCCGTTTCTTCTTTCCATACAAAGTCGGGGGGCAAAAAATCATCTTTAGTCCATTTTATAGATTCTTTCGACGTGAAAATTTTGCTCAATTCGTACTGTTGTGATGTAGGGGGACCAGCAAAAAATTGACAGGGGCAAGTCATCCACGTCATCCCAGTGCAACTCCGGTATTTCCACTGTAGTGGGCCCTTCTTTGTCAGCACCCAGGCGAACGATATTTTGCGCACTGGGTTGAATTTTTCAAATTTATATAAATTATTACACTTTCATTCCTCCTCACTAAGTTCAATGTCGGAGGTTGATTCCAAAAATTGCAATAAAACTGCAGCATCTTTTTCATTTTCTGGATCGTACATTTTTCCTAAAAAATACACCCTGTATCTACCTAACGTCAAAATAAAATAAACACTAATAAGATATAAAAAAAATTATTTTATTATTCTTATGCCAAACATGTATATATACCTACATATATACTTTTATGTCTATATATATATACTAATATGTCTTTTATTGTTGCTCAAAATATACCAGTTTATTATAATTTTATAAGAGTTTTGACTATGAGATGGATGATCATGTCAATAAATAACGATTTCTTCACATTTTGTTTTTTAATCTTTACCTGAATATTAATTCTTAGTTATTACAATATTGGCTCTTCTTCCATGTCATTCTTTTTTTCGGGTATTTCTGAAAAGAATCGAACTTTCTAATTTTTTGAAACTAAACTTTAAATTAAGTCACTTTTTAAGCACCGAATTTATTTCCCTTGTATTAAATTTAGAACACCCTATATATCTATGCATTCGGCTAGAGAAAAACAATATACATTTCCTTTGGAACTAATTTATTAGGTACATTTTTGTTTGTTTTTTATGGTTTTTTAAATGCTTTATAAAATGTTATTAAGTTCATTTACTTAATTTCCTTCTTTTTTTTTGAAAAATTTAAGCCAATAATTTAATTAAAAAAAACCATTTAAGGCAAAATTAACTATTTCTAAAATTTAATACATTGAAAAATCTTAGCACTCTAACAGTTTCTTTTTTAATTTAATTTAAATTATTCTATTGATTTTGATTTTCTCTCCATTTTTTTGTTTAAAAATTACAAGAAAAATTGAAGAGAAGATGATTGAGAGAGAGTCTAAAATAGGTGATCATTATCCAACATTATCCATTCCCAGTGTAATGATGCAAACTATATAGTAAATAATATAACAAAAACGTAAAAAAAAATTCTTGAACAAAGTACAACGGAAAAAAAAACAAATATAAAATAACAAGAGATGTTTGTTTAATTTTTATGTATCTTTTATAATGTATTAAGCCCTAATGATGGCCTATGGCAGCAATTTTTAAATTTATGATACGCTGAATACAAGTAGTGTGTTTTATTTATTAATCAAACACAGCGTACAACTAACACACTCATTAAAATTATAGATGTCAAAAACAGTTCTAAAACCATTTATAGAACGATGAATGAATACACTAATAATAAATTTTAAGATTTAATTACTGTTAATGCAGACCAACAAATTCCACGGATGAACCAGACAAAATTACTGAAGTATATAATAAGCATTACACAACGCTTGGCAAAAAGATGGCTAACGACATAGTATGCTTATGTCGTTAGCCATAAGCATCCTATGTCGTTAGGAAAATTTACAAATTCGTTCATATTATAAGTTTGTAGAAAAATACAATCCTTGCAGTCTTTTCTTACAACCAGTTACAGAGCAAGAAATAGCTACACTTCTTAAAAATATTTCTGCTCCAGGAGCAATATAAGTAAACAGCTATAAAGCAAATAACAGCAAACATTTTTAAGCATTCTATAAACAATATATTAAAGCCTATTATATCCTTAATAAACTAAATATTTGAAACTGGAATTTGTCCAAAAATATTTAAAACGGTTTACTGGACGAAATCAATTGGGAATTTTGACAGCTAAAATTGACAGTTTGCAGAGAATTCCTCAGGGCACAGTACTGGACCCGGTCCTATTTATCATATACATACATAAAACGATACGGAGTTATTTGTTTAAAAGAAAATCTGGGGAGAAGTTGAAAATTCTGCAAACATGGATTAACAACATGGACGGATGAAAATTTACTGACCATAAATCCATAAAAGACAGTTTATGTTCTTTTTGCACTTTTGCATTTTACTGAGTAATCCAACCAATCAACAATTTCTTTTACCGCAAAATACCTCAGAGTCACGATCGACTCACGGTTGAAATAGAGTGTACATACAGATCATCTGATTACAAAATTAAGTTCATTAATGTACGTTTTTAAGAAATCTAACAAAATTCTATTTACTAAACATTTAAAAATCGTTATTTTTCTTTAATACAATCGTTGCTCAAATAGCACTTAAGTTCACTGGAAATTGCTCAGAAGAGAATAGTTTTTAAACTCATTTTTAATTGAAATCCACGATTTTCTTTAACAGAACTTTTTCGACATACACATATATTTTATAAACAATCTATAAAATATTTGTTTTATAGGTTGGATAAATAAAATTAAAAAACAAACACACTATTAGGACAATCTTCAACTTAAAACCACAAACATAGCATCCTATTTTAGGCCCAACTAAATATTAATATAACTAGCAGAGTAGACAACAAAAATATTACAGGCTATTATACTACACTGGACAGGTAGGTTTTAGTAAATTACCATTCAAACTAAAAGCAATAATAAATCAAAAGAATTAAAAAAAGCAAATGGTTTATTTTAACAAGGTTTAATTTTCCATAATTTTTTTAACTTATTGAAAAAAGGGAGAAAGATACAAAAAAAGTCATTTACAAAGGAAAAAAATATGTTACGTGTTAAGTTCTCGATTTGTTATTCGTTAATATTATTTTAAATTTATATTTTTTTTATAAATCATTGGTCTAATAGATAGATAATTACACTTTATTAATTTAATATGGTAGTAAATATTAGAAAATAATTATTTTTTTTTTTTACTAACCCTATCGATTTGACAGACACGGACCAAAAAATAAGTACGCTTTATACTATGTAAAACTGCATATTATTGTATTATAATTTTATTTCTAAATTAATTTAAATTCAGAGTAAAGAAAAAATCAGAAGATAAGAAAGTTCAGATATAAATAATATAGCATAGTGAGAGGATCTTCTTAGAAGTTTCGGTTGTATGAGGTAATAGTTAAAAGGTTTAATTTTCGGATATTGATGTTATGGATATCGGTGAGTAATTTAGTTTTAGGGTGAAGATATGGAAAACATTTAAATTTAATAATTTAATGAAAAAAATACTGTCAAAAGTGCGTCATCCACTCAGCCACCTTACTTCGGACAATTTGTGAGATATTATTTTTTCCTTGAACTCCTATGTCCAGGCAATCCAAAAAGCTCATTTACATGATCGACAAACGAAATGATAAAACGAGTGTTTCACAGAGCATAGCTTTAGTTTTTTTGCGATAGATAATATCTATGTGAATAAATGAGTTTCAGCCGTTTCAAATATAGCTTTTTTAAACAAATAGTAATATGTTTTGTGAATTTTAATTTATAATCCATTATTTATAAGCCTAGATTATTAAATGAGTTCTTATTATATTGTTGTATAGTGTTCTGCGTATTGCAGAATAGAATGGCTCTTAATTTGCTAGGATTTATTTTTAATAAATGATTTTCCAATAATTTCAGTAATGTCCTTAAATTATTATTCATGTTGATTCTGTTGATCCATTTCTGAACGGCACTAGAATATATCTTACTGCATATACAGTCATAATCTAAAGTTTTGATAGGATTTGTTTTTCATTTGACTCACCCACATAAATATCCAAATTAATTTGAGGTGAGGAAGGATACCTTCGTATAGTCCTCTAATAATCCGACCATGGTCGAGACCACACCAACAAAAAAACAAACCTACTATTGGTTTTTCATCACAGCATCCTGTGATAATAAAAATTGGACAAAATCCAATAATGAACATACTGAACAATAATGTTCATCCTCTGTCAGGTTCACTGACCCCAACAAGGTATATAGGCTAAAAATATAACCTCAAACAGTCAAAGTTGACAATGGGTTTATAACCACCACTAGGTTATAACAACCCACAAAATATGGCCAAGAAAAAATAGTCAAAACTGACATAAAGTGTATACTCATTTATGGAATATGACAACCATCAATTGGTGGCCTTCTAAATAACGTATGGTGTATAACCATATACAGTTTATAACAACCATTAAAACATAGCCCTTGGCTATAAAAATTAAAATGTCAAGTTTATGACAAACTGTACATAACCACTAACAGGTTATACCCAAAAAATAAAATATGGCCCAAATGACCAGATTATAACATCAAAAAAAAATAGCAAATGGTAGGAATTTCGGAATGATATCAATACTAGAAGCAGGAATCTAAGTGAAGATAGCAATATTCTATATTATTTCCAAATACAACTACTCCAAAGATTGGGAATCATCATCAAGACCATTATTAAAAGGCTTTAAGTCTTTAATATGCCATTTACCGGTCTTAGAACCATCTTCATTAGACAAGATATAAACCAGATTTGACAACTTTTTGCGGACAATACTGTGTACATACTTGGGAACTAGTTTAGAAGTAAACTTATCAACAGCGCTAGATAAAACTTATCAACAGCGCTTTATTCTTACGCCAAACATGATCACCTACATTAAATGAGACATCTCTCTTACGCAGGTTGTAAGCTTTAGAGTTTCTCTCATAGGCAGTATGAAGTTTATTTTTTACCTCTGTAAATATCTCTTTCAAACCTTTCAGGTTTTCAGCATAAGTATTTCTTGTATCTAGTATAAGTATCTCCTGGGCGAATTTCCTGATCAATCTGAATATCCAAATTAACATTTTTATAATAATTTCCTGATAAAGGAATATGCCTCCCATAAACTAAAAATGGGGTAAAGCCAATTACTTCATGCTTTGAAGTATTTATTGCTTGTTGGATTCTTGGTATATGTTTGTCCTAATTATCATGTAAATCTATATAAGTACGTACAGCAGTTCCAATTGTACGATTAGTTCTTTCAACAAAGTTACATTGTGGTGAATAAAAAGGATTAAATCTGATATTGAAATTATACATTCTACTAAGATTTGCAAAAGTTTTAGATGTAAACTGACTGCCATTATCGCAAATTAGTAAAGATGGAGAACCATGTACTGAAAATACTCTATCTTCCAATATTTGTTCAATATACTGTGATTTAGAACTTCGCAAAGGAAAAATCATAGTATATTTTGAAAATCAACAGGAAACCACAAAAATCCACTTATTCCCTTTCTTAGATCTGGGAAAAGGTCCCATAAGATCTACAGCAATAACCTGAAATGGATATGAAACATTTTTCTCCTTACCCATCAAACCCATGGTAGCAGTATTACTAGTCTTTTGAGCACCACAAACCAAACAATTTTTAACGAATTTCATAACATCCTGGCGCATTTTTGCAATAATAGTATTCCTGGATTCGATTTAGGGTTTTTAAAATACCAAAGTGTCTACATTCAGGGAGACTATCACAAGGATTTATTAACTCAGTCCTTTGTGGTTTTGGTACAAACATTTTCCATTCAGGAAGGTTTACCTTCGTCGATTTGCAATAAACTTAAAAACATAGTCTTTTTCAACCTTCCATTGGGGATAATTTTCTGGCTGAGCGACAATCTTTCGACGCAAATTATCAAAATAAATATCTATTCTGTCTATATCAACCTCTCCAATCACCATTTCATTACTTAAAGAGTTATGATCATCCTCTATTTCTTGAGAGTTACGTAATCGAGACAATGCATCTGGGATAACATTCTGAGAACCTTTCCTATGAACCAAATCAAAAGTATGTTGTCTTATACGGATAGACCAACGGGCTAATTTACCACTGGGATTCTTTAACGAACTTAACCACAACAAGCTATAGTGATCGGTGATAACTGTAAATTCGACTCCTTCAATATACGGACGAAACTTTTCAATATTAAAAAGGACAGCCAAGCACTCTCGCTTAACAACAGAATAATTTCTCTCAGTTTTAGTGAGAGACCTGCTTGTATAAGCAATAACCTTTTCTTCCCCATCTATCATCTGAGTCAATACTCCTCCTAAGCCTGTATCACTGGCATCACTCTGAATAACAAATCTTTTTGAAAAATCTGGTTGTGAAAGGATTGGTGACGAAACTAGCAACTGCTTTATTTTGATAAAGGAAGCCTCTGAGGCATCAGTCCATATAATTGATTGACCCTTTTTCCGTCCTTTAAGTAGATCAATAATAGGAGACATCAAAGTAGAAAAATCTTTGATAAAACGGCGATACCAGGAGCAAAGTCCTACAAAAAGCTTAATTTTCGTAGTCGCCTTTGGACGAGGATAATTAACCATAGCGGAGACCTTATCTGGATCAGTCCTAAGAGAATTCGAACCCACGATATAACCTAAGAATTTTAAAGAAATCACATTTTTCTAAATTGACCGTAAGTCCAGCCTCGTGCAATTTTTGCTTAATTTCACATAAGAGATTAATATGAGACTCAAAATCGCTGCTAATAGTAAGAATATCATCACCGCAAACGCTGTTTTTTCCTTAGAGGACTCATCAAGAGGAATCTGCCAAAAAGCTTTCCTGAGAAGCTAGGTATAAATGACGAATAAATTTGAATATCGTCTGCATTAAATGATATTTACTATATTTTAACGCACGTACAATATTAAAGATATATATGTTATAAGTCCCTGAAATACTCCCGATTTGACAGTCTGAAATTTTGATTTTTTTTTATCAAGGCAAACTCGCTGTTTTCTGTCTAGCAAAAATAAACTAATTAAAAATAATGAAGCTTCCTTAAAGACTATGTATTTTAAAATCGTAATCGTAAAAAATATTTTATAATCCATCATATATGCTTTGGAATAATAATATCAAATAATAAATTAATAATTTCAATATATGTATAGAATAATAGTATCAAGACAGTTGCGTTTCCAGAATCTTGAGAAGCAATATAATCGTCCTCTTTATTACACATTGCCATCAAACAACTATATTGGGCTTTGAGTCCTGACTGTTTAGAAGAAATAATATAAATTATAAGTGGTTGACAATATATAATATAGGTGGCAAAATATGAAACATAAGTGGTTATCTGAAGATTGATATTGATCTTCGTTGACTTAATTCAGTAAGGTTTAAAACATTAGCCAGAGGCAAAACGTTAGTGGTTTTCCAGTTTTTGGAAAGTATGACTTCTCAATACATCTACTTATGATGTGTGTTATACATAGTATTATAAAAAAACAGCAAAAAAAGAGAAGTGTAATGTTTAAAACATAATTAATTCTTCCTCAACATAAGTAAATTAAAAAGTCATGTTATGTAATAAATTATTATAAAAATTTAGCAAATCATCATTATTTTATCCTATTTCAGTAAAATATTTATATATATATTATAAATATTGTTTAATTGGTCAACATTTTTTAGGAAACTTGGATTAATTTTATTCTTATTTCTAAAAATATTTAATTTTTAAACTCCTCTCATTTCTCCTTTAAACTACAATTATTAAGGATTTGATTAAAATATGCTGTTTATTATGAAATTATAGGACAATAATACGAGAAAGAAAAATAGAGAAAAATAAAGAAATTATTAAAAAAAATCTTTTTATTGCACGTAAAAGAAACACTCAACAGTAGCAGCTGCCATAGAAATAATATGATTCAAAAGTCCTAAAGATCCTAAATCATAACCTTGTAATTTATAATAGAAATTAGTAAAAGTAGTTAGTAAAGCATTTTTAAATTCCTTACTTTAGAGGCCTTTATTTTTTTTCTTTTAAATTTTTAAATAATTTCTTGACTTTTTTATTTAACGTTCTCTATAAGTTGTTCGATTTTGTTATCGTTTTTTTTTGTATGTTCTTGTTTATTGTTAAAAAAATATATGAATAACAGTTGTTTTATTAATTTTTGTCATTTTAAATACTTTATTTTATTTTTATTACTTAGATTTTTCCCAAAATTAAATAAATAGAGAACTACATTTTATAACTAAAATAAAACTTTATTATGTATTTCTCTTAAAGTCCGGACAAACTGTTTTTCTTTATTAATAAATAAAGCGTACATTTCTAGATAATTAGACTATTTTTCTTGCCTTATTTATTTTTTTTTAGACTCAAATCAAATATTTTTTTATAAATACATCTCATAATTTTGGTTTGCTAATTTTGTAAGCTTTTTATCGTTGTTAACTTTTTTCTAAAAGTGGTTATTAAAACTTTGATTCTTTTTTAATTTGCATAGTCCCGTAATTATTTCTTTTTTTTTCAATTAAAATCACATCTTGAATCTACAATTTAAATAATTTGTATTTTCTGTTTTTTATTTTATATATATATTTTTTTTATTTTTAAACGTCTTACTGAAAAAAATATTAAATTTTGATAAATAGAAAATAGACAAAATTATTGAAAGAAAAAGGACAACTTCAAAAAAGTTGAACATGCCAAAAATTTCTTAAAAGTCAAAAATTATACGTAAAACATAAACTTAACTAAACATTGATAAAAATTAAATTTATGTACCTACATAAAAAAATATTGTATTATATAAATAAAAAAAATTAGGAAATAAAAAAATATATAAAATGTGAATCAAATCACGTGTAATCATAAGTAAAATTGAAATTTTTAAGGTAAATTTGAAAAAAGTATTAAACACTTATTAAAGCCCATTTTTTAAAAGCATAAATATGAATTAAAAAAAAACTTATGAGTCTAAAAAAAATTATAAATTAAATATAATTTGATAAAAAGAATGTGTTCTGGACATTAAAGTGCATTCCTAGAATAAGTGTGCCCTTGAGTCCGTTACAATATAAATGGTCATATAATTTCATAATTCACTTTACTATCCTCCAGTAAAGGTTACAGGGTAACAGGCACAGTTGTTGGCACTCCGGTAGTTATTGGCACCCATTTCACAAATAGTGTTTTATTAAGATTATAAATAAAAATCTTTAAATCCTTCAAATCTTAATATAATCTAGCAACATTGTTTATTTCCCAGTGGTAATTTCCACACGTCAGGCTTGACAGTTCAAATACATCTTTGAATGTCTTGTGGTGTTTAAGATATTGAGCTAAATATTGTTAAAGTCTTAGTGATTGGCACCTTTGTGATAAGATATTTAAGGAGGTGTAATACAACTAAAAAGGTAAATGTGAGTTATATGAATTAAACAGACATTATTGTGCTAAAAAATGCATGATGCACTCATTTTTCCCGCGTTTTTCGTTTATTTACTAGGATGCCAATTACTGTATAGAAGATTTGATTAAATGATAGTTATTGGCACCTAGTGTCAATAACTAAATTTTTAAGATTTGTACTTTATTATATATTTTGTGTTTAATGATCATTTTTCTAAATTATTTACATTTAATTTAAATCATAATAAAGTAAAATAAACCAAATACAGTTGTTGGCACTATGCCAATTATTGTATTTTTGGGTGCTAATAACTATCGAGGTTGGCAAATATAACTAAATTAGATATAGGTAGCTAGGTATTCAGTACTTTTCTATAACTTACTATTTAACCGGAACTAACAGGTAAGGTTCTATTTTTTTTTAAATATTTTTTAAAAATGGGCAAAAGCATACTGGCCCTTATTTATTAATGGGAACTAATAACATTAAAGTAATTTTCAGAGACAAACCAAATATCATAATTTGTTAATTTTAAAACAAAAAAAGTTATAGAAGTGAATTGTCTACTTGCGGCACTCACTATATATAATAATATTCTGATACTCATTCACTTACTTAGGTATTTTTTTTATAGAAAATGCCTAAAGTAAGAGAGGACCTAAAATATAGCAAAAGTTATAATGAAGAAAACCTGCAAAAAGCTCTAGAAGAAATTAAAAATGGGTTACCAAAAAAAACAGCTGCTAAAAAATTTGGTATACCACGTGCCACCCTACAGTTCCGGTTAAGTAAAAAAATTTGTAAAACTGGTCATGGCCCTTCTGCAGTATTGACAAAGGAAGAAGAGAATGTCCTAGTTAAATGGGTAACAGAAAGTGTTCGAAAAGGTTTTCCTCAGCGAAAGGAGGACCTTCAGGCCAGTGTCAAAGCATTTTTGGAAAAAAATCCTAGGCCAAACCCTTGTAAGGATAATTATCCAGGTGACGGTTGGTACAAAAGTTTTTTAAAGCGTCATCCAGTTTTAACTGAAAGACAACCTGAACCAGTTACTACCGCCAGTGCTATAGTGAGCGAACAGGATATAAGGGGCTGGTTTGCTAAGATATTTTAAAGAAATAAATGTGATGGATCTATTGAACGATCCCTAAAGGGTTTTTAACTCTGACGAGACAAATTTTCAATTGTGTCCGAAAACAAAAAACGTTTTAGCTCCCATTAGTACACGAAAAGTTTATGAAGTAGATCGAGGTCAAGCAAAGTCAACGGTAACAGTTTTGTTCACTTTTTCGGCTGCAGGTGAAACCACTACTCCCATGATGGTATTTCCTTACAAAAGATTGCCAGCTGACATTACTACTAATATTCCAAGTGAATGGGGAATAGGCTGCTCTCCCAATGGTTGGATGAAAGCTGAGCTCTTTTATGAGTATATTGCCAATGTTTTCTACAGTAACCTTGTAAAAAAAAACTTAAAATTCCCTATCATTTTATTTGTAGATGGACATACTACTCATCTAACATACAAAGTTAGTGACCTTTGCACAAGGTTACAAATTATTTTAGTAGCTTTGTATCCAAACTCAACCAGGATTCTCCAACCTGCAGATGTTTCTGCATTTAAACCATTGAAAGATCTATGGAGAAAAGGAGTTTTAGCTTGGAGAAGCGAAAATCCTTCAATATCTCTTACTAAAAATAAAATCGCTCCTATTTTAAATGAAGCAATTTTGAAGGTAAAGCCAGAAGTAGTGATTCAAGGGTTTCGAGCTTGCAGCATTTATCCCTGGGATCCTTCAGCCATAGATTATTCTAAATGCTTGGGAAAGTCAAAAAGTCATAAGAAGAATCGCCCAAAATGTATGAAAAAAATAACCTTTCCTTTTTAAAATTCAAAGAAATTATTGGGGATCAAAAAATAGCTTTTTTGCAAAATTTAAATAATCCTCCAGAAGATAAAAATTTATGTGCCCTCTACAATATATACAAAGTGTTTATGCCAGATCATATTACTGCAGTATCACTAGAATCAAGAGAAGTTCCCGAAGAAATGCAACTGGAAGAATCTAATGAAATTCAGGATTACAGAGAATTAGAGAAGACAGATGAAAATAAAGACAGCATAGAAGTTAGAATGACAAGTCCTATAGAAATAAATGAAAATCATGCGAGTAATTTAAATGAACATAATGATAACGTCGAGGTGTTTAGCTTGGAGGATATTCCAATTATATTTTCTGCGTCTCCATCTAACGTTTTAATGGAAAAATCGATTTTTTCTCAAGAACTAAACACAACTGATAATGAGTTGGAAATAAATATAGATATCAATCAAGCATCTATAAAACAAAGTGAAGTTGGAAAACAAGTTACCACACCGATTGAAAAAGAAACTCCAAAAATAAAGAAATATTTTATGTGGCCGGAAACACCTGAAAGAAAGGGAAAGAGAAACTCTGAAAAACTACCTTTTGTGCTGACTTCGGAAGAATGGAAAAAAATTTAACTTAAAAAATTAAATAAAAAAAAATCGGAAGAAGAAGCTAAAGAAAACAGACAAAAAATAAGACTTGAAAAGGCTACATAGAAGAAAAATTAAAAAAAAAAACAAATCCTAAAAATAAAACAGGAAACCTTTCAAAAAAACCCAAGTCAAATATCATAAATAATGCAGCAGAAACGAGTGACAATTTTAAACCTCAGGTTGTGAAACCTGTATTAAATAAAATAAATGTTATCTCGAATATTCTATTAAATACCCCAAATAACAAACCAGGACATGTGAGGAACTTATTTCAAAGTGAAAAAGACGATGCAAGTGTTTTTGTTGAAAATGAAAAAAATGATTTTCCTGAGAATAAAAAAGTGTCTGTCGGTCTTTGTTATATCTGCACTTTTAATATAACGGAAGCAAAGGCTGGTATAAAATGTGCTATTTGTGTTAGACAATTTCACCCTCATTGTATAAGAAAACATAACAATATGCACCCGATAGTAAACAAATATATATGTAATGGCTGTATTAAAGAGTGTAATAATAAAAACCAGTAAGCTGTAATAAGACTGTTGTAATATACCAAAACTATATGTCTAAGTGGAATTTATTATATAATTAGCTGTAACACAATAATATTAAATTTGTGATTTTATAAATTTGCACTTTTCGGTTTCAATATTAAAATTTAAATAAAAATAAAGTAAACCCATGTAGGTATGTATACCTAGTTTTCATTGAAATCTCAAACCGTACATCAAGTGCCAATCACTATGTCCTGAGGTGCCAACGATATTTTTTATAGTGCCAATAACACAATGTTTGCACATACATATTTATATTTTGATAAAAATTGCTTTCTAATCTTATATTAATCATACTTTTACGATTTATTTAATTAAATATATTCCCAATACATATTTATTTA
Source organism: Anthonomus grandis grandis (assembly GCF_022605725.1). NCBI lineage: Eukaryota > Metazoa > Arthropoda > Insecta > Coleoptera > Curculionidae > Anthonomus > Anthonomus grandis. The sequence continues at coordinate 39,376,018 of NC_065546.1, read as the reverse complement.
TGATAGATATTTAAAAAACCCAATATAAAACTATTTATTATTTTATACGGAAAATAAAGTATCTCTTAAAGTGCCAATAACTGTACTGTTAACCCCATATAAATTCTAATAAGACAATAAATTTAAAAAATTAAAACAAGTTAAAATTAAACTTTTAAGGTAAATATTTGAAAAAAATAAAATAATACTTAAAAAAGCTGCACAAACCATAAATTTAAAGTATTTACTAAAATAAAGTTTTGGGAGACAATATTTTATCTTCTTTGGCCTCGAACGAATCTAGCGTTATGAGAAGCTTCATAAATATATATTATATTGTAAAATCAGGACATTATTTGTATATTAATTACATTAATTAATACCTACCTATTGGTACTTTCATTGGTCTGTTGATCAGCAAGAATGGTTTTTGATGTTCCCCTAAAAAATAAAAAAAAAAACAAACAATAAATCGAAATGCAATCACGTTAATTGCTGCTAAATCAAAATTCCATCGGCAGAACCAAGATCATCAAACAAAATAGAAACATTGATCTACTTTTAGAAATTAATTAAACCGCTTTTTACATGAATTGATACACGTGAGAAACTAATTATATTATACGCGCATTAATTAAGTTGTAACTGTAAACAAGGTCGCGTAAGACATTTGATGACAATTTTTTGTCTTATATTTTTAATATAAGGTGGATGGAATACTATAGCGGAAGATCATTTCCTAATTTCACTTTCTTTCGTAATTAAAAATTCGCCGTGTGGGTAGCTAAAATTAAGAATAGAATCGATTGGAGCGATGTAAACAAAAACCCGCCCATTGTTATAAGCTACTTAGGGATTTTGAAATAATTTTTTTTGGAACCATATAAGTAGCACCTGGTGTTATTACATTTTCAGTATCGTTAGTCAGGGCAAAACTAACCTAAAAATATTTTCTTAAGTATATTTTTGTATACCTTTATTTTATTAATTTACTAATTGGTGATCATACAGAGGATACAACCCAAAATAGTATCCACAATTTAAACTAACGTAATCTCATTTCAAATAAATATATACAATGGCTTCAAAAGCGTGTGTCTAAGTAACTTCAGTAACTCAACTTAATTAGGAAAACCTACATTAAAGTATTTTTAAGGCGTTTCCAACATAGTTTTGAGACATGCTTAAATAATTCAAACCTTTATAAAATTTACTGCTGCTTTTTGCTATCCTATATAACTGAAATTTATGAGATGAATTTGTGATTTATTAATAAGATTTTTAACCTGAGGTTAGCTTGAAGAATGTTAAAATTCAGAAGTTATGAAAAAAGATATAACGTTTCAGAAGAGGTTTGCATGGCAGATTCAACCAACATTATTAAAATATCCAGAGCTATTACACGGGGTTTGCCATATTTCTCGATAGCCTTGGTCTAAACATGCCTGACATGGGCCAACAGATCGCCAGTCAGTTAATTCGATCGATCCAAAGGCAGGCCCTTTTCGAAAATCATACTGACGGTCGCTAATGATCTTGATTGACCATCTCTACTACCTTGGAGAATGCTAGGGCTAAATCATTTGGACAATAGGGGAAGGCGGGGAGACTCTGGACACAGAGAGATTTTTGACACGTTCAAATTTCCGACTTAAAAATAACTGAATTTATTTTCTACGTCAGTACGCGTCGAGCGGCAATGAGCAAACGTCGATTTGTTTGTATTGTAAAAAATAAGAAAATAAAAATGTGATTTCTCGAATTTTGTCACTTGCCGTCTAATAATCTGCGAATAACTATAAAGTTTAATGATGTATATTTGATTGTCTGGTATTTAGATTTTATTATTGTAGTTAAGCCTTGTTTATTGATGTTATGTCGTTGTTTCATGGATTTAATTAGATGAATAGAATTTCGTTCATGTTCATTCATGTTGTGGAAGATGGAGAGATATGGTTTTAGAGGGTCTTCTTTAGATTGGTGCACCTCCTATCTATCGGGGCGTGTTTAAAGAGTTAATTTTGGTGGTCATTGCTCTGAAAAACTACAAACTACTACAGGGGTTTCTTAGGGTTCTGTACTGGAGCCGTTATTGTTTCTTCTTTATGTTAACGACCTTACTTTGCTTCCCATAAAAGGTAGGGTTACTATGTTTGCAGATGACACCATCATCATTTAGCATGCAAAACTTAACATTAACTAACTGAAAATCTCTTTGAATGCTAACTTTCTTAAGATTAGGGAATGGTGCAATACAAATCGACTTTGTTTCAATGAATTCTGTTACTATCAATGAGAAGCCGATCTCAAGACCACAGTGTTGCAGGTTTTGGGGACTAACAATTGATTGCAGACTCAAATTCCATAAACACATAATTATGGTGTGCAGTAGGGTGTCATCAGGGTGCTGTGGCCTTGGAATAATTTTTAGGAACTTAGATGTTTACATTGCAAAAAATGTTTATCATGCTCTTGTGAAGTCACATCTTCGCTATGGGATTTGTTTCTGGAGATCATGAGCCCACTTTCTCTTTAATACACTATTTGTTCTGCAAAAAACAGTAATTAGAGCCCTTTGGGAGTGAGGGTTTAAGTCGGGTATCTTGTCGGCATCTCCTTGTGCAAAATAGAATCCTGACCCTTTGTTGTAACTATGGTATTCAAAAAGCACCAGCCCGAAATTATAGGAGGCCGTTCATTTGGACCTCGTCTTACATAGACCCTTCGGTTGCCCATTCCACATTTAGCAAGTAAAAAAAAATCCAATTACCTTCCTTTTCATATAAGAAAACTTAACTCTTATATTACATTCAAAAACCATTGTTAGATTATTAGTTATCAAGCTTATCATACATTATACGAGTTTTTTACTGATGTATGTGTGATTTCAACAAAAAATTATTGTAACTCTACAGGGTGTTTCAGAACTATGGGATCAAACTTTTAGGGGTTGTTCAGTGTAACAGTAGAATCCATTTAAGTATAGGAATCCATGTCCGGAAATGTGTCACTACGCCACTACGGCCCTAAGACGCGTTTAAATATTGAAAAAATATGAATTACCTAAATAGGATCTGATGCATTTATTTTTACCTTTTGTATATGATACCATCACAACAATTGTTCAAAATGTCTTCCTCCAACCTCAATACACCGATTTAAACGCCGCACATCATTTCGGCGGACTACACTAAAAATTTGATCCTCGTTTTGAATGATTTCAAATACTGCTGTTATTCGTCCAATTAAGTCTAGCTCTGATTGTACTGGAGTTTCGTAGACTAAAGACTTTACATGTCCCTACAAGAAAAAATCGAGCGACGTTAAATCGGGTGACCTAGGAGGCCAAGAAACTGCTCCACCTCTGGCAATCCAACGGTGCCCAAACCGCTGAGCCAAATACTCGCGTACTTGTACAGCAAAGTGAGCCGGCACTCCATCATGCTGAAACCACATTTGCTGTCTAACGTTTAGTGGAACATTTTCAAGGAGCTCTGGGAGAACTTCCTCCAAGAAACGCAGATAAATAGGTCCTGTTAACCGTTCCGGTAGAAGGTATGGCCCAATTAAATAATCATCAACAATGCCTGCCCATACGTTGACAGACCAACGATTCTGATATTTTCTTGGAAAAATTGCATAAGGATTTTCTTCGTTCCAAACCTGGCTATTTCTGGCTATTCCTACTATTAAAAATACCGTCTCTTGTGAAAGAGGCTTCATCGGTCCATAAAACATATCGTAAAAAATTTGGTTGTGCAATGATGTGATTCAGAAGCCATCGACAAAATTGAACTCTAGGATGATAATCGGCTGCAGTCATACCTTGAACTTTCTGGAAGTGGTAAGGATGGAGTTGTTGCTCGTGTAGTACCCGCCAGACAGAAGCGTTACTCGAATTCATATTCTTAGCGACGTCACGTGTGCTATTTGATGGTTCATCGGTAACTCGCTGAAGCACCTCTTCTTCAAATTCGACCGTTCTTACGGTTCGAGCAACACCAGTATCATGCATCTTGGTCTTAAACATGCCCGTCTCAGCGAACCGCCGATGAACCGCAATAAACTTTTTGTATCCAGGATGCTGTCATTCGGGATAACGTTCATGATACAACCGCGATGCTGCTCGTACATTGCAGTTTTTTGCTCCGTATGCCAAATGCATATCCGCCAATTCTTGATTGGTAAAGTTTTCCATTAGCAATAAATGTTTAAAAATTGTAAACTATAAAATTTTTTAACATTTGTTGCTATGGTATCATGTACAAAACGTAAAAATAAATGCAGCAGATCCTATTTAGGTAACTAATGTTTTTTATAAATTTTAACGCGTCTTAAGGCCGTAGTGGCGTAGTGACGCATTTCCCGACATGGGTTCCTATACTCAAATGGATTTTTCTGTTGCACTGAACAACACCCAGAAGTTTGATCCCATAGTTCTGAAACACCCTGTATTTGCTTTCTGTTTTAATTACTAATGATTTAATAAGGCTTTGTCAGTAACTCTGTTTGAGGCAATAAAGCTACTTTTTCAATTTGAATTTGAATATATTAACTGGATTTATATTTAATTTTAATTTTTTTTAATGTACACTTTTTACCTTGGACACTGTTCAAAATCTCTGCAGTAAATTTTGATTCTTTTATATTTCTAGATTCAAAATGCCGTGAATATACAAATCGAGAAATTAACCTAGATTGTATGAAACAGGCAGTAATTGGCGTAATTAATATGTCTATATTATAATTTAATTAATATATTTCATAGAGATAATGCTAAAGAATATGGCATCACGAAGTCTTCCCTTGTCGGTTATGTAAAAAAAAACCAGAGAATTGGGAATAAATAATGTTGAATTTAGCCCAAATTGCCGAAAATATCAAGACTTTTCATCAAATATGGAGGATGCCTTGGAACCCTATTTATTAAAGTGTTCTGCAATGTTTACGGATTAATACCCAATGCAACACGATGATTTGCCTACGAATATGCCGTTCAGAACTCAATCCGTATCCATGAAATTTGAAAAGCAGAAAAAATAACGGGAAGAAATTTGTTTCTATGTTTTCTTAAGTGTAATCTTAAACTATCGATTAGAAAATCTGAGGTGACAACTTTGGCACGAATGACCAGCTTCAAATCTACCAATCTGAAGATCTTTCAGGATAAACTGGCCGAACTTGGCCTTTTTGAAGAGTTATAGCCAATAGAAAATAATTTGGCAGTTACTCATTTGAACCAATGCAGATTTTTAATTTGGATGAGATAAGGTTTTACTACAGGTACATTTAAATTGTCATAGTTGAAAATGTAACTTTATTACAGACTGGTATAATGACAGTTCAACAAGTTTTTAAAATTATCGGAAGAAAGAGTGAACATCAAGGCCAAGTCACATCTCGAGACAGAGGTAAACTTATACTACAAGTTGTAATTATTTCTGCTGCAGAAATTGCTTTTCTGCCAGTATGGATCTTTCCCAGACAACGCTATGATGAAGAAGGGATGATGAAGGAGGTTTTGGGCACTAAAACTTTAGGATTAGTCCATCCTAGCGGCTGGATGACAGAAAATAATTTTCTAAAGATGCTGAAACTCTTACAAAAAAATAGAAACTGTTTAGTGATAAACAAAATTTTGCTAATAATGGACAATCAAGATTCCCAGTTGTCGTTGCTTGGAATTGAGTATTGTCGAGCTGATGAAATCGCAATTCTAACTGTCGCTGAATTGTGAATTTAATTCGATGAAAAAACTGGACTGTATATTTATATAATTTTAGAAAACGACAGGAATCAAACGCACAATGAAAAAAAAAATTAAAAAGCACTTACATGTGGTTTTCCATTCCTGTCGCTGAGGTCCTGTCGCTGATATTGTCAATTTAGCACAAGCACCTTTAATTGTAGAGTCGTACATAGTACTTTATTGTATTAAGTGTAATTTTGAACTTTATTTGTGCATTGCATTATATAAGTTAAAAATCCCAACATTCGATAGTGCTATTTTATATGTATGTTCAAGCAGCTATTGCTTTTAGTACTCTCTGTCTTCGCGTACATCGTCGACGTGATGTTGTGTCTTACAGAATGCGCTGAGCGTTTAAATATAGAAATAAGAGACTGATTTACAAAACCGTATTTATCCTAATATGTTAAATTTATTACACAAATATATATTCATTAAAAATAAAAGAAAATTAACATTTCCAAACACTAACCTCGCCACCTTACACGTCCTATAAATTACAGCCGCTTGATAGGACCGTTTTCGGTACTTAATGTCCTCCGGTTATTTAATCAATGTATAAATTCGGGACTTTTTACGCATCCTGGACAAACTCCATCTATTTTCGATCTTCCGGTTATTGGTTTGGAATGTTGGGATTGGGTTGCAACAAACAAAAATATAAAATCTGATTTAAATAAACCGGTATTGTACCTTTTGATAAAGGTATCTTCAAAGAAGATGACTTTCGATCAGCTTACGTTACATATGGTGATAACTTCAATAGCGAAACGGGTGACATAGAAAATAAAGAACAAGTGGAATTAAAACAAATTGATAATAATTTGCCCTCAACTTGCCAAGGCATTTAAAGAATACGCCAGTGACAATAACTTCTAGTCATTACGAAAATGCTAGTCTAATATTTACTTCGAAGGACAATAGCGATAGCTCATGTAATAGTTCGGCGAAAAATATTTCTAGTCTTGAGAAGAATAATCAGGCATCAGCTTCACATTAGCTCACCTAATAAACCAACTGTAGTCAGTTTTAAGCTACAGTTGGTTTATGAGGTTTTTTAATATAAGCACTTTTGTTTAACCCCAAAATCCTACGCTCTTTTTCCAAAGCCGTAAAAGAAAAGAATCTGGTAAGGCAAGAAAGTGTGGCAAATGCATGATTACAACTGATACGTCAGAAAAAAATGAAATTAAGAGAAACAGGCTAAGAATAAATTTAAATTGAATAAAGTTAAATCAGTAAATAAAATAAGTAAAATTAATAAGAAATTATGTATAACTATGATATTCCTCAGATGATGAGTTCATTTTTGACAGTGATAATGAATAGATGAGTATACAATATTAAGGGACACCGTCTTTTTTAGAATATCAGTTCTACCCGCGCAAGTTTCAAGTATCCAGGGAAGGTACCTTTTCTATATAAAAGAGAAAATAGTTTGCATAAGGTTAATGTTAACACGACCGCACACTTTTTTATACTATTGGCGGTATTCGATCAGGGCTTATGTTAGTGTTCAAACCTTCGAGAACTTTTTCAAGATCTCTGTACCAGAAGACTATAGTAGTGTAGTGTGATCATCTGGCTCACCTTCTGCCTTTTCCATTGCAGTCATTGCAATCAAACCATCTTGCCAAGTCAATGGTGGAACCTTGGATTTATAGAAACTTTTATCAACTTCATTTACTAAAGACTAGAATGATCTTTGCTAAAAAATTAAGAAGTTTTCTTTGCAGGATCGATCGTGTGCTTGCACGCAACTCTCAAGATACCAAAGGTATAACGACTTACAGTGCTTGGCGCTATTTGCGAAAAGCAGCATTTTTGTTGTTGACTGTCTTGATGCAACTTTTATCGGAATCAATGGTTGCTACCTGAAGAGCATTTTAGGGTGTTTGGAATATACTAATAATATTGTACGAGTCGCGAGAAATAAATCCAGGAGGCTAGCAAAGTCCTGATTGATATGAATATTTAAAGCTTAAGCTCTTACAATGAAAGTGCAAATTCCTTAAACAACAAACTTAAGACGTTATCTTTAATCGGCTTGAAACCTTAACAATTTAACAGCCTGACAAATTAACCGAGAACAATATTTTCAAAAAAAAACATCTATTGTTACCAACTCGAAACCGTATTTCAACTCTATTTTGATACGATCTTTGCGGCCTCATTTAGAGAAAGGTGTTAAAAATCACATACAACACCGAGCGTTTAACTTTGCGTAACCACGGTGATATTTAATTTTTTTTTCTATGGTATTATTTTTATAACATATTTCGGCCCGTTGTTAACTATGCCATTCAAACGGGCCGAATTGTATAACGTTTAGAATTGATGGTTAAATAATAGTAATTTTCGTTAATATGGGCAAAACATACTATAATATGTTATGTAATTGTAACGGAAATATAACTGACGCTTCATTTAATATTTTTATTAATCAGAGGTTGATGAGAGTAACCCTGGTTTGAGAAGTTTAGGTCCTAAGGTTAACTTAGACTGAAGGAGCTATCATCTTTATCAGTGTACTTTACTCCAAATTTTACAATTTATTGTATACGTGTAAATTAATTTAAATCTCTTACAGCATAAAGATAGCTTAAAAAAGTCTAAAAGTTATCTTATCCAAAACATGTGAGAGATCTTTAAGACGCCGGGTATTTCCGGAAAAAAGACTTTAAGACGTCTTAAAGGGGTACGGATGTTACATAAACTACAATTTTTTTTATTATTCCATGTAAAAAGGAAGTACATTATTATCAGATTAAACTATATGCTATAAAGATACAAACTAAATAAGGAACTTCTTAATTTTTTTTTACGTTATATTATAGCTGTTTAACTTTTTTTGCCAAATATAGCTAAAAATATTTTTTGTTTGTTTTGGCATTAAACCTATTCCGATCATATACTCTTGTCAACCATAATGGAATTGCTATCTCTTATTCTTTATCTGTCTTTGCTAATATTATGTTAAGGCTTCTAATGCCTCTTATTTTTCTTTCTCACTTTCGAATTATAAAGAGCTTGCTCATTTGTAATTGTTAGTTTGGCGATTTTTGATATACAGTCATAGAACTATGAGCCTCCTACTAAAGAAAATTTAGTTACCTACAAAATAGATAATATACAGTGACCGCCTAAAGTTCCGCATAAATTCCATAAAAATTAGAGACATGATTTTTTGAGAAAACGCTCGGACCCGTCGATTTTTATTTTACGTTGTGCATTATTTCACATACATTTTTATATACAGGGTGAAACAAAAAAAAAGATTTTATCCTAATTTGTAAATAGACGTACTTACTTGCTTACTTGTTGATTAAATGTAAATATTCCTGAAACAGTTGATTTTGAGATAAGGTGTGTTTCACGAAACTTATTTCATATATATTTCATAAATTCAATTAAAAATATAGCATTCTATTTAACAAAATGACCGATGACGTCAATGAATCTTTTTTTTTTGTTCCACCCTGTATACAAAAATTTATGTGAAATAATGCGCAACTTAAAATAAAAATCGACGGGTCCGAGCGTTTTCTCAAAAAATCATGTCTCTAATTTTTATCGAATTTATGCGGAACTTTAGGCGGTCACTGTAAATAAAGTTATCTCGATTAAAATATAGAAACTTATTACATTATTAAAATTTGTAGTATTTTCGCATCAAAATTTAAAGGAACTAAATTTGAGTATGAATTAAAAAGTTGCTACTTTTCCCCAAATGCTTAACACTCATTCCATCAATATTTTGTGTATTCTGAGGATTGTGACGGTGGCACAATCCTCAGAATCAGAGCTAGAATTGTCTTTACTGGTTTGATTTTGCCCTTTATCCCTTTTAGCCTGCATGGTATAATTCTGCAAATAACTTCATTCATTTTTACTTAAACCTTTGAAGTTCACAATTCACTAAAATCGTACTTCAAATTGGATAAAGTTAAATTACAAAAATACACTAATATATAATACACTTAAATGTCAAATAATTCTTAATAAGTCACAAAAACAAGATTCTAAACAGTCAGAGCATGCGAAAGCGAGAAATAAAAAAAACATAGGTTAGGTTAGATTAAGTTTGAACATCAGAATGTATGTATCTTATTGGCGGATGTGGCTGTTTCACTTGTCAATTAGTAAGCATGAAAAAACGGTTAAAAATTACATCAGTGATGAGCAACTATTCTGAACAATTTAAAAAATAATGATTTTTTACGAATTGTCTTAATTGCGAGAATGAAACTATGTATTTATTAAATCTTATAATGTTTATAGCAGATATCTTAAAGAAATAACATATTGGACAGATTAAAGACATCTTTTACTGGTTTTAGGATATTGGTATGTTATTTAGATATAAATGAGACATCTTTAAATATGTCTTGTACTATATGAGATATAATCCCAGGAATATCTTGATTTTTATCACTGAGATCACTTTTATTCTTGGAGTCTGCAATGGCCAACTTTAAAAGAAATCATAAATAATAATAATAATAATAATAATAATAATAATAATAAATTTAATTGTATTAATTAAATACCCAAATAAAGAACAATATATATATAATTTGAATAAATATTAAATAGCTAAATATAAAAAATTGCCAAAAATAAAAGAAATAATTAAAAGTCTAAATTACGGGTTGAAGGTTAAATGTAAAAGATATTTCTTAAACTTTGATTTAAATGACTTCTGATCTAAAGTTGACAATTCAGTTGGTAGGTTATTGCAGAGTTTAATGGCATTATACGTAAAAGAACGTTGAAACATTGCAGTCGAATGACGAGGAAGTGTCATCCTCTCCGGAAATCGGATCACCTTGTGTGAACGTTTAAACGAGGAACACATTTATTCCGTAAAGTGGAGGGAAGAGAATGGTTTAATAAAACTAAAAAATTGCTCAAGTGTAACTCTCTGCGCCTCTCCATCCTCAACCAGTTAAGCTCTTTAAATGTGTGTGAAATGTGATCGTATTTTCGTAATCCAAATATTAGCCGTGAGCAAGCATTTTGAACTTTCTGAATACGATTTTTATCTGCAATGTCTTAGCAAGAACCATAAATAAAATCACAGTAGTTGAAGTTGGACAGGACCAGAGCATTTTTTTCAAATGAAAACTAAGAGCCTGACGACTATTATATAAAATATTCAATGATTAAAATGACTTCTGAATTAACAATTTAACATATTCACGAAAACCTCAACTCAGTATCCAGGACAATGCCTAAATTTTTTGCACAATCCATCTTGGGAATAGTAACATCATTTAATAAGATATTTAAATTATTTTTAAGAAAATCATTATTAGGTCCAAAAATCATAACATTTGATTTGATTAAATATACCCAAAAATGTAAAATATAAATGAAACTAGGATGGTCGTTGAGTAGGATTCGTCTTTTTTTCTATGTAAATAATGTGGGTTTCTATCCACATGATATCAATCTGTTCAATGTTAGAAAGCATTATTTATATTTATGATATGATATCTGCAATTCGAAGTTGAAAAACCAAAAATCATGGAAATAAGGACAGTTGTTTAAAATATATTCGTGAAAGGCCTATGAATATTGTTGTCACCATTGGATAAGAAAAATTCTTGCCATATATTTAACATTTACATCATGGTGTAGACGAAATTTACTTTGAATTACGTCCATACGTACCAATCAAAGATCGAATCGAAGTGAATAGAATAATTCATCTTATTATAATAACTTTTATTAATTAATAAATACAAATAAATACATAATATAATATATTCCAATCCAATAAAAACAAAAATAAATATTAACAAATATCACTGAAGCACACTAAGCCCTCATCTGTGATATATGATTACATTGTCTGATCTACATAATTATATCACGGTTAGATATTAATGGACTGAACGGGTAAATAAACTAAAGCCAGGTTTTAAAGTCGGATGCAGTGAATTATGAACATTTTAAAAAGCGGTTAGATCAAAGACTTCTCTACGTTTCAAAAATATCCAATTTTCGATTTTACATTTGAAAGACAGAAAACCTGTAACTAATCTTACATCATTTGAGCAGCATGTAATACAACTTGGATCAAAATATTTTAAGATTCCTTCGCCATGGGTCTTATAAGTTATTATTGGATATACTAAGTTGATTTGTCTAGTAGAGGAACTTTAATTGATCTTGTCTTTCTTAAAATATTTAGCAATTCTAGTAATAAAGCCGACGCAAAGCTAATAGGATTTTTTATATGTACTTTAATTATCTTTTTAATAATGTATATACTAGTAGACAATACCAGTAGATGATATGGGATAAACAAGTTTATCTAAAGTTGGCTTAAGGTTAGTTTTTCCTGCAATATCATCAGTAGCTTTTGGGGAGTAATTTCTCAATAAGGTTAATTAGTTAGGCTTATAATCTTTGAATTAAAATTGTTTATGTTTATTTAGAATAAAAAAGTGCTTACACGGTTTCCAAATTTAGATTTAAAATAACACCTTAATTAACCCAATTTATCCTAAAAAATCAAGCTATTTTTAAGATACTTTCTGTAATGACTCTCACTTGGGAGCTAGAGTTACATCAACCCCAACTTTTACAAAAGATTATTATAAACATAAATTATAGTAATCACCTTAGCCTTGAGTTAAGACTTTATTTAGTCCGCGGTTAAGCAAACCTGTAACTTAATATCGCGGTTTGTGGTTTGCTGTATTAAATAAATCTTAAAAAAATAAGTATTAATGTTATTGATCTTTCTAATTGGAAGCCCAAACTATTAAATAAATAAATTGTTAAAGATCAAATACGGTTACAGGAGAAAAGATCATAATATGGAACTAAAATCGTTGAATTAGCTTAGAAAAGTCCTTGGTTAGCTGCAAATCATAAGTCTAAAAGTTAAGAAAGCTTGGACTTGCTAGTTTAATGGCTCTGCTACGAGGCTATTTGCCAGCACGATTTGGAGATTCGGGAAAACCGTTGGGTATGTACCCTGTTCCCCGAATCGATAAATTTTCACAATTATTAATACCGAAATGCACGATGACGCTTCTCCCACGATGCATCCGGCCTGGTTACTAGCGTGAATAGGTTCATCGACCATTAGCAAAGGGCAGGAAAGGGCCTAGGAAAGCGTTCCAAAGGATAGAAAAGGAAAGAACGACCACGTGTTGACTTAGTGAAGGATGACGCGGAAGTGAGCTTGATACTTTCACTCAATTTAATTCTTAAAGGCACGTTATATCGAACGGCAAGGGGTAGGAAAGGGTTTAGGAAAAGAATCCCAAGAATAGGACAGGAAAAAGAACGACCACGTGTTGACTGGGTTAAGAATGACGCGGAAGTATTAAGAAAGCTTGAACTAAATTTCTTCCAAATATTAGGTTATGGTTTTAGTTGACATTATGTAAGCTAATCCAAAGTGTTAATTCTCGGTTAAGAGACCCTAAAAAATTGTCTTTTTTTCTGGTTTGTGCATTCATTATTTATTTATGTCTTATTTATCTATGCCTCCTGCGCTATAAAAACTAAGCGATTGGGTAAAAATACAAAAATAACTATTAAAAAGGAAAAAAGTAGCTTTGTTTGAGATCAAGAAAAAGTCTTCACATGCATAAAAAAATATAACAAATTATCCTTACAAATAATTGTCCAAAAACAATGATATAAAAAACCTGGAATTTTTTTTTTGATAAGATAGAAAAATATAAATAAAAAAATCAATACAACAATAATTATTGAAAACGTTCTATTTTTAAAATTTAAGTTTTTTGAAATACCTGAAAAAATAAAAAATACTTTGACTGTTTCGAAACAAAAAAAAGTCTATTTAAAAGCATAAAAAAATAAGATGCAATATACGCGCATAAATTAAAATTCCACCTTCAAATCTTCAATTGTGAAAAATTGTGTAAGGTTAGGAATGAGAACTCAACTGGCAACTTTGGATTAGCTTAAGGACTAAGTACTAACCTTGGGTCAAGAAGGATTAAATAAAATAGCAAAAAAGATAGAAATTAGGTTATAAACAAAAATATTATTACTTATTTGCATGTATGACATCCTTTAAAAAATTTAGGGATTTACTAACGCAATGCTAAAAAACTTGAATCAACTGTGTTTTTTCTCTTTTAATTCGCAAGTTAGTTAAATCTCAAAGTAAGCTGATTCATAATTAACAAATCAATACTAAAAAATATACGTTTTTCTGCTTATGGAACTGTTGCACAAATCTCCTTTTCACCTTTATCTGCTTACGATTTTTCTATTCCTGTGTTATAGTTTATTTTTATAACTTTAGATCTAATTAAGATAAGTTATAGAGTTTAGCATGTTGTCCATAGCCTGATCTTTGCAGAACTTGAAGATTTGCTATTTCTGCATAAAAAACATTTAAGTCTTAACTTTTCTCTGAAGTGTTATTCACTGATTATCAGGGCTAGCAAACCCGGCAATTCGCTTATCTTACATTAACCACGAACCACTCTAACCACATATTAATTCATTTTTTACAATCTAGGGCAATCATTTACACAACTAGTCTTACTCTTATTATTACTGACATTTAACCAATAATTTCCCTTAATCAAATGTTTTTAAACGAAAAAAATAGTAACTATAGGCTAGGCAAATGCAGTTATGCGATTTAAATAAGAAAATTTAACATTTAAAACTCCGAAACAATTAACCGGTTAATAACATGTATCGGTAACGTTGACCTTAACATATTTTTTTCACATTTCTGTATGCAGATTTTTACGGGCCAGATGAGGATTATAAAAAAAACGAACAAATCTATTAACTTTATCTGATGAATTATTTATTAATCAGTCTATTGTTTTTCTAAGTGGCTTATTTATTGAATCACCGTTAGTATGGCAGTGTATAGTACGGACGAAACATGCATTTTTTTTATTTAGATATTTTTTTATTCTAATGACTAAGGCATAATCAAGTGAGATAAAATCGGGTTAATTTTTTTTTTTAAATTGAGTTAAATTTATATTTTCTCTAAATAGAATCTTACCAATTAATAAATAAATCAGCATTTTATTAACAATTACCGAAATTAATTTCCTAATATCGAAAATTGTTATTTACATACCTAAAAACATCGCTAATCGTTCTGGTGAGAGGTGAGTTATGTTTTTTGATATATTGACACTTAATAGAAAATAACCACGGGAGGTCAAATCGGTTATGTATTCGGTTATGCCCACAGCATAAATTAAACTAGGAAATAACATTGATTCGAAAGTCTTATTGTATCAAAGTGATCAATTTTTCTTATTTGCTGCTAAGAAAAAAATATGTTTTTCTTATATTGTGGACTTTCTCTAATTTCTTAAAAAAAACGGGATAAAAAAACTAAACATTATCAGCAGTTATTTAAGCACATTGCAATATGCCATATGCATACAAATCATCGTGTAAAACTGCTTTCCATTGAATCGTAAACAATTTTATTGTAAAATTGTATGAATGAAAGAAAGTGCTATTATGATTTTTATATTTCCTGATTTTTGGCGATAACATATTTTCACTTTTTTTATATTTTTGTTATTAATTTTTAAGAATAAAAAGTTTAATATATTAAACAAAAAAAAAACTAATATTATTAATTATAAATAATACTGACATAATCAGTTGGCCAAAATAGTGCACCAACAACTTTTGCCATCAAGAAGGGTCTCCTGAAAAAAGACACTTTACCATATTATATATACACACATCAAAATGGTCTAGGGAATACATACAAATATGTTAATATTTTTGAGAAGATTGGAAAACAGATAATTATTGCAATTTCTTTACATTATTCGAATAAAATAACAATATAATTATTAACTTTTCTTTGTAGATTATAATTTAATCATAATTTAGGGCTCAAATAAAAATAAAGAACAAAATCCCATTTATTACCGTTTATTAAAAAAAAATTATAAAAATAAAAATTTACCAAATACAAAGTAAACTAGTAGCCAGATGGTCCACCTCTATTATTAATAACACTTTGGCATCGCCTAGTCATACTTAAAATTAAATTATTAATTAATTCTTGGGGCAACTCCTCCCAAACATGTGTCACAGCAAGACGAAGCTCCAGAGCGCTTTGAAAAAAGTCAAATCGTTGAAAAAGTTGCCTTTTTAACCAATCCCAAACATGATCAATTGGATTAAGGTCCGGTGAGGTAGAGGGCCAGGGTAGAAGATTGATTTGATTTTCCTCAATAGCGATTCGTACAAGCCGTGCTCGATGTGGTGGGGCATTATCTTGTTGCAACAATGAATTTAGGCCCATTTCGCGTAAATATGGAACAATTACAGCAGTAGTATATTATCCCTATAACTTATTCCAGTCATTGTATTTTCCACAAAAATGAGGTTCGTTTTTCCGTCAAGTCTAATGCCACCCCAAAACATTAGTGATCCACCACGTTGCCTTACTACTTCCCGGGCATGACGCAAACGACTTTCATTTCCTTCCTCTCTCCAGACACGAATTCTACCAGAATCAGGATAAAATGAAAATCGAGACTCATCCGTAAAAAGAACTGTGGCCCATCTTTCTTGATTCCAATTAACATGTTCTTGGCACCACGTTAATCTTGCACCTCGATTTCCTAAAGTTAACCGAGGAACCCTTAAGGATCTTCTGGCATGAAGTCCTCTCTCATGCAAACGGTTTCTAATAGTTCGACCTGAAACCTCGACGTTATGCACTCGTGAGAGCTGCTGAACCAAAACAGAGGCTGTTACCGTGGGATTTCTTTGAGTTTGCAAAGTTATAAAACGGTCTTGGGCAGGTGTGGTAACGCGCGACGGGCCTTGATGCCGTTCTCTAACATCATTTGTTTCTCTATATCTTGTCCACAAACGGTTAATTACACTGAGAAATGTATCCGAAGCTCTTGCAACGTCTCTTTGACTTGTTCCTGCCTCAAGCATTCCGACTGCTCTTAGCATTTCCTCTCGAGTTAAATGTCGTCTTTCCATTTTTATTGAATAAAAACTAAATCACAATTGTTCGGTTGGAACCACAAAAAATGCGATATTGCGTTAGAATTTAAAAATTATAATCTGCGTTATTTCGACAAAATGTGCAAGTAGCAAAAAACGCTGTTCTGGCACAGCATAAAGAAACCAGCAGTCTCACTCCGCTCGAAAATGTAAGCGAACTAATAGCATCCTTAGCCATGCCGCAGCCATGTTCTCCGGATGCCGAGCTCACTGTTTATCGAACTGTGTTCATAGGTGTATCGCCTAGTTCAGCGCCGTACTTAGTGACTATTTTAATAGCATTTTTACAAAGCGTAGCGTTTTTTATAAAAACTTTTGTATTAAAAGACGGGTATGTCAAAAATTATTAATGAACCAAAATAATTGACTTTGCCAAAGTTTTTAATAGCTGCAAATTTGGCTGTATGGCTTAAATAACATAATTAAGCATCAATTAAAGTTGCAGCAATGTAATATTTATTTTTTTTGATTTTTAAGGACATTATTTATATTTCTGCCATTTTAACAGTGTTGCCATATTTAAAAGAGTTGCAAAATTGTATACTTTTACTTTAGTTGGTACTTAATAATATAACAAAAATTCGCAGATGTTAGAATTGTTTTGAATTGTTGCCAACTATTTGTCTTTATTTATTGGCCTAAGAGTTTCTATTTGTTTTGAAATATTACTTTATTTGTATAATTAGTTATCCTTAAACTACTATGTAGTCAGATGTTAATCTAAAAGCGTTACTATACAGGGTGTTAATTAAGTATGTACCATAAATTATTTAACAGGCGATTGTTTGAGTAATTTTAAGACAAAAAGTTCATATGAACATAGGTCCGCAAGTTCTCTGGCGGTGTTATTTATAACATTAAGGAGCTAATTTACCCCTAACATGATTAAATTTATTAGGTCCAGTGTAATCTCGAACGGGACCTGAAGAAATATTTGTGGCAAAAAAATTGGGGCACCTCAATTTTATGCCATTTTTAATATGTTATTTGATTTACTCAAATACAGATACAACTTTTTCGTATCTCGCTTATTTTTCGAGAAAAAAAAAGTCCACTTAATTGCATATCCCTGGATCACTCAAGGAATTTGGGGAAAAGTTTCATTTGGAATTTATTATTAACTAAGCAAGATATGAAAAAAATTCAAGAGGCAGAAAAGTTTTATTTGTATAATCCACAGAACATAATAAAAATTGCACAAAAGTCAGTGGCATATATTTTAGTTGTTGTTAAATTTTAACACCCTGTATATTGAGAACGAAGAATTTCTGGAAATATGTTTATATGAACTTTTTGTTTTAAAATTACTCAAAGAATGGTCTCTTAAATTTATGGTACATACCTAATTAACTTCCTGCACGTATTCTTCTATATCGTCGTTGTTAGATGTAGAAATGCGATGTTTATTTTTGTTTAAATATTTTGTTAATGTATGAACTTTATTTATATTAAAAAATCAATATTTGTACTATGTAGGTATTTTTATTTTACAAGATAATAACATCTAAAAAAATGTTTAAGTCCGGCTCTAGCCAAGGCAAAAGCCGCGTGGACCGTAGCGAGTGTCAGCGGCATCCCTACTATAAGCAAAAATGCCTCGCCTGCGTTAGTACACATGCACCGAATTCGCTTATTCAAGCCAATGTATTTTTATTGAAGTGCGACTGCTGGTTTCTTTATGCTGTGGTTCTGGCATGATTTTTTGTACCCAAATATTTATTTTACTTCGTTGGTATCTTAATATTAAAGGTAGTATCTATTCCGTATGAAAATACAAATATATAAAAATTTATAAGGCGAAAAAAACTATTTTTCTAAGTGTTCCTTAGACCATTTTGA